>NC_138663.1:63134768-63748132 GCF_964273445.1 Streptopelia decaocto | reverse complement strand
CCAGTGCTTGAAGTAACTGGGTGATTCTGGGACATATTTTGCAGCTTTTGATGAAATTCATTATTTTCTCTTCTCAGTGTCTTGTGGAAAGTTACACATTTGTCCACATTCTTGAAGCTACAATACTTTTACCTAAACTCACTGTCTCCCTCATCAAAGGAGAGATCTGAATTCAGTCACTTTGAGATTCCAAAACACATTAGCATGTGCCTTGCAGCCACATGCAGAAGTTGCTCACTTGCTTAAAACTTGAATCCCAGCACTTGAACTCTGGCCCTCCAGGAGTGCTGAACCATCACTCAAGACCAGAGTCTTTCCTTCTGGAACACCTGGTCTACAAAAAGTTGCCAAGTGTGAAGCTGGAGTGATTCTTATTCCTCCTATGTTCATATGCAAGTCATTCTTGGAAAGCAGACTGTGTCTACTAGTTAAATTTAATATGTATGTAAACAGATGGCGACCTCAGTATGACATGTCCATACAAACATAGTTTCTGTCTCTTTCATACTACAAAGTCACCTGGTTTCAAAGAGAATGACTGACTTTTTCTGTATTTTCTTTATTGTTCATCCTTAAGGTTGTTGTGCACTGATCAGTATGCACAGGCATATGTACAGCATCACTTACAGTGTATGAAATTAGTTGGGATGAGAATTCAGAGGAAAGAAAGCCTGCCCTGTCCCTGTCAATAATCAATGATAATATTTGAACCATGACTCAGCTGAACCTTTTCTGAAAGTTGGAATTATTTAAATGACTTCCCCTTTTCTGTCCAGTGATCCTGTTTACACTCTTTTTTTCTGAGTCAGAAAAGAAAATGACAAAATACTTCAAAATACCTGTTTCTAGCAGCCTTTCAGTCTAACTGAATACATGTTGAGGATTCAGGGCAACATACCATGGAAAAACTTGTTTTGCAGAAAGAATTGAAAACATCCTTCAAGAAAATGAAACTCCTGAAAAGTTCTCTGTTGCATATTGAGCTGCTGTGATCTTCAGACTCACTCATGACCTCTGAAAATCTCAGTCTAGTTCACCTTTAAGCAACAGTTCAAGCTGAGGTCACTAAACACAAGGAACTGAGAGGGGATGACCAGTGTGAAATAAGATTGACCTCATCACACTCTCTAGAGGATGGTTGGCTGTCTCACAGAAAACCTATCCCACATTTGAAACAGATGGTTCCAGTAGAAAAGCCAAAGATGTAAGTGTTTTGGAGACTAAGTGTCCCTCTCAGTGTTAAGCTTTCCACGGAGGATGGTGGAGGACTGATGCCAGTGGGGATCCTTGTCTTGCTTCCATCCAAGTTACTGTTCATGTGGATGCAGAGCAAGCTCCACTCACACATGAAGCAACTAAAGATGTTTCAAAATTAACATTCACTGTTTGTAGAATTTCTTATTCTTTTCAGAATCATCCCTGGGCCTTCAAACAAAGTATTTCCTCCAAACAGACCTGCTCTGCTCCTTTTTTGTTGTTGTGTGAAAAGTGCCTATTTTTGCTGCTTCTTGACTTTCCAAGAGGCATCCTAAGCAGATTTGGAGACATGATCCACCTGAGAGGACAGGTACTGATTTTCAGAGGTACAAGTAAGGCTGAGAGCTAGAGGCTCTCATCCTGAGAGGTTTAAGGGCTCCCACCTGCTGCCTTTGCTTTACTCCTGGGTCAGGAGGAATGGTTGTTTTGCACAGGTCAATGATCACACTGCGGCAGAAGGCTTTTGCCTCTCTGAGAGGCAATATCTTCTAGCCACTGATGAGCTCTTGCTGTCCTGTGTAACCTCTGCTGATAATCACAGGCCTGCAGACCACCATTGATAGGTTGTTGACCCCCACCTTTGCCCCAAAGGCAGTGTCAGCTACACAACCATTTATAGATTAATAAATGCACAGCAGCACTATCATGGCTGTACTGCAGTGTGCTCAAAGCTTATTTTATTTATTTATGTATGTATCTGAGGCAAAGATTGGTTAAAAATCTGCAGAACAGTAGGATCTTGTGGCACATCACTGTGGCTTGGCTTCTGGCATAAGGGTGAAAGCCCCTACAGAGAGGGGAGGGTAAATGCTGCTTTGCTTGAATGTGTTCATAGCCAGAGGCTTCTTATTCCTTTCTTCACATCAGCAGGAAACCATGACAGCTCTGATCATTTGAGTTACAAGTTGTGTATTTCCTATTTGTATTTAGTATTAAAAATATTTGTTTAAATGAGCACTGACATGTTTGACTCCGAAGTTAGAGCAAGGGGAGGTTGCTATTGCTTGCCATAGGATCAGAGAAAGGCCAAGCAGCTTGGAGACATCTTAGTCTTCACTCTGGACACAAATTCAAGTGTGATGTATTTGCTCAAGCTTGAATGCAGAGAAGCACTTACACTTGTACTTAAATCTGGAACCATGAAATCTTTCCAAAATCAGGGTCTCAGCACATTATGTACAGGACTAAGAAATACTTTTCATTATGAGGGTACAATGTTATTACAAGGGTTCAGTGTCAGGACTGTGGAGATCCATCCTTATTTAAATCTTCCAAGCACTTCCATAATAACAATAGTCATGACAATAATAATAATATGATGTACTGGATGGATCTACTATATGACCTTCCAGTTTCCCTCTCCTCTAGCCAGACCAAAAAAAAAACCCTAAAACTGAATGAATCATTAAAGTGAATGTGACTGCAGTGAAATAATGCCAGAACTTTTTTTGTTATGACTGAATTATTGAGCCTACATATAAAAATAAATAATGAAAACAGGAACATATATGGATTAGTCTCTAATTATTTTTCATGAGATAACTGACATCCTTGTGAAAGACAGATTCCATCTGTAGCTCTGTACTTGCTTTTCCTGTTTACATTTATTTTCATTGAAAACAACTTCACAATCAGGAACTATGGATTTTCCAAGATGACTCTCATCAGAACTCATGTTTTGAATTTTAAAAAGTTTAAAAAGTAGTTATTCTATAGACACTTTTTAACCACACGCAGACACGGTTGAAATTCATAAACAGATCCTCATAACCTATTCCCATATGGAAACTGAAATGAAGACAAAGCTTTTGCTTCAAAATCTGCTTAGATTTCCAGATTTCATTTATGGCATGGTTTTCCAAAGATTAACTTTCTTCTTTCAAACTGCATTAATAGCATTAAGCCTCAATTAATCAGATTCAAAATTTGGAAACAAAGAAAGTATTTTGTCTGTATAATCACTGAGAAGCCATATACCAGGGGCTCTTCTTACCAGCCTTTTTAATGATTATTTCAGTCCAGAATTCTTTTTTTTAACAGAACCGCTGAAATCTAGGCTTTGAATTTTGTAAATGAGCCTGCTGCCCAACACACTTCTCAGCAAGATAAGGGCAGAATGGCATTTGCAGAAATGCTTAGCTATCTCTCTAACAATCCTGCTTGGTTGTGGGCCCCTTGGTAACAGCTTGGCAAATCTGCAAAAGGAATGCGACTATATAGTTTGTGTGTGGATTGTTGAGTCATTATAGCCTCCAAATTGCACAGCAGATCATTAATCATAGGCCAAGATAGGCAATCACTGCAGAAACCTGATGAAAAGGCTCCAGAATAATGCCTGCTAAATCATGTTTAACATGCAGACCTTGCCTGTGCAGATATGGAAAGGGGGAGGTAAGGAAAAAAATCATTCCCCTTTTAGGAAAGAAAACTTCTACTTATCTTTGATTTGCATTCAGCCCTCCCTCAATAGTCCTTAAGCCTGTTATTTAATTCATTTTGGTGCCAGGTCCCATCACAAAGCAAAAATCCTAACCAGGACCTATGCAGTCTATGACCTCCAAACCCCCTGTCTTTTCTTGTCAGTTCTATGTCATTTGTGCAGTTGAACTCCACCAATTTGAAATGCTGACCTCTTCCATAGACAACCTTATTCTCCTTGAGTGAAAGAAAGGGACAAGGCCTACAAACCACTCAAGCGAGAGATGGCAAGAAAAGAGAAAAGTGGTTGACTCGTAAATCAATTTCCACAGCCCACCCAAAACCCACATGGACAATAACAATGGTATTTTTTTTAAAGTTGTGTTGTTGTGGTTTTCTTAATTGAGTTCATTCATTTTAGAGAAAGTTTCACGCAAAGTAAAATTGCTTGTTCAGAGTGGAAAATTAAAATAGATCCCACTCACAAGCCACTTCAAATCAGGGTATATTTATATCAGACCTCCGTTCCCACCTGTCATCCCCACAGAAAATGAGTGCAGGCTCACAAATAGGTCTTTGTCTGCACTGGAAGAGGTGACAATATAAAGAAAGAGAAACATTTGGGGCACGAATGTGTGCTCAGACCACGCAGTACCAGTATGCAGGAAGAGCGACAGTACCTGGCTTTGTGTTGCATGACCTGCCCACATGGATGTAGCTGTGCAAATCTTTGTGCCCCAAGAACCTCACACATCTGACTGTGTTCTGTACCAAGCCCCTGGCGTGCTGTAAGCAGGGAAGGAACATGCAAACGTGTGGGTTGCACTGAGCCAAGCACACACATTGTGCTTTAGAGACATGCCAGCAGGCATCCAGGCAAACAAACCAGCTAGAAACCTGCCACCACACAGTGAGATAAATTTTTAAAGACCCATATTTCACACCCTGGGTGCCTGATTCTGCCTATGTTACTCTCTTGGGAAGGTCTCCTGCTCCTCAGGTGGTCTCGCTGGTTTCAATGGTTGTGTCTTTAAAGAGCAGCTGCAGAAATTGCCTGGAGCACATCATGCCCCAGGCACCCATCCCCACTAGCCACTTTCCATTTTTCAGAGGCCTGGATATGGTCGTTCTGTTTCTTACTGGACAGTCACATCTCTGGGTTTAAGGCTGGGACATCCTTAAGCAGCATTATCAACCTTCCCTACAGGAAAAATCACCCCTCCCCTGCCAGGCGTGCATATCTCTGTCCTGCTCTCATGGGATCATAATCCTCTGGAGCACAGGATGACTAGTTCGTCTTTGTCAGCAAAGGCAGGTCTGATGCTTAGGTTGCAGATAACATATTAAACTTTTAAAATTTCTCATTGATCAGGCTTAGTTTTAAATATACCCTAAGCTTAGTGCCACTTATAACATATTTAGACAAGTCTATGGCAGAAAGAAAGTTTCTTGGAGCAATTAAGTACAATGCCCCGCCTTGGGATCTGCACAGCCTCGAGCTATATGTTACTGAAGGTGGTATCACCATGTGCTTCCCTTTTGTTATTTTTTCCTTCAACATCTGGTATTGGCCCTTTCTGGACTATTCAAACCCTTCCTCCAGCTTGTGTTTCTTGAAACAGATTGATGATACTTTGTGATCTGAAAATCCTTGATACCTTACAAGCAAAATACAGTGTGATGTATTGTTCTGGAGGTAAGAAAGTTACTCCACCAGAAAAAAAGTACCTACAATGGCAGACTACGTCTTCCAAAGATCTTGGCCTGTTGCACTGGTTTTTCTCTCAATTGCTGTGAAAATGCTGATGGGATAATCAATGGGAGGGATTCTTCATCTGGGAGAACAGATGCTCCAAAGGAATCTGCCTATGGAGCCTGCTCAGCCAATGTGCCCCATCAGGTCTGTGCCTGCTTGCCGTGGGGCTTAGCAGCTCTGAGACCTTGGGCAGAAGGGAGATTTGGAACTGTTTATACCACTTGACCCTCCATCCAGACAACCTTCCATCATCTCGGGCCAGCTGATGCTAAGCAGTAAATTAAATTCAGCGGCATGCTGTCTCACTTCTCAATGGCATTTTAGTGTGAGCGCTGGAGCCCATAGAGCAGGGCTCATTACACGCTGCTACAGCAGCTGGAGCTAAGGGGAGCGTCAAGCTCATTACCTTTTATAATATGCCCACTGATGGAGCTAGGTGTGCTCTAGATGGATTTATCAGGGGCCAGCACTTTTGTCTGGGGGTGAAGCACTACGTTAATCTGACAGGCAAGACTCCACATTATGCAAAAGGAAGAATTCTGCAGGAAACAGATGTATGTGGATAAAAATGAGCAACATTTTCACAACCTGAACTTCTGAGTGCAACAGCATTTATAGCAGCAGAAAGGATATATCCTCTCCTTCTTCACCTCTTTTCCTTGGCAAACCAAGGTTTATGGCAAGCAGTTTGCTAAGTTTCACTCCAGTTCAGTGAAATCCTTACATGTTAGCAAAGTTTTCAGCAATAAATTTGTTGGCTTTCTTAGTCAGCTCTGTGTATGTCATTATCTAGCCAAAAAACCCACACAATTTTTCTCCTTAATGTCTGAAGTAATGCACCAAGACCTGTATTTGACTATGATTATGAGTATCGTAACACATACTTCCACTCAAAGCTAACCTTGCAACACCATTTTGTTTGGAGTGCAGTGCATTATATTTTAGTAATCAATGTACATTCACCTAATTTGCCACACTTCAGAAAAAAAAAGTCACATGCCTGTAAGGAAGAGAAAATGGAAAGGAAAAAAAAAAAACAACACAAAACCAACAAAAACCAAAAATGCAACAAAAACCAAACCAAACCAAAAACAAACAAAAAAACACAACAAAAACCATCCTGGCCGTGCCCAGGCTCCCTGGCTAGACAATGCTAATCTTGAATCTGTCCACTAATATCTAGATATTTGGGGAAAAAGAACATCAGATGTATAATGATGATGAAGTCAGAAGAACAGGGGCTGCAGAGAGTTCCTTGCTGGTTACTGTCCCTGCAGCACAGCAGTGGGCAGCTGAACTGGCAAATTCAAGGATAACCCATCTGTCATCGCAGACTGTCTTCCTAGGGGCTTCATAAATCTTGAAGGATAAGAGGCTATTTCTGAACTTCTGAGCTCATTAGGACTCATTGGTTATGGCCCCTGGGTTACTGATGGTGTGCAATTTATATACTAAAGGATAAAAAACAGTTTACAGAGCTTGGAGGAGGTGGACTTGAGGGAATCCACCAGCATTGTAAACCTCATCCTTTCTGTGCTCCTTGATTCATATTTCACACATCCCTGCTAGAAGAAGTGGGCTGGTGCATGGTAGATGGGAACATCACACAGGCCCATCACTGAGGTAGCCAATTTTAATTTCCTGTTTTCTTAGATAGGGAGATGGCAAGGATATGTGTGCATTGTCTCAATTACAGCAGTAGCAGCAGGCACGCATTTAAAAGTGGTGTTAATAAGGCACATGTTCCTGGTTGTGTCTCCTAGAAGTAGTTGTGCAGTCATGCAGTCCTTGCTTCTTTTCATGCTGTGGTGGCATCTGGCACAGCCAGATCCTTGTTTGGGTTATTCAATTGCTTCTTTGCCTGCCTTATGCAAACTACATTTGTAGCTGGATTTGACGTGGGCTTTTGGGCACTTGGACTCTTGACTGCACTGTATTTAGTAAGCACTCTGCTCTGCCCTGTAGGCAGTATTTCACAGAGTCACCCAGTGACTTTATTCAGTTCACTGGTCCTCAACATTATTGTCAACCTCCATCATTTACCAATACAATTTTCACAAACAAAATTAGTCATTGCAATGTAGGTGTATGGAAGCTGTCCCACTCTGGAAGGATTCATTAAAATTCCCATAATAGTCTCCTTGTCAGGACTCTTGCCTGCTGTCTGGGAAGTATTTCAACAAGTCTGTCCTACTGTTGTGTTAATTAAACATTGTTCTATTTATAAATGCTCCATTGGTCAGTAGCAGTTCCACACACAGAGAGTGAGACGGGGTAGTGGTAACTATAAGAGATGTGCCAAGAAGACACAATTTGTCCATGCAGAGAAGCCAAGGGACAACCCAGACTGAGTAAAGTGCCCTTCATGGACCTGTCATTGTCCTCATCACCTGCCCCTGCAGCCGTGGTGGTCTTATGACAAGAAACTTTGGAGCAGGGGAGGGAGGGATGAGGTTTGCTCACTACTTCTGCCAGAAGCTGTTTTATTTCTGTTTGTCTGTACATCATAATCTCTTTATAGTGATTACCATAGAGTGTTGTAGAAGGCTAAAATATATCTGGGTTCAGAAAAGGAACAGGTAGGTGAATGGAGGACAGAGTCATCAGTGGGTTTTAAAAATGGGCAGGTGCAGCCTCCAAACCAGTGCCCAACTACAGGAAGCTGAGATGCTGCACAGCCCGAGGGAAGATAATCCTCCTGTGTGCTGCTCACACTGCCACCAGCCTCCTCTACAAGCCACTTGCACAAGCACATCTCTCTTCTGACACAGATGCAAGGAGAGGGAGCTGTGGGAGCCCTGAGGTGCTACTTGCTGCTATGGGATCATCTCCTAGGGCTGGCACTGCCCAGGTCTTGGAGGTGTCTGCCCAGCATTGCTCTTTCTATATGTTCCCATTTTGCTCATCAGCATCCCTTCTCTGTGCTGTCATCCTGCCCAGCAGTACACGGCATGGCTGTTTGGGAGGGTGCCTCTCTCCCTCTCATGATTACTGTGAATTTCTGCCATAGCACCTTGTATAGCATCCTGTGATACTACAGGTCCACACCATCCTCCTTTCTGCACAGGTAAGTGAAATGGCCAGCATCTTTTCTCATCTCGTACAGGCTCCCTGGCCTCAGAGGCAGGAGCAGTTGGCCACCATCCCCACCAGTGGGTCCCTAAGAGGCAGAACCAAAACCTTTGGTGAAGCCCGGGGGAATTTGGGATTCAGATGGGTAGTAATAGCAATGAGATGCTTCTGAAAGTCAAGTCTGTGCTTTCTCCTTGGCTTGTTGGTTTCTTCTTACCCCACAGTTGTTCTGGGTATACCACGCTGATGAACAATGCCTGGATGAAGACATATGCAACCGAGTAATTGCCCTGCAAGCGGGTTCATGGTGCAACACTAGACCTCCTATGGCCCAAGGTATAAGAAACAATGGAGCCTAAAGATGAGACCAAAGTAGAGGAGGAGAAGGAAGCAAAAATTTGACAGCAGAAAGTGTGAAGTGCTGCCAGGCTCACCAGCACTGAGTACAGGGGGATGATCACTTCCTTGATGCATGCCAGGATGCTGTTGGCCTTTTTGGCCACCTGGGCACACAGCTTGCTCATGTTCAGCCAGTTGTTGATCAACACCCCCAGGTTCTTTTCCTCCAGGCAGCTTTCCAGCCACTCTTCCCTGAGCCTGTAGTGCTGCCTGGGGTTGTTTTGACCCAAATGCAGGACCCGGTACTTGGCCTTGTTGAACCCCATACAACTGGCCTCAGCCCATCAATCCAGTCAGTCCAGATCCCTTTGTAGAGCCTTCCTACCCTCCAGCAGATCAACACTCCCACCCAACTTGGTGTCATCTGCAAACTTACTGAGACAATCCCCTTGTCCAGATCATGAATAACGACATTAAATAGAACTGGCTCCAACACTGAGCCCTGGGGAACACCACTTGTGACCAGCCACTAACTGGATTTGACTCCATTCACCAGAACTCTTTGGGCCCTGCCAACCAGCCAGTTCTTTACCCAGCAAAGAATATGCCTGTCCAGACCATCAGCTGCCAGCTTCTCCAGGAGAATGCTGTGGGAAACAGTGTCAAAGGTTTTATTGCAGTCTAAGTACACAACATCCACAGCCTTTCCCTCATCTACTAAGTGGGTCACCTTGTCATAGAAGCAGATCAGCCTGGTCAAGCAGGACCTGCTTTTCATATACCCATGCTGGGTGGGGCTGATCGCCTGGCTGTCCCATACTTGCCACATGATGGTATTCAAGGTGATCTGCTCCATAACCTTTCCTGGCACCAAGGTCAGACTGACAGACCTGTAATTCCCCAGTCCTCCTTCTAGCTCTTCCTGTAGATGGGCATCACATTTGCCAACTTCCAGTCAACTGGGAACTCCGCAGTCAGCCACGACTGCTGATAAATTATGGAAACTGGCTTGGTGAGCATGACCGCCGGCTCCTTCAGGACCCTTAGGTGGATCCCATCTGGCCGAATAGACTTGTGCACGTCTAAGTTGTGTAGCACGTTTCCAACAATTTTTCCTTGGATTATTTGTGCTTCTTTCTGCTGCCTGTTCCTGTCTTCCAGCTCAGGGGGCTAGGTAGAGCTCAATTAGTCTTCCTATTAAAGACTGAGGCAAAGAAGGCATTTAGGACCTGAGCTTTTGCCTCATGCCCTGTCACTATGTTTCCCTCCACATCCACCAAAGGATGGAGATTCTCCTTAGCCCTCCTTTTGTTGTTAATGGATAATTAACAGCTCTAGTTGGGCTTCGACCCTTCTAATTTTTTCCCTGCATAACTTCATGGCACCCTTGCAGTCCTCCTGAGTAGTATGCCCCTTCTTCCAAAGGTTATGCATTCTCCTTTTATTCCAGAGTTCCAGTCGAAGGTCTCTATTCGGCCAGGCTGGTCTTCTTCCCTGCCAGCTCATCTTTTGGCACACTGCTCTTGCACCTCTAAGATTTCCTTCTTGAAGCATGACCAGCCTTCCTGGACTACTTTGCCCTTCAGGACTGTCTCCCAAGGGACTCTGCTAACCAGCCTCCTCAACAGGTCAAAGTCTGCCCTTAGGAAGTACAAGATAGCAGTTCTGCTGATCGCCCTCCTTACGTCTCCAAGAACAGGAAACTTGATCATTTCATGATCACTATGCCCTAGGTGAGCTCAGACTGTCACATTACCTATGAGTCCTTGTCTGTTAGCAAACAACAGTACCAGGGACGCTGGGGCTGCAAAAGGCATGCCAAGGGGAGCACGGCACTGCACCAACATGGTTCACTCCACACCTTTCTCATCTGAGCCACCCACGCATGTGGGAACCTGAGCCCAAGGACCAAGTTGCCATTATGGTTATGGTTAGGGTTGCGAGGGCCACTAAGCCTACAGCTCCAGTAACACTGGGGCTGCAAAAGACAAGCCATGTGAAGAACAGCACTGCACCAGCATTGCTCCATACACAGCCTTCCCTAGTTCACTCACTGACAAGCTGTGTCAGGAAATTTTCTTCCATACAATCCAGAACCATCCTAGACTGGGGTTCATCTGAGTAGCAGCATAGTCAGTGAGAGATGTGAACGATAAGCTGAGCTTTTTTTTGGCAGTACCTCAAGTTTGAGAGGGTATGAAACACTGTATGTCTCTTTGCTAGGTCAGGGACCATAGCTGGGCAGATCAACATGATGTGCACTACAGAAACCCAAAAATGTGGTTTGCCATGAAAGTTAAAAGCGAATGAAACAAAGTGTGTCCCACAGCCTGTTCTTCAGCCTCTTGGGTCAGCAGCTCCAAATACAGTTTGCATGGCATGAAGGAAGATGCACAGACGCTGATTAGAAACTTAGTAAAAGTCTCATGTCTTTGAACAACACCCGTCACCTGAAAGACTCAGGGAGTTATTAATAACCAGTGACCCTTTGCTTGTAGATCAACAGTCTGACATTATCCCATATATTATCTGAAAGCTCTTGCTGTCCCACAGTGACACAGTAGTCTATGTGGGAGAGACTAGGTTTTATGTTGACTGGTTATACCATCATTTGCTGGTGTATCCTTAGAAATGAAAAAGCAAAGATCTCCAGTACAGTCTGGCACTTAAGCACATGCATAAATGTTACTGACACTTAGGCAGGCAGGCTGGCTTCCTGCCTTGCTCAGGGAAACCCTCCATTACTCTCTTGCAGGCCCTTGGCAAAACAGGTTGGGGAACAAGCCGCTCTGTCTTATTGCCCAGGCAGTGTTTGTCCTGGTTATGGTGCAGGACTTTGCTCTCCTGTGCTGTCAGTTAGGCACCTTTCAGAAGCACTGTGTTCACTCCTCCAAGTGCATACGTGAATGATTGTTTACTCAATAACAAATCAAACAAATTCCCTCTCCTATTCAAAGCAAACCGCAGTGATAAAAGAGGGCTGATTTCCAGTATCATTAACACCAATTAATGTCTTCCCTTCACTTGACTGTCTTTATTTCACATACAGGTGGCTTTTAAAATTTTTTCTTTTTTTTTCTTTTTTTTTTTTTTGTTTAGAAATGTCATCACCATTTAATTAGCAATGCATTGTTACCTGAAAGCAAAAGCAAGCCTAGCTTAGGCCATATGGCAGGGTTTTAATCTGCATTGTCATGGTATAATCCTGTTGAAATGGCTTCCTTTTTCAGTCAAAACTGCATTTCGCACTTTACTAATATGGGGCTTTTCCTTTCCTGTTCCAGAATAATATAGCCCTGCCGGTGCAGCAAGTGCAAATTAAAATAGCTCACAGCTCAGCCAGCAGCAGGAGGGGAGAGACAGTGGTGTGGCTGGGGGGAGGGAGGAGGACCCCATCCCAAAATGGGAACACGTGCTCTTTCTGTGACCTGCTCCTGTGAAACTGAACCAAACAAATTTGGGCTCCACTTCAGAAGACAATCACCACCCCTATCACAAAAGCCTGGGGATGGATTTACCTTTCTTTCCCCAGTGCTATTGGGAACCTCCATCAGGAGTTTATAAAAGCAGAATACAAGAACACAACATGTTGCTGCAAATTAAGAGTGACCAGCAGAAAAATTGGGCAACTTGACTGCTGCAGTTGTTTACAGGGTCTAAGAAAGGCCTGAAATACACAGCCTGGTAGGTGACATTTTCAGAGGAATTTTGCTCCCAAGTAGCTTCCAGGTAATATACACATCAACATACAGATGTTTGCTCTGATGTTTTAGAGAAAGAAAAGCTCTTCTGCGAAAAACACATAACTGTCCCTTTCTGGACTGGTAGGTGAAGAGCACAAACGGGATTGAATCCTGTTCACAGTAGGATGAAGAGAAACACGGATTGTCCAACCCCCAAAAAGACAAGCCAGACTATTAGTATGCACTGGGTCTTCACACAGCACTTTCCACAAGAACAGAGTCTGGAGCAGTGACCCCTTAGTCTTGCCAGCTTCCTCACCTTCTCCCAATGAGGTGTATCCCTGGACACCTGTGAGGAACTACTCATGGTCTCTGTTTAAAATTCATGGATATCAGACTAAAATAAATCGAGACAGGGACAAATCATACCCAGCAATGAATCTAGATAGCTTCAGTCCAAGGTCAATGCCCTGTCACTAAAAGCAGCTGTCCCTTAGTCACCCTTCCCTGCATTTTTACCCAACCTCTCCCTTTGCACCTAGTATAGTAAGTACCATGTATCTGGGTAAAGAGAGAAAATGGATCTCATGAAACTTCTCGCCTCTCCTGCTGGTTGCCTGTGTTTGCACAGGACAAAAGTGTCAGAGCCAATGAAAGTACCAGCTCTCAGGGGGGCTGTTCCTTTGCTTACATCCTTCTGGAGACACATCTGGCTCCAAAGCCACAGGAAATGCCTGTCTCCTCTGAAGGGGGGAAGCAAGCACCATATTGCCTGAATGCATTGTACTGCTCCAGAGTGTGTGTGGAATGGAGGACTGGGGCTGCTGTCCCTGAGGACTGTGGGCAAAGTCTGATTTGTCTTATTTTCACATGTCATCTGAGCTGTGTTGCTGTGTTCCTTTACTGGTGTAACCCCCTAGAACACCTGAGATGAGGTTTGGAGATACTCCTCCTTTTTCTTCAGTCACCCCATATTTTGCAGTAGTTCTATTTTTGAAACCCACACACGAATATTACAACACACAGCAGTACCCTTCTGCACGCATCTCCCTGATTTCACCCAACAAAAGGCTGGCCATAAAAGCTGCAAAGTACTGATTTGGTCCTTATCAGATATCAGCATATCACAGAATCACAGAATGGTTAGGTTTGGAAGGGACCTGTGGAGATCGCCTAGTCCAACCCACCTGCTAAAGCAGGTTCACCCAGAGTAGACTGCACATATATGTATATTTGCAATGGTATAATACAACAAAAGCAACAAGGGCAAACAAAAAGGCATTCAAGTGGTGGTCTGAGGTTTTGCTTACAGTAAGAAAAGGAGCAGAGCTCTGTTGTAATTTAGATGCTCAGGAAAAATGCATGCTGTGGCCAGGAAAGTCAAAGCATAGATGTTCACTTACAGGCAGTGCAAGGGAGGCTTTGGTTTGGTGTCCTTAGCAGTAGGTATTTCACTAGGGGAAAGGACTCGAGCATGTGTGTCTGGGTGGTTAAATCTGTACATTTGAGGGAGCAGAAAGCAAAAGGTGTCAACAGATCTGCCATGCTGCTGTTTGACCAGGCACCTCACTTGTGCTTTGCAGGACTGATGCAGGAAAGGGTTGAAGCTGCAGAGAGACAGTGTGAGTGCGTGTGATGGTCCCGAGAGAAAATGTAATTTTGGAGAATGAAATGGAAGGAGAAATATCAAGAGCGAATATCCAGCTGCAGATCCTTTCTCCTTCTTTTTCCAGCTTTTGGATGAACTGCAAAGCCGAGGAGGACTGCTAACATCCTGGGACTATCCATTTGTCTCTCTCTCTACTTCTCCATCTCTAAATCCCCCTCCCTCTCCCCTCTCGCAGCTCCAGAGGGTGGAGGTGCGATTCGCTATGCCAGTTTTTTATTTCCAGCACGCTTGACAGGCTGGGCGAGGAAGGCGTTAATGTTTTCTGACAGGCCCCCTCTAATTGTTGGAGCTTTTCTTCTCTGCCTTTTCTGTGAAATTCTGACTTAGGCGAGCAGCATAACAAAATGCTCTGGCATTGAAATGTGCGCTTGCACTACACTGGGCTCGGGGAAACAGCATTATTCATGAAGATTTTCAGCTGTTTTTGTCTTTTAACTAACCTTTGAGTTTGATCAGAGGATAGCCGGGCTCCCTTTCTCAAAAGGCGGTCTTGGCAACCCGACAATGGAGCCAAACTGTTTTCCCTGTTAAAGAGATAACTATGCCGTTGAGTTGGTACATGGGGGAAATTAATCTTCAGGCGCATACAAATGATAGCTTTACCTCAGTCTGCAATCGCCTGCATGGGATTATTAATAGGACAGGGGTAAGGAGCAGGAGAAATTCAGTCTGGGGCAGGGAACTTTAAAAAGAAAAAAAATCCCAAACCCATCATCCCTTTTGATTGCATAAAGCCTGCGATTGATTCCTCACCACTTGCCTTTTGCAGCAGGAATTAGCCCTGCATTGTGCGGGCTGACACGCTAAAAGCGAGCTCGCTTGGGAGCAAGAAGTTGCTGTGCGCTGGGACGGACTGGGGTGGCGGCCGAGGGCGGGGGACCGATTTTCCCTGCTCCCCTTTCCAAGAGGCGAGGAGGGGGGAGACACAGAATCCCCCCTACACTTCAAGGCGAGCTAATCCCTGAATGCGCTGAGTTATACGCGCTGCATTATGGAGCGGCGAGCAGCGGCGAGCCAGGGAGTCCCCCTGGCCGTGGCCGCTCTTTGGGCAGGTGCCCGCTCTCCTCGCGTGCTGCCTGCCTGCCGGCCGCCCCTACCCGCGCCCCGGACAGGGGGACGCGCAGCGCGGACGCGGAGCGGGGCGGGCGGCAGCTGCGGCGGGCGCACGGCCCCCGCCCCCCGCCCCGAGCCCGCCGGGTCCCCGCCGCGCCGCCGCCGGCGGAATAAAAGCTGAGGCGGGACACGCGCGGGGGCAGCGCTGCCCGCTGCCTGCCCGGCCCCCATAGCCCCCACACTTTGTGCCCCTGGGAGCCCGCACACAAAAGGCAGGACTTGCAACGCGGGGAGGTGGGGGAGGGAAAAAAAAAAGGGGGGGAGGGGGGGGGATGACGGGGAAGAAAAAGAAGGGCAAACAAACAAACAAACAAACAAACTTTTTTTTTTTTTTTAATCCAGAAAGAGGAAAAGGAGGGGGAAAAGTTTTTAAAAAGGAGGAAAGCGCCCCAGCCTCCCCAAAGCCCCGTGCTTGCGGGGTTGGGTGCGGGTCGAAGCCTCTCCCCGAGGGGAGGGTGGGAGAGGCGGGCTGGGGGCAAAGGGAGGGTCTGCAGGGTGCCTGCGCCCCTTTCCCGAAGCAGGGCCGGGGGTGCCTCCCCCTCCGCTCTTACCTGAGCACCCTCAGCGCGGGGGCGGGGCAGTGCGCGGAGGCTCCGCGGGGCCGGCGCTGGTCCCGGCCGCATGAAAAAAGTTTGGGCAGCGGAGGGGCCCGTGGGGACGGGGCAATGGCAGGAACAGGGAGGGGAAGGCCCACGCCGCGGGAAGGCTCCCCCCCGGCTCCCCCCTGGCTCCGCAGGCGCGGACCTCAGCGGGTCGCCGCGCACGTCGTGGGGCGGGTAGGCAGCGCAGCCCACCTCCGCGGCCTAACGGCGGGGGTCTCGCCGTACTTCTCCGTCGCTGCCCGAGAGTCTTCATTTGCGGGGCGGGGTGGGAGCGACGGACTCAGGAACAGGCATTTTTTTTTTAACGGGACACTCCCAGCATTACGAGAAATAAATACACAGGTAAAGAAATTGATAAAGCCGTGGCCCAGCAACCTCTATCTGCATCGCTCCCCCTCTCCGCGCCCCCCCAGCCCTGAGTAGCTCTAAAACTTATACTGCGCCCAAAGAAGTCCCTGATTTATGGAGTTTACTAATGCTAACTGAATACTGTCTGTCAGGCAGCGCTGAAAGGCTCTCCGCACTAATACAAGAAAAGGCTTTGTGTTGCTAAGCGATTAGAGCAGATGTAATGAGATTTACCCCAATCCTGCTTTGCCCTTTCCCTATCTTCAGTAAAATTGTGTGTGTGTGTTTTCTTTCTTCCTTTCTTTAGGGAGGGGGCTGAGGGGAAAAGGGAGGGAGGAGGTGGTGAATTTCTGAGCCTGCCTTATACATTGTAGCGAACAACAGCGTAACTTTGCCTTTAGTTTAATGAGTCTGGATATTTACTATTCAGAAGTGAGCAAAAAAGAACACCTGTCTACACAAGGAAAAGAAATTTCGCCTTTGTAACAGAATGAAACATTATCCTAATGTTATATTCATAGCTATAAATTAGTCGCTACACTCTCTTTGCATACCTTATCTGTACATTTGCAAAAGTGGGTAAATAAAAAAGGAGATGCTGTAAGGAGAGAGCGGATGGAGGCATATAACGGTTATTATTTTCATAACTAAACATTAGTTCCACGAGCGGTTAAAACAATGAGTGTTTGTGCTGAAGTAATGAGGGATTTCGTGACCCCAGCGTGTCCCGTCCCCGTCCCTCGTCCCTTCCCCCCTCGATTAAATCACATATTGATCATTTCAGGGCGTGGGGGAGGAGGCGAAGGGGCAAAAATACAGCAATACAGAAAGGACTATACGTTGATATGCACATGTACATATGTCCACATATGCATATACGTGTGTGCATATATATAGGTATACATACACACACACAGAGAGAGAAAACTCCAGGGTCCACTACCAAAGTTTTTCCCTCCTATTTTTTTAAAATAGCGCATCCCTCAGTACTCGGCTCGGAGCGGGATAGATTTTTTTTAACTCTGTACGATACGCTGTCTCTCCCCGGTCTTTGTTGTTTTGGGGTTTGGTGGGTTTTTTTTTTGTAAGATGCATTTTGCGCTTTGCTTTCCGCTTGACTTGGTGCACGCAAACTGAATTTGCAAGTGATGCAGGAGCCAGGCGAAAAGGAGAAGGCGAATTCTGATCACGTCCTTGCTAACTGACAACAAGCAGGCTAGCCAAAAAAAAAAAAAAATCGTAGCGGGGGGGGAAGAGTCCAATTTCTTTTTGAGTCTTGGTAATTGGGTACTTTTACAGGCAGATCACGCTATTTGGGTAGAATAACAAGCTTAGAAAGACCAGTGTCTCTAAGCTGCCACCCATTCCTAGCACTTTATTTATTTAATTTTATCTCCCTTCGTCTCTCGCTTCCCGTCTTCCCCCGACGGTTTTATTTACCCAGCCACTGTCTTTGCAGAGGCCACACAGTAGCCCGTGTTTTCGGTGGCGGCGGCTGTGCCTTTCCCCGGGTTTTTCTGCCCGGTTGGGTCACGGCCGCGGAGGACAGTGTCACACCGTCGAAATGCGGGATGGAGCGCCCTCTTTTTTAGAACTTGGGCTTTGGGAGGAATTCTTTAATGTGCAGTGATTTCAGGAAGGACAATGCAATCATTAATCATCCCCTCACCTTTTGATTTGGATACACATTCGCAACACAGAAGGGCAAGAAAACAATGGTGATATCGCTAGATCTTTGCATATTTATATAGAGATAAAGATATATATGTTACATCCATCAGATACAAGCACTTCATATGCAGCTTATCTCAGGCATGACAGAATTTAACATTTTGTCCTTACATTCATCGTTGTCAATGGCAGAAAGAAAAAAAATTGCATGCAGTGGGCAGCCGATCATTTTAATTAAAATGGAAGTTTTATTACGAAACTAATTTGTATAAAACAAGGTTATACAGGACCTTTGTACGTTTGTAATAAAACAGTAAGAAAAGGCAGTGGCATGGGTTTTGTTTGTTTGTTTGCTTGTGTATTTTTTTTCAAAAGGCAGCATATAAAAACAAATGGCTACCATTTGCGTTTGGGCAATAGCTGCATAAACTTTGTTCACTTTGAACATTGTTTAATAACATTATTAATACATTAACAAAGTTTCTATAAAGTAAGACACGTTGGTGCTAAAGTACATCTGGAGGAAATCCAAGTCCTTTACAAAACCACATACAAAAATGGCAGTTGTAAGGTAACGCCGACTACAAGTCTAAACATGAAGAGGTAATAAGCATTACATATTAAAAAAAGTATCAAGATATACACATTTTAAACCATTTGTACAAAACCTCTATAAATCTCTCTCTCTTATGTACAAAAATAGCTTAATATATCCCCAAAGGGGTTAGGATAGATACAAATAGATTTTCTTATAATAAAAAAATTCACAAAAAAAGATTGGAAGCATTCTATGATGGAAACGAGAGGAAAAGATCGGAGCGAGGGGAGGGAGAGATGCGGGGAGCAGGGTAGACGGAGCTCCAGGGTCGTCTTTGAGTAGAGCATAGCTTCATTTCAACATCTCCATAAACATCGGGGACTAACTTTGTCCACAGAGTGATAAACGCGAGTCTCTGAAGGGCCGCAGCAGCGAGGCCGGGGTACGGAGGGGTTGCCTTTTTGCTGAGGAGGAGGAAGAGCTCCTCCGCCCGGCCGGGGCCGCCGTGGCTCCCCCGCGGGACATCCACTCCGCCGGCGCGCAGTCTGTGGCGGCGCGACGGAGCGCAAACGCCGGCCGAGCTCCGGGGCTGGGGGCGGCCGCCCCGACCGCCCCCGCGGCGCGCAGCGCTGTGCCCGCCCGCCGAGAGACGTGCCCGCACCGCCCTCCGACGGCGGGGAAGAGGGAAATGCAACAGGTTCTTTTTCTGTGTGGATGTTTGTCTTGTCTTTCAGTGTGACATATATACTTCTGTGGGGTTTTTTTTTCCCCTTTTGCAACTGTCCTGTAACAATAAAAGAAAGAGGAGATCAGAGCCGCGCCGGAACTAGCGCAGCGCCGGGCTGCCGGAGCCGCTCGTAAGTACCGCGGGACGGGAGTACCCCGGCGGCTGCACCCCCGCGCCGCTCCATGTCCCCCCACCCTCGGCCTCCCTCGGCCCACGGCGCCCCGGCCCTTCGTAGGCGCGCACCCACCTGCCGCGGGGGTCGCCGGCGCTCAGAACCAGCTGGTGAAGTCGAGAAGCTCCTGCTCCTCGGGGCTGAGCGGGTCGTAGGAGCCCTCGTCGGAGGAGTAGGAGGAGACGGGGGAGCCCGCCATGGAGTTCATGTCGTGGGAGTAGCTGGGCGAGATGGTGGGCGAGAGGACGCCGGCCTGGAAGGCGGCGCTGACGGCGTCGTGCTCGTCGAGCAGCTGCTGCAGGGCGCGGATGTACTCGACGGCGGAGCGGAGCGTCTCCACTTTGCTCATCTTCTTGTTGGCGGCGCCGTTGGGGACGTGCTCCCGCAGGGTGGCGAAGCCCAGGTTCACCAGCTTCACCCGGTTGCGCTCCCGCTCGTTGCGCCGCGCCACGGCCGCCGGCTGCTGCTGCGGCAGGCTGTACCCGAAGCCGCTGAAGTTGAGCCGCCGCTTGCAGCGCATCAGCTCAGGCGAGGCCGAGCGCTGCCGCTTGGCGGCCCGCGGTGCCGAGGGCTTGCCGGCCGGCGAGGGCTGCCCGCCCGCCGGGCTTAGCTGCTGCGGCGGCGCCCCCGGCGGCGGCCCCGGCGGGGCGGCGGCGGCGGCCACCGCCGCGGCGAAGAAGCACGCTGGCTGCAGGAAGGGCGGCTGCCCGGCGCCGCTGGCCATTCTGGCGGGGCTGCCGCTGGCCATGGGCGCAGGGGCGTCCTGTGAGGCAGGGGCGCCCGAGCGGCGGCCGAACCCGGTCCCCCCACCACCAAAAAGAAATTTAAAAAGAGGAAAAAAAAATTGGCGGCGTTCTCTTCAAAAAAATGAGATGGACGATGGAGAGCGGGGGGAAAGGGGCAGCGGCGGCCAAAGGGAGCGGGCGGCGGAGACGGGCGGGCGGGCGGCCGGGGATGGCGGGAGGCTCTGCCCGCCCCCCTCCCTCTCGCCCTCCGTGCGGCGGCCGCGGGGAGGCTCGTGGCGCTCGCGTGTGCGCCGACTGCTTTGCAAAGCCCCTTTTGCAAAAAAGTGGCTGGGGATTGTGTCTCTTATAAGGGGCGGACGGGGCTCGCCCGCCCCCCCCTTCCTACACACACACACACACACACACGCACACGCACTCTCCCCCCGCCGCCCCCCCGCGCTCACACTCACACACTCTCTGCACCTTGCGCGTTCCACGCTCCCCAGCTTTGCCGGCCGCGGAGCGCCGCCGTCTTTTCAGCGCCGTGGGCGGAGGGGGGGGGGGGGGGGGGGGGAACGCACACACACACACACACACACACGCGCGCCCCCCCCGCGGCCCCCGGCGCACACGCGCTGGCCGCCGCGCGGCCCCGCCTTCCCCCGCCCCCCTCCGCCGCCCCCCGGTGCCCGCTCCCCCGCCCCCGCCCCGCCGCCCCCACCCCTCGCGGGTTTGTTGTTGCAAGTGCGTGCGCCCGGCGCGTGCCGCGCTCCCGGCCCTGAGCAAACACCCGCGCCGGGGCGCCGCGCGGGGCGGGCGGCGGCGGGCGCGCCCCGGCGGGGCGGGAGGCGGCGCGCGTGGGCCGCCGCGGAGAGGGGGCTGAAGGGGGGGCAGTCGCGGCTCCGGGGGAGCGGGGTGGGGATGCAGGCGACAGGGAAATAGGGGAGCCCTGCCCGGGGATGGGGGTGCCTAAGCGGCGTTTGCTGGCACGTCCTCCCGCTCTCCGCGGAGGTGGCGTGCGCGCCGGAACGCTGCTGCGGAGGGATAAGGGCGAGGGCGGGAGGGGGTGGTTCGCGGGGCGCAGGCAGGTGTGGACAGCCCCGGGAGGTGCGGGGTGTCCTCTGCGGCGCGTGCCGTCGGGGCGCTCGCGGGCTGGGGGCGACCTTAGCGGCACCTGCCAGGGTTTGGAGGGAAGAAGCCGCGGCGCGGCGGGCACGGCACGGCGGGTCCTGCATGCACGACGGGTGCATGCCCGCGGGAAAAGAGCCCGTGACAGCGCCGTGACGCGGCCCGTGCACGTGCACAGGCAGTCGCGAACTGAAACTTCCCGTGTGCGGACCCGCGAAAAGGCGGGTTTGTCCTTGTCCCTGGGAACCACAGGGATGCCCGCTGCCGCTTCCTTCGCTCATCAAGTGCTGCGAGTCTGAGTTTCTCGAGTGTCCGCGACCTGCTGCCGGGGGGCTGCTCCCTTCACAGCGGCTGGAGCCGCGTGTGCTCGGCCTGATGGCTCCATTAGCTTGCGACGACGGCGGGGGAACCGGTGCGGGTGTTCCGAGGAGCACTGCTGAGAGCAGCTGCGTGCATAACCTCGGGAGAAGCCGCCTTGAGTTACCCCTTTGAAATGCTGCGTTCCAAGGGGCGAGCCTGTCTGGAGAATGAATAAACCCCTCTTGGGTGCGTCCAAAGTGGACGGTTACTTGGAAGGTCTGAGTGCCACGGTACTGCCACCGACACGAGGGGAAGCGGTTTGTCTCAGAGGGCATTATAAAGTGTGGGTGTGCTAAGCAGAGCAAGCAGATGTGGGGTCAGCTCTCTCTTTGCTGACAGAGCCCATTTCCCAGGTGATGCAGTCCTCTTACTGGTCCTGGGGAATCCACAGAGCCCCTGCTTCCTCCCATAACACCCTACAAAGTGGGAGCGAGTCATCACCTTTCCAAGCAGGTGGTGGCGTCTGCTTGTAATTAGGGGAGTCAGGACAGATCCAAGCAATACAGGGGAAATTATCCCTGCTGCCAGGTGAAGTCACCCTTGTGACTTAGGACCAAATGTGGAAAAACGGTGCTGAGAACCTGAGGCTGGCATGACTTGGTGACCACACTGACCCTTGGGGCTGCATGGGTCTGAGCAGCCTGGAAAACTTGGCGAGGTTTAGCACTGGGGGATGCTGGTGGCCCTGCTCTTGGCACAAGCAGCAGTGAGGACCCCAGCTTGGCCCCTCTGTGCCCTCCTGCCTTTCACATATCCATGGATCTGTGCAAGCTTTAAAACATTTTCTGCCTTCAGCTCCGGCCCATCTCCACCACACTTTGTGCCTTTCCACTCTGAAAACTGAGATGTGTGCTGTCTAAGCCCCTAAAAAAGGCAGAGCCATGGTATGACAGTCTTGCCATGGAGTGAGATTATGACTGTAGAATGTCCTGCAAGTGGCTTTCATCCCTCATGCTCACACCAGCCCTAAAGCATGGAGGGAGTGAACCTGTGAAGTCTGTGTTCAGGTTTCAGTAGAAACGAGTGCAAAAATAAGCCCTGCTCTGCTGTGACCCTCAATTACAGCAGCCTGGAGCTATAGAGATCACTTCTTCTCATCTGCTGCTGGATCCCTGACCCTGGCTGGACACATGAGTTTAAACAGTGAAAAGCACAAGGTCATTCAGCAAAACTTTATCCTGCTGGATAGTCTTTTAATAATTTTTAACGTGGTAGCTTTCAATACACCTGCATGATGAAAAAGGTGAAGTAGTTGTGGTCTAACCTCTGTCATATTTATTTCAGGGCCCTCTTCACTGGTCACTGAATTTTGTTCTGATTTTTAACCTACTGTCTCATTGCATGTGAAAGGTATTAAATGATTTTATTCTCTTTTGGGCAGGACAGCCAGACCTAAGCAGGATAAAACACTCATTTTTATTTTCTGTGTAGGAGCTTTCCCTCTTCAGGTCCAAGTCTTCTGGATGGTTTGTTCAACATCCCTTGTCTGACATCAGAATTCTCTGCACTGGAAATAGCTGTTGCATCATTAGCTCTGCATTGTGATGTCACATCACTGGAGTGAGAGAAGAGTAATGAACCAGCCCCGTGATTCACATCCCAGTGCTTAGGGAAGCGACAACAGAAATATCAAATAATTGCAGCCTTGTAAAATATATATGTATGTAAACAGAGTAATTCTGTAGCAACCCACTACCAGAACTGGCATGGAAGCACCACGTGGGGAAATTCCTGCCCTTTTCCCCCAAAATGGCAGAGTGAGACTGGAATGTCTGGGTCCCTGTTTCTTCAGTCTCAAAGGGCTCTTAAAAAGGCAAAAGACGCCAGTCCCAGAGGTCACTGAGTGTAACTCACATGTAATTTTGCCTCCGTGGCCCTGTCCGCTCTCAGCTCCCCTGGCTCTGGGGCCTGGGGGGGGTGAAGGAGGAGGGCAGAACCTTTTCCTCCCTTCGCCCAGCACGTCCTTCACCATCCGCTGCCGCTGGGGAGAAAACTCAGCCCTTGTGTTGGCCCATCTTGCCAGCTCCCCTGTCCTCTCCCTGCGCAGAGTGAGGGGTCTGGGCCTTCCAGATTTACGAATAATGAATATTGTTTCAAGGTCCCCCACCTCCACCCACTCACATGCCCAGTCCTGCACCTGCACTTCGAAATTCTTAATTCTAACATAATGATAAATAGCCCTCGCCTTTTTCATTGGACTTCCTCTCCACCTCCTTTTTCTTTGGATTTATTTTTCTTTTAATCTTGAACCGTCATTATTTTATAGTGGCTTTTTTGTGTACCTAAATTGTAGCCACACTCATGAGCTCTTTTGAAGTCCTTGCTTTTCTTTTTTCCTTTTTTTTCCTTTTTCCTTAAAAACCCCAACAACAAACAAACAAACAAAACCCCCAAACGAAACAACTTTGGTATGCTTTTTTTTTTCTTTTTTTTTAATGCCCTTTTCTTTTTTAAAGGCCATTTACGTTATGATTAAATGCCGTCTTAGAAAAGCAGAACGAAAGTCGTTAATCTATATGGATCTTCAAAGAATCGATACATTCGGGAGTTCTGTAGGATTTGTTACACTCCATTTTGTTACAGTAGGCAGCTCGTCTGGATTTGGGCACATGTGTTTCCCTCCCCTCACCCTCCCCCTCCCCTTTCCAGCTTCCCCCCCAAGAGTGAAAATAAAGTAAAAGGTCTTTCATGGTAAACAAAACCAGCTTATTCTCCACATAGAACACATGAATAGCTGGAAAAAAAAACTTACAATAAATGGTGCATTTTTTTCTCTGCTGGGTATAGCATTCAAGATCAGTCCAGTATTCAAGAAGCAGTCCATTTTTTGCTCAGCAAGAGAGTTTAGAAAAGAAGCGTGGGGTCTATTCAAGGATCTTTTCCCCCTTCACAATTGCCGGGCTTTATGAAACCTATCTTCCATGCCTTGTCAGAGTATTTCTGGGGACCAATTAGTGCTTTGTTGCAAGGCTTCTTTGCTGAATCTTTGAGCAGCAAGAAAAAGCTCTCTTGAGTCTCCCCTTATTTTGACTATTTCAGTCATTACTCAGTGTAATAATTAATATGACAACTGGACGCTGAAGTTTGTATAGAAACACCTCGGCTGCAGGAGAGAGCGTGCAGTGGGTGGTAACAAGCTACAGATCAGACCGAGAAGCCACACACACAAGGAAGAAAAAAAGAAAAAAAAAAGAAGGGGAGAGAGAATAATGAATGAAAAGAAAAAGAATAAAGATAAATAAATAGTTGGCGCAACCTGAAGAAACATAATAGGGACTTGTGAGGAAAAAAAAGGCAATTAGGAGAGAGGGGAGGGCGACCTCAGAGAGGTAAACTTATTTTGAAACAGTTTCTATGTGAATATAATTTTCAAAACTTTGCTACTTTCAGAAGGCAGGAAAGTGATTTTTCCCTGACGACTACTTCCTTCAAGTAATTTTCAAGGAGCATCCACCTACACTTTTGCATACTCGATGAACTTTAATGTCTCTTCCTAAGCATCCCTTCACAGAAAGGACTTTGAGCATTAAACCGTGTTCGTGAGTAATTGTTGCCTATCCTGCCCAGAGTGAGGGAGACTAGTTCTTGGGATAGCAGTTGTACGAGTTTTCTTAGCGTTTTATCATCTACAAGAGGAATAAAGCCCGTGCCACAAATGAAGAATTAAAAACGACGTTTGACCAGGGACACTGCTGAATTCTTCTCGAAAGGCGTTTTGGGATGAACACTCCTCACTTTGCAGACATTTCTTGGGCTGCCAATTAGGGCATAATAAATAATTAGAGGTTTTAAGCATATTAGATACAGCTCATGCTAATGAGCTACATCAGGTCTTGTGCTAACCTGAAGTGACAGTTTGCATATAGGGCTGCAAAAAAACGAAGAAAAAAAAAAAAAAAGGAAAAAAAAAGAAAAGCAGCAGCCGCGGCAGTCGCCCTCCCCCCGGCCCCAGCCCCGGCCCCAGCGCCGGCCCGCTCGCCCCTTCGCTGCTCCCGCGGGTCCCATCGCGCTGCGCGGCTCCCCCGGCCCTCCGCGCCCGCGGAGTGGGGCCCTTCGCCCGTCGGCCCCGCCGTGTGGCCCCATTGTGGGGCCACGCGTCTCGTGTCCATCAGAGCCCCAGGGGATAAATCACACCGGGCTGCCCCCCACCTTCCCCCATCCCCACTTTTTTTGAGAGCTAAAGTTTGGAGGTTTCCCGGCGCCTCCGCAGCGGTAGTCCCCTGGCAGGGGGGGTGGGAGGGGGGTCTGGGTGATGCCTACCACAGCCTGGGAGGTGGAGCCCCCCAGGCCGGGGGCTGGCGGCGGGGACAACCGGGTGTCGCCGTCGCCCACACCCGCCCCTGCTCCTCCGGGCGCTGCCGTGAGGACACAGTGCCACCTCCCGGCAACGCCGCACTCCGGGGAGAAGGAGACGGGGAAATTCATTTGGGGAGGGGACGGTGTGCGGCAAAAAGCATTTGAGCGGCGGACTGCAGGAGGTGTCGGGAAACACGGCTCTGCAAGGACAGGGGATGTGGTTGCGCGGTTTTGCAACCACGATGTAGACCGGAGCGTGAGGAAGGGCAGACTGGCCAGCATGTTATGAAGAGCCGCAGCACCCGGAGATCTCTAGTAAATGCAATAAGAGGGACTCCCCCCTGCCATACAGACACACACAAACCCCTTGAGATACTCACTCAGTCCCCATCTGGAAAATTTTCAGGAGCTTCTGGTTTCACTAGAAAAGCCCCCTTCCATTGCTCACTGCTGCCTCAAATTGACTGGGACCTCCTGAAGCAGCAGGGCAGGCAGAAAGCTGCAGGCCAAGGATAGTCCCAGTGTCCGTGCATGGGAAGGGACATCCCTGCCCAAACCAGAAAACACACAGCTCTGAGGAAGCTACCACTCTGTAAGTACTGGCTACAGGGAGAGACAGGAAAGAGCAGTCTGAAAAGCAGCCAAAGTCCGTGGCCATTTGAACTTGCATCATGCTGACCAGGGGAAACAGCCAACTTGGAGTGCAAAGAGCTCTCTTAGTAGTGCCTGAGCAGCATAGCCAGGAATGGATGCATGTTGTGCACATGTGTGTACTCCAAGAAGGTGTGCATTTCTGAGGGCAAAAAGTTGTTTTTAGATGGAGGCAATGTAGGACATCAGTGCATCTTTGCATATGGTCGAAAGGCATAGGGTTGCACAGTGCTGCAGAAGGAGCTCAGAGCAGGACTAATGGACCTGAAGTTCAGATGCGCACCCAGAGCACAGGGAACCAGACACATGGGGCAACTTGAAACACAAGTAGTAAATCTCAGTTAGCAATGTCACTGCAGGGGAATGAACTTGTACACTGAACTAGTACTTCAAAGAAGACAGGGAAGGTCAGACAGTTTGGACTCTGAAATGGTCCAAGGTAACCAGCAGTGATGCAATTGTGTGTTTATACTGTAATGGCACTGGAGACACATATGTATGCAGTTTCACACTGTCCCCCCACCACCAACTGGCCACCCACCCCCCAACCACACACCCTCTTTGCTCCAGGACAAGAGAATTTGGAAATTCCTTCTGGCAAAGAGGACATTTGCTTCCCTCAGCCAGTGCCTTGTGCTACCAGGCAACCTCTGACAGTCCGAGCTGATTAAACAGGGAACTGGTGGCAGTACAGTGGTGATATGGTTATGTAGCAATAAGAGTAAGACATAAGATTGCAATATAAACAGATAAAACTGGCAACAGGAAGAGTCAGAATAGATAATTATGAGGATTTGGCATGAGCGGTATTTTGCATACCAAATATTTCACTTTGCTTTCACATTACTGTGAGGGTAGACTGAACAGAGGGTGTAATACATAAGTAAAGGGATGGAAGAAAGGAAAAAAAGGACTAAATGCATGTAAAAGCCACAGAGAAGAAAAAAAGAGGCTAGTAGTGGATTTATTGGCTGAGGAGTTAAAATATATTAGATTTTTTACTGCTGGCAATTACCAAGGTTAACCTCCCTTTTTCTTACTGCTTCATCTTTCCTTGCCTCCACCTGCTGCCATGGTGTCAGTAGAGCTCAGTGTTTTATGCATGCATCACACTTGGCTGCCTACTTTGACCTGCCAGCCCATACCACAGGCTTGTTGGTCACTTCAGAAAGTAACTTTCTACCCCTGTTAGCCACAAGACGCACAAACAAGCAGCTCTTCTGAAAAAGGTATTCATACCAAAACACTGAGTTACTTCAAATGCACATTATCAGGTAGATAATTTCAGTGGGCTGGATTCTGACTCCATGATCATAGAGTTCAGCAGGGGTTTGGACTGAGATCCCTGAAAATGGCTCTACCCAGTTTTCCTACTGCAAAACTGATTCTGTTTAGCAGCTATTGGATTTTTTGAGTACAGCTGATTCATGGTAAGTCTTTGTTAGCATTTACCAATCTTGGTCTGCTGTGGTGCGTGCATTAGAGCTTCCCTGAAAGCTCACAGAGTTTATCTCCATCACAAAAACATGACAAGATCACCTGCCTTGACATAGTTTGTCAGTACAGACTTCATCATTCCTTATAATAAGTCAGATACTTGATCAGTTTTTTTTTTTTAAATCTGCCCTCTGGTATTGGGCTACAGCTTTCCATTATTCCCTCAACCACTTGGGTGACTCTAAACCAAATCTGGGCTCTTTTATACCAAGCCTTTACCAACATTTTCTGAAATCATTTATGCCTCCAACTCTCTTCCTCTTGTAGTTCTCCATAATGGACACTATATAGAAGCACACAAAGATCTGCAGTTCTTCTGAATTATCCTGACCTGCCCTCTAGCTCTGATGTGCTCTTCCCTGCTCTTTTTCTTCCTTTATCTTCTTCCCTTCCTCTGTGTCCACACTCATATCCCACTGTGAGGTTCATGCAGCTAACTCCTGTCTCATGCTTCCTTTGCACAGGCTGTTTCTCTCCAACGTCTGTTGTGTGAAGTGGTGTCTCCTGCCTCTTGGATGCAGCCCAGGAGGTCCTACTAAAGGACAAATCCCACAGCTGCTGCTCTATGGCCCTCCCCGGCTCATGCTTGGCATCCAAAGAGCAGATCCTAGAGAACATCTGATCTCTGGTCACGTGGAGCGAGCCTCAATAGGAAACCCACCTGAGGCAGAACACACATGGGGCAGTGGGAATGGATGGGGGGAAGGATGAACTGAAGATGATGTGTTGATGTGCAAAAATGAAAACAGCAGCTGATGTTGATCAGGAGGAGGAAGGCTGTTAATTCAAAGCATGCTGCTCATCCACGTTGGTTGAAGATAGAAACAATATGCCAGAGTGCCACTGTGCTCTGGGGTGGGACTCGCTTGTCCATGCGCCGGGGGTGGGTGGAAGAGGCGTGTGGGGAGAACGCCCCCTTGGCACTGTGTCCAGGGGAGGGAGCTGGAGAAGGGAGGGAAAGGGGATGGCTTTGCCTGGCTTGCTCCACTTTAAAAACCTTTGCACAGAGCTCTGGCTACTGTCATAAGATCAGAAGGCTTCACCTGGAGTGGCAAAGGGACCTCCCTGAGTAGGCATCGCTGCCTCTGCAACATGGACATGCAGCACTGCAAAATGAATGGTGACCCTTTCCAGGTAAGTGATGGGGTCTCCATGCCCACTCTTCACAGGGGCGTCCCTCCTGCCCACTTCCCCCATGCTTGCAAATCTTATTCCCCGCTCTCTGAGAAGCAGTGTGACCTGAGATGGGAGGAAACAACTTGCCTGTCTTGATGCTTTGCCATGCCTGTTTGCCACCGTTCTCCCTTTTGGCAGCTGAAGTACTTGTCTGTTGTTACTTGTGCTCACAAAACTGCAGTGAGAACAAAAAAGAACACTGCAGCAGTATCCTTGCGGATATGACAAATAGAAGAAGAAGCAGAAAAGACCAACAGCTAATTAGAGGTCTTAAACATGTGCAAGGAAATGTAAGTTGTCTTCTTCTGTTAAAGAAAAACAGCTCTTCTAGTGGAGCTATTTGTTAAATTTTGTGACTTTGATATCACCCTTTTTAGTATTTACCTATTTACTTTGAACCCTTTGCTTTCAAAAAATCAGGAAAGTCCTGAAGCCCCCACCTTTCGATGACAGGCACTATAGTTACTGCAGGGGCAAGTGATGTAACCTGAGGCCAGCATGGTTAATTATTAGGACAAAATTCCTTGTGCATGTGTCCTATGCAATGCCACTGAAGCTAGAAAAAAAGCTGTAGAAGGTAGTCAAAAAGGGGCTTTAATTTCTACAAGCCTTTTTAAGAGTGGAGCAGCCAAGGGAGCCTTGTGTGCTGAAGCTGAAATACCACAACCATTCTCTATGGTTTCACCATGCTACTTTCCCAAGTCCTGTTTGGTCCCAATGAGATCTGTGGCAGCTCAGCATCTAAGTGCCTTAAAAAATCTGACTTGGAAACTAGTTCAATTTTCAGAAGTAACTCAGAAATCTTATTGCTTTTGAGATACTTTTCCCCATTTTTTTCCTACTATTTTGTATATCCAGTAACTTTGGAATTTACAACACAGAGGTGGGATTTTTTTCTCACTGAAACAGCAAGCACAACTTCCTCTGGCTTTAACAGTGTTGGAATTTGCTCTGAAGGGCTTTATCTAACCAGCTCAAAAATGCATTAGAAGGTGGACAGGTCTGTGTCATTGACCTCCAGTAGTGCCACATGTGCCAGGAAGGCAATATCAGTCTATGTAAGAAGTGGTTAACTAAAAATACAGATTTGCATTTCACTCAGATTAAACCTGTCCTTGCATCTACACATCACCTATCTGTGAGACTGTACTATGTTCAGGAATGGATGTTCATGTTGATCCACTATTTCTTGTTTTACTTTTGGAAAAAAAAAATGCCAGAAGAAAATGAGTACTTAATTTGTTCCACACTACATTTATAAATCACATATACAGGTCATATAGGCAGTGTTTTAATGACAATGAAATTATTGTTCAATTCTTAATCATAATCACAGTAGTAACAGAACAGTAGAACTGTCCCAAAGTTGCAATTCCTCTCAATATAAGAGGTTGAAAACCAAGAAATTAGAATCAGAATTGAAAATGGATAAACTGTGATCAACACTTAAAACTATATATAAGTAGTAAAAAAAGCTCAACAACAAATGTGAGTGCATGTGTGTCTGTTGATGTATATAAACCCCAGTCGATATGTTGATGTACATTGTCTCCAGTGTATTGATTTATATCACTTCTATATATATTGATAAGAACTGGGTACCAGGAAAACAAACATTTTTCTCTTCTTTCCTCTTGCAATGAAAACTGTTGTCTCTGTGGGTATGAACTAACTTTTGTCAAGTGAAATGCGTGCACGTGCAGATGTGCAAGAAGTTAAGCAAGTATAACCCTGTTTGCAGGACTAGTACCTACTCCTTACTGCAACGGGTCTTACTTTTAAACAGTAACATAAATCAATTCACAAGATTGGGAAAATGAGTGAGGGCAGCTTGAAAGTGGCTGATCTCAACACATCAAGGCTAGTGACAAATGAGAATCCATCTGGGTTGGAAATAATGTTTTTAAGGTGTTTTTGGGTTATTTTATGGTATAAAGAGATCAATTAACATCAAAATTACCTTGCAGGGCTTGAACCTTGCATTGTATCCCAGGCAGCTGTCCAAACAACAACTTCTTTGTCATAGAATCATAGAATGTCGTGAGTTGGAAGGGGCACACAGGGATCATTGAGTCCAACTCCTGTCCCTGCACAGGACAACCCCACAGTTCACACCATGTGTCTGAGGGCTTGTCCAGTCTCTTCTTGAACACTGTCAGGCTTGGGGCCGTGACACCTCCCTGGGGAGCCTGTTCCAGTGCTCCACCACCCTCTGGGTGAAGAAGCTTTTCCTAATGTCCAACCTGAACCTCCCCTGGCACATCTTCCTGACATTCCCACGGGTTTTGTCATTGGCCACTAAAGAGAAGAGTTCGGTGCCTGCCCCTCCTCCTCCCCTTGTGAGGAATCTGTAGCTGCCATGAGGTCTCCTCTTAGTCTCCTCTTCTCCAGGCTGAACAAACCAAGTGACTGTCACACAGATTCAAGTCAACCTGCCATAGAAGTTAGTCCTTGAGGCATCTTTTGTCAAGAGTATTTTAAATGCAGAAACACATGGCTTTTAAAACAGTTCCAATGCAGACCATGAAAACCAAATTCTTGGTCCGTTGGGCAGACACTGGTGGAACACAGCTCTGTTCTTAAGATCAGTTTTGGTTGCAGTAGGGGAAAACAGAATGTCAAAGCCATGCAGGGATGCCATTTCAGATGATGGTTTTGGTTACACTAACTTGCATAAGATTTCCTGATGACTGACATTTTGGTTTGCCTTTTGACAGACTCCTGCCATTGTTTCCCCTCGTGTTGCTTCAGGTGTGAATGAGTTTCATTAGCCAGCTGCCACACCACTCCTGACTGCTTTTCCTCTTGGTTCCCACCAGCTAAGAGCTGGAATGGCTGCCTGACTGGGTGAGGAACCAGGAAACACAGAGATGCTTCTTGAAGTGTCACAGTTCAGCAGGTGACAAACTTCCCTCTGGTGCATAAAACCAGTATTTCTAATACAGTTACAATAGAGACTCCCCATAAAGATGGAAAACACTTGGATAAATTTTGCAACCTCTGGAAATAAAGCCAGGTAGAAAAATATGTTGCCAGTCTGGCAAAGAATTCTCAGGTTAGCAGCAGCCTCAGAGACACCTTGAAGAATTGGCAATTATTTACTTTACAAAATAAAGCAGATCCTTAAAACGCTGTTTCAGAAAATGTAGTCCCACCAAGAGCTTTGTGGCTTCAGGGGCAGCTGGATTTAATTATTAATCCTTCAGCTACAAAGACTGCCTTTGCTATTTCTGAGGACAATATTTGGGAACTGAGACTCCTTATGATCTGATTTATATGTTAAATTATGCAATAGCTGTAATGGAGACAGACTCTGACTGAAAATCCAGACCGTAATGAAGAAAAATTGAAAGGATGGATACCTTAAGTCAGGTTTTAGCCCAGGACTTATTACATCAGGACCTGTGTGTATTGCAGATGTCTGGTATGATCTTTGAAATACCAGCCAGGAGTTGTTTGCCCAAGGCCAGTAGTAAAAAAGCACAAATAAGGACTTAATGTGACTTTTGAAAGTTTGTGATGGTTGCATATCAAATTTAACATTAAAAACTCCATAAGTGATTCTGGAAATCTCAGCAGGCACTCACCTGCCATTGTAGGTACCCAGATAATTTTGAAAACCTGACCCAACTCCAGGACTTCGTTTCCTGTTTCTAAAGCAGTGAAATAGCTCTTCCCTACTCAACATAGCTTTTTAAAACAGAAATACATGTACTGGAACATACCAAGACATTCTGGAAATGAGCAGAAAATCAATAAGAGAAAGAGAACAAACAAAAATGAAAACATCTCTCTCCCTATCTGGGTCTTTACTCACTGTAGGATTTAGGAAGGATACGAATGAACATTTGCTCCAATGTTGTTCCTTTTTTTTGTTGTTGTTGTTTTTATTCTGTTTTTAAACTACCTTCCATATCCGTCTTGTGAATACACCTCTCCTGGTGCTACTTGGAAGGTACAAGCAGAGCTGAAGGGAAACATAGATCATGGCCTGCAGCTCTACACAGAGCTCACCTACATTGCTCTGCTCTACTTCAGGCAGCAACACTGGCCTTAGTTCTCACTTAAAGCAACTTTATATCCTCTTTACATCGCTGATGCTGTGCAAAAGGGAAATGGAGTAAATAAAAACTGACGTCTAGTGTGACTATAGATATTTTTTGTTGGTTTGTTTGTTTTCTTTCAGGAATCTATGTACATTGAAGAGTCCTCAAATAAAAATGGTGTGATTTCCTTGATTTTCTCTCTGAAGGAAGAAGTTGGAGCATTGGCTAAAGTTCTGCGCACATTTGAGGTAAATATTTTCCTCCAGGAGACCTGACCATGTCTTTGCATTTTTGCAATGCAGCAACATACTCTCAGGGTATTTGTGATCATGTTTGTAATTCCATTTCTTTGCCATAATGGGGGAAACTAGCATGAGGTTCTTTTCTGGGGCTAAAATAACTGAAAGTCCTGGAGCAGAAGTGGCGTTTTAAAGTTGAAATTTGACTTCAAACTTTTAAATTAAAACCTCTACTTTAAACTCATATGAGGGTGGAAAAAATGCATTTTCTCCATTTAAGAAGGAGATATTTCACTGCAACTGCTTGAGTAACAGGTAGAAGAGAATTGTGCCATAGCCTGAGGTTGACATCTGAGTTTATATTTATATTTATATTTACATTTACATTTATATTTATATTTATATTTAGGCTAATATAACCTGAATATGAGCTGTGTTCCATGTTCCATGAAGTATTTCTACTCAGGACAGCTACTGTCCTCTTAATCCTTGCTTACCTCAATAAATCTGATGTAAATAAACCTACCATTTCCCACTGTTGGCACTTCTACAGAGAGGGTGGAGTCTACCTACAATAAAGCCCAAGAATGGCAGCATTTTGCACTTTGTTCAATCCAAAGGAACTCAGCAGCTTTTACTGACTGATTTGGAAAACTTTTGGGGAAATAAGGAGCCATTTACCTTTCAGTACATTGTGTGCCTATTTATTCTTCCAGAAATTATTCCCAGATGTCATGGATGCCATTTAAAAAGCACAAAATCCTTGCAATTCAAGATGGCTGTGTTACAACTCACACAGCTCTGTACTTTGTGCTCCCAAGCAAATACACTGTTATGTTGGTTTTGTGACTTCTTCTTTTTTAGAACACCATCATGTAACAGTTGTGCGTCAAAGCAGCTCTTTCTGTAGAACACTGTAAAAAGTTGTGGCCTACATACTTTCCATTCATAAACCAAACTGACTAGGAAATGAAAGGTTTGTGTGGTATTAGTACAAATGAAAACTGATTATGAGTTATAAGACATACTTGATTCATTAAGATGAAGGGAAATTCATACCAACAACAGCAGAGCTAGTCCAAATCTGTGGACTGACCACAGTAATACAGTCCTGCAAAATGTCCATATGTCGGTGGCATGTAAGTGAATTAAAGAGGCTGCTGACATTCTCTAGATAAATGCATTGCTGTCTACTAATCAAATCGCTGTCAGGTCTAGAGGAAAATCTGCATGGGAGCTAGTATAGGAAGGAGAGAAGTAGCCACTTCTTGGATGTGACCCTCTTTGCCCCAAAGCAGGTACCTAAACTAGACCATCTGAGTCATAGTTTTCCCCGGTGACCCTGATGGCAACTGAGGGGATGGAGCTCAGCTAAAGCTGTCTGTACTGGTGGCTGGGTGGTTTCCCATCCCAATGAAGCCAGTTCTTTTTGTGCAAACTGGCAGTCTCCCTCGGCACCAAGGCTTGGCAAGAGACCTGGCATAGATGTTCTTATATCAGTTTTGCATGCTGTTGGCAATGTACTGGGGAAATGTATGGGTGGCTGGAGGAAAGGGATTTAATGGTGCAAGCCTGACCTGCAGCTTCAGCTCCTCAGGGTTGTCATTAGGGAATTCATGAGCACTGGGGTGTGTCAGCAAGAGCAGCCCTTGGGCTGTTCTAACTCAGTCCAAAGGACCTCGCCCTGAGTACAGCAGTGTAAAACCCATGTGCACACACAGCTGAGGTAATGTCCACCTTTTCCCACTTGGGCCATGACCATGGTGCCCCAGAGACACAGACTCAGTGCTCAGTGACATCTGCAGCGGATATGGGAAAGGTGGTGTTATGCAGGGGAAGGGTGGGGACAAGGAGGAAGATCTTGAGAGGATTTTTTCATCTTTATCCATTCCCTGCTTAAAAAAAATCAATTCTGAGATGCAGGTTAGCTACAGGAGTTAGTTCAGACTCTGTTGCTGGGCACCTCTGCGCAGGGACATCCCTCACCTTGTCCCCATGGTTTCTGTCACCAGCTTGGCACTGGCCTGGAGAAACCCAGCAGATGTATCTCAGAGGAATAGCACAGGGAGGAGATGTGGGGATGGCTGCTCTGGCTGTCGTTGCCTTAAGCAACCACAAGAAGTAGGAAAAAGGAAAACACAAAAGCCACAAAATATGATCAGACTGCTCCCCAGGGTGAACGTTGACTCCCACTGAGGGCCAGACCTTGTGTGGCCGTTGGTGCTGATGGCCATGCATGGCACATTTGTAGCCCCTCTGATCCTTGCTGAGGCTGGGGGTTGCCCAGGCCACCAGTCTCTCTCAGCATTCTTGCGTGGGAACACAGGAGAAGAGCACAGCTCAACCCAACCCTCTACTCCTCCCAGCTTGCACTTGGGAATTATTAAGGGACGGTGCCTCCAGCACTGGCTTTGAGGATTTTGCCTCTTCTCTAGCCAATTTATAAAATTACTCTGGGAAATGAAGGATGGAGGAGGAGGGTTGAGAGAGCTGTAAATATGAAAGTCTTGGAAAATAAATCCTCTTTCAAGACAGGGAAGAAAGTGTGGAGACATGATCCAGACTGAGACACAGGGAATTGAGGGGGTTCCTAAAAAAAATGAGTGATTACGCCATGTCATCATCAGCCAGGCTGCCTTTCTGTAAAAGAGGTGTCTGTGTGGGCCTTGGGAGGTTCATCTCTCCTTGGATGAAGAGCTGGAGAAAAAATTTCTGTTACTCTTGGAGGGCTGTTCAGTCACTCTTATGTCCCTGCTCAACACAGGAGCACCTCCTTACTCCCAGGTACACATCCCATCTGTGTCTTATCTTCGTGCTGGGGTGAAACCAGGCCAGGTGTTAGCCCTCACTGCAGCCTGATGTCCACGGGGTGAAAGAGTCCAAAGGGAGCTGCAGTGTGCTCCAGTTTGGCTTTGTGTGCAGATAATAGGAGATCCAGGACTGATGGCCAACCAAACACCATCGCTGCTCCCCAGTCTAGCCGTCATCTGTACTCGCCCAGGAGATAAACCTCCCAAGGAGGAAAACAGTGTCCAAACACAGGCCAGATGAACTGGGTAAGCCCCTGTTGTGGGCCAGGATGGCCTGAAGGTAAGGGAGCCTTGTAGCCAGGCAGTTGAAGGCACAAGTCCAGTCTCTACAGAGAGAGCGCTCATGGTGCAGAATTATATCCTGTTAACTGAGACACCAAGTTTAATAGAATTTCAATGTGTTTTGGGGACTAGTCCATTAACATTTGTCCTACTCAAACATCCGTCAAGGTTACTTATGCAGTTGACAGGGTTCTGCATACTCCCACATTTTTTTTTTTTTTTCAGAGATCCAAACTCTTTGTTTCTGTTCAGGTCCCAGTTGCACATAAGTGTGTGGCTACAGTGACAAATATTGTTTTTCCTATGTAGCTTGAAGCCTTTTTTTCTGAGGAATTCCCTCTATGTACTCAAGTTCCTTAAGTCTGCTGGCTTTATGTCCAAAATGTACCTGATTATATCCACTTTTCTCTTATGTTTACCCTCAATTCATCTTATCTCTAAAGCATTTTGGTGTCAGGCGAATGCACAATGTCCAAAAAGAACAAGCATGGAAGAAGGGCTGGACCCTCAGAATGGCAGGCACATATTTAAAGAAAGACTATACGGCTTTTTAAGCTGAAAGCATTTCTGTCTTTAAAAACAAACCCAAACCATGTCTATGGAAGGTTTCAACATCCACTTTGGATAGGAGAAGAATCTTTTCCCTGGCTCTCACACAAAAATAAGCAGCATTGAGAAAGGCATCCCCAAACACCAGACATCAGCAGCCTCCTAAACTCTTCTGGCTCCTGGCTCTTGCCTTCCCTCTGTTTTGCAAATCCTTGCCTGGTTGTGTGAATCTGCTCCTCCTGGACTGTTCTGCACCCAGGGTGCCCTATGCCACGGTTGACTGCCTGAGTCCCTTCTACACCTTCCTTGCAGAGAGGCAACATCCACAGGACTAGACTCACACTCTGACATGCTGTAATGTAATAGCAGCTCAATCATGCTCAGCGATAAGCAGATTGTTAAAACTGAATCCACTTTGCTTCCATACTAGATGCTCTGTGTATATATTGGGATGTAGTAAAAACTCACTTTCTGCTTATCAGACCCAATTATTCTGCATTTGAATAGCCTATTTGGCCATAAACTTTATCCATCCTAGTGTGCATACAACTTCCTTATGGGTTATTCTTGGTGAACACCTTTTTCCTCCCTGCAGGCTTGAGGGTTGCCATAGAGGCAGCATGAACCTGCCAGCAGAGTCTTTACACCAACTTCATTTTATTAAGACCCACCATACCCTAAGGTACTACTTAGTGCAACGGTATACTGTTCATTTGTCTAATGCTATTACAGAAGATGATAGCTAGGAACCCAAAACTTGAATAAATACCTTAGTCTGAAAGACAGTATCACACATAAGCAAAATATCATGCTTAAAATCAGGAAAACAGAACAGACATTGTGAACTATGGTTTGTTTTGTTTTGTTTTGTGTTTTTAATTTACTGGACAAGCCATAGAATCATAGAATGATTTGGGTTGGAAGGGACCTTAGAGATCATCTAGTTTCAACCTCCCTGCCATAGGCAGGGACATCTTCCACTAGACCAGGTTGCTCAAAGCCCATCCAACCTGACCTTGAACACTTTTAGGGATGGAACATTCACAACATCTCTGGGCAACCTCTTCCAGTGCCTCACCATCCTCATGGTGAATAATTTCTTCCTTGTAACTAATCTAAACCTATTCTCTTTCAGTTTAAAGCCATTACCCTTTGTCCTGTCACTACATGCCCTTGTAAAAAGTCCCTCGCCAGCTTTCTTGTAGGTCCCCTTTAGGTACTATGAAGTTTCTATAAAGTCTTCCCAGAGCCTTCTCTTCTTCAGGCTGAACAATCCCATTCTGTCTTCATAGGAGAAGTACACCAGTCCTCTGTTCATTTTCAAGGCCCTCCTCTGAACTCACTCAAACAAGTCCATATGCTTCTTATGTTTGAGGCCCCGGAGATGAACACACTACTCCAGGTGGGGTTTCGTGAGAACAGAGTAGAGGAGGAGAAGCTTCTTTTAATGCAGCCCAGGATGCAGTTGGCTTTCTGGGCTGCAAGTGCACATTGAAGGGTCATGTTGAGCTTCTCATCAACAAACACTTCCAAGTCCTTCTCCTCAGGGCTGCTCTCAATCCATTCTCTGCCCAGTCTGTATTTGTACTTGGGATTGCCTTGACTCATGTGCAGGACCTTGCACTTGGCTTTGTTGGACTTCACGAGGTTCACACTGGCCCACCTCTCAAACCTGTCAAGGTCCCTCTGGATGGCATCCCTTCCCTCCAGCATGTTGACTGCACCACACAGCTTGGAAAGTCACTTTTGACTGGTTTCCACTTGGACGTCAAGCCATTGACCACAGCTCTTTGACTGTCACCATCCAGCCAATTCCTTATCTTCCAAGTGGTCCATTCATCAAACTCAAGTCTCTCCACTTTAGAGACAAGAATGTCATGCAGGACAGCATTAAGTGCTTTGCACAAGTCCAAGTAGATGATGTCAGTTGCTCTTCCCTTATCCATCAATGCTGTAACTCCACTGTAGAAGGCCACCAAATTTGTCTGGCATGATTCGCCCTTAGTGAAGCCATGTTAGCTGTCGCCAATCACCTCCTTCTTTTCCTTCTGCCTTAGCGTAGCTTCCAGAAGGATCTGCTCCATGATCTTGCCAGGCATAGAGGTGAGACTGACTGGCCTGTAGTTCTTCAGGTCTTCCTTTTTTTTCCCTTTTTACAAATAGGGGTTATGTTTCATAGAATCATAGAATGCTAGGGATAGGAAGGGACCTCGAAAGATCATCTAGTCCAATCCCCCTGCCGGAGCAGGTACACCTAGATGAGGCTACACAGGAATGTGTCCAGGCGGGTTTTGAATGTCTCCAGAGTAGGAGACTCCACAACCTCCCTGGGCAGCCTGTTCCAGTGGTCTGTTACTCTCACTGAGAAGAAGTTTCTCAAGTTTAAGTGGAACCTCTTATGTTCCAGCTTAAACCCATTACCCCTTGTCCTACCATTGTTTGTCACCAAGAAGAGCCTGGCTCCATCCTCGTGACACTCACCCTTTGTATATTTATAAACATTAATAAGGTCACCCCTCAGTCTCCTCCAAACTAAAGAGACCCAGCTCCCTCAGTCTTTCCTCATAAAGGAGGTGCTCCACTCCCTTAATCATCTTGGTTGCCCTACGCTGGACTCTCTCCAGCAGTTCCCTGTCCTTCTTGAACTGAGGAGCCCAGAACTGGACACAATATTCCAGGTGTGGTCTCACCAGGGCAGAGTAGAGAGGAAGGAGAACCTGTCTCGACCTACTAACCACCCCCCTTCTAATATACCCCAGGATGCCATTGGCCCTCTTGGCCACAAGGGCAGAGTGCTGGCTCATGGTCATCCTGCTGTCCACCAGGATCCCCAGGTCCCTCTCCCCTACACTGGTCTCTAATGGATCATTCCCCAACTTATACTGGAACCTGGGGTTGTTCCTGCCCAGATGCAATACTCTACATTTGCCCTTGTTATATTTCATTAATTTTTTCCCCGCCCAGCTCTCTAGCCTGTCCAGGTCACACTGGATGGCAGCACAGCCTTCTGGCGCATCAGCCACTCCTCTCAGCTTGGTGTCATCAGCAGACTTGCTGATAGTACACTCTAGTCCCTCATCCAAGTCACTGATGAATATATTGAACAGTACTGGCCCCAGCACCGACCCTTGAGGCACTCCACTAGATACAGGCCTCCAACCGGACTCTGTTCCATTGACCACGACTCTCTGGCTTCTTTCCTTCAGTCAGTTCACAGTCTACCTCACTACTCGATCGTCCAGACGACACTTCCTCAGTTTAGCTATGAGAATGCTGTGGGAGACTGTGTCAAATGCTTTACTGAAGTCAAGGTAGACCACATCCACTGCCCTGCCATCATCTATCCATCTCGTTATATCTTCATAAAAGGCTATGAGGTTGGTCAAGCATGACTTCCCATCGGTGAAGCCCCTAATGACCCTCTTATCCTTGATATGCCTTGAGATGGCACGAAGGATAAGTCGTTCCATTACTTTCCCAGGGATGGAGGTGAGGCTGACTGGTCTATAATTACCCGGGTCCTCCTTCTTGCCCTTTTTGAAGACTGGGGTGACGTTAGCTTTCCTCCAGTCCTCAGGCACCTCTCCTGTCTCCCCAGATTTAGCAAAGATGATGGAGAGTGGTCCAGCAATGACATCAGCCAGATCCCTTAGCACCTGTGGGTGCATCCCATCTGGGCCCATGGATTTGTGGATGTCCAGATTGTCTAATTGTTCCTTAACCCAGTCCTCATCAAACAAGGCAAATTCTTGAACCGTCCTGACTTCCTCTGGGGCCTCAGGGGAATGGAACTCCTCGGGACAGCCTCCGGCAGAGTAGACAGAAACAAAGAAGGCATTCAGTAACTCTGCCTTCTTTCTATCTTCTGTCACCAGGGCACCCACCTCATTCATCAGTGGGCCTACATTGCCTCTGGTGTTAGTTTTATCTGCCATGTATTTGAAAAAGCTCTTTCTGTTGTCCTTGACCCCTCATGCCAGCTTTAATTCTAAGGAGGCCCTAGCTTTCCTAGTTGCCTCCCTATATCCCCTGACAACAGCCTTATATTCTTCCCAAGTGGCCAGCCCCACCTTCCATGATCTGTAAACTCTCCTCTTCCACCTGAGCTTACCCAGCAGTTCCCTGTTTAGCCATGCAGGTCTCCTGGCTCCCTTCCTTGACTTCCTACATGTTGGGATGCTCCAATCTTGAGCGTGGTAGAAGAAATCCCTGAATATTAACCAACTATCTCGGGCCCCTTTACCTTCAAGCAGCCTTGCCCATGGGATTTTCTTTAGCAATTGCTTGAAAAGGCCAAATGCTCTAGTCTTCCTTTCATCACTGACATACCTACAGAAGCTTTTTTTATTGCCTTTGATGTCCCTGGTCAGATTTAATTCTATCAAGGCTTCAGCTTTCCTAGCATGATCCCGGGCTGCTCAGACATTTTCTCTGTATTGGTTACCCATCCTTGCTTCCACCCTCTGTAGACTTCATATTTGTGTCTGAGTTTGCCCAGGAGCTCCTTGTTCATCCATGCAGGTGATTTTTACCTGACTTCCTCTTCATTGGGATGCATCCCTCCTGAGCTTGGAGGAGATGATCCCTGAATATTAAGCAGCTTTCTTGGGCCCCTCTTCCTTCCAAGGCTTTGTCCCATGGTACTGTACCAAGCAGATCCCTGAAGAAGCCAAATGAAGAAGTTCCTGAGTATCAGTCCAGGTCAGAAAAATACAGAAATCTTCCAGGTGTCTTATCAAAACTGAAAAAGCAAAGCAGAGGATTTTGGGTTAAACCAAATGTTACACATGATGGGAATGTTTATTTTTTTCTGTAAGGATAAAAGCCTATTGGAATTGAGATTGCTTTTTAAAATGACAACAAAGTCCATTCTGAAAGAAATAAAATGGAAAGAAAAAAGAAGTTGTCCCCTCTCAAAGACCATCATTTCAAAATTCAAATTAATCGTTAAAAAAAAACAGAACTAGACATTTTAACATGCAAAAGTTTTAATTGAAATTTTTCCACATGAGTTTGTGAATACAATTAGCTCCTCCAAAGTCCTTTTCCTGATGGATTTACACAAAGTAGAAGACATGTTAGCTGTGGTATGTGGCAAACATGGGGTTGGAATACATTACAAGTTTGCTCAACCTGTTCTTGGAGAGGAGCCTTCCATTTTCTTTTCACTGATGTGACCTTCCCAAATATAGAGCGAGACTTCAGTACAAGGTCCAGCCATCAGTGGTGTTACTTACAGTGGGTAGGGCTTTAGCTCAAGAGCAGCCCCATTGATTTGCACTGAGTAGTGTTCCTGCTTCTGGACCAAGTTACTGCTCCATGGGAGGACTGGATGAGAGTAACAAGCTGCACCATATGAAACCCTTTCATTGGCTTTCAGAGCCAATGAAAATGACTCTGTTCTTTTTCTGTTTAGGAGTTCACATTATTGAACAGGAAGTCTAAAACAACTGTTATCTCTTTGTCCCTTGTGAAGGTATTGGCTCTGCAGTGTTTTGGGTTGTTTCCAAATCAGGAGAAGTGAACGGTCACTTTGGCCAGGGGGTGTGTTGGAGGTGTCTGCAGTGATAGGTGAGAAGGCCAGGCGTGCCTGTCCTGTGATGCTTGTTTTTCCATCACAGTGTGCACATGCACAGCTACAATCATCTTCGGTCTGATCTCTCCTCTTTATGGGGCCAGGAGAGCAGGACACCTTGATCTACTAAACCAACATGAGTTTAAAGGAAGGAATGCCTTCTTGCTAGGTGTTTGTGCAGTGCCACATGCTGTCATATAAGCTTTTTGGTTTGTCCTACTCCATGGGTTTTGTGGCTCGATTATGCTAAATGCCTCATACCAAACTTTAGGTTTGTAGCAGAACTGTGGAGTGATGGACATCAGGGGCAGCTCCTGGACTGGCTGCCTGTTGGAGCTATTTGCTGGCAGGGACCAGGTCTGGGTCCCTTTGCCTCCATGAGCTTGTCATGTGAGGAAGACCCTAGGAAATGTGAAGGAAAAGACGGGGAAGCACTGTCTGCAGCTGAGAAACAGGCCTTTGGGCAATAAATCTGAATCAGGTGGCTGCTTTTCCTTCATGTTGGGAAAACATGGCTGAAGGCATCATTGTAACTTTCTCATCTCCTGTGAAAATTAGGTACTTAGTTTCTTCTTGTGTTTCTGAAAGCACAAAGTATCCATCTGCACCAAAAGCTTCCCCCTGTGGCTATGAGAACGTAACTTCTATTTTCCAATGATCAGGTCATTAAAGTCTCTGAGGGTAGGACTAAATTATCTTGGTGGTGACCTCTACAATACTGCTGACTTAGTGTAACACCAGGCTGGTTTGATCCTGCTGGTGTGGGGCAGCTGCAGCATGAGAGATGCTTGGTTGGGACAGCATAAGTGGAATAACCTGGGGAGGGGGCTGGAGCTGCTTCACAGCCTCTGAGAGGGAGCCAAGGCTGAGATCCAGCACTGTGGGGAAAGGCAGGCAGGGAGATGGGCAATCTCCTGCATCCCTCATTGCCTCTGTTGTAAACTGGTATCTGCGTTGCTAACCCCTGTCATTCAAAAATCATAACTTACACAAAATGGACTTAGATTCTAACTTGCTTTTTGGGCTCTGAGAATGTCTTGAGACCTCTTTCTCTAAAGCGGAGTGATAGAGATACGGTTAACTTCGATATTAAAGCTGAAATCTTTCACCCTCAGGAGTGGAGGTTTTAAGAAAAAAAGCAAGAAATTTACAATGACTTCTGCTAACTCCGAGGCATCTGGCAATACTGTACCCCTGTGGCATTCTTAGGAGTTACACTTAATGCTGCCTTCAGTCCTCAAGGCAAAATCTGTTCTGAATTGTTAATACCTGCTAAAAAGTATATTAGAAATGGCCTAGTACACTCTTTTGATATAAAGGCAAGGTGAACAGCTATGCCTTCCTCTACTGATACAGAAGCACTCTAGCAGATATGTGGTTGTATGATGGGATGTGTTCATGTAGGAAAGACTCAACCTCTGTGGTGGTCATAATCCTGAGGGGAAGTAGGGGAGGAGGAACCTGCTGCAAATTCTTTGAAGCTGATGAATGGTGGGGAGAATCCAGCAAAAACATATCTGATCTCAAGCCATGGGCTCATCTGATTCCTACCAGCTCTAAAATAGGAAGAAGAGACCAATGTTAATAGTTCAGGCATGAATCCAGCCTCAAACATGTGAGAGCCCAAATCTTCCAAAACCAGTTAAGTTAGGAGCTAGGTTCTGTAAACAAAAAATAGCTGAGAAATCATGAAGTTGCATAAAATCAACAACAACAAAAAAAAATTTGAGGGCATACATTGTCAAGATTTCAAGCTTTACTGATAAACACAGAGATTGAAAACTACTTAAAATAAACTAAAGCAAAAACTGTACCCATTCTCCTTTCTCAGGTATCTATCTGTCTCCAAAAGTTGGAGCTTTAAATAAAACATCAACTACTATGAGAATTCTCACACAATTGCAAGATTCGGCGATACTGGGAGTACAAAAAGTTTCGAACAGTGTGAAACTATGAAGATTAAACACTAGGTGGAGTAGTTGTACTAGAATGAAATCAAGATTTGAATAACAGCTCTAGTAACAGAGCCATTGTAAATATTTTGAAACCGGGAGCTTAGTAGCAAGTCACAGCATATGAAAGCATGTTTCTACGGGAGCGCCAGTTCAGCTGTTTGGATGTATGCTGCTGAATTCTTGCTTCAAAAACACACACCAGAGGGTTCTCCCTTCAGCTTCTCTGTTGTGAGGTCCTGAAGCCTCATCACAAGGTGGTAATGTGTTGGCTCTGCACATCACTGAGCTACAGGCACCTCTCAAATAAACAGCAAACCAGCTTCACACTCTGTGGGAGGTGATGCTCCCTTCTCTCTGTCTTCTTCTTTTTTTTTTTTTTTTTAAAATTTTCCTTTCCCTTTTCCACCCCGCAGCTTGTCTCTTCATTCCCAGCCCCTGCATCATTCCCTCCATTCTGTGCAGCTGCTCCCTGAGCCAGGTTGCAGAGCTGATACAACAGAAAAGTCACCTGGCCAAAAAAATAAAGAAAAAGTCTTGTAGTCAAGGTACCTGTGTGATCTCTCCAACAGGTCTGCTATCTCCAGGGGAAGGATGCTGAGGCAGGGATGGTCATTTGTGAGAGGGGGACACAAGCAGGGGATAATGGCCACTGAGTAGTGGTCCATTTTATCACAGCCTCTGCAAGACATGGAAAGCCCAAACAGGGTCTGTGAATCTACACAGAGACAGAATACAAAACCCCAACGTATCAGTCCAACACATCAGTGCAAGGCAAAAGTAAAGCAGCAGGTCAGTGGGCCTGAGGTGAGACTTGGGCTGAGGGATGTTTTACACTCACTTTCTGCCTTTCTGAGTGGCTCTACAGAGCAGCTGAATGGCCCTGGGCTCCAGGTGCCAGCTTCACAGCATCACAGAAACACAGAATGTTAGGGATTGGAAGGGACCTCGAAAGATCATCTAGTCCAATGCCCCTGCTGGCGCAGGAACACCTAGATGAGCTTACAAAGGGATGTGTCCAGGTGGGTTTTGAATGTCTCCAGAGTAGGAGACTCCACAACCCCCCTGGGCAGCCTGTTCCAGTGTTCTGTTACCCACACTGAGAAGAAGTTTCTTCTCAAATTTAAGTAGAACCTTTTGTGTTCCAGTTTGAACCCATTACCATTGGTTGTCACTGAGAAGAGCCTGGCTTCATCCTCATGACACTCACCCTTTATATATTTGTAAGCGTTAATAAGGTCACCCCTCAGTCTCCTCCAAACTAAAGAGACCCAGCTCCCTCAGCCTTTTCTTATAAGGGAGATGCTCCACTCCCTTCATGTTGGTGCACTGTTCCACATGACATGGCCATGGCAAAGGGGCCTGCAGCCCTCTCCGCCTGCTCTCTTTCGAAGTCGTTCCAGCCCCAAGTCATCTGAACTTCCATTTTTGGGCTGCCCCACCTCCCTGTGCCTTACCAAGCAGAGGGTACAATGGGCACTCTGTTTGTGAAATGAGGCTTTAGAGGCCTAAAACAAATTGTCCTCGGGGCTGAGGACACTGGCCCTCATTCTCTCCCCAAGACGTCCCTGCCAGGACAGCATCTCTCAAATGCAGCAGTTGGCAAATGAGCTTTTGACCTTTTCAACTTATTGTGTTGGTATCTAGCCAAACAATTTAAGTTCATTTGTAGCGTGCGACACTCAGGAAACAGAGGAATGACATGTGTGCTCTTTCCTACCAAGTAATAAACTGCCCTTTGTGCTGGAATGAATGAGGCCATTGCCACTGATGGCCAGATGCCCTCCTGCACTATGCAAGCACTGAGAGGAGCAAAGAAAATCTTAAAGGGCTTGAGAAGCTCAGACTAGAGGGAGGTATAGAAAAAAATCTTCCCTCTTTCTTTCATGTAGGTCACAAGTAGATCCTCGCAGCATTTCTTCATGGATGAAATCCTGATCCCACTGCAGCAGGGGGTTTGTCACTGACACCAGTAGGGCCATCATTTCACCCCATGTAGTTTGAGGTCTTCTTAAGCCTGAAAGCAGCAGACCAGTAGCTTTTCCAGGGCTGCTGAGCACTGTCTGTGAGCTCCTCGACTCTTCTGTGCTTGATCTTCAGGTTCAAATTTCCTCCAGGGGTTTTGTCTATTCTTTCCAGTGAACAGAAGCCCAGACCTGGTCTCAGTGTGCCGTGGATGCAGTCCAGTGTGAGCTTGGCAGGAAGGTCAGATGGTTAAGTCAGCATCAATGGAAATCTGTTCAAAAGGCTTTTATCAAAAAAACATAAAGTGATATTTTCATAAACCAAGGCAGATTTTCCTAGACTTGTGTTTCAGTGACCAAAACCCCAGGATTTTTAGCTACTTTTTGCTTTACACATTGACATGGTGGCATGTCTAAGGTCACGTACCCACTGGCCATAGTCTTCAAGGCTGTTAGTTGCCAATGATCCCTTTCTTCAGAGTTAGGAAGAACCGCTGCTGGTCAGAAGATATTTGGTGAGATAGAATTTGAATTTCTGTGCTAAAGAAAAGACTTCTTTGGTTTAAGAGTGATCATACTCTGGAGCAGTTGCCCAGAGAGCTTGTGGAGTCTCCATCTTTGGAGATACTCAAAAACTGAATGGAAACAGGACCAATCTGGTCTAGCAGACCATACCTGAGCCAGAGGCATTGTCCAGCCTCAGCAACTCTGCCATGATGTGATTTTGCGATTCTATGATTTAAAACACCCATGTTTTTACTTGCACAAACTTGGGCTGCCTTTTTGGTGCAGATCCATGTTTCCCATTGGATCTCTGCCCAACACCTGCTCACAGCCCTGGAAATTGTTGCAGGTGGCTTTGCAGGTGACTGTGTAGTGGCTTGGCAGACACTTATCTCACAGAGTGCCCAGCTGCTTCCTTTTCCAACCTCCTTTCAAGATGCTCATAAATACAGCATTCAGTTTCTCACAAGAGGGTTCTCTACAGGTGAAATGCCTACTTACCATGTTGATCCTGGGGAAATGCTCTTGTCCACACAGACAATCTTTCATTATGTACTTGCCGTACTGGAGTCACCATTTACAATACAAAGCCTGTTTCTATTTGTATCCTGCTTCCACCTGTTCCAAAGGTTTATGTAGTGCGTAGTCTTTATGTTGGAGCTCTGCACAAGGGTGAATCTCACATCCTTCTCATTCTTCCTTTTTGTCTTTCTCCCTGTTGTGAAAGCCTTCCGTCCAGTGACCACCAGAGCCAAGTCTCTACTTTTGAGTTATTTGGATTGTATAGTATGGGTTGTTGACTAACACATGAATTTTAGTTAGTCTTTACATCATATTTCTTTCCCCAAACCCCGTGTGACCAAAATCTGTCTTTCTCATAGGAAAAAGGTATAAACCTGACCCACATTGAGTCTCGACCTTCCCGTCTCAACAAAGATGAATATGAATTCTTCATTAACTTGGAAGGCAAGAACGTTCCAGCACTGGATGAGATCATCAAGTCCTTGAGAAATGATATTGGAGCAACCGTCCATGAGCTTTCACGAACAAAGAAGAAGGACACTGGTAAGGATACACTGACAAGGGTAATATTAACAAGGAATATTTGCTTCACTCCAGTAGCAAAGGAGTTCCTCTTGGATCTGTATGGCTGCATTTGCCTCTCTCTGCCCATTTTGCCTGTGTTGTAAGCTCTTTCATATGAAGATTTTCTCTTGGTGTGAACTGGCATGCTTCATCTTTTTTCATGCTTCTGACTAGGTCTCCTAGGAACTGGTGTTAAGGTGTTATGTTGTCATCTGTCTGGTTGGTTGGCAGCAGTCACGGTCTCTTAAAGACAGCCTTGCTGCAGTAGCTCGTTACACTACATGCAGAAGTTAACAGGGATCAAAAGATGATTTGATTACAGGTTAAGGGCTCAATTTGCAAATCCCTAAGCAATGGTTGCAGGAAGTCGTGGGTACATCTGTTTTCTGCTTGCAGTCTCTGCCCAGTGTTCAAACAGGTGGCATTTGGATACACAGCTTTTGATAAGCCATGCAGGATGTCAACTTTTGTTCTTGACACACACCTGTAAGTCAAAGGAATAACTCTGCCCACATGAGAACTTGAAACAGAAGAAGAGAAACAACAAAGATCTCCATGAGGGATGCACTACATCTGTCCAGTTGCTGAGACAAAAAATCCACATAAACTCAATCACAATTTAAAAGGGTGAACAGTTCCAGCAAAATCTTCGGGCTTATGCATGGACTTGGCTTGTAGACCAATTCTTCTGAGAAATTCAGGCACTGATATGCTTTCTTTTCTGTCCCACCCCATCCTCATAATAAATCCATACCTGTTCAGTACCCAGCAGATTTGAGCCTATACAGTCCCATTTTGTGGAAAAATGTTACCTGTTGAAGACTGCCTTTCACACTCCTAAAGAAGGATGTCTCCCTGGAGTCCCAAGGAAGGTCACCAAAAGGGTGTCCTGAAGACACTGCCTGTGCATTGTGCATCCCAGCTCAGGGCCTGCCTCAGGTGAAAAGAAGCTGTGTTTTTTTAATTTCTAAGTGATACATAGACTCTGTGAACCCAGTTAAACTTTGCTGTCTTGTACAGTGAGTCCATTCAGAGTCAGTTCATACATAGCCAGCACTGATGGGTGAGTATGTTAAAATTGTGATAGGCCATCTTAAAAATAGACATAAAATTTTAAATCAGAAGATGGGGAGGAAAGCTCTGCAAGGGGTTATGTTGTCTGTCCCCTGGCAAAAGGCAGGACTAGCTAAACCACTGTGTGTCCTGAGCGCTGGAGATTACCTGACCTCCATGTCTCTGCACTGCGGGGCTGCCCTGTTCTGGCCCAGTCTCACATGCTGCGCTGAGAGCTGATGACTTCTCCTCCTGCCTGCCTTTGACACCTGGAACAGAAGATACTCTTTCTCTTTAGACCAGCCTTTTGGGTGTCTGGTGTATCCTGTCCAACCTCAGCCTTCTCTTCTCAGGGAACCTGGTTTCTAGGTTTGTGGCCAGTCTTTTTCCTCTTTTCTAGGGTGTCTCCAGTAGATTAGATAAAACCTATGTGTAACTACTGGAGATAAGGGTTCTATTGCTCTGCTGAGCAATTAATTAACTAGTTATTAAACCAGTTGTTGCTCATTTGCTGACTCTTTCTAAACTGTTTATTCGATGGATTCTTTACACAAATTCCAGCTGTCTTCCAGATTCTATTAATTCAGGCAGGAACTGCTGGTAAAGGGTAGCATAACAAAAAAAAAAAAAAAAAAGTGGCCGTGACGTGCTGTTGTAGTGCCTTCCCCATTGCCAAATGTCTCTGGGACCTCACAAATCAAGTTTGCACAAGTCTTGTGGTGTAGCTGATGTGTTAAGAGCCTGGTATGAAGTGGTATTATCCTCATGGGGCAGGAGGAGGAAGTGCCCTCCTGCGCTCCTGGGCTGGCACTCCCCTTTGAACACCTGGATTTACTCTCTGATTTTGATATAATGGACTGCTGCTGCTGGCTTCTGCAGCCCTGTCCTTGCAGGACTCCTTGCACCTCTGGGCTGAGATGAGATGGGAGGAGGGGAGGAAAAGTCCTCCAGAGTGACCATCCACCCTGCTAGCCACCTGTCCCTCACACAGGTGTATACAAGTCCAACATCATCCATCTGCCTCTCCACTTTTTGGGCTTGTGGATGCCCCTCACTTCTGCTGTTGAAACTGGGGAGGGTCTGCCACCCACTTTGGTGGGAGCAGGACTAACTTGGTTCCTGGAAGAAATCTCAGGGAGGTCAGTTGTAATTCTGCCTTTAGAGGGCAATAAGAAAAGATTTTGTAAGTTGTTCATGCTTCTAATTCTCAGAGATTTTTGCTGGAGCTGAGGCTGCTCAGTATAGGGGTGGCTGCCCAGCATCCAGTCTGAGACACACTTAAATGCCTCTTGAGATAACAGATGTGATTTTAATAGGATTTCAGACTTTAAATACTTTAGGCCTAGACCTTCCTTTTCCTTCCTAGGAACAACATGAAAGGACATTAATACCTTCTTGAGATCAGTGTTGGTAATCCTTTTACCGTTTCCTTTGTGTCCTACCCATGACATTACATTTGAAGATGAAAAAGAATAAAGCAGATACTCTTTGGAGTCAATTCTCTCCATTCATGAGTCAGAGGGACAAAAGGTTGATTAGGTGATTTATGATCACATCAAATTAAGGATATTCTCTTTCGGGGGCTTTTGCATTTCCAGAAGAAAGATACAGGGCCTAGCAGGGGTTGGCATTATTTTGTTTTTCTAATTATTATTAAGAAGTTAATAATAAACTATTAAATAATAAAGTTATGTATAAGCATGGACCAGAGTTGCATAGAGCTACAGCTCTAAATGTCAGCCAAGAAAGACCCGTGAGTGAAATTCTGACCTCACAGAAGTCAAAACTCCTTTGGCCAGCTGTAGGATTAGGATTTCACTGCACGTTACCGTGTTGATCAAAGGATTTTTTGAGCTAGATTATCCTGTCAGTGCTGCAAAAAAGGACTCGATATCCTTCTGTCTCAGAAGATAACCTATGTTTGTTAGTTTCAGTAATTCATAAATAGTATAAAGTGGGAGCAAGTTACTGCTAAGGAAAGAGAAGAAGAGAGGAGAAGATGGATATTTCTTTTTGCCCTTTCCCTTTTTTTTTCTTTTTCTTTTTCAATTTCAGCTTCTTTCATGAGTAGTGAAGGTCCAGTCAAACTGAAATTCCCAAAGAGCCATATTTTAAAAGGTCAAATAAACCCTGCTTAGATTATGAACTGTGGGTGGCAAATTCTGGGATGAGGCAGCTACACTGGCAGAGCCCTGGCAAATCTGGTCATAATCCACAGATGTGATTTTGTGATATTTTATTCATAAAACACAGAATGAGAGCAATATGTCTCCAGGGAGCAAAATCTCAGGATTATGGTTTATGGGGACATTGTCACACTTTTCTCAGTTGGCAGGTAAAGGCTGGAAAAGTTTTCTGAAGACAGCCCGAACATCCATTGGACTGATTCTTTCATCACTGCTTTAGATACTCTCAGCCTTTCTTTGCTAAGGCTTCACTTTTCTTATGTTCATGATTTGAGAAAAATACCCCTATTTTACTGTTTCTTCTAGGAAGCACACAGTGCCATTCTTGGGACAGTGTCCTGCAGGCAGTCAAAAAGATTTCTTGCCTTGCCCTTTCTGTATAGCTTAGCATCAAACACGTGTGTGTGCTTTATTTGGTATATCAGGCAAGGTATAAATGAACAGCACCCTTTTTATTTTTTTTTTTTTCCTTGGTCTGATCACTATAGCTGTTTATAGGGTCTTTCCCCTCTTAAAAGCAAAATGTAATTTTGGTTTCCCATGTACACATCAAAATAGTTACAAATATGAAGTTTAGATCAACAGTGTAATTTTAGCTGAGGGCAGACCAGCAAAATGTTCTACATACAAAGGTAGTTTTAGAGCTTCAGATGAGATGGGCTAGCAGTCACTGGGCCAAAACCCCTCTGTAGAGATGGAAAGATTTGTTGTAAAAACACAGTACATCTCTTCATGGCTCTTTTTGGAAACAAGCTGGGTATCTGCAGAGCACTCAGAGCCCATGAATAAAAATAATTAAATATTATTCTGTTGCAACATTAGGGAAATGCAGAAAATTTATTGCATTTCTGAGACAGGCTGGAGGCTGAGGTTCTGTAGGGGCCTTGTTTTCTAAACCCTGAGGCTGGCCAAAGCATTTGGGACTGTTTAAAAAAGGGCTAAACCTGGGCCTCGAACTGCTATAAATTGCATAGACCTGTCTTTGACCCTCCTCACAATGGTCCAAATGGAGGAGTTCTGCAGAAGTCCTTGCTGCTCCTGCTTTGCTGCCCCTCATATAAATGGCTTATTAGCATTCTACTAAGCATTTGACCTCATGGTAATTTGGTCACCACTTGGGTGTTCGGCACAATCCCATAAATGCTGCTGCTTCATTTACAGACAAATCAATATTTATTACTGATCAGCCCACGTTTGCTCCTCAGACCTTCACAGAGGCCCAGTGTTGCAGCAGCTTGCTCTGGCAATTCATTAATGGCCGTACAGAGAGACAGTGAGTCTGGCAAATGGGGCTGGAGGAGGATGTTACAAACGATATATGGGATAGATTCAGCCAGGGGGTAATTTGATTTGATCTTTTAAATAGTTGCTGGGAGGACTGGGGACAGCGTCCTGGCACAGCACAGCTAGGCAGAAGACCCAATAGCCTCTTTGCACTCTAGTCCCTAGCATGAGGACTGTATGAACTTGGTGCAATGTGACTGCCCTGGGGCGATGCTCTGCACCTTCATTTCCTGTTTCCACAAATGCTGAGTAGGCTCAGGACTTTCCAGAACCCGACTTAACATCCACTATGCTTGTGCAAATTGTACTAAACATCCTGAGGATTTCCCTTTCACAGCCTGCCCCTTTTATCCAGCTCTGCGGAGCAGAGCTCCTCTCTCTTAGCTACCGCTGGTGTCTGGGGGAACCTGGGTGCAGGGCAGAAATCTGCTGAAAATAGGTTAGGTACCTATAGGGGCTGCATGCCTAAAATATAAGGTGCTTCTCCTGTCTAGGGGAAAAACCAGCCACCCACCTCCATGCCTGGGATTGACACCGCACCAGCCTGGAAGTCAGTATATCCCAGAGTTTATAATGAGCTCTGCAGCAAGTACAGTGGGGATCTTGAGAATAAAATGTATTTCATGAAAATAAGTTGGTATTATATATACATTTTATCCTTTCTTGAAGTTGCAATGATTCAAACCCTGCCCACATTTCTGATTCAGGCCAGCAAAGCCCTATACACATTGCTGCTGAAATCCACTGCAGACTTCAGCCTCATCAGTCTGTCTGCACAACCTGGATCCTTCAGGTCATGGTGTGTCTCTGAAAATAGTGGTTATTCACTGACAAATCCTTTGCTGTGGTGCTGACAGACAGCTTTTTGTCCAGTGCCCAATCCCAAAACCTCTATCAGTGTGCCTTACACCAACCTGACGGGGGAGTCTGAAGCACAAAACAGTGAAGTGATTCCCCCATCATCACACAAAGCTCAGTGGCAGAGCTAGAAGATAAACCTGGTGCTCAGCTGCCCATATAGAAAACAGAATCAGGAAGATTTGTTGTGCTTACGCTTCATGCGGTGTGAGTAGTGACTCCTCTCTAGGACTCAAACACGTCTTTTTCTATTCACCCCCTCTGACTGGTTTAACTCAAGGGTCTGGAAGTGCAGGAATGTTGCTAACTGCAAGGTGGAAGAATATTTCTGGAGAAACTGGAGAGCTAGGGATAGGTACACCCAGCAAATTAAGGCGTTTCGGGAAGATCTTCCTGGGACTGCTGCTGCCATCTAGTGACTTGTTCAGGTGTGGTTTTTAGGGCAAAGCAGAAGGGTGTGCAGCTCAGAAAGGGGGCGACGAAAACCCACTTGTGCTGGTCGGGAGAAGGGGAGGCACAGCCGGGAGCAGCCCAGTGAGCCCGGGCAGCCCAGGACCTCTCCTGCCTGCTTTCCCTGTCCTGCCTGGAACACATCTGAGGGGTCCCAGCGGGAGCGTTGGGCAAAGACAGGCTGGTGGTGGGACAGCAGGTCGGGGGAGGAAGCACCCTACATGGGGCTGAGCTGCAGCCGCCCAAAATGTGTCCTGTAAATCTGCTGTTGTTGCCTTGGCTCCTCTCTGCAGATGTCTTGCAGAAACCCCGCAACGCAAGTGCCCTCTGTGTTGTTAGGCTCAGCAAAAAACCCACGGCTGAATAGTCCTGGAAACAGAGTGATCCTCTTATCCTGTAGGTGGTCCATCCAGGTCTGGGATCAGCCCCATCAGCCAGGAGCTGCAGGGAGGTCATGCGGCAGCTGTGGTTGGGGATCAGGTTCATTTGGCACAAAACCCAAAATCAATTGGGGATGTATGGCTGAGTGGTAGTGCTCCCAGCTGAGCAAAGAGCCACATAGGAGAATGAGCAGTTTTCCAAGCACTGACTCAACCAGTGACACCCATTCATGCAAGAAAGTCATTAATGAACTGCAACATTTAATTGACAGAGAGATTGCTCAGAGCCCCTGGGCTTGGACCAGCAGACTTTTGGGTGATGTTAACCTCAGAGTCCATGAATCTGACTTGTACTCAACATGGAGAGCATACAGGACATGATTGCAGGGTCTGATTATGGGGTACTTTCTCAGATGGAGGTCTTGTGCCCTTTCTTCAGAAACAGTATGGCAGAACTGGAAGTCATGCAGAGAGAAGTGATGAGAGGGCTCAAAGGTAGCCCACGATTTTTGTGCCTGAAACAGATACAGAAGTAAGGTGCCAGTCAGTATGATGCATGGTAGATGGAGGATCTGTCATCGAGTTATAAAATGCTAGGTGGCCTGGAGAAGGTGAATAACGGCAAATGCTGTTTGTATGCAGGAACTAATAAACATCATATGAAATAATCAAGTTTAAAACAAAAAGGAGTTATTTTTCATATCTCATGTAAAGAAACAATACAGCTCAGTGCTGCAGTGTCTTGGAGGCACAAGTGTACATGGGCTTAAAGAGCAATTAATGTATTCGTAAAATGTTCATCAGAGGCTATTAACTTGAGGTATGGCTTTAACTTCTGACTCAGGCAGGAGAGAGTGGAAGGGAAAAAGAGGCAAGCAACCAGGATCAAAGGGCCGAAAAATGTAAGAAAGGAGCAGCAGAAGGGCAAGCCAAGTAAGCCATATCCAGCAGCACCAGCAGCTCCCAGAATGTGCCCAGCTTCCAGTGGTACCTAGCAGTGGTACCTACAGATACGCTTCATAAGCAATGATAGGCCAAGGGAGAGGAAAGGGCCCATGGCCCCTCTGCTCCCTCCATCAAGCTTCCTTGTATCAGCATGGCAGAGAGCTGGGGTGGCCAGGCACAGTCGTGACTGACAGGGGAATGCTTGGTTTGGTATGCAATCGGATCCTCCTAGACAAGATGGAAGAGGAGGCTCCAGCCTGGTACAGCAACTGTGTGTGTGTGCATCAGGCCTCTGGCTCGTGAGGGGACACATGCCAGGGGACTGACTGGACAAGTGAGTGAATACACCTGTGTCCATCACTCCAGGAAGGAGGTCCGACCTGGGATGGCTGCTCCATGCACCTCACGAGCTGCAAAGAGCCTCTCCTTGTAGTGCAGTTGCTATGCAGACACTTGATATCTGCTTTCCCCTATCTGAATGCCACATCTGGAAAGCCCTGTGAGTCTTCTTTGCCCTCCACCTTATGTACTTGTGTAAAGGGTCATTACATGCTGTGTGGTCCCATTTCATATCCTGACCGTGCTGTAGAAGTGTATATAGTATGTGAGCTACAACCCAATAGAAAACCAGAATCAGAATGTTAATTAAATTAGTGCATTATTGTATAATGACTGCAGTAATACTATGCTAGTCTGAGGTATTAGGGTGCCATTTATCATTTCATTTCAGCATCCTAGCTTAAGTGAGGCCACCAAGTAAGTCTTAGAAAGAGATTTTCAGAGGGTCAAATAATCCTGTATCCTTCTTGCTGTGGGGTTTTGTGCTGTTCCTTTGAAATGGCTCATTCTAGCAACTGTGAAAGGAAGGATACTCTGGAAAAAATTGCTACATTTTGGTAAGCCAAGACACCAGAATAATAAACAGAAAATCATAAATATTACAAGCCCACTCTTCGCCAAGGGCTAGACATTCCTGATGCTCTGTGTTCTTCCAACAGTGCAAAACAGCCACAAATTCAAGACAATTTGTAGGGTTTGTTCTTGCCCCCTACCACAGGGAAAGGCCTTTGCTGCCCAAAGAATTTAGCCCCTTGTATATGTTTCTTTATATTTATGATGAAAAAATGGAAAAACCAGGAGAAGGTTCCAAACCAAGTAATGAAGAAGAATAGCAGTCTCTATTTCTTTTTTTGTTTTGCAGTGCCATGGTTCCCAAGAAGTATTCAGGAGCTGGACAGATTTGCTAATCAGATCCTAAGCTATGGAGCGGAATTGGATGCCGACCATCCTGTGAGTAACAAAGTTTTTTGTTTGTATGTTTGTTTTTTGTTTTGCTTTGTTTTGTTTGTTTGTTGGTTTGCCTTTTTGTTTTGTTGTTGTTGCTGTTGTTTTAACATGTTTCTAGTTATTGGGACAGATGTTTCTTTTATTTACATATGCTTTGCTTTGAGACAAGTCTAGTAGCCCGAGTCTCACATGGTTTAGGACCAGAAAGGTACCATGTTTACAGGGTTAGAATCAGCCCAATCCCTAGTATGAAGTAAATCAGACCAAAGGTTGCTTTAATTTAAGCAAACACAAGGAGACCTTAAAAGTCATAGTGATCATCAGAGCACAGAACCACCACAGGACACCTCTGGTTTTCCCAATTGGCTCTGATATGATGACTTCAGACTCATTTTGTGAATCAGTAGCGACAAAAACTTTGGAAGCAGCATATCATAGACCAGAGATGTAATAGGAAGATTGTTTTTTTTCATCTCTGATCACATACACACGATTGAGCTTGTTGCCTTGTTATGTGGTTTTTAAATCTGACATGATTCTTGTATGTTGAGACAGAACAAAAGAAAATGTCTCTGTTTTGAAAAGTTTGTGGTTTAAATGGTAGAATCAGAAAGTTTTGTTCATCGGGTTAGCTGATAAAAACAACTTGTTCAGCGGTTTTACAGCTCTTCCAGATACAAGAATAATTTCTGCTTCTATTCCCTCTCCAAGCAAACAACAACTTATTTTCATTTGTCAAAACACAGTGAGTTCCATGCAGTGCAACAGAAATTGCTGCTATTAGTTTAATTGGGATAGGGTGATTATAAATAAATTACATGCAGCGCAACAAAAATTGCTGCTATTAGTTTAATTGAGATGGGGTGATTAGTCATTCACTACCCATTGCTTAATTTGAGATGTGTTATGTATCATGTACAATGATTCATGATGTTCAGTGTGGTCACATATGAAAGACAGAATGAAAGGAGATACACTGAGTCAATGGCCCCCTTGTGTGTCATGTGGGAATAGACCAAGATTGTATTTGAAAAAGGAAAACAACAACAACAAAAGATACTAAAAGGAATTAAGCATCTCTGCTCCAATTCCTAGAATTAGTTAGTGAGCAGGTTAAGCCTTAAAAAGGAAACCCAGCTGCTGGTGTAAATAGGTGTGACAGTACACAGAGTGTAGAAAAAGAGAAAATAAAGGAGCTTGTGGTTTTAGTAAAGTGATATGGGATTTAATCACAAATACCTCTATGCCAGGTTAATCTTGAACAGCACACATTTTAGACCCTTGGCTGCCTCTTTTTGACCAACACTTCATTAATGAGGTGTATTGCTCCTGTGGGAGCACCTTGCTGACTCTGTAAAGGAGCATGTTTGCCTTTTTTGTAGCACGTGGAAATAAGAAAATGAAAGAACTTGGGGGGGCAAGAGGTGCTGGGAGGCTGTGGCTGAATGATTGACCTGGTGGCCTTGCAGATGGGGAAGGAGCAGTTCCCTGTGCAAGCAGGGAGCACCTGAGCTGGGCAGGATGAAGGCAGCTTCCCCACTTGTCCTCCTGCACTTCTTGGACTGCACCAGCCATGCCCAAGGGTGCTCAGTGAGAGGAATGTTGTTCACCACCTGCATTTACAGAGGAACTGACCATCGCTGTTTCTCTTTAGGGGTTCAAAGATCCTGTGTACCGGGCCCGGAGGAAGGAGTTTGCAGATATCGCCTACAACTACAGGCAGTGAGTGCTGAGAGTGTGGGCAGAAAGCAACCCCACATCTCTTGCCCTTTCCTAAAGCTCTCATGCTGCTGGCAATCCCTGGATTTCCATAAGCATCCTCTTGCTGTTGTCTTTTCTCTGTCATGTGTTTAAATCTTCCTGTTCATGTATTTATCCCCAAATCACAGTAAAACAAAAGTAAATTGTTCCAGGCACATGTTCAGAAGATAACATCGCCTCCCTTCTTTCCTCACAATGCCCCTCTTCCCTGGCTTTGTTGTCTAATTGAGTAGTAGACTCCGTTGCTACTACAAAGACCTGAGTGTTGAATAAATCTGCTTCTGGTATTCTCTCCATTAAACCAGGGCTAAGGGAGAAGTGCCTATCATTTACATTTACATTAAAGCAGGAGCTGCGTACACTATTAAAATAATTAATAACTTATGGTTCTGATGCTAATCCAGTTCCTGATACTCTAATTTTATCATGTCTGACCCAGCTGCAATCAGCAATTTGAGCTCTCATTTCCCAAGAAAAATAAATGAATAGAGATGATAAACTCAGTTAGAAAAGGCTTGCTTGATTGCTTTCAGTGATCAGATCTGGAAGAGAGAAAATTCTGTTCCCAGAGCAACTCACACATTTGCATCAGTACTACTGGGCCTTATTCTTGCTGAGACTGCCAAAAATTGTGATTGTAAAGAATAAAGTAACATATGTTGTACATTTAGGGCTTCACTTTGCACAGGACTGCAATGAAAAGATAGTCCCTGAGCCGAAGAGCTAATAATCTAATCACAAAATGAGAGACAAAATTCGACTGATTGATGGAAAGCAAAAAAAAGTCAGGAGCCCAGTTTATAGTTTAAAAATTTGGATGAAACTTTGTGGCTACGTGTGGGTGGACCTAGTGTCTGTTTATAGGTATCCCACAGAAAATTTACCTTTCCTACATAATGAATAGCAAATTCTGATCTCTAGTTTTCAGGCTTTCATCAAATCCTATGTAGAAATAAAGCAAAAAAAAAATCTCCCCCCAAGATTCAAACTGAAACCATCTTAGGAAGATGAAACCATTATAATCCAAGATGTAACTAATTGATATTTAGTCTTCTGTCCAGATCCTCAGATACATTGGAAACAGGGCCTATGTCCTAAAAGCACCTTCTGTGAGAAGTTCTTGGACTTTCCAATAAGGTCACAGTATCACAGTATCACAGTATGTTTGGGATTGGAAGGGACCTCAAAAGATCATCTAGTCCAATCCCCCTGCTGGAGCAGGAACACCTAGGTGAGGTCGCACAGGAACATGTCCAGGCGGGTCTTCCAGTAACAGGTTGTGAAAGCCCACATCTGGGCTTCTGGGACTTGTGGAAAGAAAGCACATGTTTTTTGTGACTTTGGGTGTTGATTTGGGAAGGCCCAGATGGATGTGTGATGTTCTTGCCCCTGGGTGCTACACCTGGCAGATATGCCTTTCATGGTCTACAGTGGGGAGGAGAGGTTGAAGGGGTGTCTCCAGCTGGGGGAACAGAGATGCAGAGACTATGCAGGAGGAAAGGGACAACCAAAGTTATCAGGCTTCATGGGAAGTATCTGGAATGGCAAATATGCTTAGCTTGTGAAGTCAGCTACAAAGGTGAGGTGGCTCTGTGGTTGTTTGTCTCCTACTGTTCTTCCTACCTTGAATTTCATCCACTTCTGTGTCCCTTCTCTTGCACCTGTTTTGTCCTCTTGCCTCCTGCTGTTCGCTTCTCTATTCTGCCTTTGCTCTTTTGTCTTCTCTTCTGACATATTTATTGGTCATTTTTGTTGTATGCCTCATTTCCCTGACTTCTCTGCTTTTTTGCTTTTAGCTTGCCTCTTCCCTCTGCCTTCTTTGCTTCTGGCCCTGTTGTTCCCTGAAATTTTTAATTGAAATTTGAAAGGTTTTTAAGCCATAGCTTCCCCCTGTAGCCCTTAAAAGTGGCTGAAGATTACTAGGAGTGCCCAACAATCCCCCAGTGCCAACAATCCCCCAGCAATCCTCATAATTCAACATGCTGTTTAAAGCTCCACAGATCAAGGAGGGCTGACACAGAGAGAGAGAAAATTATGGTGCTCCAGAGGAGCTGCCCTGAGGCTCAAGTAAAAAATGAGGGGGTGGGAGATGGTGGGGTATCATCAAGAGTTTAACAATGGATCTCTGGGGCTTAGAAGGCTCCAGCATTATTCCAGCAGTGATGTTAACCCTATTAAGTTCCTTAAACCCCTTTGATTTTTCAAAGCTGCTGGATTCACCTATGGCCCTATCATTATTGCTAAGGAATTGACTATTCACAGGAGGCCAAACTATATTGCTTGTGATTTTCTAATTCCTGTTAGCTTCAACATGAGCTAAAGACATGGAGGCTTGAGGGTGGGATTTGACTCAAAATTACTCTTTTTTTATTATTAAATAGCATCAAAGTGGCTTAAGTCTGCATGTGTTAAAGCATGAAGCACAGCTCAGAATTTCTCCGCATCTCCAAGAAACAGGTTTCTGGAGCTGATGATTTCCCTGTTGTAACAAAACAATCAATGTTATGTGTATTAGAGCAAGAAATACAACAGCTGCTCCATATCTAGAAATGCAAATAAATTGAAACCATCAGCCAGCAAATATTTTTAGAATAACATCTTGATAACACAAATAAGCAATATATTATTTTTACCACATTACCACATTAATAAAAGGAGTTGTCTAAAGGCCAGTATCTCAGCTGAGGTCAGTAGGGTACTTCCAAGCTTGTGCCTAGGGGCAAGTGAGGCTCCTTTTGCACCTGCTTGTCAGACAAAAGGCAACTCTCCTTCTGCACCAGCAGCTCCTGGCCAGCCCATGTAAAACTCCTGAGTATAATGCTGCTGGCATAGAACATTTTCTCTGTTGCTGCTATCGAGGGTATCTATTTTCTTTTCAGTGGCCAACCTATTCCTCGAGTCACCTACACAGAAGAAGAAAAGAAAACATGGGGCACTGTCTTCAGGGAGTTGAAGAGTCTCTATCCAACTCATGCTTGTTATGAGCACAACCACGTGTTCCCACTGCTGGAGAAGTACTGTGGCTACCAGGAGGATAACATTCCACAACTTGAGGATATTTCAAAATTTTTGCAAAGTAAGTTTGAAGCATATAAAAACTGAAATGAAATGAAAGGCCTCAACTGTCAGTGGGGGTGGTGCTTCCAGAGATGGAAAAGTAGTCCCTGCTTTATCACAGGCTCCCTGTGGTGCTTGGGCACATCACTACATCCGTGTGTCCCAGCTCCCTCTCTAAAACTTCCAGGGGTATGATGGTACAGATGCTCAGATACTGTGACGGTGGTACACATGGGTAGAACATTCCCTACTCTCTCACAACTAAGCTCTGTTTGGCATAGGGAGAGCAAAGAAAACAGTTAACAAATGTCTTCCACTGTGAGGAGTCTAGACAAAGAAAAATCAAGCACACTAGCTGCTTTTTAAGATTCCATTTTTTGTCCCTTCAGCCTGCACTGGATTTCGCCTGCGTCCTGTTGCAGGCTTGCTCTCCTCTCGGGACTTCTTGGCTGGGCTGGCATTCCGAGTATTTCACTCTACGCAGTATATTCGCCACGCGTCCAAACCCATGTACACACCAGAGCCGTAAGTACTTTGACACAGAAAGTGTGTAAAGTTGCAGCAGACTAACAGCAGGGTCAGCCCAACTGATAATAACCATGTGGGACTCTGGAGTGCTCCCGGGAACAGAGCTAATGGAGAGCGGCCAAGCAACTGCTCTCTTCTGAAAACATTTTCAGAAGATTTCTACTCTTTTTAACAAGCTGCATCCTCTTCTGCAAGTTCTTATGGGACTGATCAGACAGTTTTGCTACTGAAGGCATGCTTGCGTGGTGGCTGGGAAGCAAGAGAGCAGTGTACAAAGGCTATTAACACCCAAACAGTGGTGTGAAATCTTGTGCAGGAATGACTCAACATGTTGCAAGCTAGTTTCTGGCAGCAAGACAGAGGAAGCTCAGATCATTGTTTCCTTCTCTTTTTCAGTTTTGTATTGTAATGTTTCTCTCTGTCCCTGTCCATTGTCCTTTTCCACTTGCTATTTTCAAAACAATTTTCTTCCTCTGCTTCATATTGTTGTAATTCTTTCTCCCCTCCCTTACTGTTTCTTTGCTTCCTAGTCCTTTCCACAGCCTCCTTTTCCCCTCCATTTTTCCATCCCTCATACTTCTGATTTTCCTCCTTGCTTCTCCTTACCCCCTTCTCATCATGCACAAAGCCAGGCTGAAATGTCTTCCATAGACTTGCCCTCCTGAGAGCATCTTATACCTCTCCCCTTTCCTTCTCACCAAACCACTTCTCTGTCTTTGAAAAATCTAGAAGCCCCTAGGTGAGTCCATCCTCAAACATGCCTGCCCAGCTGCCAGCTTCAACTTGCAATGAAAGAAGTCCTACCAGAGGAAGGGCAAGCTTCCACCTCAGGCTGTGGGCCTGAACAGGAACTGGAGTTGAGCTCTTGTGGTACATGTTGACACCATGGTGTCTTAGTATCTTGGACTTGATCTAAAGAGGTTTCTTGTCATTGTGACTGAAAAGTCCATTTTCCCTTCAGTTGGGTGATTTCTTTCTGAGCTTTATTGAGCTGGGTGGGCAGTTGAATGAATGGTTTTCTTCCATAAGGAAAAATGAATAATATATCATCTTTACTCTGAGGGATGTATGATGATGAAAGCACTGAAAACCTTGGAGTGTGCGACCCTTTCCAACACAAGAATCATTTTAGAGCAAAATGTTTTCCTGTGAGTCCTGAACATTATTTGCTGATAGGAGCAAAGGCACTGCACTCCTGACTATGTTCTGACTCTAGGGCATTCATCCAGCATTGCTGAACTTTTCCTAAATTAAAGTTATTCAGATGTCATGTTTTCCTGCAGTGATATTTGCCACGAGCTGCTAGGACATGTGCCTCTTTTTGCTGATCCCAGTTTTGCTCAGTTTTCCCAGGTAAGTTACTCAGTGGTTGTACTGTTTTTATAATTGATCACACAAGAGACTAGTTAATTCAGAGTATGAGCCAAGAGCTATGAGAAGTGGTGTGGATTCACCTTTAAGCATATTAAGAGTGGTTGCGGTTGATTTATTTATTGCTTGAAATCTTGACACAAATCACTTAGGTGAACTTATACACCCAAACACTAAATGTCTGTCTTGTGTGAGGTATTTTTTTGCAGGCAAATTTTTTGCAAAGCTAAAGAAGTGAAGGAGTAAACTTTTGTTTGTATCTTACCAGAAAACATGAAAAGACAGAAAGCGAGAAAGTCAGAAAGAATCAGGAGGGCAGACAGACACAGAAGGAGAGAGAGGAAGGAAAAAAGGACAGAGGGAAAGAAGGCAAAATGAGCTATGTAACATCCAGCTCACAAGACAAAAGGCAACTTCATGTAGTTAGTAAGCACTCAATATTGCGCTCAGGCTCCTCCTTTCCCGGAATGGAGGATTTCCTTTAAGATAAGCCCTACTGCATCTTGGCGTATTAGGATTTGTCATGGTGATGGCTGCTCCCATGCTCTTGGTGTGTGTGTGAGGTGCTCTGATTTTTGCATTGTGCAGCCCTCACTGGAACAAACTGAGAAAGGTGTCTGGTTATATACAGTCTCGGGTGGCTGTCTTCTGAATCCAGCTGTTGCAAGCCTCCCAGGAAAGTCTCCATTAGCTGCCAAGAATGAACAAGCTCTTTCAAATCATGCCCTGTCCTTCAGAAAAAATAACTCATTCAAGGCTCCAGGAAAACTCCTGCAATCAGGGCCTGTTCAAACAAAGAGAAATATTTCAGGTGTGTAGGTGTGATTGATTTACTTCCTTTTGACTGTATCATTCTCTTGGGTGTGCATTGTAGACTTGATCAAAAGCCTGTCAAAGCAAAAAAAGAATTTTATTTGACCTCAGTGGGCTTTGTACCAGACACAAAGGATCATGCCTTGTAAATGACATTTGGACAGGACCTTTTGTTCATTTCTGGAGAGATTTCTGGTTTAAAATTGATGTTGCATGATAGGAACATGTCCTGTAAACATTTGTGTGTGGTAGTAAGCAATGGTAACGTTTAAAATGTGAGAAATTACATAAGATGAGACAGGAAGAATGTTTGCAATAAACAGCTTGAAGAATAATGGTTTATTGTTACAGGAAATTGGACTGGCATCTCTGGGAGCTCCAGATGATTTCATCGAGAAACTCGCTACGGTAATTTAATAAATGAGAGCTCAGTTTTCCAAAGCACCCTGCGTTGTCTTAATTCTTCTGCCACTGAAAGCACTGATAGAACTCCCATAGAGTTGAATGGGAATGGAGTGAAGTCCATGATTGGAAAACCCCACCCTGAAACAGTTGCATTAAAGGAAAATAACTTTGGCACCCCTTATTCAAAGTGACAGTTGTGATTAAACGCAGAAGCCTAGACAAGATTTCCTCCAGCACAAACATATTGGGCAAGAAGATATTATGTGTTACTACATCCCCACAGGAAATCTCAGGAGGCAGCTTTGGTAGCAGTCCTACCTGTGAATGTCCCTTCTTTTCCACTTTCCCAGGCAGATGATGCACTCTGCAGTCAGTGTGGCTACCCTGAATCCTACTCTGAGACTACTGAGACCCAGAGTCACAAGCTTCAACTAAAAACAGGGATTTGTCTATGAGATCAGCATCCTCAGTGCCTGGGCAAACCATTGCACCATCTGTACTGTTTCTGACAGATGAGGTAGTTCTTCTGAGCCAGAGCACGTTTCCCTTCAAAATGACAGACCAGGATATCATACTAAGCCACAGATCATCTTCCTTCAATATTGCACTAATAGCTTATTCCCTCTCTTGCTGCTGCATCTGGACAACCTCTGTGTGAAACAGGACACAAACTTCGATCAGCTAAGGTTCTGGCTTCAACTGGGCTGGCCAGCCAAAATGAAATTTTCTTGCTATAGTTTTGTTGTTTCTGCTCTGCTGACAAATGTAAGCACAGTAAAACACAACTGTGTTTGTCAGGGAACTGAACTGATTCACAGGCACACTAAGTCTAGCACTGTGCCCCTTCCAGGAGAATTTCAGTCTGTGGGGATATTTTTTGTATTTATACAGTTGATATTTGACACATGGCAACATTTTCAATAGAAATTAAAACTGCAAATATATTCAAATCAATGATGTGCGCCTGCTCTTTATGATGCATTAATTGTATGCTTCTGTATAATTTTCTTGCTAGGTTTATTGGTTTACAGTGGAGTTTGGACTATGTAAGGAAGGCGATTCACTCAAGGCATATGGTGCAGGACTGCTGTCTTCATTTGGGGAACTGCAGGTATGTTCTATAAAACAGCATTTCGAAGAAGTTTATGGTCTCTCAAATCTCTGAATGACTTCAGACTCTTATTTTGCTTCTTATTTTGCGCATAGAAGTAGCATGAAATGTCATACTTCATGGAAGAGCTCTACTAAATGTGTCAGTGTACACAGGGGACTCATACCTGCTTCTTTCCTAGTAGGTGACATTATCATTGTATTCCACAGGAACAGCTCTTTCCTGTCTGAAATTGGGTGGCATTGAGAGCTCTTTCTTTCATAGCAAATTCAAGCACTTTTTAACTGACATAAATTTCTTACCCTTTTGCTCATAGTATTGTTTATCAAGTAAGCCTGAGATTCAGCCTCTTGTCCTGGAGAAGACTTCTGTGCAGAAGTACCCTGTTACTGAGTTCCAGCCTGTCTACTACGTTGCTGAAAGTTTTAAAGATGCTAAAGAAAAGCTAAGGTAATCCAATCATTCCACAGAAGAACCAGTTTGTTGTCCATTGACAATACACTGGATCCCATTTCTGTAATGGGTTTTGGATTGACAGTAATATTTTCAGAGACACTACAAAAAAATGTGAATTGGTTAAAGAGACTGAGTAGTTGTTACACTCAAAATGTTGTTAAGGACAATGAAGGGAAGATACATTATACATTAAGTCTAGAGTTTTTTGTTAGAGTTTCATCTGTATAACCAAAATGCAGCAAAAAATTATTAGTCCAGTTGCAATGATACTAACACTTAGGGTCAAAGCTAGCTAATTAATGCAAAACAAGTCTCTTTAACAATGCTATAGTTAAAAGTTCTAATATAAAAAATCTCCTAGTATCTATTCCTTTTCCTCTGAAGTTATGCTCACCCTAACACTTTCTTTTAAGTCTTAAGCTAACAGTTTCTGTCTGACGGGGTAGGGTAGAGTTGTCAAATGATCAAAAGTTTGAGGTCTTCAGAGCAGGGTTGTGATGTTAATTAGTGGGGTTTCTTCCTCTCTTTTTTGAGGAGGCAGGTGGTGTTGATGCTTCCTTTCTTCCTCCTCAGCCCAAGATTTCCTCAGGGCCATTTTTATGTTTTCTAACATGCTTTACATCTTGCTCTTTCTCTACATTGATCTGCAAATCTGTGTTGCTTCTCACTTCACAATTTATGTCAAATATTTGTCCCTTTTGTTTCCCCTAAAACTGGTTGTGGTTGTTGTTGTTGTTGGTTTTGTTTTGTTTTCCCTCTCAGCTCCTAAGTTTGCTTTACTATAAATAACTGTCCGGTGGGGAGTTGTTGATGCCCTGGGGACCCCCAGCTTCATCCTGTGCTCACACCTTCAAGGCCTCTTGTATCAGCCCATGCTGATGCTTTGTTATGCTACATCATTGTAGGTTGGAATACATGATCTCCAGAGATCCCTTCCAACCACAACCATTCTATGATTCTGTGATTACTTTAGGGTCAGATTTAGTTTATTAATACTATGTGCAGTGTAACTACTTGCTATTCTTGCCTATATAAAAACTATTAACAACAGGCATAATAGCACACAATTAATCAGAATTAAGCAAAACTAAGACAAATTAGGTAATAGCCACATGGTCATTAGACAATTGCTATTACAACTAAACAAAACTCCAAGCAATCCTAATAATCCCAATCCTGAGGCTTGTGTGGTTAGCTTAATAGAGAGCCTCCAGCTTGTTACCAGCAGCGTGTTTACAAGACTACAGGGCTACACAGTAAATCTTTCAGTCATCTGTGACTGAAATACAGACTCAGGTCCAGTTCAACAAGACTTTGAAATAACAGTCCAGGTTCAGTTCTGGTTTTTGAAACAGGAATGGCTCAGACTGTGTTGTTCAGCTTCGGTTCCACCTCACAACAATATTTCTGTTTCTCTTTAAAAAAGCACCACTATGTTTCTGGATATTAGTCAAGCCACTAGGGGTTAGCTTTGGTACACACTTAACAAATATTTCACTTGGAGATGCCATACAGGGACTTGCCCCAGACCTGCAGTCTCTTCTCTCTCCCTCTTTCCCATTCACAGATAAACACATAAAGAGATCCAGGATATTGTGCTGCCCCCACATTCCCCAATTCCAAAGTCTTCCTAGCTACCTCCCCTGTTGCTTCTTCAGTTGTCATAAGCCTGTAGCTTCTCCTTTTGCCATTTTCTCTGGGGTAATACCTGAGAAAGGTGGCCTTCTTTTTTGTGTTGTGCTATTAATATCCTACACATGGTTCCTTTCTTCTCTGTATACTCTAACTCAGTAGCAAATTCTTTGAGAAAACAGAAGATGCTGCCTATAAAAACATTCTTGGAACTTCTTTAATTGTTTCAATGACCAAACTGGAAAACTGATTAAATTGAATTAGTGTCTGGGGGTTAATCCAGTGCCTGTGTTTGTGGCATGCACCTGGTCATGTGTGTTTGTGTGCAATGGAAAACATCCCTGAAAAATTATACTGAGGCTGACCTAAAATATTTTTCATCTTAAGGCGTTCATCTTCTGATTAGGATCTTACCTTCAGCTGAGATTTGGGAAGATGGCCTTCTAATGTGCATCTCTCCTCTTAGGAAAACTGGACTGATACCACTAAACAAATTGCCATCCTAGCTAACCTTTTTTTTTCCCACTGTCACACCTTGTGTCCTGCTCACACTGCAGTTTGAGACAATGGCCTTAGCTAATACTAATTAGGAATAAACTGAAAGAGAAATGTGGAGGTGGCATCCAGTCTACTCCATTGTTCTGGGTATATGGGATTTGCCATACTGAGTCACAATCAGGGGCTCCATAATCAACTCCTGCGTGATTTCCTTCCTCTTTCAGCAATAACTTCAGTAATCCAAAACAGATATATAAACCAGTATCCTGCTGGGGTCTAGAAGGAGCCTGGAACAATAGCTCTGACCATGTCATCCCATTCAGAGTCTGCCATGAAATTAACTATTTTGCAGAAAGGAAGGCTTCAGATAAGGGTTGGCAAGAATACTGCTTTACTCCATTGACTATCTCCTATCTTTGCAATGGCCTGAAGGCCACTACCAACCATGCCAGATGTTAGCATTCTGCTTGTTCCTTAATATGTCAGGATGGCATAGGTACTTGACCTTACTTTCCCAGAAATTGCAGACTTGGATCAGGATTCTTATATTTTGCATTACTGAAAGGAAAATGAGGTTTTCAAGTTCAAATCCAAATAGCTGTGTAGTTGGCCTATACCAGGAGCAGTGTTGCCATGCCAATTACATAATTAATCCTGTTTGGAAAAAAGAAAAAAGGTAGTAAGAGCAAATGCAGATTCAAGAGTGTTACAGAATGCTGTAGGTCTCAGATCACTCAGCAGGAATTTAATTTATTTCCTCTCACAGATTTTCTTATTCTCCTCATCAAATGCACATACCAATAAAAGAGTGACTTACCGCAAAAATAAGCTTTTCAAGTTTGTTTATGTTTTTGTGTTTTTTTGCCTCAGGAAATTTGCTCAAACGATCCCTCGTCCTTTCTCTGTTCGGTACAATCCCTACACCCAAAGGATTGAAGTCTTGGACAATGCAAAGCAGCTGAAGAACTTAGCTGACACTATCAATAGTAAGGAACTACAGATTTGTTACCTTGAATTCCTCAAAACTTGGATCAAAAATAGCAACCACAAAGCAGATTTCATCTGGTTGCATTTAATGTTCTCAGCCTGACCAAGTTCAAGCCATACACATCTCTTTTCTGTTGGAAAAATTGCTTCCTGATTCTAGCCAAGATTCAAAATAGTTTTTCCACTTGACTGGAGTTGGTTACATCTGAAATATCAAGTAAGAATGCTTTAGTGGAGATGCTAGGAAAGGCCAGAGGGCCTCATGATGGATTCTGAAGTGTGCTTTACCTGTTCTCAATAAGGCAGAAAAAGAAAAGCTTGGCTTTAATCATATTTCATTTTGCCATTCTAGCCTTTTTCCTAATTCATTTACCCCTTAACATTGTCTAGCCTGCTAAAAGCCAGCACCTCTGATCCTGTGAGCCATCATTGTATGGCTGATGAAGGCAAAGGGCTGACTCTGCAGACCTTACTCCACTAAGACCCTAATAATCACGTCCAATCCAGCATTTATTTTTTCACCTTATTCTTTCAGAGAATGGATATAAAGGGTGAATACATACAAGAGTGTTAGAAATGGGCCAGCTTTAGGATTAACTGCTCTGATTATTTTCTTTTCAGGTGAGATGGGGATCCTTTGCAATGCCCTCCAGAAGATAAAGTGAAGATTTGCTATAACTTGCTAATTGCTGGCTACTGACTAGAAGCTGCCATGTGCAAATGCCAGTCTTCATCTAGTTTCAGTCTATTATCTTCCTGTGTACTGCATGAATGCTTATGTTATGTATCTTAATTATTATAGATTAGCAGAGAAAGAGACACCTGCACGCTACCCTTGAATCTTTTGGCCTTCAGACACTAATCCAATTTTTATCACTAATGCATAAAAATGACCTTAATACTGGGAATCTGGGGAAAGCCTCCATGTCTCTTATGCCAAAGGTTAACAGAATAAGATCTCCACCCTACAGAGCTATAGTCTGTTGCAGCTGTGAAGCTGCATTACCACCCTGGGGCCAGGGATGGGATAGTAATGACTAACAGACTAATCCACCTTAATTTTTTTTCACAGTCGTTCTCCCTTCAGTTCCTCACCTTTGTGCAAGGTTCCCATGGACTCCCAAATTCTACACCTATCAGGGGGTATACATATACCGCTTGGCCCTCTGTAGCTCTACTTCTACACACAAGCACTTCTATCCTGATTTTTTTTTTTCCTAAAAATAAGATATTGCCATTGGTCCAAAGCACAAATGCCAATGGAAGAGACAGCAAGTATGCTGCAGCCTCACTAACAAAGATTTATCACCATGAATAAACACACTGTACTTGCACAAGCACTGATCCTGAAAGGGTCTTTGCAGGTCAAGAACATTGTATGCTGTGGTGTGACATTAGTTTGCAAAGCAGAGTTCCTAAGCAAAGCACTGATGCTGCCTATTCAGAGCATGGAGTCTGTGCCTCAATACAGCACCCATAAAAAAACCCCTTCAGAGGAGAGTTACATAAAGGCAAGGCTGTGTGGCTTTTTGTGGTTGGATGTGAGGTCAGTTTGTCAATACCTCATTCAAGCAAGAAACCATGTAGATGTTTTAACATAACATTAAGGCCTTATTATTAATAGTCCAGTCTCAGGGCTGTGCTGGCTGTAATATTGTGTAACATCATGGATTCAGAGCTGATTCAGGACCAGCTAGCTTACAGAAGGGGGACACTTCTCTTAATATATATAATCAGCTACTCACTGTGGAAGGCTGATGTGTGAAGTCTACCTTTTGTTGTGTCTGTCCTTCTCTGAGAGTGTTTTATTCAGAACTTCTACAAGCTGTCTTCTAACTTTCTGGACTCACAATCCAGGAGGTGGATACCAACACCTTGGACATGGAGGAGTGGTTCTTACAATGCATCTGAAGGTCTCAGAGCCTTCCAACTCCTAACTCACTGTATCTGTGGCCAGAGTCCGCACCAAAGCTATGGAAGACCTGGGTTAGCTGTGTCCCAGTCTGAGTGCATTTGAACCAAACCTGACATCTTTCAAGACAGGTCCTAAGTCATAATACTTTTTTGGAGTCTCCTTCCTTCTCCCACTTGAGCTTTACTCTCCCTTTTTCAGTTAAAGCAGTTTTATTCTTTCTGGAGTACAACTTGACTGAGGCAGCAAATGGAAGCAAGGATGAATCCAGCTTAACTCAGTGGCTGAGTCATGGAGACAGAAGAGCTTGTCTGTTCAAAAAGCTGTTTCGGTATTTTATCCAATAACTTTCACTGAAAGCAGCTAAATGCCCTCTTGGACTAGTCCACATTGTATAATGCCTCCCTGTAGCTCTTTAGTTGAAGGAGGAAGGAGATCAGCACTGCTACATTGGAACAGAACGGAACAAAGCAAAGCAGAACAGCATTTGAAACAATTCTGTGTCATGATACTAACATGATTCAGGAGTCATGTTCCTGTTAGGAGATCCAAACATGGAGAGGGATTTGAATGTCCACAGGTCTTGTACCTACTATTGTATTACTCTCATATTTATAGTTTGAAAATCAATGAAGCTTTAATGTAAGCATCATCCTTTAGGAAGACAGAAAGTACATCTGTTTCCATTATATTTATGGTGGGTAATAATATTAATCTAAGCATACCAGCTGGAACCCTTTTCAATAGACATACACTTATGCAAAATGGTATCATTTTCGTGCTTTGAAGTAAGCTTTTTTATCTCTCTATCCTTTTTCTTTTTCTTTTTCTTTCTCATGACAATGTCTGTGTAGATCTTTCAGTCCTACTTGGCACGTATTTTCAGTGTGAAAGGAGCCCATATTTTTCTCTCTTAATATAATAGGACCCATAAGGCAACTGTGTATCACAAAGAGACAATTTCATCTCAAGGGTGAAGTCTTTCAAACTAATCCTCAGACAGCTTTCCAAGCTCCTCTGCTTATGCTTGCTGTTATGAGTGACAGCAGCAGCAAATCTATAGTGATATTGAGAACCCAGGATTCATGGTTGTCTTTTTTGTGCAAGTGGAATGGTTAAAGAGTATTGATGTCACATATCCAATTCTGTGTCCCTTAATGCAGGTTTAAATGAGCAATAACTCCAGCCAAAGCAGCTTAACACAGCTGTTCAGCAAGACTGAGAGAAGAGGAAAAGTTTAAATGCTCGGTATTTTAAAAGCAGAGGAAGTATACTGAAAGCAGATTTTCTTGCAGAACAAATTAGCCTGTGCATAGATGCTTTAATAAGTTGCATTTTCAATAGTGCTTCTTAATGGGTGACTTCTTATTTCCATGCTAAAAAAATATAAGTAGTGTAGCAAACTGGCCAGTTATCTGGCCAGTGTAATTTGTCTTTGCAAGGTAATCACACAGGTCTATCAGTATTAAATACCCAGGTAGGTGGCATGCCCATTTGAGGTGGGTTCCAGCTCAAAAAAGGCTGTCTTGCACTGGTTGAGTATCACTCATCCAGACAAGATCATGAAAATTAGATATATATAAAAAAATTCTTGATTTATGTGATTACCTAGAAATATACAGCAAAGCCTTGATTGCTATACCTTTGCATACTCTGGATATTTTTGTATGCTACTCTGACTAACTTATCCCAAGCTACTCTTTTACATAACCTTCATCTCTTCTGTCCCACTATGATCGCATTTCTTGATGTCCTCATCTCCAGGCCTGTTTTAGGTGATCAAAGAAGAACACTCATGAGGCCTTCTTCCTTTGCAGTGACCTTGGCCAAGGTCAGTGATGATGATGGAGTGGGAAGTTGTCAGCACAGCTTATACAGAAACGTGGTCTCCTCTGAATTTCCTAAGATACCTAGATATAGTGGCAGCCTTGGAGTAAGGTTGCATTATTCCCCAAAGGATGCAGAAATTGTTCAAAGAGGGATTAAGCACAAAAGGACTCAACAAGACTGCATTATTTTAAAGCTTGTCTCTTCACTGCTTCAAACCAGTCTGGCGGCTGGCAGAGAAGACTTTTTTCATATTCAAATGTAACCATATAAACTAACCTAAATAAACAGAAATATTAATGCTACATCCATCTCAAATGAATAGCACTGTGCTCATACAGGGTGGAGATATTTGCATGGGAAGAGATCAAAAATGGGCAGGTTGTTTGTACCAACCAGCCCTGGCCTTTTAAAACACCCACCTCAGGGGCTGCATGAGAGGGGGTGAGTCTACTCTTGGGGTGGGAGATCCTCACCTTATGCAGGGAGAATTTGCCTGTCCCATGAGAAAGGATGACACACTGTGCTCCAGCCCTTGCATAGCCCTTTAAACTGTAGCACCCAGACTCAAAATCTCTCCTGCTGCACTCCTAGAGGTCACCAGAAGTGCTGAAAGCAGGACTTTAGATGTCTCAGCAGAGTTGACTTACACCACGACAGCATGAGTAAGGCCTTCCTGGGCCTGCCCCAAACTTGGATTCAAGGTAGTATTAGAGTGTCCACTGGCTGGGAATGGGCCTGTCACCACCCAGAAAAACAAGGCTCTCTGTGCTGGTTTTGCAGTGGGCTACAAAGTTGTGCTGTAAGCTCTGTCTGTATTGCTTCAACTGTTACCTTGACTGATGAGTCCAGTTTGGCTCTATAGAGAAGCCTCAATTTGTACACAGAACCATGATTAGTGCTGTATAGCAGATAGAGATGGGACTCTGACACTAGGGCATAAAGACAGCCATAGGACCCTGGTGACCTGGTCTGCCAGTATTTGCGACCAGTGCCTTAAACAAGCATCTTGAGCTCTAGGGCTTTCATCTGCACATCCACACATAGCTGGAGTAGGAGACCTTGTGACATACAAGGATGCTGTGAAGTTATACAGGGAGAAAATCAGAAGGGACAAAGCCCAGCTAGAGCTGAGCCTGGCTACTGCTGTAAAACGAAACAAAAAAAATGCTTCTATGAATATATCAGCAACAAAAGAAAAGCTAAGGAGAATCTCCACCCTCTGGTGAATGTGGGGGGGGAACATAGTGAAAGAGGACAAGGGAGAAGCTGAGGTAATAAATTATGTCTTTGCCTTAGTCTTTAATAGTAAGACAAGTTGTGCTCCAGGTACTCAGCCTCCTGAGTTGGAAGACAGGGACAGGGAGCAAAATGAAACCCCGATAATCCAAGGGGAAATGGTTGGCAACCCAATACACCACTTAGACTCACACAAGTCTATGGGGCCATATGGATCCACCCAGTGCTACTGAGGGAGCTGGCGGAGGTGCTCATCAAGCCACTTTTCAACAAAGCGATCAGGCCCTGTCAGCATGGGTTTATGAAAGGCAAGTCCTGCTTGACCAGGCTGATCTCCTTCTATGACAAAGTGACCCACTTAGTGGATGAGGAAAAGGCTGTGGATGTTGTGTACTTGGACTTCAATAAAGCCTTTAACACTGTTTCCCACAGCATTCTCCTGGAAAGGCTGGCAGCTCATGGCATGGACTGGCATACTCTTCCCTGGGTAAAGAACTGCCTGGATGGCTGGCCTCAAATTGTTGTGGTGAATGGAGTCAAATCCACTTGGTGGCTGGTCACAAGTGGTGATCCCCCAGGGCTCAGTATTTGGGTCAGTTCTGTTTAATATATTTATCAACAATCTAGGTGAGGGAATTGAGTGCACCCTCAGTAAGTTTGCAGATGACACCAAGTTGGGTGGGAGTGTTGATGTGCTGAAGGGTATGAAGGCTCTACAGAGGGATCTGGACCATCTGGATCAATGGGCTGCGGCCAGTTGTATGAGGTTCAACAAGACCAAGTGCAGGACGTGGCACAATAACTCCAGGCAATGCTACAGGATTGGAGAGCAGTGTCTGAAAATCTTCTTGGTGGAAAAGGATCTGGTGTCTTGATCAACATTAATATAGCGGAGTGCCTCAAGGGTCAGTACTGGGGCTGGCACTATTCAATATATTCATCAATGTTTTGGATGAGGGAATAGGAAGGCTGTGCTGCTGTCCAGAAAGACCTAGACAGGCTGGAGAATTGGGCAAGGAAAAAATTAATGAAATATAAGAAGGGCAAGTGTAGAGTCTTACTTCTGGGTAGGAATGTAATGATAGAATTGTTTTGGTTGGAAAACACCTTTAAGATCATCGAGTCCAATCATTAACCTAGTCCCTCCAAGGATATGGAGATGCATGCCCCCACTCTTCATGGGAAAGGTCCAGTATGGACTCAGTCACGCTCAGCTCAGCTTGCTCTCCACTCCACTTGCCAGCAGTGCTGGGGGAATGTGGGAGTGGAAGGAGCCTTTCCCCCCCGTTAAAGCCCACTTCTTCTCCCCTGTCCCATTCACTTTGCAGCTGCAATTCACCCACCTCTGCAGTGCCACCTTGCCCTCCCGGTTTCCCCCGGAAGATGAAACAGGCCAGAGGCAGGGGCCCCAGGGCAGCTCGTGGAGCGAAGGGTACCGCAGCCTGGAGCCAGGCCGGGTTCAGCACCGCGGACAGCAGCCTGCCCTGCCCTGCCCCGGTCCGGGCCCGGGTTGGGTACAGCCCGTGGAGACCTCTCCCAGGGCTGGCACTTACCAAGCTGTGCAAATCCCGCAGTGCCCGCGGTCTGGATGGGATGATGTTCCTCAGGACACTGAGACCTGCTGCCTGGTCATAGTGCTTGAAAACTCACCGTGAATTTTGTGTCTCAGCCAGGTAATAGATGGGGAAATCAAGACCTTCCCAGTGCTCTGTCTTGAGCCAAGGGCAAACGCTGCACTGTTATGGTCTCTGGAAAACATGATTTGGTTGCATTGTCTTATCTTCCTTGGCCAGGGAGGAGGTAAGAGCAACACAGCACTGGGGTGTATGACCCAGACAGGATCAGCTAAGGGGAACATTGTAATGGCTCCATCTGCAAAGGGAGGACAGAGAGGTGGTCTTCTCTGTGGGCCAGCAAGATGACTTTCACAGAGGTTCCAGTACACTATAACTTGGGGTATGAAGGTACCATTGTTCAAACCCAGAAACACGTTTGTGGATGTCAAGGGATGCCATGCCCTGACATAGGTAGAGCTGAACCCTTCCTGAGCTTGTCCTGCCAGCTGTGAGAAAGATGTGACCCTGGTCTTTTTGAAAGTCTGCTTCACTGGAGACAGAACTTGTTTCTGTCATAGTTTTAACAGAGGAACTTAGCCTGGAGGCAGTAATCAGCTCCTGTAGGGCTAGGGTAGAACAGGTCAGATCCCATGGGTAGGAAAAGCCCAGAAGTAGGCAATGAACTTCGTCACTGGCTCAGGTCTCTCTGGCACTCCCAAAATTGTGCCTGTGCAGAGGGGACACCATTTGGATTGGTCTAGGGTTTGAGGGAAGAGCCTCTTTGGTTCCTCAGGGCCATGGTCAATGCAGAGAGGGGCCCAGTGAGGTAAGAGAGAGTGGGGAAGAGGAAGGGCAATATCATACATTGTTCAGGGCAGTCCAGACTGGGAGATGTAAATGGGGCTCACTTTAATTGCCTCTCCACAAAGGAGCCCATCTTCAGGGTTGAACAGCTTGCAGACACCTTCAAACAGAGCAGGAGGGTCATGCTTTGAAGTTACCCAGAGGAGGAGGGTTCTCTTGGGCTTTTGCGCATATCCTACGTAGGCGGTTTCCCTTGATGTGTCTGGCATGGCCAGCATAAATGTCCCTACACCTATCACAGTAACAACCAAGTTACTTTGCTGCTGTCTGGTGGTGCTGATCTCACCACGCACATATACAGACTGCATCTCCAGTCTCACCACATCCCCTGGCCATTTCTCTGGGAGAAACACTCACATCCTCAGGCAGTTTCCACGCAACATCTGGCAATTGCAATCCACTCCTCTGTCTCCCAATGAAGACCAACTTGGTGGGGGACTCAGGCCAAAAGGAAGAGGCCAGCAAGGAGAAGGAGATGTGTGGCATGGAGTCATTGAACAGGCAAGGAAACATGGACTCCAACAGGGAGGATGGCAAAGCCAGTCTCATCCTGACCCTCACCCTTTCCAATGTGAGGAAGACTGAGCTCTCTAAGGCAGCCAAAGTCTTTGAGGTACAGACATCACCCTTTGCTTCCTTCACTGAGACCTCTTCTCTCCCTATTGCCTTAACATCCCCCACTTTGCATCTCCCTCTCTCTCACCCTTCTCTTGCTCCCTGCCTGATTTGTGCCTCCACCTGCCTTTCCCCCTTCTCACTGTCCCTGCTTTGCTACAGGTACCCTGAGAGGTTGGCTACCCTCTCCAGGTGAAGGAGGAGAGTGCTCTGGAGGGAGGGAGCAACTGGACACAGTCATTTAGAAGCATGATAATTTTATATAAGGGTTGTTTAGAGCAGATACCAATCTATTATTTCTTTCTAGCAGTTATGGTGGCCAGTCATGACTAAACAACAGGCCAGCATATCAGACACTCAGATTAGGGGGAATATTAGAAGCCAATGAATTTTCTCTGCATATTTGGCAGGAGATACAGAGAACACAAGAGCTGTAAACCATACAGGCATTGTATCTTCTGGGCACTTGAAGTATCCCTACCAGGTGCTCAGTCTCATCTGTGAAAATGAATAATTCAAAACAAAAGTCTTATATTTGTTACTTATTTTTAACTGTTTGCAATTATTTAATGATTAGGGTGTTATTATACATCAATAGATCTTCTTTTATTCTGCCAGGGTCATAAGAGTTACCCAGCCACTCCTTTGTTATTCCAGCACAGATTAAATGCTACAGTCAACAGTATCTCATCTTTCATCTCCACCTATCTCTACCTAATTGTACAATGTTTAATCTTTAGCTCTGCCTGTTTTTTAGCTCATTCTAATCTGGGCATTATTAGGCTTCATTGCTTAACATGCACTTCCTGTTAAGATCTCTTTTAGCCACTTTTTAAAGATACTGTGGAAGTGTACCTAGACTTACCTGGATTGTCAGTCTTTGGAGAAGCTTCTTCATATGAACATCTCTTGCAGATGTTTGAAACTCAGATCCATCACTTTGAAACCAGACAAGCCAAAAAGCCCAAGAACTCTGCTGATAATCTTGACATTTTTGTTGAATGTGAAGTTTGCAGTGCTGATGTTGCTGTCATTATCACCTCCTTAAGGAGAGTAGCAGAGGATGTGAAAACTAGCAGAGAAGAAGAAGGTAAGAAAAGTATGCACCTGATAGTGCTGTTTTGTTTCTTTGTGCAGTAACTTTTTTACCATTAGCACCTGTGGAGGGTTAAGATTGCGGGGTGACAATAAAACCCTGGCAGATGTATTGTTAACCTCCTCTCCCCCCCCACTTCCCCCTTTTTGCCCCTCCCTCTCCCCCCTTCCCACTCAGGACAGGCGGTCGGGAGGAAAAGAAGGACAGAGAGAAGAGAGTTGGAAAAATTAACAATGTTTTACTAATGCTACTAATAAGAATAGAGAAAATAATACAAAATATACAAAACCAATCTTGAAAGTCTCAGCAACTGCAGAGCCGGCACCCAAAGTCCTGGATTGGACTCTGCAGCCAACCGGAGCTGGATTCAGTCTCTCACTGGCCTCAGTTCGCAGGGACGACTAGCAAGGTCCTCTCCTAATGTCGGCCATAAGCAGAAGGGAAAAAGCAAAGGCAAAAGGCAAAAGGGACGAGATCCTCGTGATCTCCCACTTTTATATCAAGTATCACGTGAATGGAATGTTATACACAGTTGGTCAGTTTCTTGGTCACCGGTTTCTCGTTGCCCCTCTCGCGAGATGTCCATCCGTGCTTATCAATAAGTTTGCATTCCATTGCTAGGTTTACCAAAACATGTATCTGGTTCTCCAGAAAAATGCAGTTAATATGAAGGCTTTAGCTGACAGGCAAATTCACTAAAAGAGAAACTTGTTTTTAACAAAACCAGGACAGCACCATAACAGTAATTTAATTAGTCTGGAAAGCAAGTGAGCATGCGTTAGTTTTTCTTCAGTGCATGACAGTTTTGCCTGAATTGAAACCATTACCATTGGTGTGGAAACAGAGGCAATTCATCATAGCCGGTGGAATTGAAGTGAGAAAAGCATTCCAGCAAAAAGGGAGATGAGAAGGATAAACCAGCAAAACAGGAAGCTGAGGAGTAACCGGGAACTTCTCAATGACAGGAAGATTGTGGGCTGAGAACTGACCGCTCTGAGGTGAACACAGATAGTTGATAGGAATACATGATACAGCAGATGGTCTGAATGTTTCATTTGCTTGTAGTGTATTGTGTTTGTTTTGTTAAAAGAAGCAGTAGCTGTCTGTTTAAGGTGTCTACTGCCATCTAAGTCAAGTAGTCTAGTCTGTAGGTAGATTGCTCCTCCACTGAAAAGAACTAGATACAACCAGCTCAAAGAAGCTTCCAGAGGGCAAGAGAGAGAGGGTCAGCAGAAAGCCTTGTAGGGCAGGCTGGTAGAAACAGGGGATGAGCTTTTTGTAGAGCACAGACCCACTACCAAATTTAGAGTAACAGAGCATCAGGCATTTTCCCAGGTGCCTGAAAAGCTTCTTTGGAGATTGTGCAGCTTCAAAGGTTGTACTTTAGGAACAGTATTTCACTTGGCAAAGTGCTGCAAGTAGTTACTCCTCTGCCTCCATTGTATTTGAGTCACCATCCCTACCAGTCATTGGGAAGGAAAATGAGTTTGACAGAGGTAGACGGGTATTTTTCCCATTTATGGACAGGTAGGAGATCGATGAGTACAATAAGCTGTTAGAGACCTTCAGTATAATCCTGAGGATGCCAGAGGTGCCCCTATAGATGAGAAGGCTGAGGGTCCAGCTCACAGATTGAGTTATCTAAATACAGAATTGTCAAGAGGTTTGCCACCCTTGACAAGGCCAGGCAGAAATCTCCAGGACCTTTTTAGCTAATGCAGTCCTGTTTGAAAACCTTTGGGTGTTGCTTGAAATTCACCTTCAGGCTAGTGATGACAGGCAAGATGTTCTCAGGAACTGTGGGGATATCAAAAGGATATTGCTGTCATCAGGGAAACTGGAAAACCAAAGGGGGTATTGAAGCTGAAGAGGCATTTCTTTAGGTTTTTCTTGGCACCTGAGAGTTTTGTGTTAAGAAGTAGCAACTAGTTACAGGTGTGCTGGGACTGGGACCTACAACAAAAGTAAGGGACTGCTAAAAGAGGGTGTGTTTATGGTTAAAGCAGAGGAATATTAGGGACACAGTTTTCTTCACATTTCCCTTTTTCTTATGGATTTGAACAATAATCACAAAAATAATCAGGCTTGGTTTGGAGGTAATAATGCTAGAATTAATATACTTGGCATGAAAACGGACAAAGTCTGTTTCTAGGTTAGCTCAGACTTACACACAGCACTCCTCAGTTTGTATTTGAAACCCAGAACTGAGTAGTTCCCTAAGCAGTTCATTTGATTTCAAGATGAAAGGGTCCGAGAGTTGGTATTTGTGGTGCAGCACAGAGACACCTTAGGTATGGGCACCAGGAAGAACTGTGGATTTGGAGGTTTTAGCTTTAAAGTTTTTGTGGTTTTGGACCTATGGAGGTGAATTCAGGGGTGCTAAAGTGTCAGGGGACTTTCAGTTCAGCTACCCCCTAGGTCTAAGATCAGCTAGTGGCCCATTTTACTGATATACCTTATTGAAAGTGGTGGTGAATCTTATTGAAAGAGGCTAGCTGAAGCTTCATTTTCTAGTGAGGTTTGCAGATGCCAGTCAGAGCATATTGGTAACTAGGAGATATCTGAGTTGTATAGACATGCTTACTGGTCAGCAACTATTATTCTGGGAAGAGGCAAACATGTATGTTCTGGCTACACCCATCATCTGAGGCTCCAGTTCCTAGATTAATTTATTTTTTTTTGACTTTTTCTTCAGAATTTTCAGGTGAGCCATATAGACCTTCCCAGGCAGTTTGCTAAAGGACAGAGAAGAGACAATGCCCTGGCCATAGAGGCTTTAACCCAAATTAATTTGGTACAGTTGAGAAAAGCAGTGGTTTTCTCTGCTTCCATGCAGCAGAGACAGATGCAGCGAAAATTACATCCGTCAGCACTATCCCTATTTTATTGGCTGGATCTATTTCTGTGACCAGACCAAGGATTCTGCCATGGTCCTTCCTCTCCTCTCCTTTAACCTGTCTGCCCTCTCCAAGGACTTGGTAAGGGATAGGCAGGATGTGTATGGGGACATAAAGCGGAAGACTTATGATCAGGTACAGGTTTTGAGGAGATATGGCCATAGATGGTAGGGCAGGCATCTTCCAAGCAGAACCATCAGTACAGCCAAAGACAAAGGCTCAACAAAAGTAATCTGGGGTGATGTAAGACATCTGTCAGACTAGTACTTCTTCCTTCTTAACACAGAATTGGCCATAACTGCATGAAAGAACTGGAATTTCCTAACATTGGTGTGCATGTGTAGCCTCGTACCTTTGTGAACTGGCTGTGTCTGGATATAACATAACAGGGCTAAAGCCAGATTTGCCATTCAGTACAGAGATGCCTGGTCTCTTGTCAATTATGAGATTAAGGTGACCCCAAATGGATCTCTTCTGAGCTGTAACACACTAAGTCTGATCATAACATCAGTCAGACCTCAGATAGCAGTATCAACTTTGTTTTTTTTTCAGTATTTTTTAAGTTCCTGGATTGTAAATGCTAGCACTTAAATTAAAATGAGCATAATTTAATTTATTTTAGTTACTAGCAAGGTCCCCACTTCAGGGAAAGAAAATAATTTGGAAATTCAGCTAATGCTAGAAAAAAATTGCTGAGGGAAAAGAAAAAAAAAAGAGCCAGAAAGAAAAAACCTCAAAGACAAGATATTTCCCATTTTCCTTTTAAAATATTGTTTTCACTTTTAAAGATATGAAAATTTAAGACTACTTTTTAGTCATGATCAAAATATTTTCTTAAATCCAAAATACAGAAATAATTTTTTTTGTACTGTGTTATACAGAACATCTCATTTGGCCTAAACGGAAAAGACTTTGCCTTTAAAAATTGTTTCTAGTAATTAAAACTAAGAGATTATAATTGCAAGTTACTTTCAGATAATTTTTCATCCAATCTGCCGGTTTGGCTGGCAAATGAATTCAATTACTGACATGGTAACACATGGATGTGAATATTCTTAGATATTGTTGTAAAGAAAGCTTGTAATCTTGCGCACAACTTTTATTTTCTGTGTCTTTTGAAAATTATTTGATCCTTTCTTATCTAACTCCTGCTACTTTCTCTGCAGTGCCCTGGTTCCCCAGAAAAATTCAAGATCTGGACAAGTGTCATCATCTGATCACTAAGTATGAACCCAGTTTGGACCATGGTCATCCGGTAAGTTTGATGTCACTGTTATTTCATTTTTAAAAGAGAAACTCTCTGTAGGGAATCTTTTTGTAAGGAAAATTTCAGGAGGAAGGAAATACTCATGAAAGGACAGAAAAAGTAAGGGATCAGATAAAGGCTGATCTTCAGCAAGATTAGGAAGTATAGAATGAATAATTTAATGAGAAAAGCTTACAGGTCCTGTTTCATCAAGCTACATATGATTAACATCAGACACATGCTGAAGTAATTAATGTTGTTTTCTATGTACAGCTCTGTGTGGTACAAAAACTTTCCAAGTCTATCTTCTATTTTTAAGAATCACTTATTAAACTACAGTGCTCTTGAAGAGCTTCATATATTCCTTAAGTAGGACGTCTTTCATACTTCCTCATATCTTTCTGATAGCAACAGTCTAAGTATTTGTCATTCTCCAGAGCTAGCCCTGAAACTATTTTTCATTAGATAAACAAATGCACATTAAGAATTCTTTGAACTGGGCTAAGTTCCTCTTCTACTTTGCCAAATAGGAGATATGAGCACTGAAGAGGATGAGAGACAGCACTACCAAAGTACAGAGTGGGGATAAATCCACACTGCAGAATGATGCAGTGTGCCGTAGAAACACCTAAACTAGCTTGAAACAAGTTAGCTCAGGCACTGAAAATCATTTGTCTGTGACAGGAGGGAGCACAACATGAGCTCATTTACTGTGTTTCTAAGCACGGCTAAAAAATTGACAGGCTGGAGGAAAGTACCAAGGAGGCTGATGAGCAGGTAGCTCAGCAGAGATTTTGCATATATTTTTACTACCAAATAGGCAATTCAGGCTGTCCATCTCAACAGCTTCACTTTGTTCTTTACTGTGACTTTAATGGCCAGAAAAGCAAATCGATCACACTGTGACACCAGTCTCTGGGGCATCCTGTCCCTAGCTGTAGTGATCGCCTAAGGAGGCTCCTGCTGCTCTGGTGGTGGATACAGAGCCCTGGGAAAGCAGGGACAAAGCTGACAGGTCACAGCATCGATGATAGTCTGGACCCATGTCTTTTCCACGTGTTTCACATGGACTTGTTACAACTACTGACAAGCAAGGGTGGCATCCGAACAAACATGTTATCCATAACACATGACAAAAATAAACACGCTCTTGGGATCCAGCTCTTTCCTCAGATTCACGCACACAATACTCATTAACTGCAGTATTACTGGTATTATTGCTACACTGAAAATTATGTGAATAAACCTAAGGGAAAAATTTGGCTTGTAGTATGCAAAGTGGTTCCAGTAAATTCTGAATATTTTAGAATAATAAATATTTGTACAGTGATGCTGATCAACGCTGCTTTATGAGTTATATTAGTAACACAGTGCCAGATTTCAGATTTTATTCCTATTATGAATGATGTAAAATTCAAAGGAATTTAATTCCACATCTCTATTTGTATTTAATAGTTGGAGAGGCCTGCCTGAAGCTCAACTTCTAGTACAGACTGAAGGGGCAAAAAGAAAACTCTGGTATTTAATAAATAAGTAAACTGCCCCTTTAAACAAATACCACTGAATCTGTCTGTATTATAACTTGGTAATATAAATGGGCAAGGTGACTGAGCTGAAAGCCTGTCCTTTCTGCAGATAGTGATGGCTCTAATGATTTCTAACCAATGAGGACCCCTTCTTCAGCCAAAATGCAGGGTATTGTGCAGCTGTATTATACTGTCTCTGATGAGGCGGTACTAGGCTTGGTACCATTGTGTCCAATGCAGCCCTATATTGCAGTCTTTATGCTTAGCCCAGAAAATAAATGATTCAGAGATTCATCTCTTCCCCAGCAGAAGTGACACCCAAATTACAATTCCATTTTCAATGTGATTTGCATTTAAATTTGACTGTAAGTGTAATAGTCTCTGATACAGTGTTTCTGAACAGCTCCAAAAATTTCCCGTCAAGCCACATTACCTTCCTTTCTGGCCACAGACCCCAAATTTTCATCAAAATGTCAGAGATGTAGCTGCCGACAGCCTTTGTCTTACCCTGTTCATAAGGCTCAAGATCCATTGCCTCAGAGAAAACTACATGTTTGAGGCCTAGGTTTTCTGAATGCTTCTGTTAGCAGATTTACTTGTGTTCACAAATCTCTCTTAATGTAAAACGTTTTTTTTTTTTTAATTATTTTCCAACTCAGGCATATGCTGACCTGCAGTACAAGAAACGGAGGGCATTCTTTGCTGACCTTGCCTTTAATTACAGAGCGTAAGTACAAGGCTGCTGAAGGAGACTTCAGTGGTCCATATGTGCTTTCAGACATCTTTGCGTGCAAGACATACCAGAGCCTTGATCTTTTGTCAACGTATGAATGCGGCTATCTTTTAGAAAGAGAGTTCAGCCACAAAAGCTTTCGCTCCTAAAACCCTGTCATGTCTCATATGGGTGATAAGAAATGCTTCTGTCTTATGTGTAAAACTTCACCAGAATCACACTGCTGTCTGGCAGAGTCAACCAGATGTACAGGTAGAGCTGGTTGTTGTTTATGAGCCTCATGGTGTCCAAGAAACGGTGAAATCTCCCAAGTCTCGAGCAATCTCTATTTGAGGACAGATTTCTCACTGCAAACATATATCACAGTTAGCGCAGTGAAAAACAGCACAAAAGCACACACTGAACTGACTCAGAGCTCCTGAAGAAGCAACAATAAGGAAGAGGAGATGGCCCATCAGAGAAACTAGTGATAACCACGCAACGTATACCTGGGCATCCCTCTGCTGAGTTTATGAATGTTTCTCTGAAATGATGTTGTGCTGATCACATCCTTCAGGGATGGACCCTCCAGGCATACACTGCATTTTGGTTGCTAGACTGCCTTAGCAGAGGTAAGGGTAAGCCTAAAGGCTTCTTTTGTCTTCTGCAAAGCAGAATGTCCCTCCCTTTCTTACCATATCCCTTTTCCTTTGCACACTGGAACAAAGATGAAAATGCATGCATTAGAGACTACGGAGACAAAGAAGTTGTTAATTATGTACTATTTTGCTGTTTCTGTCTTCATTACAGCAAATATTTATGGTGCAGGCAAAGAAAATAATACTTTGAAACTGAACTTGAAATCTACTTCAGGCACATACATTATTTCCTCTTTTCATTACAGAGGAGATCCTTTGCCTCACATTGAGTACACGGCACAGGAAACTGCAACTTGGTGAGTCTGTTATTTATACTCCAACTCCTGGGCCATTCATTCCATTGCAGTCCCAGGAAAGACTGGCAATCTCAAATTTTACTCCTTGGTTAAGTGTCACCTTCTGGTAATTTGTTTTGCAGAAAGCCACTCATAGTGGCTGGTCTTAACTCTGCACTTTCTACAGCAAAATTCATTTTCCTGACCGTGACTCTGCCTGGCAATTGCATCAAGATATCAAAAACCAGAAAACACCTAGAGCCTACAGTATAACTTCTTCTAACTGACCTTTAACTAACCATAGCTATGACGGTGACAGAAATATCACCTTTCCAAATCCGTTACCAGAAGAAAATGCCCACTCACAGGATGGAAATTTACTCATAGGATGTGGCTAATTCAATGTTCATAAGACAGATGAGCCTTGCTTGTTCTGCATGCATTTATTGCTGTTAATATGAATATATATAATTCTCTCAAAGTAAGATAAAGGAAATTTTGGAGTGACCTTCCAGGATACGTTGTTTACACTGTAAAAAAAAGCCTTTGATATTATACAAAATAGTGCCAAGTTACTTTTACATGAATGCAGCATTTCTTCACCGGAGCTTCATTTCTCCTGAAGATTTGCCACTCAAAACAAACAACCAAAACCAAAACCAAACCAAAACCAACAAGAACAACAAACGACCAAACAAAATTAGTTCAACTCAAAGTATGTTTGCAGACTTTATGTGAAGTACATAGCAGATCTGAAAGAAAGCAGGGTTCTTATTTCTTATACCCCTGTTCCCACTTTGTCCCACTAACTTTACCAAATCTCAGTAAGCAGCAATAATTACGTTTGTATGATAATACAAACATAAATACGTCCAAATGTCCCAACTAAGAACAGAGTCCCAGGATTGTGCAAAGTTCTACATGTGCACATAACGAGAATCTTTGTTTAGAAAAGTTTACAATTTAAATGGAAATACAGCCTAAAGGTGGGAAATAAGAAGAATGATGACAACATTTTATAACTACAACTGGAAAAGCTAGAGCTTAAGTGATTTGCCCAAAATTATACATAAAGTCTACGTCAATGCCAGGAATTAAATCCATACACTAGATGTCACTTCATGCCAGAATCTCAGCCACAGGGCCATCCCATATTTTTTGCTGATCGTTTTCCTTTAAGTAAAATCTACTGTGTCATAGAAAGCTTGAGAGGCATTGCCCACAATCACACAGAAACCCTGCATCCAACTTATCCAGGCAGTCGCAATTATATTAACCTCACATAGTTTTTTACAGCATCTTTCAATTGACAAAGACTGATGGTCAGTGTCACGCTCATGATTGCTACCACCAGCCAATAATCTTGGCATGGGATGATGTGTGGGAATGTCATATTTAAGAAAATTTAATTTTGTGTTCTTTCCTGTTTTTCCCTTTTGTTGCCAATATCTGTCATTCCAGCTCTTCTCCACCTAGAATTAGTCCCACTGTGGTAACAGAATAGACCTTTAAAGGAGTATCTGCCCATTTCCCCAAACAGCCAGTCCCAGCAACCCAGGTTTTCTTGTTATGTAAAACTGTTTCCAAAATTAGACCTCATAATGGTTATCACAACCCCCGGGGGCTATGCCCTGAGGTCAGCTGCATTACAGCACAATTTAATTGAGCGCTGTGCAATTGAACCAGAAATTTGTAGCAGAGACTAAATTCCCTTGGTGTTCACTCTGAAGAGCTGTTGGATGCCTTCAGTTTGTAGCAACATGGTTATAAAAACGAAAACTAATCAAGTGAAGAAATACAGTTTTCAGTACACAGAAGGTACAGATGACCTGAGTTTCTGTTTTCAAGAAGGCTTATTGGAAGGCCCTGAAACTAAGTGGTTACAAAAGATGTCTTATGGGTAAAGGCTATATAAGAAAAAAGGAGAATCTAGGACAGAATTTTCTCCCAAGTAGCAAGTGATAGGACAAGAGGAAATGTCCTCAAGTTGTACCAGGGGAGGTTTAGATTGGATATTAAGAAAAATTTCCTCACGGAAAGGGTTGTCAGGCACTGTAACAGGCTGCCCAGAGAAGTGGTTGAGGCACCATTCTTGGGGGTGTTTAAAAGATGTATAGATGAAGTTTTTAGGGACATGGTTGCCAGAGTTCCAGTTAGGTTAATATTTGGACTTGATGATCTTGTGGGTCTCTTCCAACCAAAATAATTCTATGATTCTGTGAAAATTATGGGGATGCATCTGTCACATCTTCATAATAAAGCTCAATATTGCCACTTTTTTTTTTTTTTTTTTTTTTTTTTCTCCTAAAAGAATAATGACATTTATATAAAACAAGCTCATTGCCTTTAAAGTCTTTTAAGTGGCTGGCTCTATCCTTCGTTATGAGGTTCCTTTCTAGAATATTTCATGGACTGTGCTTTCAGCAGTTTCTCTTTCCATCTCTGGACTGAAGCACCATCAAGCAGCAGCTTAATGGTCCTACAGTGAGACATTACACCTATTTGAGACACTACACTAGGGTAAGCTTAATGTTTGTCTGCAAATATCTGCTGCTCACTCTATTGACTTCAGAGTGAACTTAGATGATCGCCTTAGAGGTATTTAGAAAGGAGGGACTCAGCTTTGGATAATTCATCACTAGTCTCTGAGGCTGCCTATATTTCTGTGGTAGTCAATGTTTGGACACACAGTAGAATGATATTAATACTTCGATAAAAGAGACCATATGTGCAGAAGCATAAACAAGCCTGCTCTCTCTAGACTCTGGTCTGGGAATGAACTCTGTTCTGGTTAAGATCCTATGCAAGCCCACTGAAGTCACCAGTATTCTACAGAGAAATAAGCCAGGGCAACACTTGAACTGCAGTTCTACTCATTTTTTCCTAATTCTTCTATGGAAATGGCCCTGTCTTCTGTGACTTCAGCAATAATGACAGCAGCCACTGTTTCACTTGATTCTTTTAGTTTTTTTTTCCTCCTAAGGTCTTCCTGCCCCCCTTCATTCTGGTTCTTTGCTCCTACATTGTGTAATACACTCGTACAAATGAAAAGAGCCATTACTAGGGACTGGCAATCACTTCCATAGCAACAACAGCATCACACAAAAAAATACAATACAAAAACAACAAAAGGTCATTTCTGTAGCCAGCATTTCCAAGAATGATCTCAATTTTCATAAACTAATGTTTATAAAATTTTTAACACCCTAGGGCCATGTCTGAACAAAAATAACCATTTCTATAAGGTTCTTTGCCATCCTATTACTACTTGTTTATTTTGCAACAGCTAAATATATTCCAAACCACAGCTCTAAATCCAAGCACCATTAAGTCTAGGAGAAGCTTGAAACTTGTGCCCAAATCTGGTTATATATATTTTTCCTCAGCTGATCTCTTTTTGTATAATGGGCTAAACGCTTCAGGAAGTTGGCATGTCTTTCAAATACATAGCCCGTGCCAGACATTTTGAAATGCAAAAGTATGAACCTCTTTGCCTGTCCTGATATTACTTTTTAGTATCAGAAAATGTGCTTTTTTTAGGAGGAGGCTGATGAGAGTCGAACACACTCTAGGCTTCAGCACAGAGATGAAGGGATTGGCATTTCAAGTCAGGCAACATAGAGAGGGCCACAGCTTTAGCTTTTCCCTAGGATTTCCCTGGTACCTGTAACACCCTTATGCCCAAGCAAGAAACACTTCTGAATCAGGATTAGAGTCCTGCTACATTAAAGGAGGGTATTGGAAGGGATAAACCAGATTTGCTGAAGAGAACCCACCTTCTATAGGAAAAGTGAAACAAAACCCCTTATGTTTTGCTACATCCACCCAGGCAGCAGCTTCCAAGCACCAGCTGTCCTGAGTTCAGATTTTAAGACCATTGCCTATGCAAGGGGTTTATGACTCTCTGTGGATCTGTAGACAGGGCAGATAAGTACTGCCTTATTGAGGTGGGTCATGCTCTACGGTTTTTGCTTTTCAGGAGAGAAGTCTACAGGAAGCTGAGCAGCCTTTACCCTACTCATGCCTGCATGCAGTACCTGGATGCCTTTCGGCAGCTGGAGAAATACTGTGGCTACCAAGAGGATCACATACCTCAACTTCAGGATGTCTCCAGATTTCTAAAAGGTCAGTCATTATGAACCATGGTCTATTCTAGGCTTTCCTGGATATGTTTGTGCACACAAACCATCTCACAGGGCCCAAGCTGGTGAACAGAGCTGATTAGCTGTAGAGTTCCCTTGTGCAATATGAGCTGTAGCACTGGGCATTAATACCAGACGTATCTAGGGACCAAGCTGTAACTACACTTGTGTTTGCTCTGTGAGTGGCTGCAGCTGGTGTAGCACTGACCAGCCAATTCCAGTACCAGCAGCAGTACAGCCACAGCAGCACACCACACAGCATGACTGCCACATGCAGGTTTTTTATGGGTTTGGCTGTAATTTATGCTTCTAAAGCTATGCTGCTAGTAACACCCAAACACAAAGGTACACACCTCTCAAGTTTGATGCATGAGACAGGATGACAATGTCTCTTAAAAGAAATTATTTCCAGGAGGTCCTGCTAGTCAATCAGCAGCTACCTTGAAAGAACACTTCTCACTCTCCATGGCCCCACTTGCTAGATTAAACTCTTTGATACCTGTCACATGGCTGACAGGAGAGCAGAAAGACTGAAATGCTAGTCTGTAAATGCACGAAGGTGTGGCCTTAGATGAAGGGACACATAAGACTGTTAGACCGACCTAGGTGCTGTTAGCTGGGAGCTGACTAGCAAGGGGCAGGAGAGGAAGGGAACCTGCATTATTTTTATGAGGCCACAGGCTGCATGTGTTCCCAAGGCCAGGTGCTTTGTGTCAAACAGCTGATTTCCTACTGTTATCCAGAATGACTAAAGAATGACGGTCTTTAAAGAGTCCTTGCTTCTTCTCAGTGACAAGGAGATGTACCAGGGAGTGGAGGACAGCTCAGTACTATGCTGAAATAAATAACAAAAAGTATGGTTTAACTTTAAATAAATTAAATTAAACTCAATATTCAGAAAATCATGTGACCTGCTGCGTGTATCAGCAGGTGATGTTAGTAACCTTGAATAAGTTTCCTGTTGCTGAAGAGTTTTCTAAGACATTGCCATTTTCAGGGAAGATTAAGCTGTTTGATGGCAAAGTTTTTATTGCACCTTTAGTATAAGGGAATGGAGGTTTGGCATGTGAAAAGCATCTCTCAAGCAGCTTCACATCCAGATGTAGGAATTTTTCTGTGTATGCATTCCGCATTTTCTCATGTATTTTCCTTTCTATTCAGCTATCCATCTTCTCTCCTATGGTAACTGGGCTTATAAATATTTTTTCTCATGAAGTAGCTATTCTCATCTTCTCTCATTTACACAGTAGCTGACAGCAGGGAGCTCCAAAATCATGTGAAGCTGATTTGATTACCCCAAATGTTCATACTCCTTAAGTGAATCAGGTGATTTTAAAGGGGAGGGCCAGGGAGTGTGGGGATTTAGGATAATGTAAGAATATCCTATCATAATACTATTTCTATTACTCATATTGGTGGACAGGATTTGACTGCCTGGAGTCTGGGCCTCTTTTGTGTGCTCTGGTTCTAAATATTCTCTATCCCATACAAATTGCCCCAAGAAAAAAAAAAAATTAAATAGCAATAAAAATGGTCATTCTTAAAATTCTGCTAGTAAAGGTTGGGAAGATCTTCACAGTGAGTTTCAATGCACCTACTGTAAACGTGGGGTGTCTATTGTAAGCCAACTGTCCAAACTATTCTAACTGGGAATGAGAAACAGGCAATTCAGAGGCATTTTATTCTGTCCTGGAATGGGTGTCTAAGGAAAATTGAAAGAATGGCTCTTGGGAGTGATGCTCCTATCCTCCTTAAACTGTAGACAAAAACCTAGATTATTTTGGCCTAGAGGCTTTGTAAAAGATTAGGCACAGACAGAATAAAGTTTGTTCAAAAGAACTGTGTATACAGCTAGACACAATTAAGAGTGAGTAAGATATTTTAGCCTTTTAGTTATGTGGGGCTTTGAGCTGATATCTTACTTATCTTCAATAATTACCTCTAATAAGGTAGTTTCACTATCCAGATTACTTTGCAGAATAGCATGAAGATTGACATTATTGCAAGGTCCTTTTGTAACAAACTCAGTTTAACTCAGAAGCATCTGCAAGGTCTGTAAAATCTGTATTAAATCACATGCCAAGCATTCACGGGGTGAGAGGTAAGATTTATAAGGAATTCTGATTTAAAACCAATTCGGGTGGCTTTTACCACCAGCATCAGCAAGGCCAGAAATTTTGGTCATTACAACTCATGAATCAACTCTGTGCTTAGGTTCTTTCCTGTGTTACAGGTGTGCAGTGCTCAGCCAAACAAACCTCAGCCAAACTATAGACTGTGGTGTGTCTCCCAAGATTCCTTGGCATACAGTGGATATGTTTCAGCTACTACAATCTATGTGGAGATGCATAGCACAGCTCCTTCTCTCACTGGTTAGCTCTGAGTGAGCCCTGAACTGTCCCATTCTCCCAGTTAGGACTCAAATTTATCTTTGCTAAATACTGCCTCTAAGGACTGGATCATTCTTTAGCATACATGATGATAAAGTCTTTATATAATCAACTGTAGGGATGCAGAAAGAGAGAGAGAGGAATACCCTGGAGAGAAAGTCATCATGTTATAACCAGCCCACACAGACAGATAAACTTCCATCTTCTCTTTTACTCAGCCAGGTCTGTGAACTGAGGCAAGAAATTCCTTTTGACTTTAATACAATTGATCTGTCTAGTGCTACGTGGCCTACTAGTGAGGCTGGTTTGAACAGAAATGAACTCTATATCATGAGTATTTCATGATTGCTTAGAGGGTGACTTAATGGTTTACCATGATGAGTGTTTTCCTAAAGGGTTAACTAGATGGACCTAGGCACATTTTTCTTTCTAGGAAAGATGTTTGGATTTAGGCATTCATTGTCCTCCACAGCTGGAAGAAATTACAGCCAGTGAACTCAAGCAAGCTCACACTACAACACACAGGCCTGTATACATGAGGTTTCTAGGCCAAGAACTAAGCCTTGCAGATCACTTTAGGTCAACTGCTCAAGACATTCTCTTCAAGACATTTTAATTTAAGAGATCTTTGGGCAGCAGGTCCAATCGGACACACCCCCACTTCTCTTCTGATTGCTGTTTTTTTGCAGTAATGAAATAGAAGTTCAGATTTAATGAAATAGAAGTTCAGATATTGCAGATATTACCTTCAGCAGATAACTTTTTCCTATGGCTTTTCAAGGCAACTGGCCAAGTCTGTTCCACCAGCAGACTGTCTGATTCACTGGCCTATATTTAAAAGGGCATCTCAGGGAACATAAGTTGTAATTTTCATTTTCCCTTCTGCTCCTCCAATGTGGATGCTAAAGCAATACAAATTTCCCTAGACTTTTTCATAGTCCTTCCAAAACTGAATTACTTAGGGCTTGGTGCTTGTCTGATATATTTTTCAGCTGGTGCAGTTTTCACTTCACTCAGACTCAGAATTTAGTGCAAAGATGACCAGATTCTCAGTTTTTCATGTTCCTCTGGACTGTCTTAGTAGCAAGGGAGTTCTTGTGCCAGCTCCTGGCTGCCGCCTAAGGAGACATAGCTGATGGTCTGTCTATTCCTGCAAACTCCCTGCTTTCTTAACTGGGGATGGGGGAGAACAGTAAGCTGATTTACCATCTCTTCTGGTTCCCTGGTTAACTCTAATGTCATTGCTCAGGATATAGACAAAGATAAAGACATAATCTCCATAGGGTTTTGCTGTTGTTCAGTTTTGAGGCAGTCCTGTACCCATTACCACTGAATTCAGTGGAGCAATAGAAGATAACCATGGCAAATACTAACCATCTAGTCCTTCATATTGTCAGAGAGAAGCATTACTTGCTGTCCACTCTTCTTTTGTACTGTATGGCTTTAGATGTTTTTTTGTCACTTCAAATTCTTCCAGTGAAGCCCTTTTTCTTCTCTTTTTTTTTTTTTTTTTGAATAATGGGAAAAGTGCTAATAGCCAGACAGAGCAAGACAAGAAATGCTGGAAGGAACATTAAAAACCAAAACAAAACAAATCTTGTAAATTGCTTGGTTTGTGGGTGGGATTTTTTTGTTTGTTTACATAAAATAAATTGGATTCCAGGCTTCACGACACAATAGAATATGGATAAAGAAGGCAGAATAAAGCCATTTCTGATTTTTTTTAAATGTAGTTTTATACTTTAAAGAAGATGGCATGTCATTTATGGGAGCTGAGAATGCAACACAGATTTTGAATATAGGACTTCAAAAAGATTATTATTGTCTCTCTTTTAAAGCAGTGATCTTCAATTCTCTTAGCTTTACAGACCACCAACATGTTTCCCATGGAAATGTAGATTTTTGTGTTCTGCTGAACATAGGACTGGTTATTTTATTAGTTGTCCCTCACAGACCTTTCATAGTAATGCAGGGAGTCCTGGGATAACAGTGATAGTGCAAACTGAGATCACAGTGCAAAAGTATTGCATTATTCTGTCCTGTTCTATAGATACATGCAAAGTAAAACACTTATGATCACATCACTGGGACGTTGTGTAGTTCTAGACAAACATAGTGGTTGTGTGTAAATGTGCTAAAAATGTAAACTGGAGTAGGCAATACTCCCATATCTCATATCATTGCTGTGTGAATACACATAGGATGAAGGGCTAGGTGATTTGATATTGTAGTAACTGGACTCAGCATTACAGAGGCACATTGGTAATGATAAGCCAGGGAGCCAGGGCCTTCCTGCTATGCTTAGATGGAGGGAGCTACTGCAACAGAGCATGAAGGTCCTCCAAAACTGCTTACCTGAAGTAAGTGTGCCATGTAGTTTACCCTAGAAACATCTGAATTCGGTCTCACTTCCCTTTGCAGAGAGAACAGGTTTTCAGCTGAGACCAGCTGCAGGACTGCTGTCTGCTCGTGACTTCCTTGCCAGCCTGGCATTTCGTGTCTTCCAGAGCACACAGTATATAAGGCATTTCTCTTCTCCTATGCATTCCCCAGAACCGTAAGTTTGATGCTTTGGCAAAATCCATCCTTAATGTGTTGGGGATGACTCTCTTGGGAACAGCTCTGGAGCTCTATCCAGTAGTCCACAGAATGAAACAATTTGAGAAACTGGTAGCTGGAGAGTTAGAAGGGGAAGTCATGCATGAGAGGGTGTGGGTCTCTGTCTCTCTTGCAAAGTTGTCTGGGGAAGGAAAAGACTGGAGAATATCTGGTTTAATCTTTTCATCCTGCCTTCAGTTACCATCTGCTGGGGTTTGATTCCCTGCTGTGAAACTCTCCCAGTAAGTGCTGGCCAGACAACAGCAATTACATTTCATGAGAAATTACAAGTTCACAGAGACGTTTTTGTTGTATGCTGTAACAAAACAGGGGCCTTTCAAAGTTGTTGTAACATAGGAGACTAGTGCCCGTGCCATCCCAAGTGAGACAATAGCCAGGGTAGTGGGGGGCTGCTGGCTCCCTATGGCAGGCAAAAGGGAATGCTCTGTCCTGCTCCCTCCAGAGCCAGGCCAGGTATGGAGGCAGCTACTGTGGATCAGCACTCACACTTGCTCCACTTAGGGGTCTATTGGCTAAAGTCCTTCATGAGAAGTTCACGTAGGGCAGGAAGAGAGACATTTCTTAAACACAAAGGTCACTTGTTTTCCAGAGACTGCTGCCATGAGTTATTGGGTCATGTTCCCATGCTAGCTGACAAGGAGTTTGCCCAGTTCTCACAGGTAAGAAGCTTGTTCTGCTGGTTGTTAACCAGCTGCTCCAGATAGCAGACCAGAAGTGCCTCAAAGGTGTGCAGCTCACCATATTTCAAATGCTACTTTAAGTAAGACTTGATTATGCCTGAGTCACAACCTCCAGTGGGGCAGGCTAGAAGGGCCACAGGAGACTTTTACTGCAAGGGAGTGGTAGCACTGTCCATGTAGAAGAAAAGGCAGACAGTGCTTGTGAGACTTCTCTGTGGGAGGGCCATGTCAGTCTGCAGAAGGATGCCATTGGAGCCTCTGTGGTGCTGCATGTTTGAGTTGTACCCACCACACTGTTCCCCTGGCTTCTGTTCCTACACCACAAGAACCCAACCAGCAACAGCCATCGAGTCCCCAGGATAATTCTGTCTCTAGATGTACATTTTTATCTCACATGATACTTTAGTTGTGTCCATCACCATGTCTTTCATTAAAGATGCTTTTCCTTTTGCAGCTCACCAGATTCTCACAGCATTGCTCACACTTGTGAGAAGGCTCCAAAAAGCAAACAGAGCTTCTTTGTACAATAAAGGGCTATTTAGTACAATCAGTCAGTGTCAAACCGAAGTGAACTCAATGACCTCATATAATGAAAGACTTCAGAACTATCAATGTGCCTCAAAACCATAGCAGAGGAAAGAAGATAACTCATATTCTAGGCTTATCGGTCAGTGGTCAGTATGGAAACTGGTAATAAGATCAGAGGGGTTACATGATGTAGGTCCTTGTCAGAATATCTTTAAAAGAATGTCAGTTCACCCCATATAATGTGGTTTCCAGTTGTGTTGACTTGAATAAATGCCAATTTCTATTTTGGTCATAAATATTGGTTATTATTTGATTAAGTTGACTAGTACTTAAAATGTCCTAGTAGTCTATAATTTATTCAGGGAGAAATCTCTTCAGTTTAGTTCAATACCAGAACTGAATGCTCATTAGAAATAAGAGATTATAGCAATTTCAAAACTTTCAGCTTTCCTATTTTCCCATCTATAACACAGACTGTACAGAATGGGATCACATAAAATGAATTTTCACATTTCACTTTTCTTTTTCCCCCAAAGTATTTTCACAGTTGAAATTCATCCCATGAAAACTGTTTTTTGTTCCATTCAACATAAGACAATGAATGGTGAAAATCCCCTGGTTCTGTTTGTTTGCTGCATGATATGGCTCCTGGGATAGCTAAGAAGAGACATCTAGAGATTCCTATTGTGAGAATAACAATTAACAGGGAGCACAGACGAGAGTAAACAGAATCCTCCCTGCATAGATCTGACCCACTTGTAAGAGCTGTCAGAAAGAGAGTGAGAGACAGAAAGGTAATGTCAAAGATAAAACCCACCTTGCTGTTCTTCTTTCTCATGCCCCCCTATAAATCTCTGCCATGGACAGTCGAGAATTAAGCCAAGACATGGTTAACTTTACACAGAGAATGCTGAGGATTAAAGGGTCATCTAATGTGGCTCCCAGTGCTATGTAGCTGGAAGCCAGGGAGAGGTAGGCATCCTGGAAGCCATGGAAGGTCATTTTGGGTGACAAAAACAATGAATAGTTCATGCTATTCATGCTAGAAATGATGTGGTCCTCCCCCTTCCCCTCTTTCTCTCCCTTGGGCTGAATAATCACACTAGTGTAACACTGCCTGCTTGCTTACTTGCTTTAGGATATTGGACTGGCTTCTCTTGGATCATCTGAAGCGGAGATTGAGAAACTGGCCACAGTAAGTGCAGATGGCAGTTTAATATCCAAGGCAAAACCCAAACGATTCACTGCATATCCCTTACTGTGCAGGGAAAGGTCTTCTCTAGTGTCTGAGATTAGCCACAAATGTGGGTGCATCAGCAGGATTGTGTCTTCTCATCCACAGGTTAGGGACTGGAGCAGGGACTGGAGTCCCTCTGGGAGAGCCCAGAAGCATGTGATTCCAACCAAGAAAATACTTATAGTTTTTGCTTCTATGAGAATATGTTGCTGAAGCTGATTTTCTACAAATTCAGACACAGCAGGGTCCCAACTCACTCTCCAGATTCACCTAATTGACTAGACACCCAAAGTGATTCCCGCATTTTCTCCTATGAAAATTGCAATGGACCATCAGAATTTGGTGCACTCTGTATTCATTAATCTCACAGAATAGGTGAAGCTTTTAAAGCAATTTGACAGCAGGTACCGTCCTTCAGTTCTGAATGACTAGCCTGTATAACATCTATCAAAATAATTATTTTTTTTTTCCTGATAATGACAGCCATTTCCCAGTCTTGATGATTTTCTCAGGGGAAGAGAGGAGCCTTATCCTCACCCAGATGAGTGAGGCTCATCCAAGAAAGGGGGTGGATGGGAGGAGATTGTCACTCCTTAAATTCCTCACCCAGCCTACAGCCCCACTCATGGTGAAGTGGAACAAGGCACTGTGTGAAGGACATCATGGCTCACCTAAAATCTACCTGCACATATCTGTCTGTGGGTAAGGACTAGATAAGACTAGCAGTATTTTTAGAGTTTGAAGAGCAAAAGGTACCAGTGCTGAATTTTTCATAGCATCATCCAGGTCCTGGGCTGGTGATGTGAGGGGACTATGCAGTGACACGCGCACATTTCCTCTGCAATTTGCCCTCTCTGGGTCTAGAGAGGCTAGAGTAAGATTAAGATCCATGCTTTTGCTAAGATTTAAAGAAGTAAGCATCCTGGAGAGCTTGTATTGCATCATTACCCAGGTCTTGGTGGGACTGGGTGAAGGCCAGTGGCTCACATAGCATTTCTCTGCAAGCACCTCTCTCTGAGCCTGGACTGCCTAGGACTAGATTAGAGGTAGGGTTAAGATTAGAAGAATCGATAGGTCTCATACCTGAAATTGCCACAGCATCATCTAGGGTTTGGAGAGATAGAATAAGGGCACCTTTTTGAAAGGACTACCTGCAGTTAAGGATCTGTGAGAACACAATTTTGTAAGAGCCATTCAAGTATTCTAAACAGTAAACATATTCTGGATTCTGGATTCTCAGTCTTCAATTGTTTAAAAGTTAAACATCTGATCTAGTCTTATTAATTAGGTTCCTTCACTAGAAAGTGAAGGTAGAGAAGAACTTGTAATGTATTTTCTATCCTGACATAAATGTCTAACAAATTCTTTTTTCTCTCTGAAATTTCCTGTCATTATCCATTATAAAGAGAATGTAGGTAACTAGATTATGTTATTTGGCAACATTTAAGCAAACTAAAAGATTGTTTAAAGAACCTTAACTTTGCTGGTTGCTATGGTCTATAACACTTGTAAGACAAACTTCGAAATGCCATTACTTCATCCAGTTCCTAGACTTCTCCAAGCAGGTGGATCTGTGCACAAGAAATGGGAAATTGCCAGTATTCATGTTGTCCACAGAGTGCCACTAGTACCATGTCTTGTACTCTGTTAAGCCAAATACAAGATATCTAAGGAAACACTGAAAAAAATTCCTCCTTCTCCCAAGTCTCATTCTCCAGTCCAAAAGACTGTCTGGTAAATGGGGAGATACTGGAAAGACTTTTCACTGTGAAATCATAAGAATCAAGATTATTAGCAGAACAAGAATGCAGAATTATTAGATGAACTTCAGAGGAAACAGCTCAGGATTTTGCAGAAATAAAGATCCTGGCATGCTGTTTCTTTAGAGGTGAATTTGCAGGCTAAAACCAAGCTGTCAATATCACAAGACATGTGAGATAGGGTGGGAGAAAGAAAGAGAAGGTAAAAGGGAGAATAGACAGAATAACATAGTTTCACATTATTTTACAAACTGCCTGCAGTTCTTTGAGAAGGGTGCTGAGAATGCAATACTTATGGCTAAACCAAAGCCAAGGTCCAGCCCTACCTATGAGGCAACAAACAGCTATATGTCCCTAAAGGAACCTTGAAGAGTTGAGACACAAAGCCGTATTCTTGAAATGCCCCATGTTATCCATGGTTTTCTTTTGCACAACACCTATCCATTTGCTCAGGTGTCAGGCTGTGTCCAAAATTGCTCCTTCACTGTTCATTTCCTTAGATGCTATAATTAGGGAAGGACTAACAGGTTAACAGAGCCAAGAGTTGCTTTTATCCCACTGCTGTCCAGCAGGTAAAGAAAGTATTGTCCTAAGCATGCTTAATTGCAAGAAAAGCCCAGAGAGGTGTATCTTTATTTCTACTGGAGCATGCTGAAGATGTAATTGGAATAATCTTAAAGGGCACATTGCTGCTAAGTGATAAGTCATTCTTCAATTCTTCTGAATGCTATCACACAGACAAAGATGGAGGGAAACGTCCTTTCAAGGACCTTTCCTAGGGTCTTGAATCCTCTACAGGAGTCTATCTGTCCTTCTAGGGACTACGGGTTGATATCTGTCAGCTTCCACTGACTGTAATGAAGCTCAGGGCTAAGAGGTTGCAAGGTAATATGTAGCATTTTCCAAAGAAAGAAGGTCATAGGACTTGATGGCTTTATTTATCCACGTAATGATCATTAGCATTGTTGTTTGTTTGTTTGTTTGTTTGTGGTTGTGTTTTGTTTTTGATTTTGTTTTTTTTTTTTTGTGAGGGAAGTGAGAATAAGAAGGATGGCAAGTTTTGAAAAAACATGTTATAATTCGTGTGTGTTATGTGTGTGTGTTACGTGTTTGAAAGAAAAAATAATTTTCTTAAAACATACAACCACAAAATTTAAAGATACAAAGACATTAATCAATAAGGATAAAAGAAAATTAAAGGAAAAATGAGCAGCTTAAAAATGAACTGCCTGTTGAAACTGTTTTTCACAAGTTGTTCTTATTACCAGCTTTATTGGTTCACTGTGGAGTTTGGTCTCTGCAAGCAAAATGGATCAATCAAAGCTTATGGGGCAGGACTGCTTTCGTCTTACGGGGAGCTTATGGTATGTGTAAAACCTATGGTATTGAAAGATTTCTATAATCAAATTTTCTGAACTCTTTGGTAAAAGCAAAATATTGTTTCCTCACATAACAATATGATTTAAAATACTTATTTATCTCTTGCAAATAAATTCATTCTCCTTTCCCAGATGCTACTGAGTAGAGGAAAAACTACTGTAGGATTGTACCTGTCTTTCACCTAAAGAAAAGAAATGCAACAAAAGCAACCATCTTGTAAAGAAATAGATTTGCTTCTTACAGCTCCTGGCCAGTAGCAAGCAATACAGTTGACTCTAACATAAAACTCTTGCACCTTTCTGAGTTACTCACTAGAGGGCAATATCATGCCTGTTGTGAACTCTGCTACTTTATCCATGCCGTTGACATTCACTTACACACGACTCAGAAACGCACTGACTGACTGGAGCAAATAAAGTGTGAAGAAACTGTAAATAGCATGGACACTGAGAAAAAGAAAATCCTTTAGAGTTTTACATTCTTAAATAAGTTTCAAAACTAATCCCAGACCAAGTTTTATGTAGATGAAAATCTGCGTACACAGGTTTGATACTGCCATTCCTGGAGAGATTAACTGTGGAAAGAGGGACTGTGCACCTTTACAGAAAGCTTACGGGTTTCCCCTTCTTTGGACAAACAGCTGACAGCAAAACCCCTAAACTGATACCAGTAGCTCTCAAGAGCTTCAGTTTGTGCAGATATTGGATGATTTATTTGAATTAGTAAGAGGCATAGGAAAATAAAAAGCACTCTTTTCATGCATTTTTATAAAATAGAAATAGGTTTTTTTCATGGGAGATATAGTTTAAGCTTAACACATAGACACAACAGCTTAACAGCCAGCTACATGATGCATTTACATGGAACCATTGCTGAATTAGCACAGTTTGGACTCTCATAACTGGAAAGAGTTGGATCATCATGATGATAAATGTACTACGAAACTCTCCTAATGGCATATGGGTCAGCCTACTTCCCAGTTGATTGACAGAGGGAAGCAACAACATGTTAACATATCACAAGACATTTATAACAGGAGTCCCAACAGAGGAGTAGTTGAGATTTAACATATAGAAAGGAGAATCCTCCCAGACATCAACCTTCCTTTTAGCACCTGCCTAGTTTAGCATTGGTTTTCTCCCAACACTTGCAATTTGGAGACTTTTGGGAGGAAACTCTGAGGTATATGATTTGTAAAGGTTTCTTTATTGATAAGCTGGGAGATCTGCATGCTCATTGGTCCTCTAGAAAAATAAATGTGTCTTCCTTTCTACATAACAACCTCATCTTGTGCCTGACTGCTAATGGACAGAAGCAGAAGTCTGCTAGCACTATTGCAGCACTCATCTGTAGAACAGTGGAAAGTATTGTTTTGAAACAGCAGATCAGTGAGCTCCCCTACAAATTACACTCCAGTGCAATGTGTTTGCTTTATGTCTATCTGTTCTACGTTAAGGCTGAAGCAACTGTTTTTCTGAAAATCCTTCAATACTTGCTATATTCACAGACAACAAAGAGGAAACCTAGGCTTGCTTTTATTTACCTGGTAAAACAGAAAATGTTCTATATCAAAGTACAGTTCAAGGCAACTTTTATTCTACTCTACCTGCCTGAATACTTTATAATTTTAAATCAGGGTACTAGAGGGCAGAGGTAATCATGTCTCCAATACCTATGTATTAATAGCTTTCATAGTAATATGCACCACAGAATCTATCCACATGATGTTATTTCCTTCTTCTGTTTAATTTCAGCAAAGATAAAGGTGAAAGTTGTATAAGAATGCTTGCTTTTGGTGGCTAGAGTTGAGTGTACCAGACTTGTGCTCTCTCTCTTTCTTTCTACACATTTATTCACCAGGCATCAGCAAGCTCTTCTGCTTTTGATTAAAGTTGTAGGCAAGAACTGCTTTTTCACAAAACTGAGCTATATAACACAAAATTATAACTGCATCTCAAATTCCCTACCTCTAAGGTTGAAAATGGAAGTAGTAACTATCTTCAAGTTGATAAAGGGTAGATTCTTGTCATTACCTTTATCATCAGTTGTTGTTTGGTAATGCTGCAGGATAAACTTTTGGTACAGCTGGGTCCACCTAGGTCTTCATCCATCATATTCCTGAAATTACATGTGGATGTGGTAGCATTCAATAAGTAACGAAAAAAGATTATCTCCCTTCCAAAAGTGTGTCCATCTTTCACTTAACACCTAAGATAATCTGAAGATGGGAAGTAGTTCACCAGCAATGCTGCTATGTGCTCTGTACAATCCCTATGTGAGCTCAACAAGTTCATCACTGTGTAGCTTTTGGGGCAGCAGCTCAGTGAGTTCTGTGCACTTCACCTTGAGCATCAGAAACTTCTCATACACAAATTAATTATAACCATGGCCTTCATTGCTGAAGTTTCCTTTTACAGCTGACTGATTATGTCACAGATTTTTAATTGGAATGAAAATGAAATACAGAAATGTTTCCATTTAATCATTCTAGTCTGCGTAAGCATCTGATTCTAACTTCTGTACAGGCAGTGGCAGTGTGAGTAAAGTGCCGAGGTCCTAAGCACCTGCTAGCAACTTGAAAATGTATACCAACTGTTTCCTTCACAGCTGAAGAGAGGAAAAATATGTGGTGCAATGTCTATTTTGAAGAAGGGATTTTTTTAGAAATATAGCAGTGGCTAGACAGTTTTGTTAGAGAAGATGAAGACTGGAAGATAGTGAGGCGCATGATAGCCTCCAGTTTCTTGCAAAGAGTGGCTCTTGAGAAAGCTCTGGATAAGCTTTGCTACTGCTTAGGAGAAAGCCATTGTCCATCCTGATAATGGTCTGCCAGTCTTCTCAGTATGGGCCCAGATGTTGGCTTGTGCATGGAGGCCCCAAACTTGATTCCATATAATTTAACTGATTGGCATATTTGGCACGGACAGGTTCACTGCAGCTCGTGTGACAGAGGTGACATGTTACAACAACCCATGCAAAGGAGGAGTTTGCTCATCACTGAAGGTTTCTGAACCAGGAATAGCAGGATGATTTGGTCACTGAGGAGGCAAAAAAAGCATGAGTTACTAAGGCTAGTGGTTGTCTACGAGAAGATAACATCTAACCAGCTGGAAAGGGTCAGCAGCAGTACGTGCAACTGATGTTATGTGAAAACTTAGCATCAGCAAGGAGTCTGGGAACATCCCTGAGCTGCAGCCTGGACCGATAGTCCATGGGTGTGTGACTGTAACCCAGGGAACCACAACCTGATTATGAAATCTTCAAAATGTTTTCCTCTTCTCCATAGCATTCAGTCTGACCAGTTTGAACTCAGCTTTGGATAATTATTTTCTGTGGATGAACTGATCCTGCCCAAACTCAGGGCGTAACTTGGGAGAAAGGCAGAGATGAGAGGTAGAGCTAGACATCTTCTGCATGAGACTTGCACTTGAATCCGTGTTATCTAACAAATCATTTAATGGCAGCAGCTAGGTATCAGGAGGGACAGGATAACCATACCTAAGTCTAAACTGAAGAGTTGTAATGGGTCTGACTGCTGGCCAACCTTGCCTCTTCTGAACTGTAAGAATTCCTCCCCAACAGCTATTGGTATTCCACTATTTATTTCATTATATTCTGTCAGCTGTTCTACATTATCCAAAATGCTTCTCCTGTTAACACCCAGCTGGACTCTGTCCTACATACAGTAAAATCTATGGCTCATACCACACTTCTGGCAGAACTCAGTGCTACATATGCTGTTCTTGCAGCAGAAGTACTTAACTTGTAGAGGCCTTTAAGGCCATCCGGTTTCAAGCTGAACTTCCACTGAAATCAATGGGATTTCAGTTATGCTTGAACACTGACAGCATAGCAGGACCCCTGTCAGGTTTTGAGTTTCTGAAATCTTTTCCCATTAGTCCCCAGAGCTTCTAAGATTATAAAAGCAGCCTCATGATTGTGTATATCATCCATCTTAGACTGTATGAGTGCTCTCCAAGGTTTATTCTTCAATTTCACACTGCAAATGAAGAACAGGAAAAACACCATCTTTTAGCATTTTATATCTTGTTCATTTTCAGTTAAAAAAAAAAAAAAATCCCTGTATTAATTTCTGCACCAGTTCAGCAGCAAATTGGCCTGCTGGTTAAGGCAGGCCTCTAGTGGTGGAGAATTCAGCCTCAGTTCAGTGAAATGTCTACAGTCTGCCTAAGGGTACTGTCTGAGTTCTTTCCAGTTAGCAGACTGAGCTGAAAGTCTTGCACAGTGTCACCCACTCTTACTAGTGTCTTACCAGTTATTTACAAGTCCCATGGGAGTTGGCATTTTGGATCATAAGATAGTGAAGGGAGCCTTCTGAAGACTGGGGAAGAAGAGAGAAAGACAAAAAGACAGATCTCGAAGAAGCGGTGGGTGCTGAAACACTGTCCCTAGGTGGACGGTGCCCACTGTCCAGGCAGAAGGTGGAAAGAAAGTTCTCAACATTGACTGGGATGGGCTACCTTTTTCCTTTTTGTTTGTACCCAGGACACTTCACCAAAGTGGCCATGGCACTCACCAACCTGGCCAGTTGGAGGCCAAACCAGATTTTAAGCACATCTGTGGTGCAGTTCAAACATCACAGGAGCTGAGCTAATTTTAAACTATCTCATTTGGGTTTCAGGAACAGGCAAACTGTGCAGGAACTTGCTTTAAGCCTGACAGGACCCTGTGCAAGTACTAAACAACCAACACCAATACCTATACAATCACACTGCCACCAGCTCTGCTGCTGGATTGTTTAAAGGTATCTCCAGTATGTGTAAACAAATGATAGATGAGCTGACATAAACGACTTCCATAATTCTCCTGTCTGCCTAAGGGAACAATGTAGAAGAACCTGAGCAAAACATATAGAAGAACCTCTGTGGGCCCAAAACACAAACATGCACACACTTGGTATAGTACGTAATTACATCTTGGGTTTCAGGGAAGCTTTTAGGCTGCTTAACTGGCATGGGAGCTCTGCAGAAATACCAGGAGTGTTCTATCTGTTCTTCAGTGCAGCAGGAAATGTGAGAATGGTGACCTGGGCTGAGAACTTAGAAACTGTTGCACAGGGCTGTGAATCTTTTCTGATACTGGTTGAAAAAAGCAGCATGATATTATTTTTTCTTTTAGATATTCAGATTTTGGGAGGTGGCATAGACTTTCCCCTCCCTGTCTGAGAACTTAGCTATGGTACTAAATCATATGTCACTCTAATACAGGAAATAGATTTTTTTTTAATTTTTTTCCTCTTTTAAAAAATTATTTATTATTTGGTTTATTGACTGCTGATTATGAAAAGCAGGTTTTACCTCTGAAAGAACATCACTTGATATTACCTTTAACTATACCACAAAGGGCATTTCAAGGCCCAGTAGGCACTAGTTCTTGCTGTGTTCATTCACCTGCTCTAACCTGTGTTGTTCTCCTTACAAAGTATGCTTTATCAAACAAGCCAGAGTACAAGCCTTTTGATCCAGAAGTGACTGCAGTTCACCCTTATCAAGATCAAGATTTCCAGCCTGTCTATTTCATAGCAGAAAATCTGGAAGATGCCAAGGCCAAGCTTCAGTAAGTAAAGTGTTTGTGGGTGTTTTCACTAAGTGGGGGCACACCAGCTTGAATCCTAATCTCAAATACATCTGCCACTACTGCAGTTACCATGCAAGGCTATCTCACTGCACACTTCATCTGCACAGCGGGATTTTTGACAACAAGGCTAAATATGAGATTATCTCAGAAAAGCTTCATAAAAAATCATAACTATATATTGCTATGCCCTGCCCCATGCTTCATCTCAGCAATGCCTCATTTTAGCAATTTCTGCAGTAAATTCTGTAACAAAGTAGAGCACAATTCCACAGTTGGGGTGCCTGTGTGTTAGTCCATACAGATAGCAGGTCATGAAGAACTGATTTACTCAAGGCCACATGGAAAATTTTTAGCAGACTCAGGAATTAACATGGATCTGCAGGGGGCTTAAAAACAAGATTGCCTTTCTCCTCTGATTATATCTGTACATAAAATGCAGAGTCAGCATTCACAGGCAATCTAATTTCTACAAAGTAGCTGACTGCAATCTAAATAACATTACTTCAAATTAGCTCAAGTTGTTTCTAAATGCATTTCTTTGACTGTGTTATGTTATGCAGTAAGGAGATTTTAAAAATTTATTTCTTTTTAAAGTAAGCAGAGTTTAAATTCCAGCTGTCATCTCCAACAGTCAGAACAACATGACCAATTCTGGCTGGAGGCAGAAGGCTGGTTGTGGAGCTACTGGGGAGCATGTAGGAGCTGAAATGAATAATTTATTAGAGGAAGAGAACCTGGGCCAGACTTCTTCCCTACTCCCCCCACCCCTTCCCCAGCAGCATCGTCTGCTGGGGTCATAACAATGGCAAATTGGGCCCCTCATCTTAAATATGAAGGTTCACATTAAATGATTAATGTGTGTAAAAACGTGACTGAGAAATCACTGGCAGAAGAGAGGATTTTCAAGAGCATTAGATTCAGGCAGACCTGAAAAGAACTTACAAGGACAAGGAATACACCATTCTCAGATTCTAATTTTTTTCATACATTTTTTTCAAGATAGTTGTGCAGCCAAAGCTGCTGAAAATAATCAAAGGCAAAAGAATCTGTCAGAACAGAAAACATAGGCACCATCAGTACAGGGGGTTCCTATCAGTATGTACTTAATGGAAACTTTGTCTAAAATGGCAAGCAACCATGTTTTTTCTTTTAATAGAGACAGCAAAATAGCCCAGGATGCCGAGTATCAACAGGCTTTTAGAATTTTATGTAGAAAGAGCTACTCCAGGTTATTTCTTGGAAGTGAAGGCAGCAGACATGCTGTGTTCCTGCATTCCTCAGCTTGTGGTTGTAATAACTCTGAATTGTGTTAGAGCTCTAAGAGCACAGACAGGTCTGAGCCAGCCACGCTGAAAAGCAAGACACTGCAGATCTCTTGGGCTGCAGGTAGTTCAGCCATGGGGGGGTATGTACTGTACCAGACAAAGTTAAGGAGCAACAGGGAGGAGATGTCACAGCAACCTCTGCACCCTGATAAGTCCATGTCTACGTACTGAGAAATTAGGTCCTGCAGCTTTTACACTTAGGGAACTAGCTTCTGAGCTAGCAGCTCTGTCTTCTTCACCCACAGAAACTACGCAATGAAGATCAAGAAACCTTTTTCTCTGCACTACAACCCATTCACCAGCAGCATAGAGGTTATGAACACACCTCAGAAAGTCAAGAGGGCACTCCGTCAAATGAAAGAGGAACTGAAAAACCTCTGCTTGGCCATTGAAAACCTCTCTTGAAACTACAGCAGTACTTCTCACCTAACACTGGGATATTTGTACATGGTTCCAGCATTTGCAGATTTAGTGATAAAGTTGTAGTTGCATGCAAAAATCTTCAAGACACAAAACAGCTCTGTCAAGCTAATCTTTCCACTGTAATTTATGCTGCTGACTTAGCCATGTTAATGAGTTCCTATTGAGTATGTTTCGATGACAAAAAAGATCAAATTACTCCAATTTTTGGTATGTGATAGGAGCTACAGCTCTCTGAAGTGTATTTATCTGTTATTATTGGACTCTTACAGGGGTTTTTTTTGTCACCTTCCACCTTTTCAAGTTGTCAGTAAATAGCACAATAACTCTTCAGCTGCACAGTCTTTTACTTGCTGCTTCAATGACACGATCACAATCTTCTAGGGTGTTTAGCTGCCTACAGTTAGAAGTCCTTGCAGCTAGCTCATTTCTGCTAGAAATTACTATCAGCTATTGTGCTCACAAATTATGAATGGTTCCCTTACAATGTGTAAATGCAAGACTTTGCAAGAGGAACCCTTTACTTCTGCTTATTTATTTTTTAGATACTCATCTCATTCTGTAGCTTTCAAATAGGGCAAAATAATTTCCTGTCATATTTGAGATCACATAATATTTGTCCCTTGGCTAAAAAAAAAGGCAGGAAATAATAGGCCCATGACACTCTGTCTCTCTCACATACAAGGATACATAATTTTAAAGGGAAATTTGAATTCTGGGAAAGAAATTTGGGTGTAAGCAAGGATTTTCAAAGAAGCCTTTAAGAAACAGAACCATATCGGTTTTTCATGGGATTTGGATACTGCTGGAGACCTTTAAGAATCTTTGTTTCATATTGATGTAATGATGATTGTAGTAATAACTAAAAGGCCAAATCTGTGGAACATTTAGTGTAAAACCTAAGATCAATTACTAGCAGTCATATTGTCTTGCTATGGAAACAATATCAGATATGTGCACAAGACTCCTCTTGTCTCCTTCTCCAGTTTCTATCTGAGAGGGGTCTGAAATTTCTCTACACTCTATAGGTCATATTTCCCAGAAACAAACCCATAATTTTCTTTTCTAGACTTTCACACACTTTGTGTCCCTCTCCTTCCACTACGATCCACAAGTAGAAAATAGTTCAGGAAAAGAAGACGAGGCTCATGCCTAGAAGGATTCCTTCTCCTCCTAGCAGCAGTACGAACAGATGGAGTCAGTGCACGTTATAGGTATGTCATAAGCAGGGATAATATGGATCTCATGGCTCAAGATGGGTGACAGTGATCCACAAATGTCAAGGTAGATTTATCCTATGCAACTTAGAAGCTCTACTTATTTTTTCAAAAGCATTTTTAGCACGTGGCAAACAGCAAGTTTGTCCACTGCTATCCACTAACTTCCAGTGTACATGGTCTGAACTCTGAGGTGAATGTGAGGTGGTTTGGCTCTTGATAGAAAAAGAGTCATCATCTCTGCCTTAACTAGTCACTGTGGGATAGGAGCATGTACACAGAAAGTCACAACAGAGCAATTCACATGATGTTACTTCATTCAGAGCTTATCTCACTGTAATTTGTCCACATGCCAGGTTCTAAAGAAACTGTCTTATTGAAAGTTAATGGGATTTTGTCTCTTAAATCTTCATGTCTATAGGCATTTCAGAAAACTTTCCCATGGGCAGTAATAGAGTATTCAAGATCTGGGGAGCTGCTGTAACTGCTCCATTTCATTAAAATGTGGTGGTGCCTGAAAAATTTGGAAGTATCTTGGCAAAAATGGCTGTGAGACCCCTTCCCCTCAACAGCAAGAATATCCAATTTCATTAGTTTGTTCCTTTTTTTTTTTTTCTTCCTTTTCTTCTTCTTCTTCATTTAGGTCCATGATTCTTCTACTCTACTCCAGGAGAAAATTTGCATATCATAAACCTTTTTTTGCCAGTGATTCAGGGACAGGGATAGATCTGAAATGAGTTCCTTGCTTCCAGTATATTATTGCTGTGATGGAGGATGATTTCTCAGCATACTTTCATGGATTTAATTCTACTTATCCTGCTTATACACACACAGAGAAATACCATTTCTCTTCAGAGTAATTTGTTTTGTTACATATTGTAATAATTTATCTGTCTGCTTCCTGCCAACTGGTGCATAGGCAAAAACTCTTGATAGCTCACGACAGATTGTTTTCAGAAGTATTATTTTCATCAATCAGTTGTTTTACAGTGAAAATTGAACCGTGTGCTCCAGTTTTGTGTGTTTTCTTTTTCTTTCTTTTAAGTGGAAGATAATGCCAGAGAGGAAGAGCTATCAAAATATTTTCTATAGACAGACTCTGTAGGCCATAGGGTCTTTTTCATGTATTCCCTCTGAAACAGTTGAATGTGGAGTTCAGACTTGAGTTTGGCTATTGCTCAGAACAGACCTATATTTGGAAGAAATGAGAGACCTGATGGATTCGTTTTGCCCAAGGCCTCACACTTTCCTTGGAGGGACTCCAGGCCCGCCCACACACCCTTGTCTTTTCCAGTTCCTGTAGCAAGGAGAGAAAAAGAAACCATTTGGAGCCAGATTCTCCCACCCTTACACAGACTGAGTAGTACCCGATCTCTCGAGCAATCCCAGCCACAGTGCTGAGCCTATTTAAGGTGCTGTACACAGAAAATAAGAGCAGGATTATCAAAACCTCTGTGAGTGTACTTGCTTTTTAATTGTCTTAATGACAGTCAGCCAGCATAATCAGCTAGAGTAGGCTCCAGTGGAGCTTACCAAAGCTTCAAAAGTAGTTAATTCAGTTACCTGAATTTTAAAAACCATAAATATTTTTTCCCAAAGGAGGCATACCTTTCCCGCCTTGCTCAGGCAAAACCTACCCCTGGATAGCCATGTTTGACACTCCCCTCTAAGGAGTTCCAAATTCTTCTCTTCTGATTCCATGTAGTGACAAAGCAAAGGCCTTCAGGGCTACATCTTTACAAGGTACAGTGGCCATGCTGCTCTTCCAATAGTTGTTCTTTCTTTTCCTCACAGAAGCCAGTCTGAGGCAGGGGTGATGAGGAAGGCAGTCATGGGGCCTACTGATTAAAATAATGGCACACAGGAAAAAGCACCAACCAGTAAAAATATGTCTTTGTGTCAGTTTGCACTTCAGCAGTTTCATATTACTCTTGCACAAGAAGGCTGTGAAGCCAAGTAAAACACATCTTGTGACTTGAAACTGAACTGATGAACTCCCCATGGGTCCTTTGCTTATCCCGATAAACTTATTTTTCCTAGATGGAGTGCATTTAGAAGAAAATAGTGTATGTTATTAAATCTGTATTGTGTTGTTCTGTTATACATGGGAGAGTTAGTAAATTCAGTTCATGGCTTTGGATTTGTTTTGGTTTTTGGCTAACCAAGTCTGTCCTCTACCAATTTTGGTCTTCCTTCAAGCCTCCAGCTGCTTCACTGCTTCCCTGCAGATTTACTAGAGATGCCAAGGGTACCACTGTGTAAGGAGAATACACAGTTGTGCAATTTGGGGAATTTGGCAGGACAGGAAGAGGAAATTTAGGCAGGCCTCCCACCCACTCCCATGAGAAAGGGTATTGTATTACAAGGCAGAGCTGTCATCCTCAGAAAGACCTTCTCGATCACTTCCCTCGGGTTCCTGTAATATTTTGACCTTTATACTACCTGGTGAACATGAACCTTACTTACCCAATTTAAGAAATACCAGAGAGGAAAAAAATAATTTAAAAAAAAACCCTTCCAAGAAAGAAAGCTTCATTACACTCATTCTTCCTTGTCTCTGCTGACCCAAGAAGGAAGAAGCAAGCAACAACAAAAATCAAACTTCAATGGAAATGGTAGTGTCTTCCTGAAGAAACCAAAAAGATGAAATTGTTCCATGTACAACTATACACATGAAGATGTCCTTACACTCATCACTGAAATGCCATAACTTACCCAGTAAATCATGACTGTCTATTAATCATACACAGAAGTGTTACGTGACTGCTTGAGACAGGAAATGAAGGGACCAAGAAAAACCCTCCGGTAGCTTTGCCTTACACACATACTGCAAAAACAGAAGGTTCTCTGGAGCCTGCTTCCATAGATATCCTACAGCATGGAGAAATTCCAGCTGGCAAAGAAACAGAGGGGTACATACATATATCCCTAGTAATCTCACCCACCACTAATCAGGAGTTTATACATGGGCTTTGAGATTTAGTTAGAGGACATTATTTTGCAGCATTCTTCAGCTGGCACATGATCAGAGGTTGGCAGAAAGCGATACTGGCTGCATTATATTAAATATACATTAACTTTGGGTAACGCTGGTGTTTGAGGCCTGCAGTGAAAGAAAATCTCTGGCACTGTCTCCCACTACAAGAATTCCTCAGGGGGAAAGGAAATCAGACTAGAAAAGGAGTCTGGCTGACAACTGGCAAAGCAGGGGAACAAGGAATGGAAAGGACTGGTAGACAGGCCTAAAACATGTTTGGTTTGTGTATGTTGTTTCATTATATTTGAGAAACATTTGTGTTTGTGAAGGAGCTTTTTAGCATAAAGCAGGAAAGTGTGTACCTGTAAGTGTAGAGTAGTTGAGGTCAGTTCAGACTTTTTAACTGTGCACGAGAAATGTTAGCCTTATCTAAGGCATTTACTTTCAGCATGGAGTACAAAGGTTAGAAAGTAGAAAAGGGGTCTTCAGGAAAGAGTTTTTTACGTGGTGTGTGGGAAAGCTGGAGCTGACCAGGCCTTGCTGCCCTGCAAGACACAAAAGTCCTAAATTTTGAGTGAAGGCTACCTTAGAGTAGAAAGCAAATAGCTGGCCAAACACTGTCCCTCCACAGAAGACTGTAATATTGCTTGTGTTATAACTGTATGCTAGGTGCTGTGTTTTACCCTGCTCAACCATTTTGTTAAGAGTTTTGTTTTCCCCTTTATTTAATGTGTTATTTATTGATCTCTGTGACTTGTGCTTGTAAACAGGGAAAATTAGCTCACTGAATGTGAGAAAGTTCAATATAATTTTCCCAGGGTTTTGGGTAGAACTTGAACAAGAAATGGGTTCTTTTGAACTTAAACCGGACCCTTGGTGAAGGCAATCAAGACCTGGCAAAATGGTTACACTTGGATAAAAGAGGTGACAACTACCACTTGATATATCCAAATCAAATCTCTACTCCCACCCACAACCAGTAGTGCTTGTCTTCAAGGTGCACCTTGCACAAAATTACACAGGATAGATTTAAACATAAACTACTAAATGTAACATATAGCACATAACACCTGTCAGGTACAGTAACTAGAAAAATCCTCCAGTTTGGAAGTTCAGTGTCTGAACTGGCTGCTTTGTAAAAAGTTTGGATACCATTTGCAATTATGTGGCCCATTTCAGCTGTTGCTGAAATTCTGGAGTCTGAAAACGATGGGCAATAAAGCAGGATATGCTGCTGAATTTACTGAAGCCAGTTCTTCTGATCCCACTTACAGACTCTGAATCAACAGCAAAATTTCTGTTGAACAGGCTAATAGCTAAAGTGAGGAAGTAAAAATAAAGGATCCATTTACAGTCATATCACTGTGCAGCATTTAGCACTTTGCTCTTTTACTTAATGACAGAGAAAAAAACCCCAACTATCAGTATTACAGAAATATTCCTTGAAGTGGTAGACTGGCACACTTTAAATATTCTGACATAAACAGACAATTAAAATGAACTCATAGAAGGAAAATATCTATTAATTTGTTAATTAACAAATGCTGTCTTTCAAGAACATCTCACAAGATGGCACAGATGATCATCGTTATATTTTGCACAAGAGTGTTAGAAACATTCTCAATAGAACCCACAAAAAGGGGAAAAAAAAAAACAGCCTGTTTTTAAGTATTTCCTGAATGAATCCCAAAACTGATGGGTTAGAAATGGAATGTGTGTTGGATGATGATACAAATTTTGTACAGTGTTTAAGTCTTGTTCTTCAGATATTTCAATTTGGTTCTGACTCTTGCGTTAGTTCATATTTCTTGGTTTAAATCTGAGTAAACAAAATGATTTCACTCGATTCTTATGTCTCTAGTGGCCTACAAAGGCAGAATCTGTAACTGAATCTGAATTTTATCCCTCTTTGTGAAACTTTGTTTTAGCTGCAGGGAGCTTGAGGAGGAAGGAGTTTCGTAAATGAAAATTGCTGGTCACTGTTGCTTGTTGTAACTTTCTTCCAATTATCCCTAGGCAGGAAACAAGTCAAAGGTTACCAGAATAGACTTTCTATTACAAATGTATCATCCAATAGTGCTATCAAGTGTGAACACAGTTTTATTGTACTTCTACCCCATCACTACAGTGGTAATAGATTCATTATGATATTGCTTGTTTGGATTGTGGGCAAACCACTCAAGGACATTTTCTCGGTACTTTGTAATACATCATTAGTTTCCACATTGCTATCTTTCTTGGTTAACTGGAGTTAAAGAAGATTTAAAAAAAAAAAATGGGTGGAGAAAATTGACTTTTCTATTGCCTTGGCATCTCTGCCCGGGAACCAGAACAAAAACAAGAAGCAAAGAAGCAATGATGTCATTATGCAGAAAGCTAGAGAACACCTCACTCTTTACTACTTGAATGGCAAAGATGAGTTGTACAAAGACTTTCCTGATTATTTTTTGCAAATTGTTCTTCACATTCCAGCTCTTTATGAAAAACTTTAGGTGCTGACAAACAGCTGAGGAAACTGAAGTTATTACAGAGGAATTTTGGGCCCAGCATGATTCCCACTGATGACATAATTATGTATCCTAACCTGATACAAAATGCTATGACGCCACTAGTTTCAGAAGAGCTGTCATAGGCTATGCTACATGTTGCCTGAGAATTCAGGAAAGGAAGTTCAGCTTTTGTGCTTTTTAATGTATCAGTTTTGAGATTATGGCATCCTCTTCATATTTGTGTGCAAGACAGAGTAATATAAATTATATCATTTAGGAAACATGAGGCACAGAGAAATAGATTTTGCATAAGGAACCCAAGTCACAGAACTGAGGAAGAATGTACTCTTCTAGCTGAGGGCACCAACCAAACCCAGCAAGAACTGTTTTGCTCTGAATTCCTCCTATAATACCGTAACAGTCTTCTGCTCACAACTTCTTTCCAGAGAAACAGATTCAGCATTTGTCACATTACCAGATTTCCACCCTAAGTAAAGAAGTTGTTATTTTTGGCATGACATGAAAATCTTTCACTAGGAAGATCTTAGAAGATGAAATAAACACATCTTTAACATTAAGGTCTTTGGTATACAACCCGTTTCTCCATGGCACCTCTGCTATTTCACAGTACTGGTCAGTGGAAGAGAGGAGCAAAAGGAAGGCATGCGAGCATAAATGAGAGAGAGTCCTAGATCTATAGTATTCCTATATAGCAATTTTGCTGTGCTTGAGGCAGAGCAAGGGGTGAGGGATCTAATCCTGAGTTAAAGGACCACTCTTCCATAGGACTAGAGTGGAAAAACTTCTGCAGTGCATTTACTGCACCTCATGTCCTAAGCTTATCCTGTGCTTCTGCCACACTAAAAAATAGAATATATACTTTCGTCTTTCCTATCTCCTTGTAAGACAGGACCTGGAACCAGAAGAGGGCTGTGATGCTTCAATAAGTTTATTTGGGCAACAGGACAATTAGGGCAGGAAAAAGTGCTGAAGCAAGCACAAGGCGTCACTCATGTCCCACAATACCTGTGGACTGAATGTTATCCTGAAAGCAGAATCAAAAGATAGAAATGTTTTTCCTCTCTTTGCCAAAAACGGAAAAAGAAGCTGTACACAGGAGCATTGTTCCTGTCAGAACTGTGTCTGGAATAATGAACATGGTACTGAACAGAATCATAGAGGTTGGACAGGACCTCTGGAGACTGTCTAGTGCAACACTCTAATCAGAGCAGGGTCAACTAGAGCAGGTTACTCAGTATTGTGTTCAGTCAGGCTTGGAATATCTCCAAGGACAGAGACTCCACAACTTCTCTGGACAGCCTGTTCTAGTGTTTGACCACTCTGACAGTAAAATAGAGGTTTTTTATGTTTAAATGGAAATTTCTGTATTTGAATTTGTGCCCATTGCCTCTTTTCCTTTCACAGGCTACTGCTGCGAGGAGTCTGTCTCTACCTTTACTCTCCCTGTCAGGTATTTATACACATTGATAAGATACCACTGAGCCTTCTCTTTTCCAGGCTGAACAGTCCCAGCTCTCCAAGCATTTCCCTGTATGTCACATGCTCTGATACCTAAATAATTTTCATGATCCTTTGTTAGACTTGCCACAGTATGTCCATGTCCTTGTACTGAGGAGCCCAGCACTGGCTGCAGCATTCCAGATGGGGTTTCACCAATGATGATCAGTAAGTAAGGATAACCTTCTTCCACCTGCCTGCAATGGTCTCTCTAATGAAGCCCAGGATGCTGTTGGCCATCTCTGCCTCAAAGGCAGATTTTTACAGTCAACTTGTTGTCTACCAGTACACCCAGGCCAGCAGACCTCTTCTGCCAGGCTTTCTTTTTTTTTCAGCTGATGGATCCCCCTAGCTTGCACTAGTGCATGGGGCTAATCATTCTTGGGTGCAGGATTTTGCCCATAACTGAGTTTCCTGAGATTCCTCTTGTCACATTTCTGCATCCAATAAGTCAATTTGTTCCTCAGCCTTTTCCATGACCACATTCAGAAACATGCCTACATTTCCCCCAGTGTGTGGTGGGGTTTGGTTGGTTGGTTGTTTTTTTCCTGCAGATATACTCGTAGAAGCCCTTCTTGTTGCCCTCACCAGATTCAGCTCCACCTGGATTTTGGATTTCCTAACCTAATCCCTGCATTATATAATGTGTCTGCATTCTTTATGGGAGATTTGAAATTGATTCCACCTCTTGCATGTTTCTTTTTTATGTTTTAGGTTTGTCTGGAGCTCTTCGTTTCATCCATACAGGCCTGCTGCGAGCTCTCCTTGGCTTCCTGTATGTCAGGATGGACCATTCTTGAGCTTGGAGGAGACAATCCTGGAAAATATTCTCAAACTGTCTTACAAAATTGTAGAGGATGAGGGAGGTGAGACAGAAGGAATGCAGAAAGAATTTTACTGCCTACCATTAAGGCAATCTGTAGTTATGTTAGAGACCCAAGTTCATGTGCTCGCTCCAGTAGATATCTAATTAACCATGCAAAGAACATCACAGAATAATAGAATACCAGGTTCGAAGGGACCACAAGCATCATTTGATCCAAGCTTTCTTGGAAAAAGCAGAGGAAGGCTTGCTCTGTAGAATCAAATAAAGTGTGGTTTTGGACATGTTCTCTGGATATGGAAAGCCTCAGTTAAATTTTGTGTCACATCAGACCATAGAGAGAATCTGACATCAGTATAAATCTGAATCTCTAGCTGATTGACTAATGAGAAGGAAAGTCCCCCAAAAGCTTTTACCTTCAGCCATGTAAGACCCAAACCAGATCATGCTAATCATCTTTGACATGTACTTGAGATGTCTGTGTAATACTTGTTTTTCTAATCCCTCTGTAGTTCATGTGTGAAGAGGCATGTCACACGGTACATCTCCTCCTGATTGTGCAGAGTTTCAGACCTGCAGGGGGATTCCTTCTGTTTTAGGGAAAAGGAAGATTAAGTTTTGAACACACCTCTTCTCTGAGAATCTGTTAAGTGCCATAGGGCACTTCATCCTGATGGGATGAAGAGGTTACCAAAAATATTCTTATTAATAACATATACAGTAACTGAAATTTTAGGTGGTGTTTTGATTTCTTTTCTTCCCTGAGGCACAGCATTGAAAGGAAAGAGAGCTGCTGTGATCCCAACATGTGGAAAGAAGACCATGGAGAAGTCAAGACTTCAAGGTAATCAGCTGCCAAAGGACTTGTCATTTGAGCTAGCAGGAAGAAGACAGTCAAGGATGCTGCAAGTAGCTCTGAGGATTGCTGTTGAGAGGAGACAGGTCAGAGGAGTTGCTTATTTAAAGGCATAGATACTCTAGTATCATAGGAATATTATTTTATTCCTACTTGCTTCTCTCTATATCCTAGAGGAGAATCAGATGGTCATACCCCTTTGAGGGGTACCCTTCACCTACTGTCACACTTGAAAACTCCAGTGGATTTTAAAAATCTGTTTGGCTTCTGCTGGCTGCTCAGATTCTGAACTGGCACAGTCTGGAGGATTCAGACTATACCGTCCTTGTCAGTACACTGTCACCTTTCCAACCAGTGCTGTATTTATTTCATAAGGCTAGTGTGTCTGCGTGTGGAACAGCTTTGTGCTATTTACCTTTTGTCCACCAGGTGGTAGCGCAGTATTAGCATTACTGTAAACATGGTGGCTCGCTTAACTCTTGCCCAGTTACCTGAGAGGCTCCTACTACTGGACAAATGTTGACAAGCTGCTTCTTTTTGTTAACTTTCTAATTAGACAATAGCTTGATATGTTAGACCAAAGACATACACACCGGGACAGTAAACATTTCTGAAAATAAAGAAAACAGAAATCTATTATGTGCCTAAAAGGTCTATTTGGAAAGAATGAGTGGTAGGGATAAAATCATGTAACCTAGCTTTGAGATTTTGTCTTGCTTCCAGAACTGCTGAGGTCAGATATGATCAAATTCTGCTCAAGGGGAATGAAACTGGCTGGGCTGCAGTGGCCCCTAACATCATACTTGACTGGCTCTCTGGCTGGATAGTGTGTCATAGTAGACACACTTTTTCAAGGCCCAACAGAACCCATATCTAGCAGCTTGTAGGATCCTGTGTTGGTCACCTCTTCGGTGAAATAACAAATCTGTTTTCTAAAGCTAGTTTAGGGTATAGTTTTGCCTTTGGCAACACTACTATGGGCTTCAGACTGTCCCATCTACCAACCTCCTTCCACTTTCTACTGCTCATTGCTGCCCACTACACCTGGCAGCACGACAATGACAGACAAGGAAACTCCTTCAACATTATTAGTCTCCCCTTACATATACTCCTTTTTTTTTCAATCAAATTTCAGAGGTCTAACTCATAACACAGGCTCATGAATGGTTGTGCTGTCATTAACAAAAATGCATTGTGCTTGCAGAGGGTCAGAGGGTCAGGAGTGGGAAGGAACAAATTAAACTGAAGTTAAGCCCATGAACACTTTTCATCATGGAGCTGTGGCTGAAGTTCCCCATGGTGAATGAGCAATCTTGCCAGTATTCACATCTTATTTTTCAGTATATTGTACCAAATGAGATAAAATGTCCTTTAAAATACATATTTCACACTAATGTTATGGAGATCACTACTTATAAAGTTACTTAACAACAAAATACTTGTTAATTTTTTGTAATTTTATTACAACGTAGACAAGATAATTAACACCTCATGGGGATTTATATATGTTAAAAACCTCTTAATACTAGTTTGAGAGTGACTTTTAGTAGTCAGTCTTTTGTTCAACAGAAAATCAGGGCATTCATATAAACCCTTTGAGGTGACATCCTACCCCAGTGATTGTGCTCAGTCCTGGGATATGTAAACTAATCAAGTAGTGATTTTTTACTGAAGAGGAAGGCGTAGGAAGAGAGCTTTATCTCCTAATCAGTGTGATCTCTATCTTCATATCACATTATAGTTAGTGTTGATTAACCAGTTCACTCTCTAGACTGCCTAATTTGATATCTCCTTCAGCAGGTTACCTAATAAAGTGGCTCTAACCTCAAACCCTGGCTGCTAGATTCCTTATGCAGGGTTGAAGCGATAGAGTGTATTAGTGTCAAAGAGATCAAAAGAAGGTTTTGAACCTAGTTCGTATCAGAACCTAGTACTGGAACAAAATTCCCTTGTTTGAGTCTATTTACCAGTAATTCTAGGTGGTCTTCCACCAAAGTGTTGGAAAATCCTCCTTAGTTTCACAGTGACTGCCCACAATCCTCACAACCAAGACAAAGTGTTGCACAAACTACGCAGGCTCTTAGTTCCCAAGGGCATTACTGCATACCATGGATCTGACTATAATTCTTCATCTGTTACCGTAACTGTAGTAGGAGGCCTTTATTTATGTCAGAATACCCTTACAGTGTGCTGATAAAATATTATGAAGTATTCCAGGGAATGGATGTAGCTCTCTCCAAGAAATGGAACTGCCGTTCCAGCCTAGTGAAACTATCCAGTTGACTGAAAATACTTGTACTGATGGAAACAGCTTTGCCAGTATGCTTCTGCCACTGTTGGGGATCTCACGCTCCTGACAGACAGAGCCTGGCAGGAATTTGGAGCATAGATGAGGTCTAGATCAAATGAACAGTTTCGAGTTAGAAACATATAGCAATTCTCCTTTCAAAATGCCTTTATTTACAGAAACATTCAACTGAAATAGTCTCTTAACAGGAGGTCTTGATTACTTTTCCATTTCCAAACCACACATCATAATGGGGATGGAATGTGGTTACCATAAATTGTTGGTTTACAAATCATCACTGACTTGTTAGCAACAGCTAGGATGTTAGAGTTAGAGCAACAGTTTGGATGTGATAAAATAGCAAGAACCCATTTTTCATGGCATTGTTGGAATGAATATAAATGAATTCTTCCCAGAGATTCATTGTGGTGGTTGTGGTAAATAGCAAACTGCATATTTCCTGCTCATGTTGAAATCAATGGGAGTTTTATTGTTGGCATCATGAGAAGCAGGATTTGACCTTAATAGAAAAGAGAAGAGGAAAAGAGAAAAAGATGAGGAAAAAAGAAAAGAATGAGCCTGAAAGTTCTAAAATGACTAGCAATTCAGATGCCTGACTGGAGACACTTCAAAAGAGGAGTCCGAAAAGCAGAAAGTACCAACAACCTGAAACTAGGGCCCCTTTCCATTTTGGATTTCCTTCCAAATTTTCCTTTGAATTCTCTGCTTGTGAACTTTGAAACTGAGGAATAACCAATACTAGTCACTGCTGAAAATGCAGATTTTCAAATTTTCCTTTTTCTTGGAAATGCTTCTGCCTCTCTAATGGCACTGAAAAATTCTCTTATTGGGTTTTGGATGAAGCCTATAAAAATCAGCAAAGGTCTTATTTCAGGGAAGCCAGCACAAACTTTCTTCCTTACTTGTGTTTGAGTCATGACATGGATCACTATCAGTCACTTAATCTTGGTCTAGCAAAATCTGCATCTGCTAATAGACAGAATTAGTAACTTTGCCTCTGTCGTATAGCTAAATCTTTACAAGAGAACTCCTACATTAGAAATAAAAGCAGCAAGAAACTCTGGCCCAACAGAGATTACTATGCTTACTTAACCAGTAGACTAAACTATTCAAACTTACGGATTTTTCCTCAGGAATCTAAATTTACTGATTCTCTCCTTTATAAAAATAGACTAAACTAAACAAAAAAACCCAACATATGCATTCTCAGCACATGCTACAACACATCATAAACTTATTTCCTTTATCAGGTGTATTCAAAACATTCATGAAGGTTGCAATTCTTAAATATGGTTGTTCAAATATTTGAAAGAGTGAGTGAAATCTGGCCCTGTAAAGTTGACAGCAAAACTTCCAGTGGCTTCACACAGAGCAAAACAGAAGCTTAGCTGAGTAAATGTAGTATCAGTGGGGCTAGCTTGATTGCTATTAACTGAACATTTAGTACTTGCCTACATAGATTTTAACAGAGCAAACATATAAGTTACCCTTCCCAAAGTACAGATGCCCTTAAAAATAGCTAATGGAAGTTACCAATAAAGACAAGAAGGGCAAACGCAAAGGGTAAATCTTCTGCATAAAACTTCCCATTTGGTTCATATTCGATCTTTCAATACCCACAAACCACATGTCCTGAAATACAAATCTATATCCAAAGACTCTGACCCTGCCAATCCCTAACATTCTGTGATTCTGTGATTCTGTGAATGTTCACCAAATTACTTGTTGTGAACCTCCTTTTGGACCTTCGGACTGGCATGCAAACGTTGAAAATGATCATTCCGTGCAACTACTTCTCGTATGCTGCTAATGAATATGGATGACATGAGAGTTTAAAACCAGGTCCTAAAGCAATGCAAAGCAGGATGAATTCAGTCTTTGCTAACAGAAACTGAAATTGCAGTATACATTAAACAGATAAACAGAGGGTGAGAAACCAAGTCCAAAATCTTTTTTTTTTTCTTTTTTTTTTTTTTTTTTTTTCAGGTAAAGGGCTAATGCAGTTCATTCTTTCCCATCTGATATTTATTGGTTCTCTATACAAAACTCTTGTTAGATGCAAGACAGTCCTTTAAATAGCATGAATTGTCCCAGCCAGATGAGGAAGGTTTGTTAAGGAAAGTTGTTTCTAATAAATGTCATTTTTCCTTAACAGAGTCAGACATTGCTGAGCTCTAACATATAAGAGCAGATGATCCAACTGAGATTATCACAGGAAATCCAAGCAGAACTTAATCCAATCCTTTGAACTTTCAATAAGATTTCTTAACATTGAAGTACACAAGGAACTATGTTGACTGTTGTCATATTTGGCTAGAGACCCTTCATCTTACCAAAGTATTCTCTAGAAAATGATCCTTTATCCCCAAAGTGTTTCTGATGGTGCTTGGAAGAGACAGCAAGCACAGTTGAGACTGATTTTGGAGGAATTACATATTCTGTGTTCTAGAAAATCCTAACCTGTCAAAAAATTCACCTTCCCAAAGGTAAAAGATAGTTAGTGCTTCTCAGAAGATGTACTTACATTTGTTAACTTCATTTACTTTTTGCCTGAAACTTCATTTACTTTTGTCAAATCTAATGCCTGGAGTACAGAAGGTCTCTGCTGGAGACATACCCATTTGCCCATTTCACTAGTCTGGTAAATTTGTTTCTCATTTCTACAGAGTGGAACAGAGGTCTTGGGTCCGAAATAGTGAAACACATGCATTTCACAACAAGACGACCTTCCTCATAAGTTCACTGCTCTGTGGAGTATTTCAGAAGCAGTATTTCATATCCAGTGTCACTACTTTCCCCATGACAACTGGGATGTTCAAAAGAGAAGCATTCAAAGTGGTATCTTGGAGAAGTGTTGGTCTCCTTTTTTGGAAGTAGATTGCATTTCAATAGTTTGTTTTAATTACTGTAAGTATTTAAACTCTGAGTAAGTCTGGACTATGATTTTACAAGGTGGTATATTATCCCAGACTCATTATGAATAAAGGTACTGCTATTAGAGGAATTTCAAAATGTTTCAGCATTTCTCTATATGGCAGACAGAAACGTTCTGTAATGTAAACTTACCTAACCTAAGCCGCCTTTCTTGTCCACTGGTAGCTGTCTCACTGTGCCAGCAAGGAGCTTAGTAAGGGCTGCTTTAGCCATCTCGGGAGAGTTCTGCAGCCTCTGCTGAATTCTCTGCTCCCATGCCCAGACTCTCCCTGCTGGCACTCATCTGCAGCTGGAAGCCAAGTCTGCCACCTCGATGTTTTGATGGAATCAAAGCTCACTCAAAGCTCACTCTTAAGATATCCTACGATGTGCCATAGTAATGCCAGTTCATAAAGTGTTTGCCTGACCTACATCAGTTTTGATTAAGAGTGGAGAACCCCAAAACAACAGACGTGGGACTTCAGGAATTACAAACCAGAATATTTATATTTATTATATATAACAATAATGTTATATATTTATTATATCAACATATTGTTTATAAATAATACATGTATAACAATAATAAGATTATATATGCGCTGTGCAGAGCTTTCATGGTAGACCAGGTTGCCTTTGAATGTACTAAGATTCAGGCATAACAGAGTCATTTTCTCTATCAAGATGTTTAGGGGCAGTTTACCCTAAGTCTGTACTTTCCATATGTTTATTTGCCAGTAATTGAGTTCAGGTAATGACATTATTTCAGGAATACCCTTTTATCCACAAGTACCTCCACATCCTCATTTGACCTTTTAACTACTGTTTTTTCCTTAGACTTAATTTTAGGTTGAGGAACCGCCACATTTCAGCATTCTGGGGCTTAAGAGAAATGTGTAAGTGCTTCCCTAAAAGCCATAGTTAATGCAGGGAGCTACACACAACCAAGTGTTAGGCTAGGAACAGAGTGCATTGAGACCTTGCTTTTGGGATATACCCAGAGAGGCACTGAGGGGTCTTGTCAGCATGCACAACCCTGAGAATGCCCACGAAGTTGACAGACACTGTAGAAACTCCAGTGGAGATCAGAAGATGCTTCAAACTGAGTGTTTCTTACATCCTGCTTGATGGATATAACAGCAACTGCTCAGGCATCTGGTAGCCTTTGGCTATGTGCGTCCTAAAGTGTGTGTAGTACTGCATGCTGCTTAAAGAGCACAAAGGCTGCTGGTATGTGGTTTATAAACAATGCACAAGCCAGAATGTGGTATTCAGAAAGCTGATGTGTTTCTAATGTATGGATACACTGTTGTTACTAATATCTAAATTATACCCGCATGCCCATACTGAGTCCAAAGCACCTATCCTTGCCAGGGACAATAAAGTAACCCAAATTTGGAGTTTCTTGGTCAAGATAGTTTTGAGTCATGACATTTCTTTAAAATAAATGTTAGTAAATTATCCAGAAAGTGACATCAATCCACTTTTATAACTATCTTCTTATCTCCCAAATATTTTGCCTAGTATCAGTCAAGTTTTCCTGAAAAATTGTAGTCTGACATAAAAGTTTGCCTGTGAAATTTCAGGTAGATTAATTTTAGCTTGAAAAACTCAGGGTGGGATTCAAAATCAGGCTTATAATGGAAGAATTGCATCAAACTAAACTGTGGAAGAAAGAAGCATCTCTCCATCCTGTATTTTTTCTCAGCCAGAGCTAACAATAACTTTGCCTCTGCTACTGAACAGCTGAGCCAAAAAAACAGAAAGACAAAAGCCAAAGACAAACCAAAACGACAAGGAGCAGAGACAGCAAAGATGACAGAGAGAGAAAAAAAAATCTAGCCCACATACAAACATTGCTCTGAAAGCTCAAAGATAAGAAAAACAGCCTCTCTAAAAGGCAGTTACAACATTAGGAGATGACAGAAGCAGCAGAGATGGCAAAGAACCTAACCTGACCTACCATCAAGCAAAGTTAATGAAAACAAGATGGGAAAAATAAAGGAAGTTTGTCACTTTAAAAGAAAAAAGTGATTTTTAACACTGACTGTATGCAAACCAATAAAATACTCAGATGTTGGACCAGGTCCATATCGAAGTAACTCAGCCTATAATTACATGAAAATTGAAAAATGTCAAAACACAATAATAAAGATACTATGGAGTGTTTTGTCTTTTGCGGAGCAAGCCCATCAATACCACCAAATAAGGGAAAAAGTTAAATAGGAGTTCAACATGATGATTACAAGAAGGGAACCATAATGGATGGGAATGGACAGAAGCGTGAAGAAGAGAAGAAAAAGTGAAGTAATTAATAGTAGTGAATACTGAGTAAAAAAAGAGGCTGCCTTATGTTAGATAGATACCTGAGAAAGAGCTGCAACACAGTTGTGTCTTGAAGAAATTTCCATATTGAAGCTTGCAGAGAAAGATAGCACCTCCCATCAGTCCAACAAATACTATTAGAAAAAAGCAAACATGCCTTCAGAAATATCAGCCAACTTTTAAGTATGAAGTAGAAAAAGACTTTGTATGCCTTGAAGTTTGTCTGATATTCCAGCAATATGAGACAGAGTAACAAATGTACCACCTCTTCCCACAAAACTTATTTTGCCTGTATACTTAGCCCATCATAGCTATATCGATACCGTCACTAGGAATTCCCAGAACAGAGTGTCAGATATAAGTTGATCCAGCTACACTGAGTAAAGCAAATGCATATCAGTTTTTATTAGTTGATAAATCACTCTAGAATCTAGGCAGCAACATGCTTAGTTCTAATTGCTTTACATGGAATGCTCTCAAATGTTCTCATCATTTACCCACCTTTGCTCCAACTGAAGTGAGTGGAAGCATTGACCTTTCACTTTGGTGGGAGAGGGATGAGGCCAGCCCCAGGTGCTTTGAAAAATCTTACCTATTTCAAAGAAAAAAATTCTCTGCCTTACAGGTGTAAATCTCCCATCATTTAAAAATCAGAAAATAGAGTGTCTGATTTAACTCCTTGTTTGTGGGAAAAACACCAATTATTTCTAACATTTCTTTATCAGACTTTGAACTGTATATCAAATGCAAAGAAATGGAGAACAGCAAGTCTAAGCAAAGTAATTGCGCCCTACTCTATCCAATGGCAAACTGAAGTATCAAAACGCAAATAATCCCAACCTGATAAAAACTCCTGTGCCTTGAGACTGCACATTTATACAAAAGGGACAGCAACCTTTTGTCCCCCAGAGCTAGTCCTTTTTCTTCTTGCAAACACCTCATTTAATTTTGGAGCATAAATAATCATCCTGAACTTCCTGCATTTTATCCTAGGTCAATGGTAGTTGATCTAGATGATCTTAGATAATTTTATCCACAGTCAATGGCAGTCCTGAAAGTTTAAGGAGTATGCTTTGGGCTAGAAGATCTAAGTCTGAGCCTATGCCTTTTTCTATGCCTGAAAAGTGGCCACAATTTTATGGGTAACCTAAAAAAACAATTGAAGCAATTGCAGTGGTCTTACATTGTTTAGATTGTTTGCTTTCCACTCCCCAACCTCATAATAAGAACAGAGCTATTACAATGATCTATTATAGTTGGGACCAGTCTTGCTATAGAAAACTCTACAAGCTGAGAAAACCAAAATGTAGTCACAGCTCCAAACAGCTTGGGGATGAGATGAATTCTTTGTCTATCCTGCATCCTAAATGCATCCAAATTATTCTAATAGCTGTATATCTACATGGACCACTTAACTCCCTCTTGAACTCTCCTTAGTGCTTTAAATTGCTTGTCAGCCACATGTGAAAAATCTCTACCTAATTTAAAATTTACATTCCAGATCTCTCTATCACTGATTTTTCTCAGCAGTAAGGTTTCTTCTGATCTCGGTGCCACTGGAACGAGGGGACTGAATTTCTCTTGCCTTTTGCACAGATACTCAGAGTTGTGTATGGAGCAGAAATGTAATCAGCTCCAGCCCAGAATTTCAACAGTCCCTTATTTAGTGCATCAGCATGGGGGGGTGCTAGCTGAGATAACAAGGAAACATGATTACTTATGCTGGCGAGAGGACAGATGTCAACCTTGCCTCTCCTTTTCATGGAAACATACCTGGCTTTATGAAGAATAGGTTAGCAAATATTTTAATACAAATAGTAACCTCAGCTGAGCTGCCAAGGCAGGCTCCAAAGAGACTGACTTGTTTACAGTCTGGACCAGTGCCTTAAAACCTGACGTGCTTATTCAACAGAAAATTAACCCCAAAACAGGTATCATCATTACTGCAGGGAGAAGCTCCAGAAAGATAATATCCTAACTCTCTCCAGCTGAACTCAGGACATTGTCCACATTTTATCACATCAAGTGCCCTTGTAGTCATTCAGAATAAACAAGCAAATAAAAAAGTGAGGTATATTGCATGTGATCGTTCGGGTCACTGGGACAGCATAGATATTTGGATATGGCCCAACCCCCTGCCTTCACTTGAATTACTACTGGAATCTAACTTCTTGCATTGTTTTAAGAGACTAAATTGTTCTCTCTATGTTCTTTGGTCATCCCAACTCAGATGTTATCTTTTCCTTTCCCACTCTAGTTTTTGGCTACAAAAAATATACATGAAGAGAAGTTCTGAGAAGAGCCTTTTTTCTTTTTTCCCAGCTGCTGAGTGTATGTCTGTCTATGGTACCATTCTCCTCCAAATGCCTTTGACAAATATTGTCATTTGTGAGGTCATTATTTTTGAGAGGTAACTAGTGATTCTCATGAAAATGAATGCTGTATAGATTTGACCTTGGAAGAAACACTGGTCATTCCAAAATGATATAAGTAAAAAGGGATACAAGAAATTCTTTCTGAAGTCACCATGAACATTCAGTGATGGATGAAACCTTCATAGGTAATGGTCACTGGTCTGGAAAAGTTACTCTGTGAAGTTGTCATAATCTTTAGCTATCAAATTTCTTGGAAGACAGAAAGTCTGATCCTGGAGTTATTGTGCAAAGGCCTGTAAGACTGGATTTACCAACAGAGATCTCCGTCAGCTTTCTTTGCATAATTCAGTTGATTTTGAGCAACCCCATGAGGGAACAAGAAAGAGAAATTATGTGGGACAGGTAAGAGCCAAAGCTTTTCCACGTGACCTGGTGGCAGAGCTCTGTGGGAGGTCATGCATTGCCCTGCATCCTCCACAGAGGTCAGTGGCAGGCACTAGCGTGGCAGCTTCTAGGTTGAAATAGGCAAGGGTGGTGTTTTTCATGCCCATTACTTGCTATGTCAAACTGCACTTCTTTGGGAGAAGCTGATCTCAGGCCTCCATATAACATGAAAACTAAACTAACTAGATTTGGATTTCATGCAAGTATTCATGGGTCATGAAACTTTTACTGAAACTATAAAAGAAAAAAAGGATTTCTTCTATCCCAGACTATTGTCATTGGGATTGGAACTGAAGCCATTCATGAGATGCCAGTATTAAGAGACAGCAGTTGTTACCTAGAAGAAAAGGTGAACATGGGGAGGTGGGGAAGGCTTGGGATTAAGCACATAATCTAATTAGTATTTGGTGAGACCTGAAAGCACATATTCACTTCCACTGAAAATACCTGATGGCACCTGCTCTATACTGAAAGTGTAATAGGACAAAATGAAAATGGAAAGGTTTCACACAGTATCCTGTAAAACTTTTGAAATAATTTTCGCTTTTGTAGAATTCTATAACTGTTTAAAAACAAAACCAGAAAAAAGGCATTGCTTCCTTTTCTGTCTGCATTTTTAGAGCACTATCCGCAGAAACTTATTAGAGCCAACCCTACTAAATTCCTTACAACTGTCCCATAAGGGTGGTTCTCAAAGTGAAAAAGAGAAAAATGCTGGCAGCTTATGTAATGTCTTTTTCACTTATACAATCTGAGAGGCTATCTAGGAAGTTTAGTGGTATACAAGTCTCTGGTGGCAAGAATCAAGCTGGAGAGCTTTCTCTACAAGCTCAGCCTTGTTTATCCATGTGTCCTCCTGTACACCCTTGTCCCACATCTCTCTATGCTTCTGTGAAGGCAAAGAAAAAACACATTCCCTTGAAAAATAACATACTGAACTAGAATGTAGTATTTGGCCAACTGAAAAAAGCCTTCTACATTTTATGAGATCTGCTTCTGAGTCCATTTTGCTAGAAGCAAACATTTGCCTACTAAAAACTCTAGTTGGGTTCAAGTGGCATAGTAAAATGTTCCCTAGATAATCCTTACTCTGTTCCCTGCCTTTCCTATAAGCAACCCATGTTCCCTAATCTTTTCTACCTAACTCACAAAGTGGCAGAGTCTCCTCCCCTCTGCCTTGCACCATAAATGATCTGGAACTCTGGACCTTTAAATGCCAAACTTGTACCTCTCTTGCCATTCAATGTACTGAGGACTGTGTGCCCCTGTGCTATTTTCCCTCCTCACATGTCTGGTACAAAATGTGAAGCATCCTTGTGACCTTTAAACATCCTGCACAGCTCTCCATCTCCTCTTTACACGATCCAGACTCATCTCCACCTCCTGTTAGAAAATCCTGTGCATGCACCTGGCTTGATTACATCAGCATATATGCACACAGCTGAGCTAACACATTTCAATGAATCCACTGCAGAAGCAAACGGAAATGAATACCTCTCCTTCTGTCTGCAATCCAACAGTTGCTCTACTATGGTATCAATTTGGCATAAAATTAGAGCTAGCCGTAAATCTATATTCACTGTTACCTGAATGCCATGATGTGGGAGACAGAAAAGAACAATACTGACAATATTTTGATAGCGGCCACTAAAAACTGAAACTATTTCAGTTCCTTGTGCTTGAAACATCATCGCCTATGGGCGTTAAATTTCTTTTCTCCTTTTCTACTAGATGAAGTAGCTACGTATTCCAGGAGTAATGCGTGAGTAAAGCAAGAATTGAATGAGAGATCCAAGACACATATAAGTCACTATAAGCTACTACAAAATTCATCTTAAATGCAGACAGTCCAGCAGCTATGTTTCTCAAGATCTCTGCTAAGGACATTGCATTTTTCAGCACTGTTTTACTGTATGTAAGTGGGTGATAGCTGATTCTTTAACCTGGACAATGAGCATGCAGAAAACACCAGGAAGAGGCCCAAGGATCATATAAATGTACATGCCCAGCAATACATTTAATCTGTAATCCTGAGTTTGACTGTAGAGCATACACAATCCTTTCTCCTTCAAGTGCAGAGGGCTACTGGATTGGAGGGTACTGTAAATATCTCCTGACTACTGCTGAGCAGATCAAACCAGTGAACAGAAGTGTGGGTTCATTACAGGCACCAGTTGGCTGAAGGAGATCAGCAGTGTAGGAAAACAAGTGTTATTAGTAATAAAATGTCTGCTCCAGATTCTTGTTCTGAACTTGACACCAGAGTACCAGGAAAGTCTCTGTGGGAGAGTTTGGAAGACTTCAATTCATGTCTGGTGGAGCAAACAGCAGTTGTAAAATCTCAAGAGATGAGGGCCACCCAGAGTGCGTCAGTTTATCAACTGGACAGCTGCGGTGTGTCTACAAATGCCAAACCATAAGCTTATTGGCAGGGGAAGCAGGAATTGTGGCCAGCACAGAGAAGTGGCTCCTGAGTTTCTGAATTGCCTGCCTCTCAGAATACACTTATGGTCCAGGCCAGCCTGCCAGCTCCAACAAGACTACCGTGCAGCAGGCCAGTGGCATAAACATGCCTCACACCTGGCTTCACAGCCTTTGGGACAACTTCTCTGATTTGGAGGATGGTAATTTTGGAATATAGTAGCACTCTGCTCACCTCCCTGCCTTGGACAGGGTAGTGAGATAATGATGTTTTAACTGGAAAGACCTAATACTTTTATTGCTCCTCAGCTAGAGAAACAGCCCTTTGGGAGCTATGAGCGGTGTAATACAGGAACCTTCCAGTGGCAGAGAAACCACTTGGAGACTTGATCTCAAGTGCCGTAGGATGATGGGAGTGCGAGCATCACAGTAAAGCTACTTTTGCACAAACACAGTGTTCTTACCATTAAAGAGAGCCCTGTGCCTTAAATGAAAAAGAGTCAGATGCTGTTGATGGCTGAATTTTCCACCCATAGGAAAAAAAACTTGGAAGGCAAAACAAAGTGATCATGAGAGGAAGGCAGAGGATCACACCTTGAAGAACAACTGTGGATACGGTGAAAAAAATAACCAATATCTACAACAAATGTCCAAGGAAATTGAACATGCATTACATGAAATGTTGAATAAAGTGTTATCCAAAATATACAAGGTGTTTTATATCAGCCTTAGGTGTCCTTCAGATACTGTATAAGCTGTGATGTTTATGGTAGTAATAGTAGCAGCATTAATATATCAATAGGCTTTGAAGAGATAAACTCTATTCCTAATGAATTCCTGATGGAATTCTAGTGAGTCCTAATGGATTCCATGTAATTCATTCTGAGAACATCAACTAGGGCTTATTTTCTCTGACTTTTCAGCCAGACACTGGAAGAGGGACAGATGACCTTTAAAGGTCCCTTCCAATCCAAACCATTCCATGATTCTATGGTCTCTGCGGTTGCATAGGCATTCTGGAGCTGTAAATTTGAGAGATGGGCATTTGGACCCATTAGGGAGCAGATGGTGTTTTGAAATAGCGGGGAGCATCAAGATGTGTGCTAGTGAGAGAATGAGGAGACCCCTACTGAAATTCTGCTTTTCTGTTCCATCATACCTGTGATTTTTTGTGTATTCCTTAAGAACAGCACAGATGCCTGTTTAAAAATAATGCTGCTGACCCAGGCAGCTCCTCTAGGTAGGTGTGGGGGAAGACAGGCAGGGCTGAGCAAGCACCAGCCATGACCATGTGCACAGTTGCCAAGTGGCACTACGAAACTAGGTGAGGACCTAGGTAGGTCACCTAAACAATGTGGTCCTGCTACTCAGCTGATGAATTCTTTCTGCTCTACAAACTGAGTGGAAGTGGGACCATCTGCCATGGGCTGACTCTACTCACCTTACTCCTGGATCTTTTGTTATAGTCAATGGAAAGGATGAAAACAGGGGGAAAAACCCTACAAAACCAACCTTACTTGTTTGAGTCTTTACCCATAAACACCACATCTATTAAAATAATCTTTTGGCTCCTGAGGTCAGAGCAAGCAGTGAATTTTGCCAGAAAAATACAAACAGAAGGAACTTCTCCTTTGAAACCTTTATTACAATGTTCAAGCATAGCCGTGCAGCAAAATCCACCTTATTAGTTACAGCACACAGTTACAGATTTTATAAGGACATCTCTAAGAGGACAGGAGAAGAGGGAAAAGGTTGATGATCAGTCATTAATGAGATATAGCAACAAAGATGACAGCTATGACTCTAGCATGTCTTGCTGAAGAAAGGGAAGTATTAATGCCATTGCAAAAAATCTTTGGCAAGCCTCTGTTGTGAATACAATACAATTCTGACCACCCATTTGCAACAAAGATGTACTGAAAATGAAGCAGGTACAGAGGGTGGCCACACAGCTGATCACAGCCTGCCCCACAGAAGAGGACCTAAACCAATAGGTTGTTTAGCCTAGCAAAACAAAGGCTGATGGGTGTTCCAATAATTGTAAGTTCAGCAGACATAAGGGAACGTATGAAAGTAAATACAGAGAAGAAAATTGAAAATCTAAAGACAATAACAGTATCAGTGGTTGTAAGTTGGCTGGGACTAAATTTAGGTTGGAAAGTAGGAGGTTTGGAACTTTTGGAAGAATGAGTGAAGCTTTGGTGCTCCTCTCTCTGCATTTCCTACTTTCTGTCCTTCATCTTCTCCTCTAGTTGCTGTTGGTATTTTTCTCATGCAAATCTGATCCAGCAGTACAAACTGGTTATCAGACTGAATGGTGACCCCTGCTTCCATGGTTCCCAGGAAGTTACATTCCGTGAGTAGTAGTCATCCTTCTGTGCACTAAGAATACTTTTTGCCCTACACTATCCTGTAATCCATAGTAGAGTTGAAGGGATCACATTCCATCCTACTCTGTAACAGAGCATTTAAGTTTCCAAAGCAAAACAACAGCTTTTTTAATTTTTTTTTTTTTTCAGATATGGTAAAAAAGCAAGACTTAACAGCAAAGCCACCATGTTTTCCCTTATAACAACAAAAAAGACACAAGGAGAATCAGATTTTTAATAAAAACAGAATTCTACAAAAGCACTGAAGAAAGACTGGATGCTTTATGATAATCCACCATCCAGCACAAAGTTTGTTTCTTGGTAACTGCTCCATACCCATTGAAATATCATTCAACTGTTCTATGAACTGCTTTCATCCATTCTATGAACTGCTTTCATCCCTACCACATGTCACAAAATGTAATACTAAAGATAAGAAACCGTCAACAGCAGCTTCACTGCTTTCAATCCATCTGCTTTGTACTTCTCTAAGAACCAACATGAACATCTGGATTAATCTTCAGTTATTTGCAGTAGCAAATCCTTCTCATTAGTCTGAATTCTGGCATAAACTCATATAAACTAGCATAAAAATATTGAAATGCATTTTATTTATCTGCATTGAGAAGTTGGCATTTTGGTCATAAACATAGGAACTGTCATATTTAAATATTTCTCCAGTACAGTCATAAATCTCTCTTATAACTGAACGTCTGAGTCCAGCTTTCCCTTTGAACTTTATCTTGCCTTTATGGAAATGTATTGTCTATGTGGTTTTGGTGGTTTTTTTTGGTGGGTTTTCTTGTTTGTTTGTTTTTTGTTTTGTTTAGTTGCTTGCTTGTAGTTTTGTCTACTGTCTGTGTTACAGATGTCTGTGACTTGAGTATTCCTGTGTTACAAAAACACTATATCTACAAACATAGGTATATGAAAGGATTTACAATGGAAATGTATATTCATCATCCTGATCCCAAGTACAGTGAAATCAGAGGCAGTTTTAACCACTCCTTTGACTTTTACCTAAGACTTTTAGAAGAGACTAGCCTTAGGCATGAAGTTCATCTTCTGTAGGATCTCTGATTTGAAGGCTTCATTTAGAGCACACGCTACCTATGGGGCAAAGAATGGTGCTGCAACTGAGGAAGAACTCACAAATATACAAGATCATATGTAATGTTACATAATTCCTTCTTTTTATTCCAGATTAGGAATTTCCAAGGAAAAATAAAAGAAAAAGGAAAAAGAAAAAAAGGAAATCCTTACAGCTCTGAATTAATTAGTCATGAAAAATGAATAATCAAACTATTGTGTTGACATTCAAAGAAAGGCAATTATTCTGTCCCCAAATCAGACTTTAACTGGTTTCAACACAGAGAAGCACAGGAAAGGTATATGTGATTGCAAATGCAGTGCCAGGAAGCTTGTGTGTAATTATTAGTCTTAACAGAGGCCCATATAAATACAACTTGCAAATGTTGTCTCTCAGGACCCTCAAGTGACAAGAGTTGACTGAAATGGTAGTGAAACTTTTTGTGAGAGGTCCAAAAAATAACATTTTTGGACATGATACCATTTGCTCTTCTTTAGTCCTTTACATAATTTAACCTTCTGTGTTTCAACTGGATTTTAATGCACAAGGCCCTGCTCCTACCTACCTGGTTAAGAAGGCCAGGAGACTCTCTAATTTCACTGAGATCATCTGCATCTGCTAAGTTAGGTAATATGGGAAATTTTCTCCAAGCTTGATCATTATCAGGAAGTAGTACAGGGAAAACTTACCATGTCACCCCCTAAGCATATATTTGATCAGTGGAGATTAGCTTTTAAGTCTTCCAATGTACAGGATTAGCTTAATCTCCAGGCACTCTTTTAAGGTTTGCCCCAAACTATTCATTAACTTTCCCATGAATCAAAAACCTGAGCTTGATCTCTTGCTATAAAAAGGGGATCTAGCTAGAAGTGTGTAAAATGACACAGTTTACTACCTACTGACCACATGCAAACAAAATCACCTATAAGAATGAGAATAAGAATAAGAATAAGAATAAGAATGAGAATAAGAATAAGAATAAGAATAAGAATAAGAATAAGAATAAGAATAAGAATAAGAATAAGAATAAGAATAAGAATAAGAATAAGAATAAGAATAAGAATAAGAATGAATATATGCAGCCTCTATATCACTGATACTTTGGGATTTATTAGAGTGATGTTTTAATTAAATGATCATAACAATCTCATGTTTGCCGAGTCCTATCACAGATAGCAGGGCAGGAAGCAACTCTTAAACTTTGGGGACTTCCACATTTGAAAATGTCAACAGGCATAACCAGTTCTGCCTCAAGACTGGGATTAGTGTTTTAAAAACACCCTTTTTTTTTCTTTCATCTATGAAATGTAATGGAAAACTCAAGAAAGAAAGCCATTAAAATGTGTTCCATAGGTCTGCTGAAATGCTTGATGGCATAGAAAAGTGAAAAAAAAAAAAAAAGAAGGAATTTCACTAGAGTCTACGGGGTCCTGAAAAAGCTATTGCAGGAATCCAAGAATTTCAATCATTATGCTGTGGTACTGTTCAAAAAAATCAGCAGAAAGAAGGTAAATGGTGATATAATGCTATTTATTATATACTACACTGATAGCAAAAGCTTGGGAAGCCAGCTAGTTACACAGGAAGGTAACCTGTATATTTAATACATCTTCTCCCCTGAAAACTCTGTAATTTCTATAGGGAGGTTACATTTTCACTTTCTCTTCTGCTGTCCATAATCAAACGTTCTAGTGCCAGACATTGTTGCTGGCCACAAAAGGATCATAAGAGTATTCATAAGTTCATGAAATGAATGGATAGTATTGCTAAGAGACAAAAAAACTGAAGGAGAATAAAACTCTGTTAACAGCACCAGAGAAACCAAACTCTCAATAGTCAGTATCACTGTAAATGCTGTTTTACCATAGCTTTTAAAAGGACTATATCACAGACCACTAGTCCTTGCCAGACACAACCTGCTTCATTATCCAAAGTGAAGCCTGCTGGGAAATGTTGCATAAACTTTGCTGGCTTACTGAGGTAAGTGCCTTGTTATCCATTCTGACATAAAGGAGGTGGGAGTGATCCCCAAGAGAAGGGGTCCAGAAGGAAGGCCGAAAATCTGGCGGAATGAACCCTACTAGCGAAGAAACCTGGGGAATTGGCAGAATGTATGTGAAATTATTGCTAATGCACAGAATAATAACAAAAGCCTAGAGATGATGGACTCTTGCAGCTTCAGATCTAATAGGTGTACCAGTCTGCACTTTCTGATCCTATGCCATCCATCCCAGGCGTTTTGAAGGCCTGTAGGCTTCTTTTCTGACATAGTTGAAGAGCATCCAGCCATTGTGGCTTTCAATACCTCTTTGTAACATGTGCAGCCTTAAAGTATTCCTGTAGGAAGCAGCTGCTGTATGAAAAGGGAAAGAGCTGCCACTGGAAAAAAAAAAAGTGCTGTTATTGAAAATAGTCATTACTTCGCCACTCAGCATGCTAAAACATTAAATACAGGAAATTGCCTCTCTCAAATCTGGTATTGCTAGACATATCAAAAAATACATAGTCTTTGCAGGACTCCATCTCCACTACTCTCAGTTTAAAAATCAACTTGGATTCCATGTGGAGGAAGCAAACAACTCTATTTGCTTATTTTTTGAATATCTGTGAGTGCACTTAATGACACAGACACTGGCAGCAAGACTGATATTTCTGTGGTTTGTAATGAAGAAAATTATGAGGTCAGACTAGCTTCATATAGAGCAGGTAATTCTGATGGTGAAAATTATGCTGCCTATGGAAGACCAGAGCCCAAGATAGTTTTCATGTACTTATCTATGTGGCTCATCAAAAAACTGGTGGGATGAAAGGGGAAAACCTAGCAGATCTCCTGGATAATCTCAACGGCGTATTGTTCCTACAGTACTACCAGCACCTTATCCTGATGTAGAGATGTTGTTTTCAGTCCTGCTCTATAAGAAATACTTAGCTCAAATAGTTTTTTGTAAACTACCACGAAAAGCAAGCCAAAAATTGTGAAAAATGTCAAAACCAATTTTTCTTCATAAGGCACTAAAACCTGAGTAAGGAATCCTTATGGTTTTCTTTTCGTGCTTTTCCTCTGGGCACGTTATTTACATCTTTTCCCTGGCCATGTAGTATCCTATCTCAAAGCCAAGGAATAAATAAATGCATACACACATATGTAGTCGGGTTACTGAATGCTGAAGAGTGGAAGAAATATTTATCAGATCAAGTCTTCAAATTGGAACTGGATCTCTGTCTAAAATATACCATAGCAATCGAAAAGAAGAAATATGTTAAAAAAGGGATTCCTAGGGAATAATTTATGGCTGGCCTCATACAGGAGAGGCCTGAAGTGAAGTGGGGAAGATAGGAATTCAGTATAGTTCAGTATAAGGGGGAGCCAAAATCATTTGCTTTTCACACAGAGAAGACTCCATCCCTACGGGAGTTAGGGCATATGGTAAACTTTCAATTCAGCTGGAACTGGAAGCCAGTACCACAGAGCCAGAATACGGCCTCTGGCATGAGGCAGCTGCTCCTAGTCCCCAGATTCCTCTGAGATCATAGTCCAGGGAGACAGGCAGGCGTGCTTCCCACAGTGGGAGGACCATACCATATTGGATTACAGCACCTCTTCTTTTGGACTTGGGGGTTTTGAAATGATTTTGCTGCAAAGGAAAGCAAAACATTGCTTCCCAGGTGACCGAGTCTCACATAAGCATACTAAAACACATGAGGACACCTGTACAGGCTCAGAGAAGCTCTGCCTGGCCCAGTAGCCTGTCTCTGGCAAGAGATGTCTAATTAACCATTTAAGGCAAGGGAAAGCACATGGTGTTAAAGTTCCAGGTACATGCTGAGGTCCTTTCAAGCTCAGCATTTGGCAAAAGTTGTTTCAATCAGTATTGCCTCTCAAAAAATACAGAACACTGTATATGGATGAAGCAGCATCTCTGAGCCAGTATGTGTCATTTCCTAGCTACCGAAGGTCTAGGAGCTATAGGAGCTATAGCTGAATTTCTGGGGTACTGCAAAAAGAGATCTTTCCACAGATAACTATAATACACTTGCATTAAAAAAAAAAAAGACAAACCAAAATACAACCCAAACATACATATGCCCTCGAAATACTTGCTGTAGGAAACCAGATTAAATAAACAGCAGTTGCTTTTTCTGCTCTTCTGGTATTAAAATCTGAGAATTTGTAATATTTGTTCACCTTTTCAACATAAAATGTGTAGAGGGGCTCAAACCTCAGAAACATATTTCATCAGAAGTCAAAAAATGGTTTCCATTTCTCTACATATAACATAGTAACTCATCTCAGTCTTTCTTGCATCTGATCACTATCAGTTGTAAGTCACGGGCCAAGACTGTAGTAGGGAAAAAAGAAGTCACTTTAATCTATATTGGAAGAATGGATATTTGTTCTAGTTGACAGGCTGGCAGGAACTCAGAAGAGCAATATATGAGACAAATCTCAGAAAACGCTTATTTGTTCTCATTCAACCACAGTACAGACTTCCTGATGAAGCTGGAGTTTTGGAATGCTTGACCAGATCTCTGTGAACCTTATTACCAAGGTTGAAATTATCATGAATTACTGTTGTACTCATTAGTGGAAGTTCTTAGAGACATTAAGTCACCTACTGGCTGACCTTCTGAAGTAGAAGATTTACATCACCCAAGACTCAAAAAATACCACTATCAGCACTTGAACACAGAAGATTGTTATATAAAGCCTGCTGAGTTAAATCAAAGGATTTAACATATCAGTCTCAGACACCAGTAACGGTGTATTCACACCTGCTCCAAAAAAACCCCCATTATTGATTAAATTTTGCTAAGCTGGATTTAGTTTTCATAGATTTATGCCAGGATAAAGGTCACAGTGATCCTAGATGGTATAATACAACTTCAATCACATTTTAAAAGACAGTGCATTATTGGGTGCAGGCAGAAGGCCAAAGAGAGCAAGGGACTGGAAGCATTTGAAACATCAGAGGCTAGTTCTTATTTACATCTGAGAAAATTACAGTACAGGAAAGATGTAGAATGCTGTGGTAAAATGTCAGCCACACTAAGGTTAATGATACCAGAATTCAACCCTGAAGAAGTGTTTTCAGTAAAATCTCTCCCAAGGTTTTGTAAAACATAAAGTCATGTGGTTATGACAGTTACGCACATTTTAACAGGCAAGAAGTTTGCATAAATGTTTGAGGTTTGGGCCAGATTAATTTGAAAGTAATACAAAATTGGAACAATTAGTCCCTTTGCTTCCAGATCCCAAAAGTTCAGGCAGTAGTCGGAGAAGATCAGATCTGATCCTTGTTTGCACCTTCACATTCTAAGTTCTAAGTGTACCAAAGAAAACAGCACTGCTCTTCATTATGGCATCTTAACAGAGCCTTTCAAGAACTAATTACCAAGATTTCCTAGTGATTTTCCTTTCCACTTATTTTCTTCAGAATGCCTGATGTAACTGTCTTTAACTTACTAAAATAAACATGATTCCTCTTCCCTGCTATTGGCTTTTAAAATTCTGCAGCTTTAATCTCATACAGTTCCTTGGCTTTCAAGTCATCAGGTGAATTTCTCTAGATGTGTACAGCTATAGCTCCAGTATATTTTGTTCCTCATTGTGTTGGAGATGAAATTTTACAGTTTGGAGTTATGCATTATGGAGAGGCTGGAAGCGAAGGTTGTTCTCTTTGTGCTTGGCCCTGAGGCTTGGCAGCAACGCTGCAAAATGACTTTATCCCCAAACCAGATGTTCAAGTTGTTTTAATAATATCTTATGTTTCCTTCGCAAAATAAAACAAAAACTCACTGTATCAGAATGTTCCAGTGTTATAACAATGTGAGTTTTGCCGTCTGCATTTTGCCCACCAGATGGTAGCACTGAAATGAAATCAGAAGTTTTCTTATCAAAGCACTTATCAGTCTCATATGTTGGACAAAATTCCTCATTTGTAATATTTGTAGAATCTAATTGCAGGTAATTCCCTAGGTCACCTGTATCCTAGCAGCTACTGCGTTATCTGACAGCAAACACAAAAGAAAAATAAGTAAAATAATTTAAGATAGGCCCTCTTTTTCATAGCTTAAGTGTCACCCAGTTCACTTGCAATTTATATCCCCCTTATTTCTCTCTCATCTATCTTAATCTTGTTTCCCATTGTTATAAAAGAGAAGGAATGGTATTCATATAACGTGACTGCTATGGCTAACTTTAGTAAGGCTTTAAATTACGTAAAACTGAAAACGCAGTGTTGTTTTTCCTGGGAAAACCTTATTCTTGGACCAGAGAAGACTAAAGACAACCAGAAGACTACTAAAAACACGCATACACAGCAACTAATGTGCTGCTTTATGTAGAAGTTACTTTTCATCTGCATATTATCTGCTTTTGTGTTTTATTCCTGAACTAAAGGTAATACCGTGATTCACATTTGTGATAAGAACATTGTTCAAATGCCATGACGGGCAGTATTTCTTAACTCATTATGGGTAACAGACAGCACAGAAAGCAGAGATACTAGAACTTCTACCCAGAATTCTTCTCGTGTATGTCTGTGCATACACCTTTTTGTTCAGAGAAGAGCTTTTAATCACATTTAGTGAATTCAAATTCTTACCTTTTCAACTACTTCAATTGAGTGGCACCATTAGTAGAATTTACAGAGAAGAAAGACCTCATAAAAATCATAGTGATTTTTTTTCTCTTAATTACATGCTAGTGACTATCTAGTTTGGACTCAAGTAGAGTACTCATATTCTATGAAGAAACTAGCGCACATATTTTCAGTCAGATTTGAACCAGGACCATTTCACTTAGAGGTGAATTTATTCTTTTACATGTATCTTGCTGTGCTTATCACTGTTGATATATCACTGTTCACAGATCTTTATCTAACACCATGAAGCTTCAGCAAACACGTGTGTTTTCTAACATTCCACCAAGAAAACAAAGGCCTCATAGAATACCTAAGCTGAAGCTGACAGCTGTCTACTGCTGCAAGAACAAGACTTCATGAGCTCTAGTTCTACCAAATTACCTGGTTTGCTGCATTGCTGTAGCCTTGTCTTTTTACAGGCACAGGCTGGTGACTTATCATTAAGGAGAACTCTTGGAATATACTTAATTTAGACCTTAGTATTTTATACCCTTCACTGGGGTGGACCCATCTGGAATCAAAATTCTTGAGAATAAAATTCCAGGAAACACTGGAAGTAATGAGATTTTGACAGGATCAATGTAAGTGCCTGAATAAGGAGTTTTTAATATAAATGTCAAAACAAACAAACAAACAAAACAAAACAACGAAAAACCAACCAACCAACCAAACTTAGCAAATAGCTTGATAGACAAGACTACAAATGTCTGGTAAGTATCTTGGTACTATATCATTTTAGGTAGCTGCTGGATTTATGCCAAGCTTTAGAAGTGAAATGAGCCTAGAGTGGAGCTGGTTTAAAATATTTTGAATCTTTGCCATCAACCTGGAACTTGAGCAGTATTACTCATTTTTCCATACCTTCTTTCCGAACCTGTCTGTGCAGTAAGAAATTTTGAGGTGGTTTTCTATAAACCTGGGTGGCTTCATGGTTTTTCATATGGAAACCATCTGAGGTGTTGTTTTCACTAGGTTTTGACCCCAAACCAGGCAAAATCTTGGTCATTTCAGCTGAATTTCCTTTTGAGGTTTTGGATTCCTTCCAACCTTAAGCTCACACTCAGGCTGCAAAAGGTTTGCATGTGCCTTCTTTGTGAACCTGCTGAGTTTACTCATCTCTCACAACCAGAACTCAGAGGTTCTACCAAGAGGTGAAAGGAAAAGATGTACAAGGGATGAATGGCCCAAGCCTGTAGGCCAGAGGCATCAAACTCATTTTCTCCAGGGACCACATCAGCCTCACAGTTGCCTTCAAAGGGCCGAATGTAATTTTAGGACTGTGTAAATGTATCAGTAGTTACATTTACACAGTCCTAAAATTACATTCGGCCCTTTGAAGGCAACCACAAAGCTGATGTGGGCTCTGGTGAAAATGAGTTTGACACCCCTGCTGTAGGCCTTCAACATACACAATTTCCGTTAATTTTGTTGAACACACCATGCATGGAGCTCATCTGAATCATCCTAACCCTTTGACAGGAAGGGCAGTGTCACTGGATGGGGACTCAGAGTTCAATTCCTGTCTCTTATGCAGACTTCCCCTGTAGTTCTGGACAAGTCAGACAGGAAAGAAATCCAGGTCACATGTAAATGAATGACAAAACTCTTGTTGACATGAGGCCAGGAAGCCAGGATTTCATCTTAATCTGCTTGCATTGTAGCTCTTGATCTTCCCTGTAAAGCCATTTTACTTTATTTGTTTTTGTTTATTTGTTGTTGTTTGGTTGGTTTTTTTGTCATAGCCATTTGGACTATAAACTCTGAGTTAAGGGCTGTGTCTTAGTATGAGTCTCTATATGGTATCTAGGATGGGCAGGAGCTGATCTCAGGTGGGGCTTGTAGGTGTTTCTGTTACGCAATGACAGACAGTAATAAAATAAAAGCATGTGCACTTGACCCAACTGGAAACAGAGAGTAGAAGTCCAGAGGATTTTGTTTGACAAGATCACAGCACTGAGCTCCATTGTTAAACTCTCCAGTGTCCTGCAAAAGTGCAGAATCTTCCTGCAGACTCTGCTTGCTAACACAGAAGAGCAACACTTCTGGCACAACAGAAGGCTGTATTAATTGTATTCACCTTAAAAGTTGTTTTTCCTCAGTATTTTATTTCAGCTGGCTGATTGGATCCAGGCACAAAGGCACAAATGACGTAAACCAGTAAGCTATTTTTTTTAATTCATTAATTATAAGTTTATAAAGCATCTTCCATCTTCAACATGTGGACATTAACTAATGCTGTGTACTTACTTTCAGATCTAGTTGTACCCAACCTCCAAGTCCTTCCACAAGATCATCTGCCAATTTGCAGGTTCAACATTTGGTCATTTGACACAAGATTCATGTTGCTTCTTGACTGTGTGTCCTGCCTACAGCACCACAACTCACTACATGTACTTTCATGAGCACAGACCATTACAGAAGGCGCTAAAGAAGTAACATCACCCACTTTGATGTGTGATATTCTCCCCTTGTGCCTATGAGTGTCGACACGGACAAGACCCCATACATTATCACCTGTACAAATGCAACACTCATACTTTTCAGCATGGCAGGCGATGGTTTCACAACATCCAGATACAGCTCTGTCTTCATTTTAGTTCCCTGCTTTCCCTCCACCCAAGATTTATAGAGACACCTGTAATTCCACAGTCCCCCATTCTTTCATTGCCTGGAGGTGTTTCTGCCCTTCTATGTGTAGCTCATCTCTTACCCTTTAAGGACTCGGGGCTGCTCTTCCAGCACCTTTCTCTTTGCCTTTTCCTATCTAAAGGAAGCTGACCTTGTTCTAAGCTAAGGAGTAACTGCATCCTCTCTTTCAAAGACAGGAAACAATGCACTCTTTGGCTGCATCCATACTAGTAAACTAGAAGTGTTAAGGAATGTTCCCTGGCCCACAGTGCATCTGGCACAAAACAGGCTGCCTCAATCCCATTCACTTCCCTTACCCGCCAAACTGGGGTGAGTGCATCCAAACTGCCTACTGGGAACTGTCCTTGGCATGCACTAACTCTCGAGCCATCTTTGGGAATTATCTAGGAGAGTGCTATCTGACCTGGATCAGAGTGTTGCCAGCATCTGTGCTAACAATTTAATAGAAAAAAGTGGTCTTCAACTCCCAGGAACATTCCCTGTCATTGCTTAATTTGCTAGAGACAGTGTAGGCTCAATTCCCATGCTGTTAGCTAAGCACGCATGGTTGACAGGATGTACAGTCATTTTCTAGCTACTGCATACCAAATCCTTCAGTGATGGGTATGGTTATTAAACCAGCAAAGCTAGAGGTAACATGAGCAGCATTGACAGAGAGCGAAAGATCCCACTGTCCTCAGTTGGATAAGGAAGAAATTTTTTACAATGAGGGTGGTAAAACTCTGGAACACCAGCACAGGTTGCCCACAGAAGTGGTAGGTGCCCCACCCCTGGAAACATTCAAAGCTGGGCTGAACAGGGCTCTGAGGAATGACATCTAGTTGAAGATGTTTAGATGAGGTTCTTAGGGACATTGTTCAGTGCTAGAGTTAGGTTAGGTTATGGTTGGACTCGATGATCCTTAGGGTCTCTTCCAACTGAAATGATTCTATGACTCTATGTCCCTGCTAATTTCAGGGGGATTGGACTAGATGAACTTTGAAGGTCCCTTCCAACCCAAACTGTTCTATGATAAGCAAACAGCAGAGAACATATAAGGGGGAGAGGAGGGGAGAAACCAAAAAGAAAAAAAAAATTCTCCTCACAATTCTTTTTTTTTGTTTTTCTCTGAGGTCCTGACTCGTTTCTCATCCTCACGTGTTTTTTGTATCCCCTGCCACTTCCTCTGTGATCTTTTTCCTTCCCTTCACACCTACTCAAAGCTATTATTTCTGCATCAACTTTGACACACATTTCTCAAATCATTACTTTTCTTTCCTATGTTATGTTTCTCTACTTTAAATTCTCTTCTACATCTTTTTCCTCCTTCCTCACAACTACAAAAAGCTCTTCTGTTTGATTCTCTTACTCCTTTGAGATTGTTTTCTTCCTTTAGCCTTTAATCTTGATCAGATATTGTTTAAAATCTAGAATCATTCTTGGACTTCTAGTCTCACAGTTAACTGTTGCCTTCTCTTGACATGCTTTTTCTGCACCTATTCTTTAAAATTCTGTATACTGCAAAAATCTTTCCTGTTTATATAATAATCATAGCCCCATTCTATTGTCTGTTGTCTCTGTGCCCCTTAACTCTTCTCTCAGACTCTCCACTATCCATTTTCAAATATAAACAAAAGTAACAGCTAACACCAAAGTTGTTCACAACCAAGGCAAGTAGAATAAAGTATTTTCATCAATGTCAGATGGTTTCCATGGCAGTGGTACCATGCAGTTGTTGATTGCCAACTGGCAGGTTGGAAAACTTGGAAAACCTTGAAATTTATAGTGAGACTTCAGTGAGAGCCTGGCATATTCACAGCCTGTCACCCGACTATCACTGAAGGAGCTTCAGCAGAAATTTGCTGTCCTTTCAGGATCTGTTTCAGATGTTTCAGTGTGACCTTGTTATTAGCATCCATGTTTCATTTGCACTCTGACCATAGATTATGTCAGTTTACTGTTTTCCCAGAATCTCAATTGCTCTTCTGACTGATATTTTATATTAACTAAGGTCTAGAATTAGTAAAATATTTAATCTTGTGTCTAAAGGAATCTCGGTTCGGCAGTAAGAACGACTGTACAGAAAGACCTGAGGTGTCTCAGGCAGGAGTTTATCTGCATCAGGCTGGAGCTCAGTGCAGACCAAGTGTCTAAGCATTTATCCAGGTCCTCAGGTTTGTTTTGCAGCCACAAATCCTGGTACCAAATCTAGCTGTTTCTGAATGAGCCCAGGCACATCTATACTGAAATTCAGGCATTATTGTGAATGCATTGTAAGATTTGAGGGAAATATACAGCATGCCTATAGCTCTCTTTGCTGGTCAAATTATTAGGCAAGTTTCAAGTGGTGGTCAACAGCACCTGCCAACCTTGGAAAGCTAATGAACAAAATGAAGGTCCACTAGCAAATCCAAAAACCCCACATTAATCTGGCACAGTTAATAAATTCACACAGAAAGAACTGGTGATACACTATGGCCTGCACTTCACAGGAAAACTGGGTAATCTGATGGTCCTTCCTGACACTGAAATCTATGACTCTGGAAAAAATATATTTACAGAAGATATTGATATTGCTATTTCATATGTGACTTGACATATGGAGTTTTGCCAAATTTTAAATTAAATTTCTGGTTTTGAGCCCATTCCTTTTCTGTGAAAATAATTAATTTTATTCAGCAGAAAATCTGCTATGCTGCAACTTTTCAAAGTTTTCTCTACTTTGAAAAAGTTACAGGTTACAAATAGATACATATTTCCTCTTCAGCCCCCTTTTGTTAGTCCCCAACCTTTCCAAAGTTGTGAATGTTTTGGAAGGTCACAAGTGGAAAAACAACAAACAAACAAAGAACATTTTGGGAATGAATAGACATCAGTCTTTACATTATATTCAGTGGCAAAAGAAAAGAGGGTGCAGGGAGGAAGGAAAAAAAAAAAAGGAAAAAAGGGAAAAAGGAAAAAAGAGAGGAATTGAAGACCAAAATATTTGGTTCCAATTAAAAAAAAATGTGGAAGTTTAGAAGAATCTGAAAGCTTTTCCTGAAAGTTCTGGTTCTGCAAAAAGCCATTTGATATTGAGATGTTTTTCTCCAAGTATTTTTTTAGTCAGGTCTAGGTTAAAGTCTTTGAATTTAACTTTTTCTTCGTTAGCTGTTTAGCAGTTTCAGGGCAAACTCCTGAATTTAGTGTTTAGCACACTCCTGATACTGCAAATAGTCCAATTAAATAAACTTTTAAAACCAAAGTTTGTGGTTTTAAAAGCAAGCATCCTTTTATTGGCACACCACCAAGCCTAGGGCATCCATTCTCCAGGGGTGGGGGGCTGTGGAGGAAGCTCCAGGCACAGGTTATATCCATCCAGACCATTCACATTAATTGCATTTCCAAGAAATGCTTTGCATATGCATTACAACCCTGTGTTATTCCGCTGTAACCTGCTTGTGCTGGTGTCACCACCTTATCTTCTGAGAGCAAGGTCATTGTCTCCTAGCCTTCTCCTACTTAACAAATACCATTCTTGGGACTTAACGGCTGTCTAACACCGAACATCTGTTAACCTTATTCTTATTAACCTAGTAAATGCCTAAAATCTATGACCCTTATTTGCATAGACTTATTTTATTACTAATTGCTGATTTTAGGTATCATTCCCTGAATATTCCTCTGTGGTCCAAACAGCTTAACATTTTTTTCTTTGTAGGATTTTACTCCTCTTCACAATTTTAAGAGCACTTCACAGATTTCATTTGATCTTTCTTGTTCTTTGTGCTATTTGAAAAATTTTGTTGAAACTGTGCGATAGAAAATGAGGGATTTGTCAAAACCAAACCCCAAAACCAACAACAAAAAAACCCTCACAAACACAACAAAAAATACTTGCTTTCTGTAGGGGATTTTTTAATGTTTTCTTAAAAATAAACAAAACTATAAAAAAAAATACATCCAGTTTTCACTTCCTGCTGCATTTTCTTATGGAAAAGTATTTCCAACTGAATTATTTAAATAATTTCAATTGTGAGTTCTTCATAACCTTTATAAGTTAATGGAAGTGTATAGGCAATGACAATTTTTGTTGTAAGTAATGCTTACTATTATCATAAGTAACAATCCCACAGTGAACTACTGAATACTGTCCATTCGGCTTAACTGGGGGATAGTTCTCAGTCTTGTTACTAGTCCAGGCATGTAGGGCAACAGCTACTTGTTTAGCACAAACTGTAGTTTGCAGCTGTGGTGATATAAGCATGCAATGGAGGTATAAGCATTAGAGAAGAGATTGTAACTAACTCTGAGCAAGCCCACCATCTAAAGTGAAACAAAGCTTTTGAAATCTTGTATGTAGGTCACACAACCTATTGAGTATATACACTAGACACTAATTTTCAGCAGTCTTCTCTTACATTCACTTTGTCTTGCACTTGTTCTCCACTGTCATTAAAAATTTTGCTAAAGAGAATTTCCAAGGAGCCTGGGGACTGTGTGCAATCTAAGGAATTTTAGGGTGGAGTTAAGTATCTTGCTTGCCAGGGTCTAAGATCTTATAGTTTGCTTGCCATTCTTACCAATGTGGTCCTCTACCGGGATGGCTAGGGGAGAGGGGAGGTAAACCTATATCCTGATTTCCTCCCTCTCTTCCCCACTATCTCTCCCACCCTACCACTACAGATACTGTATAGTTATTTACTTTTCTCATACAGGGCTATTTTAGCCTGGAGCTGTATACAGGTGTAATATCATTGGGGGTGGAGGAAACACAGTGGCTCAGCCCTTTTTGCCCAGTTACTTCAAAATACACACAACCAAATGGTATTAGTGAATGAAGCAAGTCTTCTTCCTTAGAAAAAAATAATATGAGTAACAACAGTCCTGTGCCTTTGCCATCTATCTTCTCATCATAAATACCAGATTCTTATGTGGTCTTTCTACTTTGCTTACAGGTCTTTTAAGACTGTAATTAATCAGTGGCATACTCCAATACTCAATATGCAATGACCTTCCCTCAAACTTGGTGTTACCCTTTTGGCAAGGGCATGGAGTTGTTGAGTCCCATCTTGCTGTTTTCTTTGCTTGTGGCTAGAAACCTTTCTTGGCTCCCTACCCAGCCAGCCAGCAGTTATTCTCTCAACAGTAATAATCACATCCAAATTAGATTTGCTGTTAAACAAAGTCTCATTTCTTTCAGAAACAGGAAAAATGAAAACATGTATAGGAAAGCCTTTATTCCTATTCACAGCAACAGGATGTGGGGTTACAATGGGTCATGAAAGCATATGGTGCAAAAGGTGAATATTTGTTGGGAACCTCTGCTGTTGAGATCAGACCCTAGAAACTGCGTTTTCTCCATGTGGGTTTGGACATTCCTACTGGCAATGACTATTTGTTTCAACTCACACAAAAATTTGATTTTGGGCTGACCTCAAGTACATATTTATTTTGGGTTCAACCACTGAACCTCCCCCCTCCAGCCCCAAGTAACTATTTAAAAAAAATTAAAAAGTAACAACTTCTACAATTCTAATCCAGACTGTATTTCTGAGGCCAGCGTTTCATGCTGCTTCCCCCCCTCTAAATTAAGGAGCTCCCGATCCTTTATTTCTTTCTATGCCCAACCATTTTTGCCTTGAAAAATGCAGGCCTACACCATAAATCAGATAAGAACTAGTCTTTGCTGCAGATGTTCCTAACTGACATAAGAGCTATTCGGCCGTTAGTTAAATTCTAGGCACTGGGAGAATAGAGTGATTCCGTATGATGACCATCTATAATGTACTTCCCTAAGCATCTGCTGTCAAAATCAAAACAGAAAATATCATGAAGCCACCATGTGAGTGGTTGTGGCAACTACTTCTCAAAAAGAATATGCTAGAATTAGAAACAGTATAAAAAAGATGACAAGAAGGATCAAAAGCATGAGGTAGCCCATGTTTGAGGAGACATGAGTCTAGAGCTCTTCAGCCTTGAAAAAAAAGAGACAAATGAGAGCTAAAGACAAGTAAGACCTATAAAGTTACAATTGTCACTGTGTAATTAGAAAAAAACAACAGGGGTCATCAAAATGGAGTGTTAAGTAACTGATTGAAGTAAATGAAAAGAAGTATTTTAGTTAATAAGGTGTAATTTAATTATGGAAGTCCTTGCTGCAGGATTTGCCAAAAAAAAAAAAAAAGCATACACAAGCGCATGAAGTGTTTTGATATATTTCATAAGAGGCAAATGACTTAAATGGCATTGAATACAAAGATGCAGTGACTGGGCTTGGAACCTTCTGTCTCAGAGAGTTATACCAGTGGAAGAATCTGTCTGTACAATATCATTTTATACTCTTTCCCTAAGTACCAGCCATGATCAAGAGACAGAAGACTGGGACAAACAAATCTTCTCTGACCTGATAGAGCAGTACTTAGAAAATACTGTCTGGTTTGTCTCACCAGATCCCAGTCTCTTAGACTGCGTGCAGAATTTTTCACTATTTTCCTAAAAATCTCAGAATTGTCAGACAAATAAGACGTGTTTTGGTTTGCCTTTATTTCTTAACTGTGATAAGAAAATTTCTGTTGGTGAATGAAGGCTGAAGTCTGTCTTACTGTAGCATGCAACAATTTAGTTTAGTTATAGAGCATACTGCTTTCCCATTTATTTGAAAGCTAAATTAACTTTCCCTCAGAAAGTTTGTTTTTGCTGTTAAAGACAATTTTCAGCATTATAGTCATTGTAGACACTGCCACAACATTGATAAAGGTGAATTACTACATTTAAACCTTTCTGAATCCATCATGACCTGAAATTACTTTATTTCCCTGTGTCTGCAAGGGAGAAATTACTTCTGTCATTTTTATTTACAAGCAAAAAATACCTTCTGGACTTTCTTATATTCTAGGAATATAAGTCTCCCACAGCATTCTCATAGCTGAACTGAGGAAGTGTGATCTGGACGATCGGGTAGTAAGGTGGACTGCGAACTGGCTGAAGGAAAGAAGCCAGAGAGTCATGGTCAATGGAGCAGAGTCTGGTTGGAGGCCTGTATCTAGTGGAGTGCCTCAGGGGTTGGTGCTGGGGCCAGTACTGTTCAATATATTCATCAGTGACTTGGATGAGGGACTAGAGTGCACTATCAGCAAGTTCACTGATGACAGCAACCTAGGAGGAGTGGCTGACATGCCAGAAGGCTGTGCTGCCATCCAGCGAGACTTGGACAGGCTAGAGAGCTGGGCGGGGAAAAATTTAATGAAATATAACAAGGGCAAATGTAGAGTATTGCATCTGGGCAGGAACAACCCCAGGTTCCAGTATAAGTTGGGGAATGATCCATTAGAGACCAGTGTAGGGGAGAGGGACTTGGGGAATCCTGGTGGACAGCAGGATGACCATGAGCCAGCACTGTGCCCTTGTGGCCAAGAAGGCCAATGGCATCCTGGGGTATATTAGAAGGGGGTGGTTAGTAGGTTGAGAGAGGTTCTCCTTCCTCTCTACTCTGCCCTGGTGAGACCACATCTGGAATATTGTGTCCAGTTCTGGGCCCCTCAGTTCAAGAAGGACAGGGAACTGCTGGAGAGAGTCCAGCATAGGGCAACAAAGATGATTAAGGGAGTGTAGCATCTCCCTTATGAAGAAAGGCTGAGGGAGCTGGGTCTCTTTAGCTTGGAGGAGACTGAGGGCTGACCTTATTAATGTTTATAAATATACAAAGGGTGAGTATCACGAGGATGGAGCCAGGCTCTTCTCGGTGACAAACAATGGTAGCACAAGGGGTAATGGGTTTAAACTGGAACATAAGAGGTTCCACTTAAACTTGAGAAGAAGCTTCTTCTCAGTGAGGGTAACAGAGCACTGGAACAGGCTGCCCAGGGACGTTGTGGAATCTCCTTCTCTGGAGACATTCAAAACCTGCCTGGACACGTTCCTGTGTAACCTCATCTAGGTGCTCCTGCTCCAGCAGGGGGATTGGACTAGATGATCTTTCCAGGTCCCTTCCAATCCCTAGGATTCTATGATTCTACAATTACTACTGCTCTTTACTAGAACTTCAGACTTATCCTTTATTTAACATTAAAGGCTTTCAGCAAGGATGAATGTGTACACATATAAAAGGAGTGAAAGCTCAGTGTTTTGCAACAGACCACACAAACACACTTTAAAAAATGAGTTTATTGGAAAAGACTACAGCTGTCTCATAATATTAAGAACACCAATCAATAACGTAGGAATATGTGATATGAACATAATTATGTCCTAATATATCTTAAAAAAACTTTGAAAATATTTCTAGGCAGTTATTTGAATCTGAGAAGTGGCACAGGCAGAACACACTGAAAAGCTAAAACTCATTGCTTTTTTTGCAAATAGGTACACTGCTTCAATGAAAAGTCATGTGATGTGCCAGAGGAACTACTAGCAACTTAGAGTTCATTCACATGAATACTTATGGTTACATGACACCAGTAGTCTTCTGCCAGTGGGCACCAGTAACATTGGAGCAACAGTAGATTACCCTTTAAAAGAGCCCTACTCTCGTGGCTTAGAAACTGGGTGATGATTCTGAAATGCAAAGTGAGCATCTCAGCCCTTACTGCAAAACAAAAAACCACTGGTTATATGACCTACTTGAGAAGCTGCTGAAAGATTGTCTCATTTAATGGAAAACAATATTCTTTCAACATATTAGACATTGTAATGTAACACAAAGGAGGTCTGGTATTTCCTGGCATTAGCCATAGGATATGGGTTGGGTCACAAAAGACCCAACCACTGGATTTAGTAGCAGAAAGGGATCTGGGGTTGTTGATTGACAGTCGGCTGAACATGAGCCAGCAGTGCGCCCAGGTGGCCAAAAAGGCCAACAGCATCCTGGCTTGTATCAGGAATAGTGTGGCCAGCAGGACTAGAGAAGTGATTGTGCCACTGTACTCAGCGCTGGTGAGGCCCCACCTTGAATCCTGTGTTCAGTTTTGGGCCCCTCATCATAAGAAGGACATTGAGGTTCTGGAGAGAGTTCAGAGGGGGGCAATGAGGCTGGTGAGGGGCCTGGAGCACAAGTCTGATGAGAAGAGGTTGAGGGAGCTGGGGCTGTTTAGCCTGGAGAAAAGGAGGCTGAGGGGAGACCTTATCGATGTCTACAACAACCTGAAAGGAGGTTGTAGCATGGAGGATGTTGATCTCTTCTCTCAAGTAACAAGTGATAGGACAACAGGAAACGGCCCCAAGTTGCACCAGGGGAGGTTTAGCTTGGATATTAGGAAAAAAATTCTTCATGGAAAGGGTTGTCAGTCATTGGAACAGGCTGCCCAGGGAAGTGGTGGAGTCACCATCCCTGGAAGTGTTTAAAAGGTGTTTAGGCAAGGTTCTTAGGGACATGGCTTAGGGCTAGAGTTAGGTTATGGTTGGACTCAATTCTCAGGGTCTTTTCCAACTGAAATGATTCTATGGTTCTATGATTCTAAATTATATCCCCTTGCCCTCCATGTATTTTTTAATCTTGGAAAATTTGATAAGAAAAGTAACTATTTTAACCAAAACCAACAACTATGATACATGAATTCAAACAATTAGTAAAGTACAAATTAATACCTATAGAAGAAAAGACAGGATAAACTCTCAGAATTCCCCACACCCAGAAGCAAAATTTTGGATCTCTATTAAAAATAATCACCTCTGAACCTTCAAGGTTTACCATCACAGGGTCACTCTGCCCTCTGAATCACATGGGGCTTTCTAACCAACTCTGAAAGAGGAAGCACTGCTGGAATTAATACTTTTTCTTCCTGTGGCTTTCCTTTTGTAATGACTGCATGAGCTTGTTTACATTTGTTCTCAAGAAACAGAAAGCCAGCTACTCCTGATGCTCTCTTCTGAGAGGATTCGCCATCATGAGTGCTTATAAAAAAGGGCATTGTTAAGATCATCAACTTATTTCCTTAGCAGAAGTCCCATTGATTTGCTTGAAATATTAGACACACTCGTGGTAACTATTGTGCATTCTTGGAGTAAGTTTTCTGCCCTATTCGTCATTCTTGATGTATAGTTCTTTTGGATAACCATGGTTAACCACTTTTGGTTCAAGAAACCCATTACATTCTGGCACTGAAACTTTTGTTTTCTGCCCTCAAGTCTATAACATCATCTTTGTACATGGAGACGTATGATATGTTTTGCAGTAGTGCTCCATGTGAATAAATTTGTTAAACTCTCAAGAATATATTCTCATAACTTAACTATTTCTGCTAACCGATGCAAATAATCAAAAGAGGTTGGCTGAAAAAAGCAGAAATTTATAGACTGCTGAACACGATCAGTTATAAATTCATCTGGAATCCCGTATGTGAGGGAAGGGGGGTTTACTACAGATGTATAAACAGTTGCTTTACAAAATGTAACATACAGCAATTTAAATTTAAACAAGACCTTTTTCCATTAAAAATGAAATAATACATACAAATTATGAAACAAATTGACAGAAATGAGCAAGATCTTCCTATTGTTTCAACTTCTTGCTTGTTTTCCAGTATTCTGTTCCTTAGAAACATGTTAATGCTTAAACCCTGATAATGTAGTCAGGTCCTTGAAGTAAAGAAAGCTACACCTTATGAAACCTAAGGAGCAGAAAAGATTATTTAAAATTCCATTAGCACCTCTCCAACAGTCAGCACAGGCACATGTTGACACTACCTAGTGACACCCTCCTGATCTCAGCATGTTCCATCACACTTTCAACACCTTTGCAAAAATCTATGCTTATGCAAGAATCTCCCTGAAAAGAGCCCTCATAGACCACTTCATGTTTCCTCTCCTAATCATGGATATTCTAATCATGCCCTTTTCAAGCCAGGATTTCACATTGAAGGGTTTTTTTTTCAATTTCATGGACATTTTCTGAGGCTAAAAGGGCTATATGTAAAGTAGTTTCTATCATATAGGTTCCTGTGCTATATGGTCTGTTTTTACCTCAAGTGATTTACAAACATATTCATGAAACCACTCATAAATCCATCCAATCCAGCTGGATTTCCCAATCTGCATATAATTCTATTGCAGTTAAATCTGTGTTTTGAAATGATATGCCCTCCGACTGTTTTCTTTCAGAAGGGCAGTCCCTAATCCACATAAACTTGATCAACTTGGACTCTTCCTTAAACTGAGAAAAATGGATTTCAGCTCCACTGTGGCAGTTCCCCAAGTCTTTCCCCTTGCAGTCATAATAGCATTTGCTATTGTCCTCTAGCAATATGCTCAGTGGAATATTTATGGTAAACCAGGGAATAGGTTTGCTTAGAAATAGCAATGAATCTGTGAATCTCTGGGTGGTCTTTTTCATTTGAAGTCTTCCCATTTGTCCAGTTACCTTGCTTACATTCAGTCAAATTCCTTTGTCACAATGCACAGATCACAGTAGGTTTCCCAAATAACCAGTCTTACTCGTCCCAATTGGATATTAGTTCTCACTCAATTTAAGGCTTTTTTTGCTTGGCATACATTACATAGATTTTCATAACACATAATAATTTCTGTCCCAAATAAGCACATCATCAATCAATATTTCCAGTCAAAGAGATTTTGGTGCATCTTATGTGTCAGTGGAACCCTGCAGTGAAAGCACTTGAACTTATTTGCCCAAGGAGAAGATTCTAACTCAAGATGTCAAGATCATAGGCTGGAGGAAAAAAATAAAAATAAAAACAAAGAAATCTAGGTTTGGCTTTATTGGCTCTCTCACGGGCTAAGAAATAGCTTGTTATAATAACTTTGCCTCCTTGCATATATGTATATGGTGGCCACACCATGATTTCAGTCAGCTGGCACCTGAATTCATTCAGTACCTTCAAATTTTTCTAACCCTTTTAATTTTATTCCACAAGGCATTGAAATGATTATTTGTACCGCATGTATGTTTTGGCAGAAAACTAAGATCTGTATTGGTTTTGTCTTACATCCTTAGTACATTTCTCACCATTAAATTACTCACAGATTTTTAAGACTATTTACATCCCATTCAGTAGATCTGTTAAGCACCTTCTGGCCATCAAAGTGGCAGTCAACTTTCTTTTCCACTGTTTTAAAAGCCAAGTGACGTCCATTTAACTTCACTATAGTAGTGTGATTTTTGCCACTATAGCTGCAATTATCTTTGCCACATAAGAATAATTTTTCAGTTTTAAGACAAAATAACCACTAACCTTCCTGTTAATTGTTTGATAGTTTAATCACACTATTTTGCAACTAACTCTCCAGGCACTGCTGGTGTCACAAAACACTATTTTGAAGAAAGTAGACATAGCACAATAGAAAATAATCACATCCATTGCACTCTACAGCTGCTCCACACCCAAGTTCCCACCATTCTTGGAAACAGGAGACATAGAAACAGATTGAGACTCACCTCTCTTTCCTTTGTGCTGTCCCAAGGAGCTTCTCACCCTGATGTTTGAAACTTTTGTCTGAGAAAGCAATTTTCCTTCCTGTCTGCATAGAATTACAAAATCACTTCAGTTGGAAGAGACCTTCAGGATCATTGCGTCCAACCATAACTTAACCTGAATGGCCCAAGAAAGCACATAAACCCTGCTCAGCAGGAACTGTCCATATTAGGACAGTCAACCGACGGACCAGGTGACCTAGGGAAGTTGAAGGTTTTCAAGGCCAGACTGGATAAAGCTGTAAGCAATCTGGTCTGATCTCAAAGCTGGCCCTACCTTGAGCAGGAAGTCCCTTCCACCTTGAATTATTCTATGATTCTACATTTCAAGAAGTGTTTAAGATATAACTCCTTTGTTACTGAAGTTACAGACAAAACACAAATTTAATCATGACAGTCCTCCTAAAAGCCTTCTAGAGGCTCCATCATCCCAGCATGCCTTGACATAGAAAGTCTTCATTTTCTTTATTCAGAGCTAACATTGCAATCAGCTGTGGATATTAGCAATCTGGGTGTCTGTTAAGGATGTGTCAACTAAAATGTTATTCACAGATGTATCCGCTTTACACAACAAGAAGCATGCAGTACTCTTCCTCTGATTACTGACCCATTGTTATGATCATTCAGACAACAAATGAGATAGCTATTACTTTCTAAAAACTTTTTGCATCTCGGTTTTAGAGCAGAAATATGCCAGAAAGCAAGGTCTGAATCAAAATACAGGATTATAGGAATGTGGTCTGGAAGTCCCAAAAGAAAACTTAAAAGCATACACATATTACTCACAGTTTATGAAAGCTCATATATCATGGATACAAGTGCAAATCCTGACTCTTCTGATGCCAATGGGAATTCAATAGGAAAGTCAGGTTTTCACCCTTGCCCAGAGAACCTTATCCTGCTAATATCAACATACCTTAAAGCTTTTTCAGATATAGTGAAATTAAACATGCATTAAGTATTTGAAAGATTAGGGCCTAAGAGCTGAAATATGCTTTTGGTTCTGGACAGACAAAGTAATAAACTGGATCAGAATCTAAAATAAGATCCAAATCTAATAACCCTCTTCTGCGAATTCTTAGGCTTGTAAATATCTGTCCAGATCTGAGCAGTTAAACTGAAACTATTACATATGTGAGTAGCTTTAGCTTTTGTACCACTTTTTTGGAAATTTTACCCCAAATATGCAAATAATTTGTGTTCCAAGTTGAATACTGAAGTGGTTTTAGAACTAGAGTCTTACACATTGAAATATATTTACTCACGTAAGTAAAACCACTCACAGATATTGCAGTGTGAAATCAAGACTGTATTTTCCTACCTATCTATCCAATGTGTAAAATGTTTTAAGTTTTCAACATGAAAAATACTGCAATTACAGATGTATTGTTTTTGTTTTCATTTTAACTATTGTGTCAAAGTTTTTTTAAAATACAGTTCTGCTTACATAAAGGCATCATTTAGCATGCATGTTCACTAGCTCCATGTCATCTAAGAACATTTGCATTGATTTTTTAATTTTGTATATGAAATTTATACACCACAATTACAGGCAGGCAAATAAAAAATGAAACTAAGATAGCAATGTAGCAAAATACTGTGCCCAAATATGTCTTTAACAAAGAACTTTGAAACCTTAGATTCCCAATAACTGACAGGAATAATTCACTCAAACACAGAATCTTTAGGGAGGTGAGAAAAGATAATTCTAAACAATAATCTCCTACAAAAGACTCAAGCCTATCCTATTAGGATGTGTTCTTCCACATTCTTGAAGTGTGAAACATTTCCTGAGTTCAACTTTCATCACAGGTCTCCTTCTGGAATCTATGCTTTTAAATACTGACCTTTCAGCTCAGTTCTTCCTTCTAATTTCTTTTTTTTTTTTTTCACAGTCTTAAGACTTTGATCTGGTTTGGTTCATCTGGCTCATTGTTGGAGTCTCATTTTGAGATAGTCTCTTAATTCTTAGATGAATTTTATGACCCCTAATGTCACTATATGCATTGGTGGAAGGAGTGATTTACTATGACCACTGCAAAGCAATTGTTTATAATCCTTAAAAGAATCATGCTTTGGCTGCCTGTATCTTCCTTGTCTGAGGCAGCTGCCACAATTGTTTTCTCCCCACTCCCTGCAAGCCCTCCAAATAAACACTCCCTCTAGATATTTATTTGGCTTTTACCTACCCACCTTGGGCATGTGAAATTGTAGCTGGCCTTGCAAACTGTTCCTCATTTTAATTTTTCTACTATTAAATAAGAAAGAGTCTGCAAGGATGAGCCTGTTCGAACCCTACTGTAAGACTGGACTTGTAGGAAGGACCTGGTACTGAAGTAGCACCAGGAAGGCAGAAGGTTGCTATAGACTTACTGGGGCATAATATAATTTTGCAAGTATATTCAGGCAATCCTGGTGGCAGGGAGGTGAGAAGTAACCCTAACTTCAAACCTTTCCCAGTCACTTGTGAGAGGGGGTCAAGACTGACATTTTGGTTCCTGTGGGTGTTCATGGCCAAGACATGACTATGACAACATGGCCATCTCTATTTGTCTGCCAGGCTGATGGACCTGTGCACAGTCCAGCTCCGACTTATCCCCAGACACCCCAGACAGATTAGGTCTCTGTGACATTTAACCAATCTTCAGTGTTCCTCTTGAACCAGACTTACAGCCATGCTTCTTAAATTTTCCCAGAAGTCTCTGTAACTGTCCATTATTAACAGTACACTGAACGCAGTGGGTTACTAGTGTCACCCTCCTTCTGTTGTGTAATTTCATAGTCAGATAAAGTTATATTTCACCTTTATTTACCATAATCATTACAGTCTTTTTTTTGGTCATATGCTAGTCATTTTTAAATTATTTCTAACATCTCCTGGTTTTGTCTCTTATATGCATAGATTGTGAGCTAAGGCAGTTGGATAAGGCCATAAAAGTGTTTTGTCACAGTAATATACTGTTCCTCTCTCTAAAGTCACTCCTTTAGAAGGTGCTGGGATTCTGGCAGTCACTGTGAGTTACTCTTTGGTCACATCCACAGTGCTAAAACAGTGTTCCCAAGCACTGCTCTTGTTATGGTATTTGGCTGTATTGTCCATCCGTTCTCAGAGCGCAGGCCTTTTGTGCAGGTTTAATCAATGAAGTCAAGTTTAGTCCATGTTTTCACTGCCAAGTAGTCTTAGGGATAGTCTCAAACCTTTGCTACACAACTGACAGTGTCTTTTTGTTCTGATATATTTGCACCTTGTCAACTCTGAAACCTCTGATTCTGCCCTATATCAAAAGCTTGACTCAATTCAGAACCATCAAGATGCTTTAATCAAATACAAACTCTCCAGTGGATAAGGCCATCAAGGCTCATGCTCACACTCTGTGAGGAAGTTAGGTATGTCTGAAAGCCCTAAGGGCAACACACAAAACTTACTTTGACAGGATCCAAACAAAGACATTTCTTGAGCCCTTCCTTCATAATTTATGACAACAAGCAAAACCTGACACTTGGGTCCCCCTCTAACAAATGTGCAGTCCAGGAATGAGGTCTACACTGCTGTGATTAGGCTGGTCTTCTACCAGATCACAAATACATGCTGCTGCTTTCACCTAGTCCTACAGAGGTGGCACCAAAATCAATGGGCTTCTTTGCTTATCACTCTTTGTGGCAGGAAAACCTGCCCTTATACCTCTTCACTCTGCCTTCTTTACTTCCCCCATGTGGCTTTACTACACATGTGGTAGCTAGTCAACATTAGCCAAAATGAACTCTCTCTACATACTTACGTGTAATGTGCCAGCCACATGATACCTTTGAGACCCTGGAGTCATTGCTATCTATTGTGCTCTCTGCCAGCTCCCTAACATACGTCTGGGTTTCAACCAGCCTTTCCTTCAAGGCAACCAAAAGATTTGGGCCTGAAGCAGCAGAGTTTACCAATACCAGGAATACAGAGTCCTAGTTGACAAAGGGGAAAATTATACTAGGCACTTAATACAGGGAAATTGTTTTTCTGGGTGTATCTGAGAATTCTCTAGAACTAGGAAGGAGATAAAAAATTAGGCTTGCTGAGTCCTCAGCTAACTGTCCTTGAAGAAACAAAGAAAACAAAAACAAGCCTTTCCAACTCTAATCCGTACTTGTGCTTTAACATGCAAAATAAATAAATAATAAAAAACCCCCAACAATTAATTCCAACATGGTCTTTCAGTCCTTTGTCTAGGCCCCTTTCGTCTGCTCAGCAGGTACTTCTACCCTCACCCTTAGTTCCTATCAGAGATTCTAGCCAGTGCCCAAGATGGCCTTGGAGGTGGTTCACAAAGGTCTAGGAATTGTAAATAGTTCTCTGTAGAGAGCGTAAGAGCAAGGACATCTGCCAGCAATTTCTACCCTGACTGTTCCAGAAACCTGGCAGAAATAATGTGGCATCAGTTTCTGCTTTGATTAAGGGCATATCTCACAACTTCATGTGTTCACTTCCTCCAAGTATTCATTCGAAATTTAGCCAATGACCCTTTGTGTTTCTCCTGTGGTTAAACATGGTTTTGGCCCTTGGGTAAAGAAATCTCATCCCTCACATTCACTTGTACTTCTGTCTTTGATTAACCTACACTCCATGCTTCCAAAGCAATGCTGTTCTCTATCCCACATGCTTCCCTAAATTTCTGTGTTCTTTGACTCTCCACAGGTCTCTGACCTCCATATCTGTCATTGCTGCACAGTCCTGTTCCCAGCATCTCCCTAATTTCTTCTGATTTGCACACAAACATGCCCACCTTCATAACTTCCTGCAATTCTTCACCACTGCCACAAGAGCTTAGGAAGAAATTCTCTCTGGATTTTTTCTTCCTCTTATGCCTGTTGAAAAGCAACTTCAGATGTTTTCAGAAAGACTAGTTAAACAGTGAAGTAAAAAAAAGAGGAATTTTCTTGCTCAGAGAAGGCAGAGAATGGGAACACAGGGAGATACACTAGCATGTTGTGATCTTCCTATTCTTTCTTGTTAAAGGGAGAGGCAATGACCTTCGCCTACTTGTTCTAGTAACCCTTACTAATTACTCTCCCAGGCAGGTAACCACTTAGAATGACTGCCCCAGACAAGACTGTCATTCCATGAAGAGTTGGAAAACGTTGTGTTATTGACCAGAACACAGAACGTTATCCTTCATCAAAATGTTGTCACTTATGAAAACATTGCAGGAGTTCTCAAAACTCTATTACCATATGTTTTCTCCCAAACTACAAGTTTTTTATTTAGAACTGTTCTATCCAGAGTCTTCTTCTAGAGACAAGTCATAAGGGATCAATGGAAACATACTCCAGGAATAGAATAACTTGACTCCTTTGCATTTTGAAATAAAAGTGAAAGCCATCTTTTCCCTCTAGCAGAAAAAACAACAACATGAAATAGTTTTTACTCCCACAGAATTACTGCCATAATAATTTCAATTTCTATTTCATTATGACCTTGACAACATGTAAAAGAAAGTTTTGATGGTCCAAGTTTCAAAGCAGAGTTTTATAACAAGGGATTTGATTAGCCTTTGAGATAGACTTTGAAACCACAGAATTAAAGTGAAGAAGCTGGATTAAACACAGGCCATTACCTCAACAGCCCTCAATTAAACTGACAAATCATGAGCTCTAAAGTATTTTCTCTTTTTTTTTTTTTTTAAATCATGTAAATCTCTGGGGCTTGACCTTATTACACTTTTTTTGCACTGACACTGATGCCTAGAACATGCAACAAACGTAACTCGAAAATAATCTACATACATCACGTCAAAGGAGGATGTACACATACAGAGAGATGCAGGAACATGAACTCTCATAACTTGTAAAACAGTAAACTTACCTGGACTGTAGCCTTAGTGTTTGTTTGCTTGTGAGTTCCTTATCTATATACTTCCCAGAAAAAAAAAAAAATCATTTAAACCACTCAACTTTCAGGTACAAAGGCTTTGAAGAAAAACAAATAAACAAACAGAAATTGCAGGGTAGCACAAGTGTAATGTACTTTTAAAGAATTAAGGTGTTCTGCCACTCACAGTTGCCATGGGTAATAAAGGATTACATTTTCCTTCTCTTGGAATGGGCACATTTCATAAAGTGTTTCTGGTCTTAAATTACCCCTTTAACATTCAAAACTGCAAGGCAGAAAGCTTTATGCATTGTTCCTTTGTCTTGCAACAAGAATGGAGGATTATGCATGAGGAAGACCTTCTAGGGATCAGCTAGATTTCTAACAACTGATCAGGATGCACAATATCTAGATGGATTGTCCCAGGTGTAGAGCAGGGAAGATAGTATTTGTTTTCCCCTTCTCTCTATGAAAGGAAAACACGACTTTGTCCCTTTTTGGGAAAAAAAACTTACTTTCATTTGTGTACACGGGTGCTGAGCCAAAGCCACTGAAATCAGCACAAATATTTGCATGGACTTCGGAGGACTCTGAGTCAGACCTATAGACATTTGATCTAGCTGGCACATGGAGGCGGGGGTAGAGCCGGGTTCCTTGTTTTTTTCATGGTCCTTTGCCCTCCTGCTCATTCCATTAGGTGAGAAGTCCCTCACCACCAGCACCCAGGCCAGGGCTGCTATCCCAGTAGTAAAAGTGCTCAGGGAACAACACGGGTGTCAGAGAAAGAAAGTGGGGGAGGGATGATAGGAAGCTTATTCCCCAGTGGTGCTGAGTAAGGATTGTGCTTACTGTTTCACATCTGATCACTACAAAACTATTTATAACTGTCCTTGTAGGCAAATATACAAGATATTAATGAATGCTATAGAGCAAACAGCTGAGTCACAATGTCCCACCCTCACATTCTCCAGCACTTTAGCTCAGCCACCTAGGAAGTGCCAGAAACTAGAATGCATTTTTATAAAAGAGAGCACTCATATCTTTTAGACAGCTGATGTTTGCCTGCTGCTGACTTCTGGAGTGGTATCCTTCTTCTCAATTAAGAGCGGTCACAAATATTCCCATAAACTCGGTAGTCATCCAACAGTGTGGTGGAAGCAGACAGATGTGTGACATGCAAGAGTCAGAACAGAACTGGCAGGTGAGCCAAGGAAGTTTTGGCTGTCCCTTGGAAAGAAAGACTTCTGCAATGTCATTTAAGCCTTCTCTGAAATCAGCTGCACTGCAGTGGCCAAAAAAAGCCTACTTTGTAAGACTTCTCAGCCAGGAGGAAAAGACCCTGGGAGATGACTCTGAACAAATGGACTTTGCAAATTCAAATGCTAATTCTGCTTGTTAGCTAGGAGTTAAATTCAATTGTGCAATAAAAGAATAATGCTTTAAACCTGACTTTGAAATCAAACAGCCCCGTTCTCATCTCTTTGTAATTTCTGACAGCTTTGCCTAGCTGACTGACTGCAGTTGTTACCAGCCTCAGCCTTAGTGCTCCATGTTGCCACTTGGGTTTTCTCCATTTTATTACATGATCACCTCTAACACACTGTTTCCAAGCAGAATTGTTAACCAATAATGTGTTTTCCATTTGTCGGTTAAATAAACAACGTTTGGTTTAACATTAATCAGTTGTTACATGTTTGTCCAGGAAGAAGCGACAATGAAGCTGAGAGAGTAAGTTTTGTGATTAAAAACATTTCCCATCTGGTGACTGCAGAACTATTTATAATTGGCCATGTAGGACAACATGTAAGATACTAATGACACAAGAACATTCTGTAGATTAGATGTGTCTTATCCCTGCTGCAGAATACTTTCCTGTGCACCTCATGATGGTTTTTAGCCATATCGTTCCTACAAGGTAGTTTTAGATTGCACCCTCAGACCTCCAGGGGCATTACAGTTCCAGCAAGATTAGCATCACAACTGGTATCAGATTAGCTTGCTTGGAAAAGGGAAAGGCATGTCCAGAGTTATGCAGGAGTAAGGAAAAGAATGGGGATAGGAGGAATGTCTGGAGATGAGTGTAACAAAAATTTGGTTTCCAGAGGCACATGGGAAACAGAGAGGATATTAATGTCCAACATGATTTATGAAGGAAAGCAAGTGTCCAGACCCTGCTGGCATGGAAAGATTTTCTGGAACATAGTACTTATATTGGTTTATCATTGCAATTTGTTTGTTTCTTTGTTGTTTGTGTGGGGGTTTCTTTATTTGTTTCTATTTAATATTTAGTTGCAGTTACAACCCAAAATTAACAACCCTACTTCTAAGCAATGTGAAGTAAGAACGAACAAGCCCATTCCACAGTGCAGGAAAAGATTGTCTAGGGAGGGTCAGGAAGCTGTGGATAGATAGGGTTGCAAACACAAAGGATAGACAGGGATGTTAAATCAGACCTAGTGTGAGTTATTCTTTTAGGTCTCGGTTAAAGCAATAGCCCTATGGAAGCTCTAAACCCTGACAAGGTGTAGGTGTTATAAATTGTGCACACAGACTAAAAGGGCAATTGCAGAAGAAAAGGACAAAACAGAAAATACAGTGGATGGTAACAACAAATATCCTTTCTTTAACCTTTCAGGAACATCATATTCTGAATATCATACCTGTCAGAATGCTGATCAGAGGAAAATAAGTATTTGTAATGCCTCAGAAAGACATAGTACAGAGATCCCAGTCCAAGAGCACAAACCTGTCACCATGAAAGATGAATTTAAGTCCTTGGAACTCCACCTCATTCACAGCCTGTAAATTGTGGGACTGGGGATCCAAGATGCCTGTATCTTTTTAGATGTATCTGTGACAAAGGCCATGAGACAAAGGCCTTGATGCAAAGTTATCGAAAGTATTAACAAATGTGAATCTCCCATGGCAGACTATTCAGTGCACTTTTGGGACTGGAGTACAAAACACCAAGTTATGCCAAAACTTCCCTTTCCCTTTACTGTAGGTGTTCGTCTCTTCTCCCTTCACAGACAAAAGGAGACAAAGTTTGCAATCTTCTTTCAAAGTGCTTCAATGAAGTATAACTCTTAACCAGTACACAGAGTTAGTTCAAGTTACTGAATGCAGTCTTTTGTGATTAATACTATTTTCTAAACTTCTTTACTTTGTTGCTGTTCTAGATTGCCAAATATTAGGGTGGTAGAAGATGGAGCATTTTACCCCTGTATAAGCTTTCTTGAAGTGTTCCATTTCTATCATTTGGGATCAATACTATTCATTTTTGCAGCCAAGAGCTACCACTTCTCTGTCCTGCCATTTATTAGCTGAACGCACTTGGAGAGCCACCTTCTCATTGTTTCTTTTGCCCTAGCTCTCACAGGAAATTTTGAAGTGATCACATCTGGAGGCAAATAAATGCAATTTAGGCTGAAAAGGACTCCCAGAGTTAGATATATGGAGGCATGTTATAAAACTTTGACAATCCGTGTATTAAAAACAATCAGAACACACAGAATAAAGGCATAAGACAGCTGACAACTCATTCAAATCCAGATAGCTGCCAATCACTACAAGTTAGATTATTACTTTGTCTAAATTATCATTAAAAGTGGGAGCAAATTTCCAAGCAGCTCTGCAGGGGCTCTGCAGCTTTTGATCCCTGCTGTTCATGGCTGCTTACCTCTGCACAGGTCCACTGCAAGTGGAATCTTGATTCTTCACATTTTTCTCTCCAGCACAGATCAGTTCATGCCATGAGTGTTTTAAGATTAACTCCTCCTCAGACCCTGAAGCAAAGATGCTATTTGATGTGGAGGCACATCTTCATCAGAGCCACCGGTGATTCCATCTTCTGGAAAGCTACAATTTAAACAGCAGGCTCTGCCTAAAGACCCTCTTTAGTGATCCAAACTCTTTTGAAGGATAAACAGAAAGTCAAGCTAAAATACCATATCCACAGAGAACAATGTCAGCTAGAAATTAATGTCAGTGACACTTAATTTTTTTATACTTTAAAAATAATAATTCTGCAGGTTTTATTTTTAGGTCTGTTGAAAGGTAAGGCAATAGCTAAAATAACCTTCAACTTTTTATTTTACATAATTATATAAAAATTTATTGAAAAACAAAATAAAGACATCTTAAGCTTTCCTCTCTATTATGTGATCTAAATGAAAAAAAAAAAAAAACACACCAAAAAACCCAAAATAACACAAAACCAAAACCAAACAAAAAACAAAACAGTAAAAACAAAAAACAAAAACCAAAGCAAACCTTGCCTGCTACCTCGAGACCTCGAAGTTTAAGATAACAGGTTACAGCTAAATCAGAGGCTTAAATAAGCTCAACAGAGATAGTCTAGATATTCCTACTATTACCCTGTTAGTTTTTTAAGAAAGCCTACTGCAGATGCCTGTATAATAGCAGCCGTAAATGTCATTCAGAACTTGGAACACTGTATGGACAACAGGAATGGTTGAACACTAGAACAGGCTGACAAGCTTATGGCATCTCTGTCAATAGAGTTTTTAACTAGGCAAAAAAATGTTTGTCCAGAATGACATGTGCGTCTGGCCTTGGGTCAGAAGACATGACCTGTGTAGCCAACATGTGGTTGTTTTTCAGCTTATTTTCAATGAATTCTTTGACTGAAATAATAGATTATTTTTTCAAACTTTGAGTTCATAGTGGATGTGACTATGTTTACAATGTCACCTACTACACAGAAAAGTCAGGAAATACGACTGGATTTCCTGTATCATGAGAATCCAGTTTCCTGCTATAATGTGCTTTATATCATATGATCATTTTTCAGAAGCCTGTTGACAATCATCATTATACCAGTTGGTTTTCTTCTTTACCGTCTCCCTTCCACTACCCTTTTAGATACCGACCATACAAAGGCAACTAAGATGGCTTTCTGATATTTCAGTGCAGAATGAAAGGCTAGCAAGAAGTAACCTGTCAGCAATAGTACTGAAAGCACAGTTTTCTGACTTTCCAGAGAAGGAAGATGTGTGGTAGACTGGTCACAAATCTGAATGAAAATAGAGCCATTTACTTGCAATTGATTATTTGGATTGTAGGTGAATTTATAACCACAGGTCAGATTTACAGGTATTCTTAGTTTGAGAGCAGAACATCACAACCACAGCTGTGCTTGCAGGATCAGCTCACAAGCAGGAGTAGCTTAGTGGATGGGAAATGCTGCCAAAGCATTTATCCCCCTGTTGGTTTATTTATTTATTTATTGTTGATACACACTGCAGTACAATGCTGCAGAACAATGTTACAAGGAAAGCTAGAGGACGGGAGGGTTCACAAGGTTATAATTGTGGTTTAAATCTTTCCTGGGAAGGTATGATACTTAATAAGTTTACCCCAGTTGAGTTCTAGAGAACTTTCTCTTGCAAGTCTATAAATCAACCAAGAGTATTAACATTTCTGGAGGAACCTAGGACAGACTGCGAATGCAATAGAGAATAATTTTCCTGTTAGAGAATCCTATACATTCTTATGCGACGTTATCATTCCCCAATAAATTTTGCAGGAATTCCCCATAAGAGGACATCATAAAAAGAAATAATGGGTACATACAGTGCTGGCCATATCAAAACAAGAATAATAATGGTCAGATTTTTTTAAATACATATCCAAACCAAAGTCTCTGCCAATATAAATCATCCTGAATCAACTGAAGCTGATTAATAGTAGGTTGGGAACCCACTTCCAAATTCTGTCTTATTGGCACAGAAAAGATTTGCAATATTTATTTTTCTCCCTAAAGACTGGATTAATGTAAGCCGAATTTTTAAGCAAGGCCAACACATGGAGTTGAGGCTGACATACCATCTATTTGACAGACTGGATGTGATCAATTAAAGATTTTTAAAACTCTTTTTTTAATCCCAGAAGATGAGTTTCGGTGGATTAAGCCTAGTTACAGGTTCCTAAAACATGGCACGCATTTCAGAGCCTCCTTGTGTCATGCCTTTGTTAAATCTATAAATTAAGTGGCACTTGAAAAATATGCTCTCTTGACATTGCAAGACCTCTGACTCTTGAAAATGTTCCTGACCCAGCAGGATAAATAAAATTAAAAAGTAGAAGCAACAATAGTAAGGTGAATTCACTGGTGCAATGAAGGAGAAAAAGACAAAGACAAAAGAAAAGACAAAAAAAGGGGACAGGCTTTGTACCCAAACACATGTGACTAATCCATCCTAACAGTTTAGTAGTTGCCAAAGGAAGGAGAAGATGAAGATGAGGTGTTGGCAATGGGTCAGAGAATGATTTTGGAAACACGAATACTGGAGTGTTAGATGAAAGAAAATTTAAAAGCAGTGGGAGTAAAGTATTGGGTCACAGAGGGAAAAAATGGGCTGAGGAAGAAAGGTACAGAAAAAAACATCTGCAAGCAGCACTAGTGATGGGGGACAAAAGAAGCAGGAGACACACACCCAGGTGCAGCATTGCCAAGCAGCCTGAAACGAAAACCAGCATCATTTGTGTGGGGTTTTTTTCTCGCTTTCGCTCATTAGATCAAAAGGAGAGCAGCAATGCAATCTGCTCTTTGTGCAGAGCACTTTCAGCCAAGGGAAGGAGAGTACACACACTGGAACATCTGTTCCAAGAAGCCACTTGAAAAATAATCTTATAATAGCATGGGGAAAACATCTGTGCAGCATTCACCAGACCACCAGTAGTGCAGCAGTGGAGGAGTAGAAGGGGGAAGGAAGACAGGAGAGAGTGAGGGAGACAAAGTGGAACAGGATTAGGTCAGGGGCAAGTACCCCAGTGAGGGGCATGACCCACATGTGAAGAAACTGCTCATTTGGTGTCTTTTCTCTTCTAATCCTCAGCAAGAGGCAGACAGATTTCTCACCCACTGAGCTGTGTTTATTGGCAGATATTACTCAACATGTGCAGCTTTGAAAAATCCCAAACTACAATCAATGTGTTTGAGAGGCTGCACGAAAAGCTCCCTGCCCTTGGCCTCTAGTGTAGCCCCCACCCCTTCTTCCTTGACTTGCTTTATCTCTGCTGATACTGGAATAAACATGCTGGAAAAACATTCACTGCTAGCTCAGGTGGAGACAACTAGGAAGCCAAAGCACATTTACACTGTGGGTGAATTTGATCTACTGTGTCTTTAATAAAAGATAGGGCCAATTGTTTTCACCTTCAGTCTGAAAGCAAGCAATTCAGAAAAACATCCACCCTAACCATCACATAAACATGCACACACACGTGCAGTATACAGTATGTTCTTGGCTTACCCCTCCAACTGTTTTATTTCAAGAGAACTGTACACTTATAGCTACCCCTATGCAAACATCAATAGCATGACAGCAGTCAAGACACTTTTAGTCCCACCACGTGACACATTTTTCAGGAGTTTTCTAAGAAAAACTGTATCAAATTTGCTCAGCCGTTGTTTGACTCTAAGTTTTCTAAACAAGAATAGCTTTCCCAAAAGCATTTCTTCTTGCTGATGAAAAGAAGAAAGAATCAGCAGATCTTAAATATAAAACCTGCATACAAACATTTATGTGATGTGAATAGGTACATAAAACTGATCAGGGAGCTACTAGCAGCTGGAGTAATACCTTGTACATGTAGGTGGATGTAAAGTTATGTTTCAGTGTAGACAGAAGAAAAAGGCCATTCACCCTCATCCCCATGTAATCAGACTTTACTGTGGGAAAAGTGATAGGGAAATGAGAAAGTCTGATTGATTTTAGAAGTTAATCGTTATGCTGGAGTAATAAGATACAGAGGCACATCAACAGTGGGCAGAAGAAAACATACTGCATATTAGGACATAGCAAAGAATTGGTGTACCTCTCCACAGACACATGCATCGATAGCATATAGGGTAATTAGATTGCTACATTGGAGCATATCCCTGGGCAAAATGTACCCAGTTGCAGTTAGCAAAGTGCACCATGCAAAGCTCTTCTTTATACCAGTCTTGTCTTAATGCTGCTCTAGATCCCCATGTCTTCTATAGCATGCTGAGAAAGGCAATAAGCAAAGAGACAAAAAACCAACAAAACAAAACAAAAAAACCCCCACAACAAACAAACAAACAAAACTCACAAAAACAAATGCAACCAAACGACAACAGCTTAAAAAACATGCTAAGAAGTTAGGAAGAAGAGCTGAGCAAGAGAGAGAGGAAGAGGCAGCTTCCCTCCATATTACAGACCAAAAAAATACTTAGGAAATAGGCAAAATCCTGATAAATCAGGAAACACCCAGAATCAAGACTTCCTTGTGTTTGATTCACAAGAAATTGATCATCTTATCATGCTCCATTTCTCATTCCTAGGAATGCTCTGAGAGCTTTGCTTCAACAGGAATACAGGATTTTTCTTTTTTGTTTTGAAATCTCAGTAATGTATAAAGAAAGAAAACTATTTTCTTTCTAACTCTAACAGTCATATTGGCATATTATTAGTTTAGCATCCACATGCCAAGGCAAACTAATGTATGTATCATAAGCTTAAACAACGATAAAATTAATATCCCAAAAGAAAGCTACCTCGGTTTGATTATATTGGCCTAAAATCATACTTTCAGTTAGGCAGGTATGACTTGCTATGGAAACCAGGGCTTTGATTAAAAGCAGTTTCAATTCTGTCTTTTCTTTTGTGGGCCACAAATCCTGTAAACTGAGGTCATTTCCAGATAAGGATTGTGGGAGGGGGAGTCAAAGGAAATGAAACTGGATATATAGGTGGGGGCACACAATAAGGGCGTTGTAGGTAAAGATGAACAGCTTGAGTTTGACATGGCAAGTGACAGGAAAGCAATGGAGTGCTAATGTGTGGGAGGAAATGAATATGACTTTAACAGAAACATTTAGGACAGATGTGAGGGAGAGAACAGAGGAACTGTGGGGCCAGACAGGAGAAGATTACAGTAACTAAAGCAAAAAAACATCTGAGATACTGACAGCAACCTATTTTGGGAGTTTCCTCTTTTCGTTCTCACAGAAAAGTCAAAATTTAAGTGAGATGTTAGGTGTTATGTGAGTTCTAAGCCTTTAACAGCTCCAGGACTAATTTTATAATATGTTACAGTGTACTGTAATTGTACCATGGATTTTCGAAGAGAAAGCATCGTGCAAGGCTGTATCTCCCTTATTCCCTAATCTCATTCATCTACATGGTTATCAACTGGAGGACCATCCAAGAGATCAATATTCAGAATACTTTTTCTCTCATTTAATTGGCAGAAGCATCAGAAATCTCACTCTTTAATCCCTTGGTTGGGAAGCATTTGCCCATGGGGAGTCACGCAATGTATTTCACCAGCATGATGTTATGCCTGTTTTCCTCTCTCTCTCTGAAAAAGCCTTTCATTATAATAGGCTTAATGACCTATTAATATATTTCATGGAATCAGCATTTGGCAAGTTCTTTGCACAATACCTTTAGCGCAGGCTGGGCACTGGCATGTGAAGCATGATTACCTGCAGGAGGAAACAAATGTTTTCTCGATGTCCTTTGCATGCTAAAAGAACTCTTATTAAAATTTGGATCTACAACATGATGCTTCAAATATTGGGAGAAATATCTTACTTTCAGAGTAGGTCTGAAGGAGATTCCTCATTTACTAGAAGTCTACTGAATGTTCTTGAAACTAGCTTCTCTTATGTCGAAGGTGAACCTGTTTCCCTTCTGAGGCAGTACCTATTTCCAATGCTCTCTTAGACTAATGTGCAACAATGACACACTGTAAGGCTGTTACAGTCACTTCTGTAATGTATTTAAGTCAAAACAGGAAAGAAAAACATGGAAACATGGAACCATAACCTAACTCTAGCACTAAATCACATCCCTAAGAACCTTGCCTAAACACCTTTTAAACACCTCCAGGGATGGTGACTCCACCATTTCCCTGGGCAGCTTGTTCCAATGACTGAAAACCCTTTCCATAATGATTTTTTTCCTAATATCCAATCAAAACTGCTGCTGACACAACTTGAGGCCTTTTCCTCTTGTCCTATCACTCGTTACTTGGGAGAAGAGAACAACACCCTCCATGCTACAACCTCCTTTCAGGTAGTTGTAGACAGCAATAAGGTCTCCCCTCAGCCTCCTTTTCTCCAGGCTAAACAGCCCCAGCTCCCTCAACCTCTTCTCATCAGACTTGTGCTCCAGGCCCCTCACCAGCCTCGTTGACCCCTCTGAACTCTTTCCAGCACCTCAACGTCCTTCTTATGATGAGGGGCCCAAAACTGAACACAGGATTCAAGGAGGGGCCTCACCAACACCGAGTACAGTGGCACAATCACTTCTCTAGTCCTGCTGGCCACACTATTCCTGATACAAGCCAGGATGCTGTTGGCCTTTTTGGCCATCTGGGCACACTGCTGGCTTATATTCAGCCGGCTGTGAATCAACACCCCCAGATCCCTTTCTGCCAGGCAGCTTTCCAGCCACTCTTCCTCGAGCCTGTAGCACTGCCTGGGGTTGTTGTGACTGAGTCCTGGGAAACACCACTTGTGACTGGCTGCCAACTGGATTTGGCTCCATTCACCACAGCTCTTTGGGCCTGGCCATCCAGCCAGTTCTTCATCCATCGCGCAGTACACTCATCCTGGCCCTGAGCTGCCACCTTCTCCAGGAGAATGCTGTGGGATACAGTGTCAAAGGCCTTACTGAGGTCTAAGTACACAACATCCACAGCCTTTCCTTTATCTACTTGGGGGGTCAGCCTGTTATAGAAGGAGATCAGGTTGGTCAAACAGGACCTGTCTTTCATAAACTCATGTTGACTGGGTCTCATCACATGGTTCTGGGTCTCATCACATGGTTCTTCTGTTTGTGCCGTGTGATGTTATTCAAGATGATCTGTTCCATGACCTTGCCCAGTACAGAGGTCAGACTGACAGGTCTGTAGTTCCCTGGATCCTCCTTCTGGCCCTTCTTGTAGATAGACGTCACGTTAGCCAGCTTCCAGTCAGCATTTTAGCATTATCTTCCTGCAGCATAACTACAATTTCTTCTGAAAAATAAAATCGTTGTTAATTAACAAAGAAAAAAATATAGTATAACCCCAGCAAATATATCGAACTTACATTCCATACAGATCTTATACTTTTTGAAATGGTGACCTGTACATTTTCACGACATACTACATTTGATTGTAAAAAAGAACAAATAGAATTATTTTTAAAAATATTACAGCCTTCTATTCCTCCATTATGATCACAAAATCTTGGACTGCCTTATGAGTTCCTGGTACCCCTTTAAATAATCTCTTACCCTGTTTTCCCCAAAATAAGACCTACCATGAAAATAAGACCTAGCATGATTTTTCAGGATTTTTGAGGATGGTCGAAATATAGGGCCTACTCCAAAAATAAGCCCTAGTTATTGTTCATTAAAAAAGTCAATTTAAATAGTGTCCAGGAAGCTGTACATGTAAAAAAGTAATAAGTTTTGGAGAAAAAAATAATACAGGACCCTGTCATATTTTCAAGGAAGCAGGGTGGGTGTCAGGAGAGACAACAGACTCATCTAGAGGAGATGAAGATAGCAGATTCAGAGCATTGTAGTTTATTAGGTTGCACTTACCTTTAGATATCCTTGCAGTCCCATTTCAATGGAGCTGAAAAAGATGGGTAACAGATTGTAAGGCTGTGATCACACTGAGAACGCTGACCTGTACAATCTACCACTGAGTTTGCCTCCCTATGGAAAAGACAAGGGCTAATAAGATCTGTTGGCACACATAACAGTGAACCCTGAGTCCATGGAACTGAATACGAGTGTCCTGAGAATCTCAGATGTAAAAAGGACCATTTTGCAATTCTGAGGGACTGCAAAGGAGTCAGCTTGAGTGATGTTGTTGTGCGTATTGAAATATTTGTTCCTCACTCAAAGAGTTCAAAGAGGAGTCAGAAAACAGGAAGTCAAATGGTAGTGATGGAGGTCGCAGTGCTAATGAAGACTTATGCAGCATGTAGGAACAATAGTCAAATAATCTCTTTGCTTATGGTAAAAAGAGTGAATAAAATCTGATTCTGGCAAAAGAACTATTTTTTCTGATCCTGTAAAATGAGTATGTGTCACCAGAGGAATAATTGCCAGTGGGTGAAAGAATTTGGAGGCCTGTCTCTGAATGACAATAGGTCTCTGTGTAGTCATGGAGTGACTAAAGGGTCTATGCAGTTGGATTAACAGCTCTCAGAAGATACAATTTTTATTTCAGTGGTTCAATACCAAAGGCTTCCTAGTGTTCCTTATGACTGTGTATCACCACAGGAGCCCACTGCCATTTATCTGGGTTGAGCCATTGATGCAAACATACATCTGAATCTCTTCAGGAACAACGTGGCTACAGCTGCACTAGCAAATAAAACACCACAGGGACTATTCTCTGGCCTTTAGAACAAGTGGCATGTTTTCAAGAGCAAACTTGTGACCCCATTGCGACACTCTATACCTACCCAAAACAAGGGGTCTTATGCATATCATTTTCTAGAAACCATACATGACCCTTACTATCCCCTGAACCACAGCTAAATACTACTTTGGAGAGTACTAGTTGGCATGCAACAAACTGCTCAAAGATCTGTGCTATCAGCTAAACACTGTGGATTGTAAGAGGTGGCAGTCAAATCCTAAACCATGGCCCTTTACAGTATACTTCTATAGACATAGCCCATGGGACCACTAAGTTGTAGAAGTTAAAAAGCAAGGAAGAAACCACAGACATTTATTTGAAGGCTTTGGATTGAGTTATCTTCCTTGAACCCCCCCATGCACTCTATAGCACCAAAGGAAAACTACTCGGACATTAATGAGAAAAAAGACCTTCCAAGTGTGGAGTCCTTGCCCTCTGAATTGTCCTGCTGGTATCTGAAGTTGTCCTTGCAGATTTTCAGTTAAAATCAAGAAACCATGCTCAAGGGCTTTTCTAGGTGAGCAAGTGAAGGACTTGGAGGTAGCAGAAACTCCAAAATAAGGGATTCTTTCTGACAACAAGGAATTGTCTTCCTGACAATGAGGATCCTTCTTGAGACTTGCCCTCAACACATGTGATGGGGGGTGGAAGCATGAAGATCTTGTCATGAAAAAGCCATGTGGGATAGAGGACTAAACTGTTCTGAGGCAGAGATCTAAAAGGCTATTGGAAGCCACGTGGCTTAACTCAAACTGAAGATCTCCTCTTTTCCCTGTTTGCCAAGAGGGAAGTTCTTGGCAACAAAAAAAGTCCAGGAAAACAAAGAAAATTGCTAAGTAACTAATGAACAAACTAACAAGCAAAATGACAGAAAAAAGATCACAGGGCCAAAAACATTGCAGCCTGTGATGAGAGCAGATCTACAGCTGAAGCCAAAGACAGTTGAAGCAAACCAAGAAGGAAGAAGCTTACACCACTATTCATGACCTCAGTGCAGAGCACAAATAGAAATAGGGCATATATAGGCTGCTTGGGCACTCCAAAGGCAAAAAGTACCCTGGCTTGAGAACACAGGGCACTTTGTCATCCCACAGTAGATACATACATGGACCAACACTGGAAGGAGCAATATGGTGTTTTTCTATAATAGGGAAATACTGAGTTCTCACTGTAAGTGTAAAACAGAATGCAACCTTGAATATGGCCTCACAGTGGCTCCACCATAATTGCTAGTTCCCTGCTGTGTTCCCTATACAGCAGGTCTAGTACTGACATCTGGTACTAATTTAGGGCTCATCTGCTCTACAAAAACAAACATATTGTGGGGCCTCGTTACAGCATGCTTGTCCCTCAACTTGGTTAAACCACGTTCCATCTTGTAAAGTAGATGTGACATAACTGTTTGCATTTTGGCCCTGAACCATGCTACAGATGTTGCAATGTTCAAGAGCCTGAAGTGGCTTAAACTGCAATGCTGGGGATCTACTCCAAAGCAGCAAAAATTCCAGCTCCACAAAGAGAGTGACATTAACCCCTTCCCCCCTGCTCCATGAGACTACTGCCATCTTGTTAAATATACCAATCAGCATGAATCTAATATGAGGTAGCTTAATTTGTCCATGTTTTATGCTGTGGTTATTTGATATCACTTTTATGGAAAGTTATTTTGACTCTGGTCATAGTCACATTTGCCATTTATATGTGAAAGACTATACACATAATTCTCAGGCAAGAGAGACATAGATACGGAGATCTTTCTCCATTTGTTCACACAGCCAGATATATACATTCATTTGGATTTAAACACAAAAAAAAAGAGATTTAGGGTTGCATCAAATGGACAAAATTTCATACAAAGTACCTGAGGTGCACTCACTTGCCTTAGCAAAGGATTTATCTCAAATGCATTTTTTGAGTACCAGAAAATTAATTAAGATTTTATTCTAGGATATTTCAGTGTGTACATCCCCACTTACTGCTCCAGGGACTGCATGCTGACAAAGCTGCTCCAGTTCCAGCTATTGCAGAAACTTCTCACGCTCTGCATGCTGTTCATTCTCATGTGGCATTCTCTTTCACTTTTTTGCTCCAGCTACTGTTTCTCTTGCCAATAAAGATTAACATAACCTTCAAGAAAATCTGGCAGAAGGTCACGGTCATTTCAGGGAGAAGTAAACAGAGTGAGAAAAGCACAGAACAGGATTACTAGAAGAGTGTAAGAATGTATAGGTCATGCTGTTTAGCAAAAATCTATTGGTATTTAACTCAGTCAAAAGTTACATAAACCCTGCTAGACATCTGAGAAGTTGCATGGGGCTGGAATTCAGGACTGCATTGGACCTTGAAAATATTCACAACCTACAGTGTCTTGCTCAACATTGATTATTTTTCCATTACTTGGGGGGTAAGCAGCAGAAGAAATAATTTGCAAATATTTGGAATGTTTCTATTTGTCATTTTAAAATCAATACATATATCTCGTTATTCTCCACAGGGTCTTTCTTTGCCTCTTATGTAACTGGTAAAACAGATTTTATTTTTCCTTTAAGAAAAAAGAAGTTGATCATATCAGTCCAGGACTTTTTCTAAAAAACCTGGAGGCAGTGAGGTTTCCATATACCAGGGCCAAAATACAGATGTTTGGCCTAAAATTAGTTTTATTATTTTTATTTTGGATTTTGGAAAAACAAGCACACAGGTCTTCACAAAAGAACACAAGTACATGTGTTCTCTCTATTACACTGGAAGAAAATGTAGCAACTGTAAAGGACAAAATGAGCAGGCCTGCTTTCTCTAAGCAGAGCTCTCAGAAATGGAAAAACCAAGCAGGCAGAAAACAAGTGTAACGAAGGGACTCTGACCCCGCAAGAATGTCCATTTTTTCCAAATGAACCAAATGGTCTAATAAAGGATATTACCTTCCCTATAAATCTTGCCTTTCAGAAAACAAAGGCATTATGCTTTCAAAATGCTTCCACAACAAGGAGCTGAACCAGGCTATAGAGCAGCCAGGGCTGCAAACAGGGAGAGACCAAAGGTGGAGTTTAAGTGGTATATCATCATGAGAGGAAAATGCTGAATATGCAGCTTAGTGAAATCCTCCTGTTTGGATCTTTCATGGACAATTACAGGAATGTATCATTGATTTTCATGCATACCTCTTGAGGTGTGCCATCTTCATCTGGTGTTCAAATTTTGCTGACAATTCTTGGCACGGGATGGGATTGACTTAAATGATGAATAAAAGCTAGATAATACAGACACTGTGAAGTATAAATAGAGGAGTTAGCAGCAGAGTTTCTATCAGAATTAGCAGAGTAGTGTTTATAAGCTTTGCTGTATACATGTGGTTTTGCTATAGCAACAAAGATTAACAGTCATCATTTTCTATGACCAACATCAAATCTAGTATTTTCTGTATCCTGCCTTGTGAAGAGAAATGATTTAGCTTCCACATGAGATTCAGTCTGGTAGCCAAAATGGGGAAGAAGTTCAAGATACCGAAGTTCATGTACTGTGCATATATGGTATTTCCCAGTGGGCAGCTAGATCAGTAATATAGCAGATCTTCCAGTCTTCTAATGACAAGTACCTAAGTCAAGTGAGAAAATATAAAGATTGCTCTGTTCTCAATGCCAGTTTTAAGAGTTTCTAGGGTTTACTGTCTAAGCTGGAAGTATCGAATGACTACCTGATACTGAGTAAGACTTCAGAAAAGAACAGCCTGTGAGAACTAATCTATTAAAACTCAGAGACATGATGTTCAGCTCAAACCAAGGTACTCATAAGTGCCCCAGAAGTGTCTTGGGCATGTGTCTTAGATGTAATCTACAACACACCACGGATCGCAGGATGACTTCTCCCATCCAACAGGAAACACTAAAGGCAATTCAAAAGCTTTGAAGCTGAGAATATTTATTTATTTCAGGTGATTTTCAGCCACTAGCAACATTCATTAACCAGGGAGCTGAGAAAAGCTGAAAAAAACTAACCCAGCTGATGCTTTAGGAATGTTAAGCTGGTTAAGCTGTTTTTCAAGTAAGATTAAAAAGCAGGCAGAAGATAATGGGTACAATAGTAGGAGTTGAAAGTGAAGTAAGGGAAGATTTTAGTTCAATAAAACAGAAAGTTAACCTCTAAGGAAATTAAAGATCATATGGTTTATGGCCTCCACTTCAGTAAAATATGTACTAGTCTTCTAGTTGACAGATGAAGCAGCCATGAAGATTTAATCTACTCAAACTACACGAAAGGAAAGAATCATGATGGCAAAATAAGACATACATATCCAAGAACATAAGCCAACTAAAAGCATCATATTTTATGACAAAACAAAAAGCAAATAAGTATGCTGAGATATATTGTACATGCTGTTGTGCAGAGCCTGCGGAGTTTAAAAGAGAAGTTAGAAGTGGTCATGTAGGAGAAAAGACATTACATTATTAGTCATGGAGAAACTTGATGGGTATGTCCTACGGGTTATGGAAGATTGCATTTCATGTCTAATGTGTTCCATAAAAGCTACAGTGGAAAAACAGGTCAGATGGTGGGGATATTTTGCAACCAATATCCTGTTACATGATTAGAGAGTCATAGATGACTGAGCAGACTCCCCAGTGTCTGTGGTTGAAGTACTAATTAGTTAAACAAAATCAAAATAAGAGGTATCTGTAATGGACTACTACACTTCACAAACATATAGGACAAGCTTCCTCTCAAAAAATCTGGTTATTAAGAACAGAAAGGAATATTCTGTTACCATAAGTGTCTTTCACCTGCAGATCATTTTCTCAGTCTACACAGCCAGTAATACAACTTCAGAAATTTCTAAGAAGAATAGATTTTTTTCTTAACACGGAAGTCCTGCACGGGATATCAAGTAACTCAGTAATGTCTATTATCAATTACTCACCATAATGGATGTCATTATGATAAACAAGGAAAAGTTAATGACTTTTATAAAAATTGAAAAATTGAAAAATTACCTAATAAGATGAAGTTTGATTTATGTAATGCAAACGGGATATGTCACCAACCTGAAATATCTCTTGTTGGATCTTTTAAAACCTTCAGTATTTAGAACTTAGAGGAACAGCTGAAATTAGAGTTGGGAACATGCATTTAACTGAAGAAGTGCTAAAACAACTGGGAATTTTTCAGGAACATCTTGCCAGATGCCAAGAAGACAAGATTCCTCAGATTTAAAAAGAGATACTAGAGCCAAGTTCCTATAGACATACACAAGCATATAGTACATGTGCATAAGTACATACGTGTGCAGTTATGAATGGAGAGGAAATTACAAACCAATGAAGTGAGAATGATTCTAAACTACAAATAGAAATAAGTGCATAATGAAGTCAGTATGTCGAATGAATGAGTTATCATAAATCAACAAATTTTAAATAAGGCATTTAAGAAACATTCCAGAAGCAATACATTCTGTGAACTAATTATATGTCAATAACCAGATTCAGACAGCAAGATGGTGAAGTCTGATCAAGGAAAAGCAGAAATGTTCACTCTGTATTCCAGTGGCATTTGGAATGAATCAAGTTATCTATCTACTGCTTAAGGTGTTACTGATGGATCCAAAAATTAGCCATGAGTAACAAAGGAGGATGTAAGATAGTCTCTGACACAATTAAACATTTACAAGACCACCGACTCAGATATCTTAGGTTCAGGAGTTTTAACTAAATTAGCTGAGGAAATCTCTGATATAATATTTACTAATATAATTTTCTGGCAAACATTGAAGAGCATTAGATAAATTCCAGAAGACTGGAAAATAGTCAATACAGTCATAGAGACAATCTTGTAGCAAATCTTCATCATCCTCAACAAATAAGTGGAATTTACTAAGGCACAATACTGACTACTTTGAAGGTCATCTGAGATACAAAATGTGAACAGCAGACACCTGAATAGTGGCACTAAAGAAAGGAAGAACAACCCAGAAAGAATCTCATTGATATAGTGTTACAAAGACAAGCAAAGTAATCACATGACCTTTACAATGATGGTGATGAAAATAGCTTCGTCTACAAAAACCAAACAAACACACAAACAAAACCCTACAAACAAACAACACAACACAACACAACAACAACAAAAAAGACATTTACATCTTTGTATTATGCAGAGTTGAAGAAAATTAATTCCAATTTGAAAAAAGAAAATTAGACTCTTTCAGAAAGAAATTGTGACTCCAATAATTATATAATATAAGCGTAGATATTCATCATTAATTAATACAATAAACTGTCCTGTTTCTTTCCACCATTGCCTCTTAGAAAATTTAATGGTAAATTTCAATCTCCTAAGCAACTTCCATCTGAAAGGGAAGACAAAAGCTGACAGTAAATCAGATCAAACAACAGGTCTTGGGGACAGACAGAAAAGTAACTTATGTACATCTACATTAGAGTTCTAGTATGGCATCTGAAACAAGTGTCCCACTCATCCCTGCTAACCAGGTATTGGTTCAGATTGTGGAGCCAAGTCAGAAATTCTGGTCCAGGTGACCACCCACCAATGCACAACTGCTGATGAGGAGAATGGATTACAGTAAAGTCTTCCAGATTGAATCAACCACATATGCAGTAATAAAATTCTGTTGAGATCTAGTACTCTGAAACACTTCTCATACAACACAAAATGACAAAATACGTCTGAGCCATTATGCGGCTATTGTACACCAGCCCTCAAAACTCTGCAGCTGCATTTCTTCATCTATCCAACATTTCTCCTGACTCAAAAATCCCTTCTTTTTTTTTTTTTTTTCTGACCTTGCTATTTTCATTCCTCTATTCACAATCTTTTCATTACCTTCTCTTTCCCTCCTGCCACATTTTTAAATGCTGTTTTCCCTAATGGCAAGGGCAAGTTTCTCAGAAGATCCTTCAAGGTGTCACCAAAGCCTCCAAGGACATGACACCTGTCCACCTGCACTGGGAGAGACCCAGATGTTTCTCCTGCAGCAGGACAAACCAGCAGAAGCATTGTGGCTAACTCTACAACTGCTACTGGGTCTGAGAGAACTGGAGATCAATGCTCAAAACCTTGCTTTGAGTAGGAGGTTGAACTGGATAACCTTCTGCGGTCCCCACAAACCAAATTTATCCTATCATTTTTTACTTCCTTGCAGGGACTTTAATGCCTTTGCACAAAATTCAATTAGAGCTGTGAGAGTCATCTTGTATTCAGCAACTAGCCATGTCAGAAGCCATTCCTCACCCTGTATGAATGGCTTTTTTCTGTTTCAGTGACTGAAAAAGTCACACACAGAACATGCCATGTTAACGCAGTGCTCAAGATGTCTGCCCAAAGACGATTACCCTTCCTAAACACAGAACGGCCTGAGCTTTAGAACCTGCTGCTCATATAAGGAAGGGCTATAGGCAACAGAGAGCTGTGTTGTATCTTCACATAGAATCAAAGACTGACAGATTTGCTTTCCTTACTGTCTCAGACTCCACTGCTGGAGAAGAGCTCCTATTGGTAGTCCCATCTCCTTCCCTGGTGCCTTACCTCCTCAGTGGTGCAAACAGTCCAACAAGTTTAACTGTGGGTGCTGAGAATGGTGGGAATAAGAGATAGGACCAGCATACCCTACAGCAGTTCTTGGGCCACCTCGAGAACAGATTGCAGCACACTTGCCCATAGACTTGAGAGCAGGAAGGTCTGGAGAAATTGTGTAGGCATAATTGTGTGACACTTTCAGTCTCCAACACCCTACAATGTATGAATCAGCTGCAGGAGTCACCAGAGTAGAAAGGTCAGCTGAACTGTGACATTGGATCTCTGTCCCTCCAAAATGAATGCTATACATCCTCAGTACTCAGAAACATCCGTTAGGCATCCAAATTGGCCCAGGGGAACAAGGCATGTCAGCAGGCTTCACACAGCAGCGCATCTGCTGGGACCTTTCCAGTCCTCCCAATAATCATAATAGAATCATAGAATTGTTTAGGTTGGAAAAGGCCTTTAAGATCAAGTCCAACCTTTTACCTAGCACTGCCAAACCCACTACTAAATCATGTCCCTAAGCACCATGGGTGTGTAAGAACTACTAAAAGGGCATTTTGGGAGTATTTTTAGTCTTTAGCGAGCCATGCTATATTCTGAAGGAATTTCTGAGTGGTGGGCATATTACCTCCCTCACTTCCTTTTCTGTCTTTTTCCTATTCATTCACTCCCCTCAAAAAAATCTCATTCTCTCTTCATCTCCTGTCAAGCTATGGGTCATGTTGGCCCTCTCAGGGGATAAAAAATTGTTGTTGTTTGAACACTTTTGCTGACCCATTTCTGTTGAGCTGCAGGTGTTCCTCCCACATAGATGTTTGGCTGTTGCTTAAAGCTACATGCCTGAGCCATAGGCTGTTGAACTGTGGTCCCTCTCTGACTTTGCAGGAGAAAAGGCATGCAGAGAGCTTGGCTGCTGAATGCATTGTGAGTGGGAGGCTGGAGGTAGTTGCTGGGACTGGGGAGGTCCAGCTGTGAGGACCTTTAAGGCAGGGTATGCAAGCCATGGGGTGTTAATGGCCCATCATTAGGCTGGAAGGGTCTAGCAGCTCTAGGAATAGGTGCTTCAGCCAAAAGCATAAGCACAGAACAGATTAATCATTTCACTAAAGTACTGAATAAAAAAAAAGGGAAGAGAAGTTCTTACTTCAGTAGGGGCAAAAGGTCTCCTTTTTGAGGGTACCTTTTCACCCCACAGGGAGTAATCAGATGGCTCTGTGCAGCTACCTTTTATAAAGTCTTACACCAAGTCATGCAAAACCAAGACTAGCTTCACCCAACTTCCAAGCCTTCACAACATCTTTTCCCATGCTATGTGCCAGTGAAGTGAAGGGCAAGGAGGACCCTTCTCCTCCTCTCTTACTGTCTTGGTAAGAAAGCACGGCTTGGTGTGCTGCAGCTTTTCAACTCCTTCCCCCACACCCCACCAGTAAACATGCAGGCAATTGTGCTTTTGTATTATCTTAGCTGTCCTGGGCTGGGCACCAGATTGGAATGTTCATCCTTTCAATGCCATCCATGAAATGAGAAACAGACAGACAGTGAAGGTCTAGTCTTTCAGACGGCTATTTTTCAGGTTACATGGTTTTGGTCCATGGAACCTTTCTAAGGCTTGTCCAAAGTGATATCTTGGAAATGTGGATAGTATACATGTTGGGTCCTCAGCACCAAGTGCGTTGCTTTGTTAATCTATTTGTATAGCAATGCATACTTGATAAAGCCGATAGTTTATGCAATCTTCAATCTACTAGCTTCTGTATGTGCTACACCCTCTACTTTCTATAACTGCAATCCAGAACAACTGTTTTTGTCTAGTTCTCATAGCAAGTAAAATAGGCATGCAAAATGCCTATTATATTATTTTTCTTCTGAAGGATGATTGTGAAACAATAGCTCTGAAAAGTATGGGTTGTTCTGTTCATTTTAAGAAACTGACGCTGAAACCAGAAGATGATAATTTGAATGGCAGTATAAAGAATTATTTCTATGTTATTTGTCAGGCACAGAAAAATAATGTGCTCATCACAAAAATCTAGATTGCTTCTTCTTTGCTTACACAGAACCTGACGTTGTTTAATCCGTCCTTTCTAGCAGTCAAAATATTCAGCTTTTGTCCTACCATTTATTAACAACTGCCTCATCAGTGGAGCAAAGAAAAGTGTTTAGCATTCAAAAGCACATATATATTATTGTAATATATACACACAGATCTACTGGAAAAAGAACAAATATCTTAAATTTTGGCACAGCTTTGAAGTACTTGATTTTGCAACTTCAACACACTTGCTGTATTTTTTTAGTGTAATTTCCTGAAGTTTATCTTAAAAACTAGGGGTCTGACCTGAAGTAATCTATTGGTCCTCATCAGAATCACAACTTTTAGAATCACAAAACAGTCCTTTACAACCTGAGCTAACACATTAAATGACAGGAGAAGAATCTCTAGATCACAGAATCATAGAATGGGTTGGATTGAAAAGGACCTTAAAGATGACCTAGTCCAAACCCCCAGGGACATCTTTCACTATCAGTTTGATCAAAGACCCAGCCAGCCTGACCTTGAACACTTCCAATGGTGGGGCACCCACAACTTCTCTGGGCAGCCTGCTCCAGTGTCTCATTACCCTCACTGTAAAAAATTCTTCCTTATGTCCAACCTAAATCTGTTTAAAGCCATTTCCCCTTGTCTTATTACTGCAGACCTTGGAAAAAAGTCTCCCTCTATCTTTCTTATAAGCCCCCTTTATATATTGAAAGGATGCAATATGGTCTCCCTTCTCTCCTCCAGGTGGAACACCTCAAACTCTCTCAGCCTGTCCTCACAGCAGAGCTGTTCCAGCCCTCTGGTCATTTTTGTGGCCTCCTCTGTATCCTTTCTAACAGGTCCATATCTTTCTTGTACAGGAGACCCAGATCTGGATGCAGTACTCCAGGCAGAGTCCCTTAACCTGCTGTCTGTGTTTATTTTGATGCAGCTGAAAATACAACTGACTTCCTGAGCTGCAAGTGCACGTTGCTGGCTCATGTCCAATTTTTCATCTACTAGTAGACCCAAGTCATTCTCCACAGGGCTGCTTTCAGTCCATTCATCTCCCAGTCTGTACTGATACTGGGGACTGTCCTGACCCAGGTGCTGGATTTTGCACTTGGTCTTGTTGAAGTTCATGAGGTTCACATGGACCCACTCCTGCCTGTGAAGTTCCTGTGGCATCCCTTTCCTTTAGCAAATCAACTGCATCACTCAGGTTAGTGTCATCTACAAACTTGCTGAGGGTGCATCGTCTGTGTTGTTGATGAAGATATTGAATACTATTGGTCTCAGTATGGATCCTTGAGGGACACAACTTGCTACTGGTTTCCACTTGGACATTAAACTATTGAATGTAACTCTTTGGACATGGCCATACGGCCAGTCTCTTATCCATCTAACAGTCTATCCATTAAACCCATACCTCACCAACTGAGCAGCAAGAATGTTGTCATGGACCATATCAAAGGCCTTACAGAGGTCAAGGTAGATGATATCTGCAGCTCCTACTTTGTCCACTGATGCAGTCATTCTATTGTAGAAGGCTTATCACCCTCTGTCTGAGACTGAAATTGATGAATCTCAAGAGATACAATCTGTTAAGGGTTTCCACACCTACTTAAGCGGCAACACAGGAATGCAAAGACTAGAATGTATAAGACATTTGCTCTTGTATTTGTAGGCCTTTCTCTTCCAGTCTCCGGAACTTTCCCTACTCAGCAGAACTCCATGCTATCCCTGTGCTGCTCTTCTCTCTCCATACACTCCTAGCCTCCCCTCTTGTACATTCTTCTTCCCCTCTACCTTCTCCATGATGTTTCAGGAGCAAGAGCAAGACTATAGAGAAGAGAGATGGGCTGTGGATATGATTACAGCAGATAAGAGATGAAAATGCAGAGATGCCTAAACTGCAATTGCCTAACCCAGGATCAGAAGCAGTGCAGGACAGCCCTATGTAGAGGCAATAGTAGTTGTATTTGCCCTATGCAATTCAGATACAGCCAGTTATTTCAAGCTAACATGGATACCACTAAAATTTTGTATGGTGTAGACACTTTTCTTACAATGTCCTGGAAAAAACTGCATAAGGAATTGATTTGAATGATTTCCTCAATGCAACTGAAGATGTTTCAAACAGTTTTAATTGTCCATTGTCTCTCTGAACAGACAAAGCATGCCTAAAACATATGGAATGATCATAAAATGTGTGTGAAATTTTGGTAACAAAACTGTACTGAGGATGTGTAAATTAAGGCTATTCAAAGAATTACAAGTTGGCAAAAACTGGACAAATTTTCAAGGGCAAGTAAATGATCAGTCCCTAAAACTCAAACAGTTCTTCTCACACATAAGTCTCTGCTCCAAAGTAAAGACTCATGATCATTGTCATGGCACCAAGTGTAAAACAATGTGTAGAACTTACTTTGAGAAACTGAAGCTTAAAAAGAACACATTCAGCCCCAGTCAGACCAGGAAATTCCAACTCAAGCATTTAATTTTAAGAAAATTATGTACTTATGTATCTTATAATGGAAAATGTCAGAATCTTCTTTCATATGATGGCTCTAAAATCTAAAGAACTTAAGCCCTCTGTACTTCCAATTTCTGTAACACAGGAGTAAGTAACAATAATTTATTTGATGCTCTACAAAACACAATCATTTTCCTTTCCACATCTCGAATCACAGTGCAGAATTTATCATTGTATTGTTTGATCTTTGTTGAATCTCACTGTTTGTAGTATCTTGGGTATAAATTTGGGTCAAAGAGAATCACTGACTCCAAAAGGATAGATAGTGTTTGTACATTCTGTGGCAGAAAAGAGTAATAAACGTGAAAGCAAGATGAAATTAGAATGAAAGAAAAAACAGTCAGCTGAATTAGAATGACATGTACAAGCCTAAGGGACAATACAGCAGATGAAAATATGAGAGATAAGACAGGAAGATAATTTCGTTTAGAGCATTTCATCTTTCTTCTGCAAATATCAAAGGAGTTTAATTTAAAAAAAAAAAAAAAAAAGGATTAGCTGATATTACCACTTTTATATCCATGATTTTTTTCATCAATTCATACCTGCTCAGAGACATATTTAAAACATCAGAGGCTCACATAATACACTTTAAAGTCGTATTCTCAATTGCAGTCTCCTACTCCCAACCTGTGTATTTGAGTCAAAGCTCTTCACCGACATATAATTCATTATTTTACAAATTTTCTCTTTAAAACGACCACCCCCCCCAAATTACACAGAGAAATTTGCATCCAAATCACTCCATTTGAATCAGTTTAAATTAACAGCAACTAGAAAGAACCCATAAAAATGTGAAAATAACATTATTTTTCACTAAAATTAGCAACTTAAATAATGATAAATAAGTCAAATAAATCAAATAAGCTTCTAGTGTGTTTTTAGTAAATGGAGCTATGTCACACTCATAAATAACAGCATGAGAAGATTCCCAGTTAAAGTATACTGCAGCAAAAATATCTGAACATAGAAGCCTTGAATCATGAAATCAGATTCCAGAGGGTGGATGCTTTTCTGACAATTAGTTTGAAACCTGAAATAATACTAGAATATATTGCCAGCCTGAATTCAGAATTCATACTTTCCCTTTAGTGTCTTACAGACAGGTGTTACGTTAAATACAGTGAAGCTCAATTGGTCTGCATCATATAAACATGTCTAGAGCATAAGCAAATGAACAATCTTCACCAAAAGTGACCAAAAGTCTGAATAACAGATATACTTGGTGTAGAAGTCCATTGCAAGGAAAAAAACCTTAAATTCTATGTCAAGGATCAAGCAGGATATTTTTTTTTCCAAAAATTATTTACTAAATAATTAATTTTGAAGACAGGAATCAACTTCTTAATTCTATATTATATCTAAACCAGAAACATTCTATTTTAAGTGCAAAACATGCTTTAAAAATTTACATGTAGAAGGTAATCAACATTGATTTGGACATCATGTGGTAATGATATTGTTAATTAGCATTTCAACTGAGAATTTTCAGTTAATATTCTAGTATGTATTTAAAGGTTTTCAATTCAGAAAATATGAAAATATCCAGCCTTGACCCTCTATCAAGATAGAGATAGAAATGGAGATTTTTAAAATAAGCTTGATTGAAACTGGGTCTTAGCAACATAATATTCATAATCTAATATTAACTGTTTAGAAAATGAGAAACAAAGGTGTACATCTGTTTCTTAAGTAGTACTTTTTAAGCTATATAATGGATATACAGTGACAGAAAATACTGACAGAAATCTTTTTCAAAAAGTATCTGAAAATCTCACCAGTGCCAAGTGAAATCTACAACTTATCTTACACGCTTTTTTTCACATCAATGCAATGACCTGATCTAGTATATGGACTGAAGTTGGACCAAGGGTTGGACTTGATGATCTGTGAGGTCTTTTCCAACCCAGTCAATTCTGTGACCAGAATTAGTAGCATAGCTAAACTAAAACGTATTCTCAAGGGCTTTAGGAGATGAATGGTAGCTTACTGTCTGTAGCTTGAAAGAGCAAGCAAACCCCTTTCATTTAGCTGTTTTTAAAGCCTACTGAGTAATTTTGCAAAAGATGCTGTGGAGATAGTTTTGAAGAATCAGTGTAGTGCATTGGGAATGGTTCCAGCTTGATTTTTTTACGGAACCTGAGGACGAAATGCTGGTCACACTGACAACAGCAGCAAATTGTGTATGCAATTCTAAAGGATCTTCAACTGCAGCTGAAGACATTTTCATACACAGCACGGCTACAATATGAGCAGTAAAAATGTGCATCTCACTCCTGTCTATATCAAATATGAGACCTCAAATCTTACATATAGAAGTATACGTTAGAAGAAAAGATAACTGATTTTTCCTTTATTTCTGGTGAACTTGTCAATTAAGGTTAATTCTAATGGCTCTTTGTACTGTATTAAAGCTGTGGGAAAAGTTCTTGCACAGTAAATGAAGCTTCTTATTTCTTTAACTGCTCTCCAGATAACGAAACATTTTTGTTGCTACAGAAAATTCAGTAAGCAACTCAGAGCTGAAAGACTCATTAGAAAGTAATCAAACCCACAAGATGATTGTTTAAGAAGTTCTAATATCCAGACTTTTCGAAATCTAGGAAACAGCAAACCAATTACAGGTTTGACACTTGGTGTATGGCATCTAAGTCATAGACTAGGTCCAAGAACTCTAAAAAGACACTATTATATTTCAAATCTAAAAAGTATAAAATATATCTCAAAGTGTAATTTGAAATCTTCTGCTGAAATGTACTCCTATAACTACAGTACTATGGCCTTGTACTGAATTATGGAACTAATGTATTCCACAAGTATTCTCTTTTTCAAATACCAAAAAAAAAAAGACATCATACTTTCAGGTTTTTGAGGTAGAGTTAATTTCTGAAGAATTTGCCAAGATGTTCTGCAGATTTTTGCTGGTGTTGCACTTTAGCAGCAGAAGCAAAAGAAAAAAAAACTCAACAGTTTAGTGGAAAATCAATTATAAATTATGTGAGGTACCTCCAAAATTTTCCACAGAAATGGGAACACATCCATTCATTTTCTGTAAAACAAAATGGCAAAGTTTCCTGCATTTTTTTCCAATTTTTCACCTCGATTTTTAACTAGACTCAATGATATTCTTGTTTCATTTGGGCTTAAGACATCTTTTTACCAGAGAGTTTTGTTTGTTTTTCATGTGATGGTGTTTTCCCATTTCACTTAGGTGGTAACTGTACTTAAATAATGCACATGAAATCTATTAACTCCAGTCTTTCTGAAATTGTGTTAACCTTTGCAGTGAATACCACACAGAGATTTTGGATATCTGAACCACACATCTTGTTTGAATATCCATTCAAAAAGGAAAGCAAAATTTGACTTCATGTAGGTTTTTTCTATGTTTGGGTGGGGTTTTTTTGTTTGTTTGGTGGGTTTTTTATCATGGTGTAGTGGAGGCCAGTAAGTTTGAAAGAGACAGGTGTGAACTTTTTATTTCAAATTGCCAGAGAGGTAGAAAAATCTCTAGAAACATGGCTCATCTGCCTGAAGAAATTCTATTAATTCAGGTAATCTACATATCCTATTAGCACTCATAGCCCCTTTTCAAATAAATATAAATCCATTTTAATTGTAACTGGAATTCCTATAAGCAAAATAAAACATAATCTGCAAATGAAGATCAATACCTCATATGCAAAACCCTGGTGTTGAAAAAATTGAAGCTTCTGGCTCTGTCAACCTAGGACCATTTCTACTTGTATTGATGGAGTAATTTTAGGGCAGAAAAAGTTCCACTTGAGAAGAAATCGCAATACCCAGTGGCAAGATACATGGATGTACACTAAATATATTCATAGCATGAATGCAAACTGAATATATTCCATGTATGGAGGCATTTCAGAGACACCTTCTTAATGGATGCAGCAACTATATCTTCTGTCTGAGGATCTTTAGAAAATGATAGCTGATCTTGGAATTAAGTTTCAAAGAAATGAGAAGATAACTCAGCTGATTACTTCCTGCTTGAAATTTTTTATTTTGATAATTTACAAAAAAAATCCAAACCAAACCAAACCAAAAAAAATTAAAAGTCCTGCTCTTTTCACACAGAAGTATAAGAGAACATTTAAAATATGAAATACAAGTAAACAAATATGAGTAATTTTGAGGCCTTTCTCCCCCTTTATCACACACAGTTTCAGGTTTTGTATGTTATAGACATAAAACAAACAAAAATTCACGCAGTTCATATGCTGAATCACTTCATATTTTGAAAATGAAACGTTTACCTTGACTGATTATTGACTTCCGGTGCCACTGAAAGGAAGAAATTGCCCTGGTGCTTTACAAAATTAATTGATTCAAAAGCAATTTTCCAAATCACAGGAAAACAAGTCTGCATACAGGCTATGAACACAGCATAATCTTCATGCATTGTAGCCTACTTTTACAGCTCTGAGTCTCCAGGGACTGAAGAGAATTCAAACTGTCACATTCAGCCTATTCCCTCTACTAGCAAAAGTGAACAGGAGCATCTGACTGGGGTTTTATTTACTGCACCCATTCCTTGTCTAGTGGAAACACTGTGGTTTTCATTGCCATCTTCAAACCTCATTGTTGTTTGAACACTCACACCTTGAACAACTTCTTCTCAGTAGTATTCCTCCAGCACATGTATCTTAATTCACTTCTGAAGAGAACAAAAGTCATGGATCTGATTTTCTTCAGGAAAAAAAAAAATCCCATTAACTCCAGACAGAATGAAAACAATATTTTTGCCTAGATGTCTCAAAATGATGCTGTGCCTAAAAGTTCCTTCTCCAGATCATCTTTCATACTTTTTATATTCTTCCATGTTGCTAAATCCTTTATCCTGGTCTCCATCATCTCATATGGGGATTCACTTTATCCAACTATGGCCTGCTAAAAATGTATCTAATCCAAACCACTTGCTTTTGTTGTCTATATATCATTAGGGTACACATACCGGCATGTTCAGAGACAGATTCATCCCAGCCCAGAACAAAGGTCTCAGATGACAAAGACATATGCAGAGCCTGGATGTGAAGATCTGGAATAAAGCCCAACCCAAAGGTTATGCCTTGATTCTGGGACTGAGTAAACAAGTTAACATTATTCATAATGATTAGAAAGAAGGTAAAAGGGATTAACAGGGAAAAGATTGAAAGTCTTTGTTTATCCATTTCAAATTTGAGGTAACATCTGGATATTTGTAGAAAGATCTTAAAGAGAAAGTAATTAAAGTAGGTGAAGAACAAATCTAGCTGGAGTGTGATCTTCATGCTCTGACACTGTTTTTCAAATTCAATATTTATTTTCATATAAAAGATATTTGGGAATATTGTAATAATTATCATCACCACCCAAAGCAGAACTACTACAAATCACCTCTCTCTTCCAGTTCTTTTCTATTGATGTCTAATGCACAGTCATTTTTTAGACCTGGAAAATAAGTTCATGTGGCTTTCAGGAAAAAATGTTTTGGTTCTCTGCTAGGCAACAATATATATAGTTTCTCTTAATGTTTTTATTTAATCACTGTAACTGGCACATCTCCTGTATCCTACCACTGAAACTGTGTCATTAACCTGGAAAAGGTCAACCACAAACTCAAATTTTAAATTGAGTTAAGCACAGTTCATTCTATAAAGCACAGTTTATTCTATAAAAACTGTGAGACACAGTCAGCACACGGAAGATCTATCCAACCTTTGTTTTGTCTTTCCTCTTCACAAAATCAGCAAGGTTTGGTGTGTCCCAGAGTGTCTCACAGTTTCTGAGCTTAACACACCTCTAATCCACTGTGTCTCTTTCAGTGGTCCTATTAAAATCTTATAACCTTGAAATGATACTTTTTTTTTTTTTTTTTTCCAAGGAGCCCTTTATTTTCCCTCCATCCAGGAGAAAACTGAGTATGATCTCTGCAAGTCTGAATACAGGGAAAAAGCTTCTATCCATGTTCTCATTGGGAAAGTAAGTGCAGAGCCATTTGTACCAATGCTAATTATCATCTACTTAGAACAATAAAAGCTTTAGAGACAACAATTTATGAAGCAATGAATAATTTCTATGCAGATGTCATTTATGAAACAGGCAATCTTCTACATGAGGAACCCATATAGAAGTATTGGACAACCTAACCTGCTTAAATTACTTCACATCTTTTCACCTGTCTCCTTGTCTAATGCAGAGCCTTGTCCTGGGCTGGAATATATGATGTCAACTTTTCATCCATAGGGGTTGGTACAGACAGTTTTAAGATCATTATCTGCCCAACCTCTTTAATCTAATGAAATTAGTACAGGTATTTCTCAGAGGAAAGGACTATGAATCACCACTGGCAAATAAGGTTAATCACCCTAACAGCCTCCCTGAGTCCATGAACTTTCTCCATCAGCCTTAGTGCCAGCAGAAGATGTTCCTTGACCACCTTTTTTACACAGGAGGATAGTTCCTGAAAATCTATTCGAGATATTAAATAACCTTTCCAGTATTAGTATGATGCTCTGCACATGCCATGCTTTGAAAGTACTGGCCAATATTAGCTTCATTCTTCAATATGCCAGGCTCCATGAACTATAAGACGATGGTATATTCTAAAATATATTCATTACTAGAAGAATTTTAGTAAAATTACTCTAATATTATCTTAAATTACACTAGTATTGCTAATTTATTTTAATATATATTTGTTTTGTTTTGTTTCATTTTCCTAGAAAACACGCATCACCTTTAATCTGGAGAGTTTAGAATGCTGTGGAAGGTGTGAATTTCTGATTGTTCATAGGCTCTATATCAGATGTACATACCTCTATTTGAATTCATCCCTAGAAAAGCAGATGGGAATGTGGAAGGCTTAAGATCTATCCACTCTGTTACACAGAACATTTCCGCTGAAATCAAGAGATTTTTGTATGAGGACCAAGTTACTAATTTATTTCGAAAACGTAAGAATACACTTCTTTTATTTTCTAGTGGAACGCAGTGGAAGACATTTGACTATTCTGCATCAGGCTAACACTGTTTCAGCTTCCTGAAGTGGGAGAAGACCTAGTCTTCAATTTATGTGACACTGATAATTATCACTCAGTTACCCAGTTTATAAAACAATATTTGCAGTCACTCTTAAAAGAGACAGATCCTAGAACATCCCCAAATTATATACTTGGCACGATACCCATAATCACAGATGATATCCTACCAAGGCTTGCATGACATAGAAACCAAGTCTAATGGTACTGTTTGGGCAAAACAAGTAGGCAGAGATGCTTCTAAATATTGCTTTTCCACTACTTATATTTTCTTTTTAATCTCCCATCTGTTAGCTACAAGATGAAAAAAGTTTTGTTCTACATTTTGTATATACAGATATATAAAAATTAGAACTGGTTCCCAAATTAGGTCTGTCTCTCGTTCCTAGTGTCTCTTCTCACAGGTACAATTCTACTGACACTTGGTTCACCAAGCAGCTCCTTTCTCTTCCTCTGTTCCTGTCATCTCAGATTTGCTACCCTGAAGGCCACTGTTTCCTCCATGCAAGGCAAGGCCCAGTTCTCCTCCTCACAATCCCATCTCTTCTGGCACCACTCAATATTGTTTTGACAGAAACCATGCCAAAATCTGTTTCACAAATTTCATCTTGTGACTGATTCAGCTGTTTATATCCTGCATAACCAAAAAAAGGAATTATGGGGCTTTCTTTAATGGGGCTTAAAAACATCACAGACACAAAGTAGACACTAACTGCCTTTAATCAGTTTCCAAGAAGCATTATATTAATAGAACAATTCTAGCCATTAAGCACACTTCTATTCCTAGATAGAACTGCTATTGTAACATGATCTGATATGATGCAAAATAAGCCTTCTTCATGAAATATTTAATAAATGTACAAAAGCAGAATAGCTGATAATGGGCTATTCTAGTAAATCTGTTCAAAGTAGGATTTAGCAATTAGATGTCATTGCTTTGTGACTTCCCAAACAGATTACCCAAACAACCTAGCCTACTGCACATCAGAAAAAATAACCACATCCTAAAACTGAAATGGAAAAATATATGGCAAATTTATTCCGATAAGAATTTCACTGGATTTCTAGATTAATTTGCAAAAATAGATTAGGTCCATCACCATTGAGATGAACAGATTTCAGCTCTCACTGAAACATTTGAAAGGTCTATGTGGACAAATAAAGAATTTATGTGGTTAAAAGTACCAGCATAATATTAAAATATTGCCTATATTACTTAAATCAAGATGAATAAACGCATGCTTTGTGTAGAAATCTCTCCCATATAAGCCAGATATTGAAAAAATCCTTGCTCTGTATAGATATACTCTCTAAGGCAACTTCTACTCACTTTACTCATCCCAAAGTAAGAAACATGTTAAGAGTTCCAGTATACTATGTAATTAAACTTGTATAAATCAGACTGCATTTGCCCCGAAAGTTAAAATGAAATAACTCCCAGAAGGACAAAATAAAAAAAAAAGATACATTACTATAGCACATATCCGTGAATCAATGGTGAAAAATCTCTTTAGTTTCCAAAGTCTACCTTAGCAACTACGTATATTAGTTGGTTTCTCCTCAAAAAGCTAAATATTTCTTTTAAATTCAGTAAGAACAGTGAATTTCTTAAAAATACTTATATAACATACAAGAAAGGGTTGAATAAAAAGTAAAATCCCTGTGAGCTGAAACTTAATAGATTGCAGTTGGTTGCTCCAAACTGTTTGTGGTTAAAAGCATTTTAAAAGCACAGTGTCATTGCATTATGAGTAAGTCAGGTTTTCTTTCTTTTTTTTGGTTTTTTCCTCTTCAGTGTAATTTTTTACCAGGAATTGTCACCTTGACCATATCTTACATTAACCCAAATGCTAAATGTTAATTTCCCTAAACTGTTTTTGTGTGACTGCCTTTCCTAAAGAATCGTGGAAGCCATAAGCCCTGTTTCAGGAGTATTGAGCGCCTAAAGTTCCAGTTAAATCAGCAGTTGCTGTGTATAACGGGCAGCCTTTAAAAACAAGTTATAAGGCAATGTTGCTGACATAGAGAAAGTAGCCCTGGAAGCTCCTTGCATGGAGAACACCCATTGACCTATCTGGTATTTCCATATATGAAAGCCTGGAAAACAGCTTTCTGTTCTCAAATCTTCGGAGGCACTGGGACTTCACTCAGTCTTATTATGGATTTTCTTAGTTTCCATCTCACAAAAATGCTTCTCCATTTTAAATTACATTAAAACCAGCCCCTACATTTGTGTGCATTTATGTGTGGTTGTATGTGTGTACATACATACACACATTCCTCCATTTTGTATTTTGAGGTAGCAAACATAAACTACCTTTGCTACTGAGAGTTCAGCCCAAAAGAATGGAAACACGATGCATGTATATAGTTTAATACCTTTGGCAATAATAAAGATACGATCTGTCTCTGGAGAAACAGCAAGACAACCACATTACTACTGTTCATGTGCCACAATATCACCACTGTCATTTTGGTGAGGTCTTCCAACTTTAAGGATCTGGGCAAATGTCCCCTTTACTGGAATGATGCCTTATATTGGGCAAATACAGAGTCTTGTGATCATTTGCTGTCCTCAGCAAAACCTTATGGATCAATGTAGCTTAATGTAGCTTACACCAATGTTATTAGGAAGCTATTTTCTCCGTCTGGGATTGACAGAGCCCCATGCACACTTCTGTCAGCCACCAAAAGGGCGAAAAGTGAAAAAAATAGGTCTGCTAACTATGGTTCACTATGATAGCTTTATATGCATTTGGAATTCACCTATATTGAACAAAACGGCTTTATTTCTTTTCATTGTCAGAAAAGTACAGGGAAGTGATAAAAGGGGTAAGTACATAGACCTCAGAATAGGTGAGAAAAACTGGTGTCCAATACGATTACAAAAAATTATCACTTAATCTACCAAATGCCTACTATCGTATTTCACAACTGTGACTTTCAAGAGCAAGAAGCCGTTGTTTCTCCCCCTTATTACAGATGTTCTGCAAAATGAAAGCTACATGAAACAGCTAAGGAAGAGATTTTTTTTTATACTGGTTTATTTTAATTGAGAAAAAAAAAATGTAAGACAGATGCAAAAATGAAGCTTTCTTAAGTACTCCTTAATTAAATCAGACAGTATAGAGCTGAGACCCAAATCTGTGTAAAAGGAACTTCTTCTTTAAATATCACAGTGTTCTGAGCAACCCCTTTTAGCCAGTGGCTGGAATAGTGGTAAGGTCTTCCAGATCTTTTGAGGACAGGCCTGAAAATCACAGCTCCCAAAATCTCTTGTCTCAATGTGCTTTGAAATGCTGACTTACATGTTCATGAAAAGATAAGGTACCAAGTAATTTGCCAACAACTGTTGCCTTTCCAAAAATAAGTCCATATTTATTGGCTTTCTGGATATACAACAAAAGCTTTTGGGTTACAAAAGTCACTTCAGTAAAGCTTTTTGGTCAGAGAGCAGATTAACTATTCAAGTTCTATTCTGATCTCTCTCTCTCTGGAATACTTCCTTTTGCCCAGCTTCTCTCAGTTGTAAGTTGTATGAATGAACGCTGTATGAATGAGAATGCTACAGTTCATTCATTGGTAAAGTAAAATTACAGCCTCAACTGTTTATGGTCTTGCACTGTAAACAGATCACTGACACAAACAAAAAAAAGCCACGGAGGGTGAATTTCCTTACTTTTTTAGTCCAACTCATGCAAGTGGCATGGAAAAAGTGAAAAACGTAGCAAAAAAGAATTCATCTGCAGCCAGATCAGTCCACTGAGCTGACTTAACTGAACAAATAGTCTCTCCCTAATGCCTGTAGAGGGAAGGTGGCAGAACAAGAAGGCTTGGAAGAGAGAGACTGCTGTTGTGGTGACAGCCCTCACTCATGTTGCATTGAAGTAACCGTAAAATCACTCAGTGAGAGGAAAACAGTATATGACATAGTGTTGGGGTGAAGCTTGTGTTTGTATCTTAGAGTCATAGAATAGTTTGGGTTGGAAGGGACCTTCAAAGGTCATCAAGTCCAACCCCCTGCAATGAGCAGGGACAACAGAGAACAGAGAAATTCTTGTTCTCTGCTTGTATAGCAATACAAGTAGTACCCAACAACTGTTCAAGATCTTCCCTTTCTTCTCCAATTGTCTGTCCCCTGTTCCTCTCATTTTCTCACAGAGATGTTCCCAGTCCATTGGTTCTGATGAAAACTGGATTCTGTCCACACAGGAGAAGATCCAGCATCTTCCTCCTCAAGGAAGAAGCATATGGGTTTGATACATATATTGTTCTGCAGTCAGTCAATCCTACACAGGATTGGTGTGAAAAGAATATTAATTTTGTACAAAATCAAAAAATCTCATGTACATATGTAGGAGGAAGAGCATTCTGCTGGAAGTGATTTGACTTGCAGCAATAGAGTTCAGGTCTGTGACCTGAGCAGTAGCTAGAAGATAGGATTTCAACACAGGATTTATGTCAAGATTTGTGTGTAAATACAAACTTATTTTGCTACATGATCTAATGTTACTAAGGCCTATTATTTTATTATGAAGGTATACTGGACAGTACTTGTAAGAAGAGATAGACAGGCTTTTGTCAACATGAACACAGCCTGTACCATTAAAATATTCAAGCATAGAATAGAGCAACTATGGAATCAGCCAAAGAAAATCAAATCAAAATACAAGAAAAAGATTTCTGGTGTAAAAAAAACACCCCTTTTTTCATTAAAACCAGGTCTTTTCATATGAACAAAAAAGAAAGGAGTGAAAGTATAAAGAGATTTCTGTTCATTTCTTCACCTTTAACATTCAGGAGGACAAATAGTCTACAAGTTGGATGTGGTATTGACATAGGAGGTATCATTCTAATTAATACGGAACACTGAATTTTATTGGAGAACAAGAGCAAGTAGTGCAGAATGGTGACTTTCTGTTTAAAATATTTGGAAGACAGGCTCACACTATGACCTGCTTCCAGTTTCCAGTGGTATTAGAGATGAAGCCAGTATAAATCCAGTTGTCACAAAAGAACAAGTTATAGTATATATTAAACCACAAAAAATACTTTCAAATAACATTAAGGGTATGACTTAAGCCCACAAAAGCTAGGAAATTCAGAGTTAGGGCTGCAACTCTGTCCTCAGCTCACCCCATCTTGTTTAGGTATTACAGCAGATATGAAAAGAGCTACATGAAACATCATGGCTTTGGTTTACAAGGGCTAGCACAAAATTTGGCATTCATCTGTGCTGGGTAGGGTTTGCCAGTTAAGCTGGAGCTGACAAAGCCTTCTCATGAAGTGGAAGATTACATGACGAATAAACCAGATCTCTGGACTAAATGTAATAATAGAGTGCATGCCTCCCTTTACCTGAATAAATTTGTCATCCACGTTCCTGGACTTCAGGTAGCTAATTTCTTTTGGAGACATTTGCTGGGAGTCATAGGATTAGTGTCACTTGTGTCACATATACAGGTCTGAACTAAGTAAGCAGGTAATCACAGTGACTGGTATTTGAATGTGTTGAAGGTAGTGAGCAAAACACAAATGCAGCAAAGTGGGTTGTTAACTAGCAATGGATCTGTAATGAAGAATATGAGATCATTTGATGAAAGTAATAAGGTTCAACAAAAAAGACACTTAAGAAGTAGCAACAGATTAAGAGATGAGCTCAAGAAGCAACTAAAAGCAGAAAATTAGCTACAGAAGTGAATTGAAGGAGGTTTTCCTCTGATATCCAAGAAGAGTATGAGTTGCATCAGTCTGAGTTGAAGTTGTGAGGATAGAGAAACGGAGAAACAGATGCACATGTTTTATTTAGCACTTCCTGTGTCATACACTTGCTAAAGTGAAGAGTGACTACTTCCTGGAACACTCAAAGTTTTTGTATGTTTGCTATCATGAGTAGAAAAATATTCAAGATTTCCACTCAGATTTGATCAACCTTTGGATCATTGTAACAAGTATTATTTGTAATTCCTGCATCCCTGCAAATACTCCGTACTTTGTTAGTATGTCTATGAGATGCATTACATTCTGAGATGTATTTACACAAACAAACATACCTTTTTGCTGACTTAAGGGCACTATACAAATGTTTGCATAAGTATTGCTAAGTCAGGTCACTTGTAATTTTCCAAACTCCCAATAATATAGAAAAAATATAATTATGCAGGGCCTTGGTTTCATGTTCAACATTATTTTTAAGGAAGTCAATAACAGCTGGATTAGGTCCACTAGATACCCTGGTGCCATCAGCCCCTCCACCAGATTTCACATGAGCATATTAGTGACTTCATCATAGCAGAATCAGGTGGTGACTGATTCATGTTCATTCAGGTATTGATTCATGCTTTCCAAAAATTCTGTCCATGAGTTACTTTAAGCTTCCCAAACATTTCAGAGAGCTGGAATGAATCTTGAATTTACAATGAATGTCATAACTTGCTGAGTTTTAAGTAATTCCCTGTTTCTTGATGTGAGCTTAATTGCTCTGCATAAAGTACAGTAACCTGTGATTCTCTGCTTCTTTGCAATAGCTATGCCTAAGGATATGAATAATAGCTCCATACTTCTTTGACATTTGTATGTTAATTTCAAAACATAGAAAAGACATTTAATAAAACTAACAATAAAACTAACTGATATATGTTGGATTCACTTTTTTTTTTTTTTTTATAAAGCCTTACATCAGATCAAAAGCAAAAATTAGCTGAAACAGGCAGGATTGCACAGTTCCCCTCCAAAGAATAAATTGCCCCATATTTGCTGGAAATCCAGACTATTTCACCAAAAGGTTTTAAGTCTCTGCTAAATTCCATGTAAGACTTGGGGTTCACTTACCAAAAGTTTCATACTTGTAGGCAGATACCACAAGAAAGATACTTTTTAACAGCAATTCACATTGCAGACAATCAAGTTACCATGGACCAGTTCAAATTCTGCTACATTTTGTGTTTGTCTTCTTAGCCTCCTTCATACTTGAGTCAATATAACCTTTTTCCCTTAGACTCAAGCTACATTTTATTAATATATGACTGACTGGCTGAAAGGATACATCATTTCAACTAACAAGACTGAAAAAAAAGCTTCTATAATTCCACCATGTGGCCAAGCATTCATGACGGATGAGCTTATATTTGCTTTGAGCAGAAAACATCCTTTCATGCTGTAACTTGTTCTGTTGATGCATGATTTCTTGTTAAACTAATCTGACTTTGTTGTGATTTCTCAGTCTGACCATGCTGAACTCAATTATATAAGGCAGTGTTTTGAGGAAATCACAGTCACAATCACAAATGTTACTGAGCAACAGACGTCAGTTTAATTCCCTATGGAGTAATTTTGTGCATTCAGTAAACTTAATTTAAATTAACTACATTCAGTTTACCACTTACCTTCTGAATACGAAAATATTTTGACTTTTAGCTTAAACCAGGAACTCACTAGAAGAAAATGAACAGGAATGAACTTACAGTAGCGTATTCTGAAATATTAAAAAGCATAATCATTTAACTCAGGACAATGTTCACACCTGTGACCTGAAAGTCTTTTAAATTCAGAATTCATTACAAGCCCTAAGTACAACTGATGTTCCTTGAAAGTGCTGCAACTACTCTGAACAAGTGATGACCCAGTTTTCAGCACAGTTGTGCCAAACTATTTTGGTGTTTAAATAAAAATAACAAAAATGCACATTTTTGCCTAGTTGCAACACAAAATTGAGGGGGCAGAAATGGAAGAACTGTAGGCTGAGATGAGTTTCACTTTACAGTTTTGGAACAACCAAAACTCAAAGTAAAATGAACATGGTGAGTGCATAGAACCACAGGAACCAAAACCAAAGAAAAGGTCATAATGGAATTTTATTACAGCTTTTATATCTATCAGGGTAGCTAGGTACCATCTGGCCCCTATTGCAGTAATATCTGAATAATGCATTTGTAGCGACTGTTACATGTGATCCTCACTGGTGAGGCCATTACTGGAATAGTGTGTGTAATTCTGATGTCTACACTTAAACAAACAAGCAAACAAACACTAAAAGGTTGTGTAGGGCTCAGGAAAGAAAAATAAGAATGAATCATGGTGTGGAAAATTAATCTTAGAACAATAGAGTAGAGACACTCGGTCTAGTTAATTTATCCAAGAGAAGACAACTAGGTGAACTGATGGTAGTTTATTAGTGATTAGATAATAAGAATTATGATAGTGTTTTTGTTGTGTTTTTAATTAAAAACCCCCATAAATATCAAGAAGTAATAGCTAGAAATTGAGGCTTGAAAAAATGAGAATAAAAATAAGGTCGATCTTTTGGATTATCAAGATAATAACAACTAACTTACAAGTGTTACGGTGAAATCATTCACCACTTAAGTCATTGATGAGAAAGAAATTTCTTAAACCATTTTTTCTAAATCCATTAAGAGGAGCTTAACACTGATGTTATTAAGATTTAGAATAAGATCGTGATAACCTGTTACAATGTAATGAAAAACAGAATGGAAAGATTCCCATGAATGTCAGTACGTGAGACCAACAGATGACAGTGCAACTTGAAATTTCTCATTTATCTGAAAATTCTACTTTTTTTAATTCTAGTCTAAATTCCATCAAAGTTAATACAATTTTTCTAGCTGACTTGAAAAGACATACTGCAAAGTAAATTTGAGGACTCCTGAAAATCTTACCCTTACTGTCACAAGAGCTGACATTTGACAAGGAGCTGGCTGTTTTTCTCCTTTACATTATTTTAATAATAAGTTCCTTAAGCAATAAAAATGCTAATAATAGTTATCCTATAAGGTACTTTTGCTTTGAGAACAAAGTAACAATGCATGCAGCCAGATTAGAAGCCTTAGAAAATAGTCTTTAAAGCCATATTTCTTGCAGCACTATTCCTTTCTTTCAGAAGTGTTCCAGATCATATTGTTTACTGACTGTCATAGGAATAAGTGGAGGAAGAAACCCCTGCTTTATCCATCAGTGAAATGCAACCATCCTCGAGTGCAGAACAACATTTCCCAGTAGCTTGTTCAACCAAAATTACAGAGAATATGAGGTAGTGAGCTGGATCAGCAAAAGCAATAATCTTGAAGAATATGAAAGTCATTTCCAACAAAACTTTGTTTTTACTGAAAAACAAGAATTTTACTCTTGCTCTCCCAGCATGCAGTAGTACTGACTCAAAAACAAATGCTCGCTATCCCAAATTGCCAGAAGTTGAAAATATTCATTCAAGCTGAAGCTAGGACATAACAGCTCTTTCAGAAGAGGGCTGCTAGTGACCCATTTTCAGACTCAGCTTCTCAGGATTAAGATGGCTTTCCCTGTGTATCTTGCAATGAGACTAACTAAGCTATTATACCAGAGGTTAACACAGGACAATGATTCAAGTTAGGCAGTCAATTGAACAAAAGTTCCTCTCAAATTAGTGGGAGTTCTGCTCAGTTGAAGGATTCAGAATTTGGCCCAATAATAGAAGGTCCTACTTTAATTAAGTTATTCATTTTTAGCCCTAGGCATTCCTCTTCCTCAGTGGAGCATGCCAAGAAAACTAAAAAACTGAGCAGCACAGACATAGTATTAAATTTTAACAATGCTTTGCACTGACACAGGGAGGAATCTCTGTGTCTGTGCTATTTAGAAACAATGGCATGATCTGCAACTGGAGCCAGGGAATTCACAGTATATGATACTCACAGATGTGCTTTTCATTGGGACCATCCCCCGTTCTCATGCACTGAACTTGTTCTCATGTCTCGTGCTCCTGTGCATACTGCTTAACCTAACACACTCAAATCTCACTGACGTTTCTGTTAGTTACATACCAAGGGTTGTGAATGCCTGGCTGGAAAGTTAGCTGTTTGTTTCTTACATATTATTCAATTGCAGTTAATATATATATTTCTGCTTTTTATATTTAAAACATAATTTAACCGAACTGTATGTTAACATTACTGCTTTGGCCTCAGTTGGACAAATACTTAAAATCTGTCTAATTTTTATAATATTGATAGGTCTCTGATTCAGTTATCTATCATACATAACACCGAATAAAGCATGATAGTATTTCTGTACACAGTTACAGGTCAGATTTAGTTTAAAAACAAATAGAAATACTTATAAAGCTTTTAGAAAGAGTTATTTACATTTTGCAATGATTATATTTTTTTTCCTGAAAAATATCTTCTACTTGTTTAAATCCTTTCAAGTTATTTTCATACAGTAGTACAACAGCATGTTTGACTGATGTATATGTTTGTTCTTGTTTGTTTTTCCCTCCTCTTGAAATATTGGGTGAGGTTACTGATTTCTTTCTTCCAGATTAGTCTGGTTTGGGTTTTTTTTACATGTATAACCTTTAAATTCAGGGACATATGCCGATCTTGAATAGGAACAGTGTAAACTCCCACCTGAGACCTCCATCTCATGGACAGTGTACCATGGACAATGGTCCTTTAGGGATGAACTTAATGGTAATTCTCACTTTTCAGTGCTTGACTCTGAATAGATGCCTGTGTTTTTAAAACAGCGAAGTGTGAAATTACCAGCCATCAAGTTGCACTATTTTGATACCCACACGAGTGATGAGTAGGGCTGACATGTCTTGCTGCATGGCACAGACCACTATCATTTACAAGAGCAAAGGAGCTGGTAGTTAATTGTTCTTACCTTCAGCCCCATTTATTCCCAGCTACATCATGAATTTGCAAACCAATTCCAGTACCTCTTTGAACAAATCTCCTTGCCTAAGTCCTTGAGTTTATGAGGTTAGATGCTTAGGCTTTTTGATTGGCTTCATCTCATATAACAGTGTATATGTTGTCATGTAACTACTCATCTGCAGAGCATTAATTTTTTATTTACTAAATAGAGCAAGGTAAGCATTTCTAAAACATAATTAATCCCTTTAAGGACAGATTATTGAAACAAGTCCCAATCTAGAATTCCCATTAACATTTCATTAATGATTAAAGTTAAGTAAAATGAATTCTATCCTTCGTGCCTAAATTTTATGTGCAAATCAGTTGGTCTGTAACTCAATAAAAGAAGTACAGACATAATAATGTTCAAGTAGCAGATAAGGCTTGCTAGTGGCATATTCAAAAGTTGTTGACGTTTATCAGCTGTGTCTTATTGACTAATGTCTATACTAACTGGCTGTTGACTGAATTCAAAGATTATATGTAGTCAATGGAAAGATGAGGAGGACATGACTGTTAGTAATCAGTAGTTTAAGATAATTTCAGCAGCTGACTACATGAACCAGAGTTCCCTGTCCCTGTCATAGGCAAATAGTCTTACTCCCACTCCTGTGCTAGTATCTGCATGACCATAGTGTCGGCAAACTGATTCAGTCAAAAAGTTAGTAGCCTTTATCTGGATTAGTTCTCTAAAAGTCAAGAAGCAGAAATATGCCACCATTGTCTGGTGATAGGGGAGGTGACCACTTTTGCCAGAAGCATCTATTTAGATCATCTTCAAGTGATTGTGAAAGCAGAACCTTAGCTACATGCAGAGAGCTAATTCTAATCTTCTGCATTGCCGCAGTGTGCAACCACTCATTCTCAGACTCCTGCTAAAACGTGATGTAAAACTCAACACTGAGTGCCATTTCTTGGTGTCTGAAAACTCATCTGACAACTGGAGAAGGACCAAAAGAGCACTGAAGAGGTAAAAACCTTGGTGTTCAAGAGTAAACAAAATCATATCAGTGGAAAGACTCATTTTTAAGTTGGAAAAAGTTAAGTGAAGAAAAACTGCTGTCAGAACAACTCGTAATGTCCCAATATTTTTATTGAAAACAGGATGATAACAGACATCCAACATAAAGATCACATTTTGACAAATTTTATAGCACTGCTCCAAAACACAAAGGTTCAAATCTTCTCACTAAAATAGTTACATTTTTTTCCTTGGTTTCCTAGAAGTAACCAGACTATTCAGAGTAAAATTTGCTCAAAAAAAGACTATCTGAGGTAGAAACATGTCACTGAAAAGTTTCCTTAAATAGTTAAAGTTTAGCTACTGAAAACATGATTTTATAATGAGACACATCTGAAAACTTTAATACTTGGCAGTGTTTCTAGTCCCAGGAATAATGCTTTTATTGTAGAAACCTGTGTATGAAAATTTTGATGTTGAAGCTAAAACTGAGCTGTGCAGTGAATATTGACTTTTTAAGTGTTCTTTCTATAGACACTATGTGAGTGTTTATAGAAGCATACGTACTGAGTGCTATGCAATAATAATAACAATAATAAACATATCCAACAAAATACTCATCCTTGCAAATATATATGGGATATAGAACAACTGATAGTCACAAATAGCACCGTGGTCTAAGCATATAGAACTATTATTGTGCAACTGCTTATGAACAAACAAAGTTACACCTGAAAAATAACTTTAGCTTTCATCTCCAGTAAATAAATACTAATTATTACTATTTTATATCACAGTTTGAAGTGTCCAGTAAGGTACTGTATGGACATATTGAAAATACAGCCCCTGCCTTTAAGAGTGTACAGGATTAAGTTTGACCTGTTTGCCATAAAGATGCTGATCCAGATATTCATAAGGGTTTGCTTTAAGTAGTGTTTTGATTGCACATTTGTCAAGAACACATATCACCTCAAGATCTTCTAGATAACATAATGGTAAAAGGAAATTTGCCACACACACCCCTCTAAGCCTGATGAGGGCCCAAGGGCTAATCAAAACAACTACAGGCCTTTTAGCAATGGAACTGAATTAATCAAATCATCCCTGCTGTTTTTTGTTAATGTTTGGACAATCGAGCTTTTCTGCAGTATGCTCTTGCCGCCTGAGTAGAGGACATGGAGCCAGGAACTCCTTGAGCTTTAGTCCTGGCTCTGTCACTGATTCTCTCTGCGGCTTTGGGCAAGGAGTTATTGTTCTATAGTAAAATGCTTGTATTGGCAAGATGATGAACTACTGTAGATGATCTAATAAAATTTTTCCATCTTTAATTTCTGTGATTCTGTAATGCTAACAATTTAAGTTGCAGCCTCTCATCTGAAGAGAGGAGATAAGTACTTACCCAGTTTGTGTGCACACAAAGAAGGATTAAAGTTATGGGACACAGGACTTCACAAGATTGAAGCTATTACACAATGAATAATTAGGATCTTGTTTAGTATCTCCTTCACCAGAAACACCTACAGGGACTGCATAACACAAGGCTGGGTTCAATACCCTCCTTTCCCTTCTACTAATCATTATCCTAGCTGAAGTTCATTGGAAAATTCTGCCTGTAGCAATCTGTGGACTCTCTTGTTGTCTTTAGGCCTTGCTTCACTAGAATGTTTCAGAAGAGTAAAGTAACCACCACACCAGCCAGTGGTGGATTTTTTTTTTTTTTCCTTCTGGGAAAGGTAAGGGAAAAGGCTAAGCGCAATAGGGCAAAGTTCCTAGAGTGATGCTTATGCCAACGCATACAATGACACAGTCATTGTACAAATGCCTGCATTCCCCAGCTGTTACAACCAGCTCAGTTACACCCACGCATTGCTGACTGAAGATGGAGATTCTTACGGGTTACTCTAACTTGACCAAAGGAACAGCCTGAAGAATAATAGCTCCAAGTTTAGGATAACCCCCCAAAAGTCCAATAGTAACAACATGCATCTGAAAAATGTTATTAGGATTTCTAGGTCTAGAAAGACAGAAGACATGCAGTGAAATGAATGGTCCTGCACATATAATCAGATTCCTGTTAATGTAGCTGCTTCATTTGCTGTCCAAAGAACACCAGACACAGTAAACATAGAAGTCTACTGCTATGGACCCCATTCTGCCCTTTCAACGTATATGCAAAAGAATCAAAGGTGGGACTGCTGCTGATAATATATATTACAGAATCACGGATTCACAGAATCACAGAATGTTAGGGATTGGAAGGGACCTCAAAAGATCATCTAGTCCAATCCCCCTCTAGATGAGGTTACACAGGAAGGTGTCCAGGCGGGTTTTGAATGTCTCCAGAGTAGGAGACTTGACAACCCCCCTGGGCAGCCTGTTCCAGTGTTCTGGCACCCTCACTGAGAAGAAGTTCCTTCTCAAATTTAAGTGGAACCTCTTGTGCTCCAGTATGAACCCATTACCCCTTGTCCTATCGTTGGTTGTCACCAAGAAGAGCCTGGCTCCATCCTCGTGACACTCACCCTTTATATATCTGTAAACATTAATGAGGTCACCCCTCAGTCTCTTCTTCTCCAAGCTAAAGAGACCCAGCTCCCTCAGCCTTTCTTCATAAGGGAGATGCTCCACTCCCTTAATCACCTTTGTTGCCCTGCGCTGGACTCTCTCCAGCAGTTCCCTGTCCTGAACTGAGGGGCCCAGAACTGGACACAATATTCCAGATGTGGTCTCACCAGGGCAGAGTAGAGGGGAAGGAGAACCTGTCTCGACCTACTAACCACCCCGCTTCTAATACACCCCAGGATGCCATTGACCTTCCTGGCCACAAGGGCACAGTGCTGGCTCATGGTCATCCTGCTGTCCACAAGGACCCCCGGGTCCCTTTACCTTTCCCTTGCTCTCTAATAGGTCATTCCCCAACTTCTACTGGAACCTGGGGTTGTTCCTACCCAGATACAAGACTCTACACTTGCCCTTGTTATATCTTATTAAATTTTTCCCTGCCCAGCTCTCCAGCCTGTCCAGGTCTCGCTGGATGGCAGCACAGCTTTCTGGCACGTCATCCACTCCTCCCAGCTTGGTGTCATCAGCAAACTTGCTGATACTACACTCTATTCCCCCGTCCAAATCGTTGATGAATATATTAATTCTTGCTTATCAGCTATACAACACTGGCTGTTCCACACAGACGGAGACAGCAGAAAGTTGTAACCAGAATATGTTTCAGAGGAGAACAGGTAGAAGGAGATCTACCTTAAGACTTTCTCATCGTTCAACCCCAGTGAAAACTGGCTTTCTCACACAAAGTAATGCACAGATGCAACTACTTACAGAGCTGGTTGCAAATGAGTTATGTCAATGTTTGGCAGAGATTTCCTTCTGATTGTTTTAGCTGGCTATATTGTTGTTTCCCCCACTGAATTTTTGTTCTTAACCAACTTTATTTGATAATGGATGTCACTTTGGTCATTGGCTCCGTTGCTACACATCATGCTAAGGCAGATAAAGCAGAAAGAAGCGTGATCCTTGCTTGAACAGTGGCAGTCTCTTTGCAGGGCCAACAAGTAGCCATACTTTATTCTCCATGTGGAAAGCAGGAGAAAGCAATACAGAGAATACAGATATACACAGAGAAAGCTTGCTGTCATTGCAGAAGGATATGGTGATCTGCAAGATGAATGGTGCAAGACTGCATTCCGTCAAACTTGCAGGGGCAAATAAGGAGATAAAGTTGATTAACGTCTCTCTCCAAGTTCCAGTGCATTTTTGGGTTCTTAATGGCATGCCAACAGCAAGAGAATTACCCTTTGCAATCACATGACTATCCTGACATGAAAATACTAATAATGATGATACGCTACTCTTATAAACTGAAATTCTGCCAAATTAATTTTCAGTAGAGTTCTCTCTGTCATACTCTTTTAATAGACTTATGAAACTTGTGTCAATAGACACTTGCTGCCTTAAATTAGTCTGTAACAACATGACATTATCATGAAAAATATGTATAATTACTGTTGTTTACAGCAAATACTGGTAGCATTGTTAGGTTAAGCAATCAGGTCAACTACAGAGGAATGCTTGGTTAAATAATTATCACATTTTCTTAGAAATGAATACATAGACCTCAAGACATACCACAGTTAGAAGCTATTTCAGCTTTTAAAAGCTATTCCAGCTTATAAAAACTATTTCCTCTGGAAAAGGATATCCCTCCCCTCAGAAAAAATCTACTTTATGCAAGTCACAAGAAAGTTATTATCCAAGCTAGGTCACTGACAAGAGATGTTATTAATGATCCCATTGAAATTATTAATGCATTTAACAATCACTTTGCAAACTATAATATTATATCCTGGGAGAATACTGAATCATGCTGGCTACTTGGATGAAGATCAAATAAGCTTAGGATGAAAAGATCAGACTCTGAGAAAGTTTAGAGTACTTTGTGATTAATAAAAATTAATTGCTAGAACTACTTGATTTGCATTTAAATCCACAAAAGAGTGTTGACTGGACTTTATCACATGACTCAGAATTATACAATAACTAAGCACACTTCTACAGACACAAAATATGAATATTAACACAATATAAGGATGAGTCTACTGCTATAGTTACACGCAAATATGATACAGGAATATTGCATGCCAGTGACACACAGTTGAAACTGTTCTTCAGTTCACAAAATGGACCTTACTGTAACACCTTTGTAATACATAACGGTTACAGTACTTTGCTGACAAGAATCTCTTGATCTCTCTGTTTACTTCCCAAGTAGTTTAATGATGAATAACCTTAGTTTTCTATGTGATTATAGAATACCACATAAAATCTATATGCATACGGTATCTTGCAGCATAAGACTTGCACCCTGTTGTTCTGTACCAACCTTAATTAAATGGTAAAAGATCTCATTACAGCTTAGATGTGATATGGGCAAGTAATAACAATTTTTGCTACAAAATAAAAATGTAATCAGTGCAAAAGAGGTAAATGGAATGATTCTGTCAAGAATGATTTGGGGAAGTGAATACTGCTCTAAAATGCATTTTTTCCTCAACCCTCTTTAATTCATGTCTCAGTTCCACTAAAAAATTTCTTTATGCGTAATCACAGCATGACTCTGAAACGAGCAATCACAAGGCTGCTTCATGTTTCATCTGCCATTCAGAGCCCCTCCTAAATCGTATATGCTTCCTGAAGTCTCCTCTAACCTGATTTTCTAGAACATCCAAGGCCAGGAGTCATGTGCCTCCCATTTTCTTTCTTCTTTCGGCTTTGTCACCTGTGCTACTTGCGCTAGCTCCGCTGAGCTACTGCAGATATGTTAACACATTCTGTTACCTCTTCATGTATGAAAATAAATTTCCCCTATACCGTGCTTTTCTCTTATTCCTTTACTTTCTCTTTAAGTCTCGCATGATACTTCCTGGAATCCTAACAAGTCCTTCTCTGTTGAAATGAATTTTCCTTACTACCCATGGTCTTACTACATGTCCATGTATTTCTTAAATCTGGCCATAGTTCTAACCCAGATTAGGTAGTTGGTGATAGAAATATCTTATTCACCAAATAGCATTCCATGAGCAGTTCACTTCTTTTTATCAAAAAAATTAAGGGATGTCTGTCGAATACTTGTCACGGGTACTACATGTCAATAATCACCACTATGACTGGAATCCTTTACAGCTGAAATTTCAGAGAATGGCTGCATCTTGGTCAGTTATCTCAGTTCTCTTTCCTCTAAGTCATCCCTCGGGTAAAAAGGAGTTACTTTGACATGAAACAGTGTGAGAATTTCTTATTAGTGACCCCCATCATTACCTTATTTGGGCCGTGAATTGATTACTTTCTGGAATACAAAAGAAAACTGGGAAATATAATTATTTAATTTTGCTCATAAAATATATTTTGAAAAAAAAAAAAAACAAAACCAAAATAAGTTTTCATGAAAAACACCAGTGGGAACAGAATACTGTTCAAAGAGAAAGAAGTACTATTCAGCTGTTGGTGAAACATACATTTAAAGGTATTGTTGAACAGAGATACCACATATTAATTTTCTCTGCTGAAATGACTGCTAAATTAATACTCCAAACTCCCCTAAAACTCACAAATAAAAGAGAAAAGGTAGAACCTCAGTACTACAGGTATTTCTCTCCTTCATGCGTACATTTTCTACTCATTATCTATTCTTAAATTATAATGAATAATCAGAGATAATTATCACATTTCTGTAATGACAGAGAACCTGCACATGCTAAGATAGCAGCATAATTTGATATTTATGAAATGCTTCTTTATTTATGAATCATCTGTCTAGAAATTTAATTCTTCCCACTGCAGCTTTTCATTACAATTCTAACACAGATGAATAATGAACAAGATTCCTATCTAGGCTATTAAAATTTGAAAAACTAATACCCTTTGATGAATCCAAACCATCACCTCACCCAGCTACTGTATGAAGTTCTTAGTACTTCAGTTTATTTTTCTGTTTCCTATTTCAGTCAGAGAGGTTAAAATAGGAAAGCCTAAAGCTGGAAAAGAAACAAAGAGGGACAAGGGAATGGGTGTGTGAAACATTAGGGAGGTTAAATAGCAAAAGGTTCAGATTACAGTTCATAAGGAGGCCAGAAAAATATTAAAAATCATGAAGTTTACAATATTGGACAGAGAATTCAAAAACCTAGAGAAGCAGCATGAGAATAGATAGATGACAGCTGTGGGTGGGTGAAGAGAGAGAAAGAATAGGAAAGGCCAGAACTCGTTCCCACAGAAGTCAATGGCAAAGCACTTGATTACTTCAGTGGGAACCGGAAAGGCCCACAGTGAATGAAAATCATTGCCATGAGGGAGAGAAAGGGAGGAGAACTGGCATTAATAGAAGAATGAACAGGGGTAGGGAAAATATAAATTGAAAGCAATAATGGAGGCCTGAGTTTAAACAACCAGAAGAACATCCATAGCCAAGGCTGCTAAGGAGCTGAAGGCCCTCAGCACATCAAAGAACCAAGGGACTGGCTGAGACTCAAAAGCTGTCCCAACTTTGGCAATCAAAGATCTCAGGACTAGAAACTTCACATCATTAGAGATTTAGGAATTTTTTATTTTTTTTTTTACTAAACATCCTGTCACATTTGCTTCCCAGTAATTTAATGTAGAAACCACTGGGACATTTTGTGAGGTAAGCTGCTGTTGCCCATAGCAGATGGAGTAAAAGTAGCATCAGGAGGCTTTGAGCCATAGTGTGTAGCACAGGAACTGAAGTCTACAGTGGAGGCTGCTCAACACTTTTGAACTGATGACCCTGCTTTCAATCATCAAATATGTTACTAAATTTCACCTACTCAGACACTTTTACTGTGCATCTTGTAACACTTGGTGTTTTTCTTGAAGTCCTACTTTTTCAATATTTTTCCCCTCTTAGTTGCAGAAAAAAGTTTGACCTGAGCATATCTCAAAGATCTCAGAGATCCAGAGATGAATAAAAGGAAACTAGGTACCATTCTTGGGGTGTGTTTCTCTGTTTAGACTATGAGTTTCTTAATCTTTGCCTTATAAAACCAATTAACCTACTAGCCCTGGGCCTCATAATTTCTTCATGAGCTAGCAAAGATTTCTTAAACTAACCAAGCAAAGTATGTGTATCCATTCCCCCCTAGTGGAAGATAAAAGACTTCTGCTACTGCAAATTACTTTGCTCAAGTGCTAAATAGCTGTGTTACACACTTCAAGAACCCAGACTCACTGATGACACACATGAGGATCCACAATATTTCACAGGATTGAAATTTCAGTGGTTTTAGTGTAATTTTTGTCGCTGTGTTGTCACTGCAGTGTAAATTGCTTTCTGAAGTTGTGAGGCACCTCTCTCATGCATACATATATGTAGATACAATCAAAGTCCATGACAGTACAGTTCTTCTAAGTGAAAAAGTCAGGCCTTATTTAGTGCATGGTGCTCAAGGATGTCTGATGAACTAGGAGAGCTGCCAGTCTTGCCATCAAGCATAACATTGAGACTGGAACATGCAGGAGCCAGAGGAATGTCCTCAAGGCTAGAGAAGTTAAAGCTTCTCTGGGTAAATGGATTCTGTCCCAGCTGCTGTTGCAGCTCTTAGGTGGTTCTGGGAAAGTCAAATAACCTGAAATTTTATGCAGTGGACAAGGTGGTTGCTTTTCATTTGTTGTGCAATGTGAAACCACACACCAAGCGAGCTGAGCTCTTACTTCTGTAACTGAGGTCAGTGAGACTAAAAAGGTCTCAAGTTGAGCTCTACTTTTCACTTAGACTGTTCTTATAATGCTGACTCATCTATGCCAGACTGGCCACTTTATGCTCTTTCACTGTTTTAGCTATAGACTGTCACAGTTCTGTGATGATAGTAGTTTCTACTGAACAAGACTGTCACTAAAATAAAATAATTAGTATTTTTAAAGTGTTCTGGACAGATTGAAATTACTAAAATAATGACAGTATTCTTGTGAATTTAAGCCGGAGCCTACTTCTAATTCTGATATCCTCTAACACCCGTTTCCATTTTCACACAATCTTAGAAACATCTCATCTCCTTAGAGTCTCTGTTACCTCACAGTAACAGCTGCAAATCTATATAAAATTCCGCTTCTGCTTATTCACAGAGAGGTATGTCACTGTAAATAGGGCTTATTTCAACATACATGCTTTTCTTATACTGATTTGAATCTAGAAACTCCCATCTATGCCTATTAAAAGGCTTAGTCCCACTGATTTCTGTTAAAAACTAGCTGGCCACAAAGGTGGTGCCTTCTTTTAGATAACAGTCTAGTCAGTATGGCATTTCTCAGGGATGTAGGAGGTACAGACTCAATTTCCCCCTTCTGAGGTGAAACGTAGTCACAGCATCCACACAATTGACTTTTGAGGAATGTGAGGAAGGGAGGGTAGAAACACTGGTTCTTTTTGAAACTGTGACACAACATGAAAGGATGATGCAACTGAACAAGTTGTTAGGCTCCAGGTAACAGCAAGGTTCGATTAAAAAGCCTTGCCTCCATTGTAGGTTTTTCTTAAAGGATTCCTTATCAGGAAAAAGGCAAAATAGATATTCCCTATCTTAGCCAGCACCTGCTCATTGTTTCCTCCCTCATTATCAACAGCATGTTCTAATCCTTAAATTAAGGAATTACAGTTTACCTTGTCCTCTTCCTCACCTGATCAGGTGATGCCTGAAAGATTTTTTGTACAGTGGGATGGCTGTTGAGTACCTATTTGATTCCGCTGTCAGAGAGAGGTGGAAATTAACTAAAACTGGATTTCTAACATGTCAAGTGCTTAACTAGTAAACTATTGCATCACCAACGTCACCACCAACTCCTTTGTTGCCTTCTCCTGCATTCAAATTTGGAAATAACAATGTTCCTTGCTCTTTGCTGCAAGCAAGAACTTATATTCCTCACCAAGGATGAGGGATAGGACTTTTGTCTGAGGTGCAAGGATGTGCCTTCCTGTAGCCTTGAGTAATGTTCTTAAGTTTCCACAACGTAAAGACTCAAATAGCACTTTTGTTTTCAATAATCCTCTACATGTCATCCCTGTCCACCAGTCTACTCAACTTGATAGTCAATCTGCATAGTCCCCTGAAATGTCTTTCCTATCCTTTTACATCATACGGAGTCTGGTCACATAAATCCAGGGTTCTGGAATCCCGTCTAAAATCACATATTCCTTTTGAATTAATCTATTGGAACTAATGCAAGAACTCAATAGAAATCTTTCTGCACACAGTAAAAGTTCTATATTCAGGACAGGGTTTGGATGGCACATGATAAATAATGCATAGAGTCATATATTGAAAAATGAGACAGAAGAACTACTGAATAAAGACCAATCTCCAGTGAGCATCATTTGTCACAGCCATTAACGAGGTTGGAGTTCTGCAGGAAAAGTGGGATGTGGCTGTCTAATTAAAAGTTCTATGTAATTGAAACTGCTATCATATCACATATACGTTCAGAGAACAAATTTATGTTGAAAAAGCAGCTTCACTGTTAGTAGTTCCTATTTTCTTAATATCCTTTTGTAAGGTTTTTTTAATATATGATGATGAAAGGAAAGAAAAAGGAAGGAAAGGAAAGAAGGGAAAGGGAAGAAGGGAGAGGGAAGAAGGGAAAGAGAGAGAGAAAGAGAGAGAGAAAGAGAGAGAGAAAGAGAGAGAAAGAGAGAGAGAGAAAGAGAGGTTAATATAAGGTTAACACAGAGATATAGAACATCTCTATATGTCTACTGAGTAAGAAACAGACAACACAGTGTGCTACCTGCGTTTCTTTAGAAGCAGTCTTGGATATTTTTTTTTTTAATTTCAATGATTCAAAACCGCATAATGTCGTTACATTTTTTTTTTTAATTTCAATGATTCAAAACCGCATAATGTCGTTACAATTAATACATTGTGTTAGGGCATTGTACTAGACTGATAATCTCACCCATTTTACAGAGCTTTCATGAGGCTTAATGAATTTAGTGCCTTGGCCTTGTTTTCTTTATGCAATTTCAAGATTGGATTTTACACAAGTGGAAATTTTGGATATTGCAAGAAACATACACACCTGCCTAATACATGAAAGAGGTTTTGAGATCTTCCCATAAAATTATTTTGAGAAGTAAACTGCAACACTGCATACATTGTGATTTCAGTTTAAACCTCAGTACAATACTCTTATTTCTATTGCTTAGGAATTTTACCCTAGTCCTGTCACTCTCCAGTCTGTCAATTTTAAATCGAGTGTCAATGATTCCCAGCAGTCTTTATTAACTCTTTTTGTTGAAAGACAAAAGATGAAAGCTGAGCCTATGGGGTATTATCAGATGGGAAATACTAATTTACTAAAGCATCTGAACATTTGGAGTAAATTTGAAAACAGAACCATCTGTTATATAAACTAATCCAATAGACTCCACACTTTGTATAGCTAACCGCTGTCAAGTAACAGATTATGAAACCAAGTAATAAATCTTAATTCAAAAAATGTTTCTCCATTTGAAAGGTTTGAGAATTTATTTTTCCTTTCTTGTTTTAATGTAAACTTGATGCAAGTTGGCAGAACTGTCTGACCTGTAGGGGGTCTAGTATTCACTCAGATCCCTATGGGAGGCTGTGGATGAAGTCTCCCAGAGGTCAATTGCAAGGCAAGTCTTGTGATACATGCCTCTCTTGAGCATCAATTACTCTCATGCACACCATGAGTAAGTTGCTGGGTCTGGTTTTGAGATGGGTACCCCGAGGTGCTGAAATTCAAAACAAGGACTGTATCTATCTTTTCTGAGACTAGTCAAAATAATGAAAAAAATATTTCCCACAGCCAACATTTAAATTAACAGTTCAGGACTCAGTTCATCCTGGGTTGTGGTTCCTGCTAAAGACAAGCACCCTTTGCAATAGTCAGCATTTAACTGGACTCCAAACAAGGTTTCCCTCTTTTTGATATGGAGGTTTTAGCTCCATGTACCAGACACCGGCAGGCTTCTTCCAAGATGCCAGAAGTCACTCATTCATGGCAGCTGGTTCAACACATGTAACCTGATAATTCCTGCATCTAATGCATCTAAGTCTGTCATTTACTCCACTCAAAAACATAGCATAGAATCTCCTCCCAGTTTTTGGGTAACGTTTTTTCCCTCTCTACCCACATCACATTAAACTAAAAGAAGCTGTGTAACCCATCTCCTTCTTATGCTGTTATGTGTGTGCCAGTGTAACACTTAAGGGAGGAAAGAGCATTTTATATCCATATATATGTATATTTTTACTGAACAGAATAGAATGAGACAACGTGGTTAAGATGGATCCTAAACAAGGTGTGTTTCCTAAGTAAAAGAATCTTTGGTTCCTAATATCCCTGTGTTTAAACACAGCTGGCAACTAGGACCATGCAACTGCTCACACACTCCCTTCCCAGCAAGTGGGATAGTGGAGAGAACTGAAACAAGGCGAAAAAAAAATCTCATGAGTTGAGATAAAAACAGTTCAATAGGGCAACAAAAGAAGACATAATATTAATAACAATAATAACGATAGAATATACAAAAAAGTGACGCACAATGCAATTGATCACCACCCACAACACCAATAGCCCATATGTTTCCCAAGCAGTGGTATTTGCCCTCTGGGCAACTCCAGTTTATCTACTGAGCATGACATCATATGATAAGGAATAACCCTCTGGTCAGTTTGGGTCAGTTGTCCTGGCTTTGCTCGCTCCCAGCTTCTTGTGCACCTGGCAGAGCACAGGAAGCTGAAAAGTCCTTGACTATCCTTTCATCAGTGTATTATATGTGTTTTTCTCATATTAAATACAAAAGCCAGCACTATGCCAGCTACTAGAAAAAAAATTAACTCTATCCTACCTGAAACTAGGACACCCTGTCCAAAATGTAACAATGCTTGTCACATCACATTAGAAGAAAAACCGTATTTTGGTCGTTGCTGTGAAGACATTTTGTTTTCCTTGTTTTTTGTCTTCAGAATATATAAGCTATAAATTTGCCAACAGGTATAAACAACATTCTCATGTAGTTAGTTAATTATGAAACCCATGAAAAAATGTGGGTATTAATAGATGAGATAATGCAGATTCATTGGGGTTTAAGTTGTTTTGGCTTAGCTCAGGCTGCAGCATGGTGAGGTAAGCCAACAATCAGATTAAACAAGGGAGGAATCTTTTCAAATCAAAGTGCTGATATACAGTGGGGAAAAAAAAAAAAAGGAAAATAATGAAAGTTTTTAAACACATTCTTTCCTCCTCATCTTTATATAAAGGACAGTACATCACTTCACAAGGCCTTCTGCTGCTTTCAAGTATCCCACCTGAAGGGTGAGATACTAATTGTTATGAGCAAAGGAAGCAGACTCTTTTCCTAATGTGAAATATCTGATTAAACATGCATAAGTGGACAAATTCTGCAAAACATTATAGCTTTCAACAGAAGAACTATACTGTTAGCAGAACTCTCTTTTTTTTCTTTTCAGAACTTCTTTACTTCTCTGAACCCACTATAATCAAAGACTGATTAATCTATTCCAGCATTCGCCAAATCCATTAATCACTCAGACTGCTTAATTCACTGTCCAAGATAGTCTTTGGGAACACAGTGTACAATTGTTTTTCACGTAGGGGAGCACTTTCTGTTGGAGTAACATTACTGACAGTCTGACCATGTTAGTGATTAAGTGATTCAGGGTTATATCATCTAGTCGTTTATCAGCCCTCTATATTTCACAATTATGTTTGAATTTCTATGTTTCTAGCTCACATGAAGTAGGCACATTCTACATGAACTTTTTCAAAAGTTTGCATATTCTTAAAAATTCTAAATAACAAGAAAAAATTGTCAATGGAAAACTACTTGGAGACATCTGTTCTCCCATCGATTTATTCAACAATTTCCCATTAGCATGGACACTGAAGGGAGAATAGACTCTGCAGAATGCAATAAAAATGTGTTTCACTAACTAAGTAAATTCCTTTATATATTGTGGCAAGACAAATAAATAAATCCAGAGATTTACAGACAGCCACCTTGGCTGACATTTCAGAGAGTTGGAGCCTTTAGCAATAATTTTTGCCTAACTCCATTCTAGCAAAGCCCTATCTCTTCTCCCAAAACTTCATTTCTCAACTCTCCCCTGTTCTCCTCTTTCAGGCCCACTTCCCAGTTTCTTTCTCTTTTTCCTTCCAAGGTGTGATTACTCTCTTTGCTCCCCAAAGTCTCCTTCTTGATTGTTTTGCTCTGCTTTAAAGAGTCCAGGGCTTTGCTCTACTCCAGAAATCACATTTACCCTTTTTTTTTTCCCAAGCACATCTGTCTCCTCCAAGCTTTCTCTCCTGTTCTGACCTCCCTGCACTTCAAGATATTTTTTGCCAAGTTTATTTCCCCTCTGTCTTTCTAGTCTCTTCTTACTTCTCTACTCTTTTTCTACATTCAGTGCACTGAAACCATGCCACTATTTCATTTCGTTTTCCTCTCGCAGTGACAAGCTAAAATTTGAGAATTTGGATTTGTAAGCATAATAAAACAGCAGTCATTGTTACATTTTTTTCACCCTAGTATATACAGGAAAGAGGGAGGCTTTTAAAAAAGGACCCAATCCAGACACTGCTAAAAACATTAGAAACTTTCAAGCCTCATCTGTGATAACAGAAATTCTTATGGAAGTGCCACTTGATTTTAAATTTACAATTTCTAATTCATTAATGAAACATTCAGTGACAAACGTAATAATATCTATTTATATAATTCAGATTTGATAACGTGGTATCATCTGTATGCTAATTCTTACAAGCCTCCTGTCCTATAGATTGGTTATTTCTTTCACGGGTATTGTGACATATGATAAAAATTTAAATTTCTTCTGCCTCTAAAATTAGCAACATTCCTACCTTGTCCTTCATTGATGGACATTACTAAAAAAAGTCTGTTAAAGCTGTTATTATTTTGAGCCAAATTTACATGTTATAGGCTATTTCCAGGTTACCTTACATTTTACTTTGCCCCTAAAAAGGGAATTAATTTCTATCAGAGGAGAGGGGCTTCTTCCCTCTTACCAGCGATGCTAAGAAACATTTTGCTGTTTAGTTCATTAGAGGCAGGATTAGAATGCAAGCCAACACAATAGATATTTCTTATTTAAATTCATTACTTTCCTAGTGCTCTATGCTACTTTCCTTAGCCAAGCAAAACTCCTACTGACTTCCTGTATTAGGTCCATCTTTATTATTTAGCAGATTGACAGAAGCAGAGTGGTACCATCTATTACTACTGGCAAATAACATTTGAATTCATCTTCCCCTTATTCACAGGATGACTCATCCTGTGTCGTACACACTTCATTTTTGATTTATGTAAGACATACATTTTAACATCCTTTCTGAGACTCACAATTATTTAATCTATTTTTGTCATTCTATTCATTCGCTTATTCAAGTCATTTTGCATTAATAATCAGTCTCCATTCTTCTTCATTATTTAGTATTATTTGGTATAATGGAGTGTGTGCCAACTCCGACTTCTGGATGAAGCTTCTAGATGAGTGACACATTTACTGCTGAAAGTTAAAACATAAAACTTCAGACAGGGAAAAAAGCAAGATATTTGTAGAAGTACTGTCTAGTTTTGAACAACATAATTGTGACTTGAGCCAAGTTAGTAATAACAGTATGCTTTTCCTAGCTTTTTGTATCCATACAAGAAATAAATATGTTCTCCCCAACAAGACAACAGTGAGAACTAGAATGAAGCTCTTCTCAGTTTTTGAAATACCTTGTTAGGTATGTCACAGGAAATGGGAGATGTTACTTTAACAGAAATCTTAACTATGAAGAGACAAATATCAAACATCTTATTTGTTAATTAGTCAATGTATGTGGTCTACTTCACCTGTAGGACTGTGGCCTCGTGAAAACTGAAGAATGCTCAAGATTTCCAGACTTTTGCTTTATAGACCCTGCATATTTATTCCTTTAAACAACTGAATGCCAATACAAATGCCAAAACTGTCTCATGAGCTAGAAAAGGAAATAAAATAGGTTCCTTCCAACCAACTACTTTAACCATACTTCTCTGCTAACTATATACCAAATCAGTTCTTTGCAAGCCCTGGAAAAATGTCACAGCTAAATTCTTGTGCACTGTGGTTCACAAAACAACATTTTGCCTTGTCAGATGCATTTTCTGGTTGTTTCATTTATGCAAGTCGTGACATTTTATGCAGACATACAAGTCTACATAGTGTGTGGATAGTGAGTGAAAGGTGTAGTTCTTGAAAGCAGTTTCACAGAATTACAGAATCATTGGGGTTGGAAGGGACAATGCAGGACATTGTCTATCAATCCTTCAACAAAATCGGCTGCTCTCCCCTCATCCACCATCCTTTTGGTCTGAGTGGGGTCAAATAAAGCAGGTTGCTCAGTAATACATCCGTTCAGATTTTGAATATTTCCAAGGATGGAGACTCTGCACTCTCTGCAGGCAATCTCTTCCAGCCTTTCAAAACTCTCTAAGAGGCATTTTTCCTATGCTCAATCTGAATATGCTGTGTTTCAGTTTGTTTACGTTGCCTGTTATCCTTTCACAGGATATCACTGAGAAGAATCTAGCTCCACTTTCTTTACTGACTCTCCCCCTTACCACTTTGATCAATATCCCCCTAAGCCTTCTCTTCTTCAGGCTTAACAATCCCAGCTTTCTGTTTCCCATCCACATGTCAGATGCTCCATTCCCTAAATCATCTTCATGCCCTTCACTGGATCCACTCCAGTACATCAGTGTCTTTTTTCTATATGGGGGTGTCCAGGACTGGAGTGGAAAAAGGAAAGGGTCACCTGTCTCCACCTGCTGGCAACGCTTTGCCTAACACAGACCAGGACATTGTAGGCCATCTTCTACAAGGAGACATTCTTAGTTCGTGGTCAACTTGTCCACGAAGATCCCCAGATCACCAGGTCTTTCCTGCAAAGCTGGTTTCCAGCTGTTTTCCAGCTCTTGCTGGTGAATGGAGTTATTCCTTCCCAGATGCAGGACTTCACATTTCCTTTTTATTAGAAATCATAAGATTTCTCTTGACCCATTTCTCTAGCCTGTCAAGGTCACTCTGAAAGGCAACACACTCATTTAGTGTAACAACCATTCTAATTTTGCATCATTCACAAGCTTGCTCTGTGTGCACTCTGTCCCTTTGTCCAGGTCCTGAGTGAGGATGTTAAACAGTATCAGCTCTAGTATCCAGTCCTAAAGCACACAAATAGTGACTACTGTCCAGCAGTTCAGCCAGTCTTCAATCCACCTCACTGTCAGTTTATGGTATCCAAACTTCATCAGTTTGTCTATGTAGATATTATGGGAGACAGTGTTGAAAGCCTTCCTAAAGTCAAAATAAACAATATCCTCTGCTCTTTCTGTTTGTCCTTCTGGAAAACAGGAGTGTCTTTGTTGTTTGCCAGCCCTTAGGAATTTCACCCAACTGCCATGACTTTACTAATATTTTTTAGAGCAGCCTTGCAATGATATTGGCCAGCGATCTGAGCATTCTTAAATGATAATTTCCTCAGCAGTGTTACAACATATTTAGAAAACACTATCAAAGCAATCCCATAGCTAATTGAATCTTGAATCAAGATACAAATCTTGAATTGTGTAACAGGCACGTTTATAGATTTTTTTTTGCACAGGTAAAGAAGTTAAATTTACTTCAGGTTATTCTTTCACTAGGCATTCTCAGTAAAGCCACTAATTACTTATTCTTCCTATTCTTCACAAGATGATGAGACTATCACCTGAGCTCGAAAAAATCATTAAACAAAAGCAGAAGCAAGTTCATTTCACTAAATAGTTGTCATTTTTTTAAGTGTTCATGATAGGAAAGGATTAGCTGTGTAAATGCTTAACAACATATAAGGCCAACTTGGCTGCTGCAGGTTAAATAAGAAGGGAAGCAAATAATTGAATATCATGTTAGCAGACTTTCACTTCTCATCCAGAAAGAGTATAGTTGGAAGGAATAACTACTCAAATCTGTGATCCGCACTATAATAATGCTGGCCATTATTGGAGATTGTCATCTGGCATAAAAAAAGATAGTTCTCTCATACACACTAAATTATCTATAACCAGGTGTCAAAATGCCAAACCAAAAGAATATCATTATTTTTGACACAAACCTGTATGAATTAGCTACCTAGAAGACACTCGCTAATCCTTCATCATTAGGCTAATACAGATATCTCAAAGATATATGTACTGCCAGCAGAACCAAAGATTTTTCCAAGGTGTTAACAGTAATATTTTCAGCATGCTGATTTCCAGTTCTTGCATTTTTATTCCATGTCACTGTTTCCCATACCTCTGTATCTGTTCATTTTCTGGTTGCTTCCACAATAGGAGTTCCAAAACCATTATTCGCTCTGGTGACACCAAGGAAACCAACAATGATACTCACAGTCTTCTAGAGAGATATACTTTCTTTTCCCTGTTTAAACTCCATTACTCCAGGAGTCCAATAAAATGTTCCGCCATTAAGAACATAGGCCTGGTTTTGTCTATTATTCTATCTGCAAATAAATCAGCTTGCTTTGTAAATTCTACCATGCATAAAGTTTTTTAGAGTGCTTAGGATATCTCTCAGTAAGGACTCAGACACACCATCAAGATGCTTGACAAATTATCGTAAAACATATGATCTTTCTTTGACAGTTCACTTTAAGCCAGAAACAAAGGGAAAGTACTGTGACTTAACTTAGTCCACAAATAAAACAACTTAGAATCAGTTTCAGTCATGCTACAGGCTAAGAAGACCTACTTACATTTGCCATAGTTCAGCTGACAGACAATAGGATGTTAGCACACCACAACCTGATCTGAAATCAAGGGTGATAGAGTAGCACTAACAATATTGGACCTTCAGCTGTGCAGAAGATGTATGGCTTCAACTGTTGTTTGAAAGCCCTGCTTTTATTTGTGTTTTCTGGGGGAGGAGGTATCACCCAAGTTTTGTAATTAGCTAAAAGTTAGTGACTAAACCAGTAGCCTGGACTACTTTCTGTAGCACAGAAGAGTAAGACAGAGAGTGCTAATACCCATGCATATATATATGTGTATATATATATACACACACACACACCTTAGAAAAGTACAGTGCCTATTTATTGATTTAAGATAAAATACAGCTCCTAAAAACATTCACTTTCTTTCTCCCAGTTCAATATGTACGCAATACAAGTCTTTATGTCAAGGTATTACTGAACCACAGTATCTCTGTGATCTTTTTGGATAACACCACTTGTAAAGAGTTCCCCACAATGATGAATATTCCATATATGGTCAAGATGTTACTAGCACATTACAAGATAATAAATAAATAATAACATATTAAAGTTTTCCAAAGCAAGAAATTCTTATGTTTTTCAAGATCATTGAACCAGTTCAATTAATTTTGAATATTCCTTTACTAATTTGAGGGGATTCTAAAAGTATTAAAGCTCTTAAGTTCTGTTTAGCTAAAATTTCACACAGTGATAGGTTAAACCTTTTAAATGATCTCAGGATTAGCCTTAGCTTTCAAAGCTCATACAAAGGAAAGTTCTATAGTCCTTTCATCTGAGATCTTATTTTCTTTAGGATTATGAGATAATGCATCTGGAACAACATTCATTCATCCAGGTTTGTGGTTTAGCTGAAAGTCAGTCCAAATTCCTGTAACCACAGATGACATCTGGCTAAACACGCACTTGGGTCAAGTTTAGACATCAGCCACTATAAAGGGTTGTGGTTAGATAGCCTGCTCAACTTGACACCTCCCAAACAGATAAATACATGCTCAGCCCACACCAACACAACAAGTTAAAGTAACCCATTCTTCCCCCTGCCCCTCAACACACCCTCACCCTGTAGCTCAGCATTTTCTTTCAACAGTTAAGATTTATGATCAAAAGTTTTTATAGAGTTTGTATGGTGCTTTACACAAGAACTTACACTAAAAAATGCTTAGACCTACACTTGATGCCTCCTTGTGTCCTTCAAAACACAAATCAGAGTTCCAGAGCATTAACCACTAGTTCTAAAGGTGAAGACTTGCACAATCTTATCAGGCAGCCAGTTTAGGAAAGGGGAAAAAATGAACTAGTTTGACAGTAGAACATATCGGAAAGTCTGTAAATTCAAAATCAACTAAAATTCAGCTCTACTTTAGTCAAGCTGTAACAAAACTAGGGAGATACATGTATGCTTGCACCAGATGTTTCAGATGAGGCTTCTTAGTGACAGGTCTTCACCTCTTTCATTCTCATTCCCCATTTTCTTGTACAGAAGCATATTGACCTTCTCTCATCATTATTTTCTTCGGATCTGAAAGAGAGCCTGAATTTCATCTCATAGTTCATTCAGGGCCCGGAACTGGTCAGTCTTGCTTACATTTTTAAGGATTCATACAGAAAAATTCCTCTTTCTGAATAAGAAGATCAGATAAATCTGTTTCTGCATCTTACCTCACTGCAGAACTGAAGACTAATATATGAATGGAAACTCAAAAGAGGATCAATTCCAGCCCTCTCAGCTATTTAACGATAGTGACTATAACAGTATTCTGTTGAGTAAAAACCATGAGAAATGTAAAATGGATGACTGTATTTGTCCGAAGCACAGATGTAAGACTTCCAGCAAATACCTATGCTGCTACGTGAAGTATAATTGTTAATTTGTTTGCTGAGTGTTTTTCTTTCTTAGTTTTGATTAGTACTTCAACAAGACATTGAAGATACACTACGCTATTTTAAAGTAACATAAAACTACAGTCTTTGCTGTCATTCTTCCCGGGCTAATTACACTACTGATCCCACATCTCAATATTTCCCCTTTATCTCACAAGATTTCAGCTATCACTTCTTCAGTGGTCATATCACACAAATCGGTCTCCCATTAGGCTTTGGGTTTCAAAGTCTTAACCTTAACTGAATACTTTTGCTGGCACAGGTCATCACTCATGGCACCCCTCATAGCAAAAAAATATTAATTAGAAGTAAATCTTTTCCAAGAAAAATCTCTTGCATACCACCTTCCACCTAAAGTTCACTATCCAAAATGCTCCATTTGGTTGCAGTTAATAAATAGACAGCAGTGAAAAGGAGAATTAATTCTAAAGGAGGCAGACAACCCATGGGAAAACATACATACTAATAAAAGTGAAGAAGAGTACATAACACAGGACAACTACAAAATACTTACTGCACTGCAAATATATAGAAGGAGAAAACAAAAAAAAAATATAGAACAAGTGAAAAAAATATGTCATAAGACCACTATAGGAAAAGTAGAAGAGAAAATGATATAAGCATAGCTTGTCTTTGGACAACTCTCAAGATATTTCTACAGTTTTCTGCTTCTACAAATGTGTTTTTCTTTTGAATGTGGATATTTTATGTTCCTTGTATGCTCTCTGCTTACTCCTACTACTTTTTTTAAGGTAGCCCTATAAGGTAGCTCTGTCCGACTTCTCCTCCCTGGAGCATGTTTTTAACTGTGTCCCTTCTGCTGTAGCTCCAAACTGAATGTAACATCTACACTGCTGATGGCTTGGTCATGGTCTTACAGCTACCCCCATCTGTTTGTGCAGGAGGCTTTCTTTCTAGAACCTCAACTTGTTTGTTCATTTTCCTATTGGTCAGATGTGGAAAAGCCTGTAATCCCAACTAACTGTACTGCAATCCATTTACTAAACGGATCACCTTCTGTTTGCGTATGATTTTCACTTAGCCTTCTCTTACTTTCTTAAAAAGGAGCTTCAAGTTCAACATTTTTTTTCCATTCAGCATTTCCTGAAGGTTTTTTTGGGAGTCGGTCCAGTGCCCATTTATAACAGTTTTCAGTATGCTAATATTTGGTAATACTGTAAATAGAGTTTCAGGTGGAATAAGGACTGCCTAGGCAGTGTCATTGAGAACCAGGACTTCTTTTTTTTCCCCCTAAACTTCTGTTTGGATGCAAAACAAACTAATTTCTGAATAAATAATTTCTAGAAATTTATCTAATAGTCTTTGGAGTGAAAAAAAATCCAGTCTACCATATGGGGTAAAAGCATAGAGGTATATGAGGTAAACATGTAGACCTGCATGGTATTTTAAACTGAAATGATACAGAAATATATATCTTTAGTGAGATAAAACTCTTCACTGTAAAAATTAGTAGCTTACACAGAGCTAAATAGCAGCCATCCAACATTAATGCTATGAACACATTCTTTAGCTCAAATTCTCTATCTTTTCTTGTCAGTATGATTAAAGGCTCAGAATCAATGTAACTGATGTCTAAGGAATTTTAATTTTCCTTTGATAAACTGACAAAAAATAATTTCTTTAATGTTAATCCAAAGGGCACAATGTTACAATGGATTCCTTGTGATGCACTAAAACATGTGAAAATCTGTTCTTATCTTCAGAGCCCTTTACCAGCAGCCACTACAATACCCTGCCAGATACAAGGGTATATGCAGTGGATTAGTCTGGAGCTATTAACTATCAACAACTACGGTTGTTGTTGTGGTGGGAGAGGCATATATAACCTCCTATAATGATCACAGTAAAATAATAATTGGTTCAGAATTATTCCAGGTAAAACAGAGAATATATGGAAGTGTGTAGGAGAACCTGGGGCCCTGCATACTAAAGACATCTTCTCCTAACGGGTGTTAGAGTGTGAGGGGGTAGAGGTGGTGGTTGGTTTCTGGGTTCTACTAAATTAACAATTGGACAGACGCATGTGCAGCCTTAAAACCTTTGTGCAGAGTAGGACTATACTACATTACAAGGGAACTACAGGATACAAAGTCTATAGCAGAAGGGAAAATGGAATGTTGTCTTCATGATTCTAGGCCAGTGCTATAATGTAGGACCACCCTTCTACCCTCTTTCTTCCTTTTCTCCATAAATACATGCATACTGCAGGAATGTCTAAACCCACATTTCCTGTGGATATGTACATGGCACAAGTAACATTTATCTATATTTTAATTTGTTTCCTCTGATATTTGTGCCCTGCTTCATTTAAGAAGAAATATATCATGAGAGAAGTTGAGCTCAAAGGATTTCATCATGCCTGTATCATTACTGGAATGAAATGTTTCTTTCTCCTATCCCTTGTTTCCATTTTCATTCAAATTGGACGGAAGAAACAGCCCTAGCAGATTCAGCTCGTCAGCTATATTGCTAGTAAAAATCTGTTTGGAAACCAGATTCCTCCACATGAAAATGTGTGTGTTAATTAGCCCCTTTTGTGTCAGCTTGTTTCTGAGCCAAGTCTAAGAGTCATTTGAGGGCACCGAATGTCTGTTGTGAAGAAAGGCTTATGTGATTGAGAGTGTCATGACCACTTGAAAAACTTTCTTCAAGGATGAGAACTTTTCTGTTGGCAACATGTTATCAGGAACATCTAGTCCAGCACCATCAAGGATTTTTCTGTTTATTTTAAAAACATGCAGACACTACAACTCCTTTTGCTTGTAGTGATACAGAGAATTGAGGGCAGAAGAAAAAGTGCTCAGAGATTGATTTAATGAATTAAATGCATTTTATCATGAATAAGTTCCTGAATTTAAGTGCCACAAGTTTACCTATCAACTCTGCTCAATCTATAATACCTTTAAGTACAGACCAAAGCCAAGAAACACAACTATGGCTTATGAATTTCTGTCCTTATTAAGAAGACTGGCAATGATCAACTGATGGCTGTTGGTCAACCTGTTACCAGCAGAATGAGTGAAGTCCAGGGTTATTTGCATTATATGTGCCAATTTTTATTAAAAGGCTGGACTTAATACCTTCCCTTTTTGGCTTTCATGGCCAATAAGGACAATGTATTATTCCAAACCATCCTCACTTCATTGGCTCATATAGGGGCCCAGTCCTCTGGATTGAACTGGAGTGAGCAAGGAAAAACTAACTAATTTCCTAACAAAACCAGCAAGTTTCTTCATTTCCTTCCCCCACACTCAGTCCATGAACTCTATCTTTCCCACAGCTCTTGTCTCAAAGAGGCACAAGGGTTATTTTTTCTCATAACCACCCCCAAACAGCATTTCTGAGAGGACACTACTTCCTCCCATTCTCAGCAATTTCAGAGGCTGCCAGAGGCTGCCCCTCTTCCCAGAAGTCACTCACAGAGTCAACAAGCAGTTTACCCTCTAACTGTTTTGATGTTGGCCTGCCTTCCAGCAATTCTCGGTTGGCACATAGTCTCCTGCAGACTATAATCAGCTTGGCACATGTTAAAACAGTCATGCCAGGGCTATGGCCAGAACGAGTCGAGTCAACTGCTGTGTTGCAGTTACAGTTTGTCTTGTTACAGTTTCAGCAGAATGCTCAAGACCAGATTCCCTGGCTGCCCACATTGTCTAGCACTTTGAATCTCCTTTATGTCAAACTGAGAGCATTGCAGTTTTAATGTCAAGAAATAAACCTTAAGAGAGCTCTCCTCCAGAACATTCTGAATTCTTTACGCAGATTAGATGATCTGCACTCCTGCCAGCACACCCCAGTATTCCAAAACATCACGGCTAGCACACCACAGCCCATCTTGCCCCAATCTCATATCAGGCTGCTAAATCCCCATACCTCTACACAAGTTATGTTCCTTCAAAAGCCCTACTCAACAGACCCAGCTCATAAGGAAAGATTTTCTTTTTCCTTTGGAGACAAGATATTCACAACTGGGAGAAGGGTATGATCATGACCTCAGGGACAAGAAGGCCGACTACATCATTCCCTGAGAGGGGAAATGTAATGAGGTAGATACCCAGTTCTGCAGTTGTGAGGGTGCAGATGAAGACAGCAGAACATCTCTCATATCTGTCTTGCCACAGTCCCATTTCTGCTAAGGCACAAGGACAGCCTTGCTAGGCAGGATCACCATTCAGCAGCAGGAAACAGTCAGTGCAGACTGAACTGTCCACTGTTAATAAGATTAAACACAGAGCAGCACTACTCCAGCACAGCTCCCCTGTCTGTTCACTGCAGTTCTGCTCATATACAGCACCAGGGAGTCCAGGCAAGTGATTTTACCCACATGACCAAGAAAAGAGTACGTAGTGGGCATCCAGAATATCCTCGACACTGGGCAGTAAAGTGACTGCTAAGCACAGGTTTCCCAAAGGATTATTGACAGGTGTGGAAAAGAAGCTCATCTTGACTCTTGATTTTGGTTTTGTAAGGTAGGATGTCACATTTGCACTCATATACAGGAACTGGGATAATGGACATTTTTCAATTAATACTAAGTGGCAAATTCAACAGTCTGTGTGACAGAGAAGGTTATTGGCACTCACTTTTTGCCCACTGTTCTTCCACAAACACATGTTGTTGTTTGAGGATACTTTTTTTTCTTAAATACTTTGAAAAAACCTTGTCACTACATGGCTTAGAAGTTCTGTCTTTCAGGTTTAACTACTTTTAAAGACTTTTCTTCTCCATGTAAGGCTAATAAAAATCTGCATAAATTGGAAAGCAGAAATGACTTCTACACTTAACCAAAAGCCTAATTTTGCTATTTACAAAAATACTCTATTATTTTTGGTCTAATGCCCGATATATGTTGATACAGATGGTGTATTTCCCTTACCTTGCAAGAACAATATCTACGAAGGTCAAGGTCTTCACTGCATTGGAATAAACAGTGACAGTCCATGGTGTCCCTCCAGGCATTTTGAAGAACTCTACAATCCCAAGTAATCGTTATAGACTTCTCCACATTGCCAATGCACTTGCTTCATATGCAATGCCTTTGTGCTTCAAGTGAAATGGAGGAAAACCCAGCAAATATGTGGCAGCTCTTCCATGTAGCTAAATTACTTGGTCTCATCATATGATAGTACCAAGGATGCTCACAATGTATGACCAGAACAACTGAAACACAGTTGGCCAGAACTCAGTAAATGCTGCTTATATATGTTCTTGATGCAGCAAAGACAAACTGGGACTTGACTAACACAAGCACTGTCCAAAACGACATAGTCCTCAGGACACAGTGACCATATGTGCAGAGGGCAGAAGAATGATTCTTTAATTCTGGGCAGTGGGTTTCATCTTCTTCCTTGGAACCTCCTGCTTCCTCCCTCACCCCTCACCAATCTAGTTAGTCATGGCTAATCAGCACACATGGTCACAGAAAAATCAATGACAATGTTGAAGAGAATCGGTGAGAAGGTTCCTTTATGAAAAAGAGCATGATGGACCACAGAGTGTTTGTGGTATAAAGAAGAAAGCAAATAGCATTACAAGATGTGCTATAAGAGACTGTATCCCAAGGACATACTGTGAATATGAATGTTATGGTTGAAAATCATAGGATATTAATTGTGGTCTTGTCCATGTCCTCTGCCTGAGATATCCCTATTGGGGAGATCCTCTGGAGCAATGCAGAGGAGCTACATAACTGTAGGATTCTAGGATCTATAAAAAAAAATTCCTTTCTTGACTTTATTCTAGTGTGAAAGAGTTTCTGGGCCACCAAACCTTTTCCTACTTTACACAGGGAGGGAAAGTGCAAGAAAAAGGAATTTCTTCCAGTCTATTGTAATGATTAAAGACATTTTCCAGCTGCTACTCAACATAGATATATGGGTAATGTTTCAACACCTCCCAAGATCCTGATTCCTTTCTTTCCTGAAGTCATAAACCTTAAGATCAATGTTTATTTAATATTATGAACAAGCCTGGACATGTCTGCCTAGTAAAATGTACCCACGTTGTCGATGAGGCATTGAATGTCAAGTTTCCCTTGAAGGAACTTTTGAAATATAAGCAACTAGTAAATAATTGCCCTTTTTTTGTTGTTGTTAATATAGGTCACTTAATCTTTCAGTTTATCAAAAGTCACTCATTTAATGGCATGCTCGAATCTGTGTGTGGTTTGTTTTCTTTTTTCCTTTTGATACTTTTGGTATTAGCTCAATTTCAGAGTTCCTACAAATTTACTGTAAAGGATCTGTTTGACAATGAGAGAAGAAGTTGCCAGCCATGCCAATTATAGTGATTTTGTGGTGTGGGACTTTGGGCCACTGGGAACTAAAGGCCCATGCCAGAAAAAGAAAATACTTTTCTAGGCATGTCTGTTTCTTTCACAATTGTATTCACATATCCAATTCAAGCTATGGCTTACTAGTACGTTATCTGAAGAAAGAGATTAGGTTTACATTAGGACTTTTCTGAGTAATTGATATTAAACAGAGACATAGAACAAGTTTGTTGGGTTTTTTTGTTTTTTTTTTTTTTGTTTTTTTTGTTTTCCCCAGGAAAGTAACATCTGGAACAAATAGAGTCTTTAACTGATTATCATTAACACAATTGTGTTGTGTTCTCAAAAAGCTATTAAAAAGTGTTAACATGGTTACATCATGAACTTCAGCTGGTTCTTGTAACACATGAATCAACTAAAAACAGAAGTGTTCACATAATACATATTTAAAATACTGTATTGTAAAACATGATTTTGAGAATATTTTCATTAATATTACGACGACTTAAATTATTTGAGAATAGAGTTCACTAGCCAAATCACACTGAACAGGTTTTAAGCACAAATATAAACATCTTTACAATTCTGTAGGTAGTAAGTAAGCCACCAACTGGATGGAAAAAACAAAATCATATTTTTTTTTTGTTTTTATCAAACCATTCATTCTTACCCATTATTCAAATATTGCCTTAAAAGAGTATCACACATGATCAAAAATCAAATACAGACTTCCTTAATTTTGAAACAAATTAATAAATATTTCTAGTCAGTCTTGAAGGGTCTATAAGTACATTAAAAATCTCTCCCTATATGGACCCCCAGTAGAACATGACAGATTGGGGTGTTGTTGTGTTGTTGGTTTTTTTTGGTTTTTTTATTTGCTTTTTTCACTATGCATAGCATGGTGTATCAGTGCAAGACAGGAAGGAGAAGACTGCAAGGATAAAATCAAGGACCTAGGAGCTATCATTAACATCTGTTAAAACCTTCTCTTTTGGCATCAGTGTATACCTTCACACCTTTGTGGAGAATAACAGTATCATCTAAATCATTTCTTCTAGCAGACAGACCTTCCCAACTAAATGCTGAGACCACTTTGGTGAGTTTGACAGATACAGTAGTGGGAGAGCCAAAGGCCATATTGTTGCTGAGCTATGAAAGGATTTAATGCATTTGAAAAGAAGATTGCTCTCAACTTCTCAAGTCACCTAACAGCCATGAAAACTCAGTAGTAGCTACTACTGAGCAAGTACAAATAATTAGTACACAATGCATCTGGATCATGTCAGATCTTTTTACACATGAGGTCATGCAATGGTTGCCTCCAGGAAGACTGAGCCAAATTAAAATTATAGAAGGCTGTTTCCCAGGCAGTATTTAGTCAACAACGTTCCTGTGATTCTACATGGACAATGATAGGGAGAAGCACTTCTAAGTTCCCCAGTCAAGGTACACATCATGTCCATATCCTGAGCCTGGAGTCAAGACCTGAGTACACGCCCTTCTTTGCTGTGGTTTCCAAAGAAAGGTGATGTCTATGTTGCCTGCCCTGTGAAGTGCAGAAAAAGCCTACAAGAACAACATTGCTGGTATGGTAAGTATGCCACTGAACACAATAATATGGGCTGTTTTTCCTGTCTTTTGGCACTATGTGCCATGTGCAGCCATGGAGAAGCAATAATAATTTTACTAAATGGTAATGAGATACTACTTTTGTGGCAGGAGGAGTAAAGCACGAGCAAAACGAGTGAGTCTCATGCTAAAAGCCCAAGAAAAGGCATGTTTGCTAGTCAGATGTATGTTTTGCAAGACCGGAAAGTCATCTTGGAAATGCCAAACATGTGGCCACTCATGTAGCCTTGAGTCCATCCTCTTATTAACCTGTAATTACATAACCACAGAGTACTTCCCCAAATAATTTCTTCTTCTTTCAGAGAAGGATCTGAATGTACAATAGGGGCTTATGAAAGGGTCCAGGTGCAACCATTTTGGTCTTTTTTTTTTCATATCATGTGCTTGATTTTTCAGACATAAAATACCCTTTTTTAATTTAGAAGGATGAGGATATTATTTTTATATAGCAGCAATGTTATATCTGTTTCTGATTGAAGAAATACTGGCAAACCAGACAAATTTTGTTCCAGTAAAGAACTGAACAGTAAGTTTACGCGTATTTCAATGACTAGAATCATATATACCTATGACAACAAAAAGTAGACAGAAAAGCACCTAACATACATTTGTTTCCATCTAAATCATGTATGTTTATAGCATAGGAGTAGAAGAAAATGATGAAAATTACCAGTAAAGATCAGAATAAAAGAAACAGAAAACTGACATGCCTATCAGAGCACTGTAATCTTCTACAAAAAGATTTGAAGATAATATTTAAAATTTTTTAAAAATGCAACTGATTCTAAGACAGTATGTTCCAATCTTGCCAGATTTCATGGTTCAATGGTTAGTACACTCAGTTTTAGGTCTTCTAATACTATATAAAAATATTCCAAGCATACATGACACAAAGCTTCAAACAAAACTCTCTGTACCTGTTAAAATTTGCTGAAGTTTTGACAGGTTAATTCTGTACCTGCAGTCTTTATGCCAGATCACATAACAATTGCCTGCACCCCTCTAATGCTATGAAGAATAAAATACCATGTCTCCTTCTGCAACCAGCATAAAACCACATCAATCTTGAATTCTGCTCTGCCTTGTCCAGCTGAAGTGTCATCATGTGTTCACAGCTGATCTGGCTCAGACTTGTGCTTCTGAATGACCAGTTAGCATATAGGTCTGGTACTAATGATTATAGAAACATTAAAAAAAGATTAAGAATCTGAATCATACGTCAAAAGACAGATAAACTTAAAAAAAAAAGAAAATACCACAAAAACAAAACCACAAACATTGCATAGGATCAGTAGATACTATGCTTGTATGTATGGTTTTAAAAATTTACAAAGAGAAACCTTTTAAAATCAAACAATAAACAAAGATTATTGTTCCACTGATAAAATCAGCTACACAGTCTGCTGCACTTTTCAAATCTTAAAGGAGTGTTTTGAAACAACAATGATGTTTCGAAGTATCTCAAAACTGCACCATTTAGTTCTTTACAATAATGATGATGATCTTGCCCATACAAAAAGAAATATTTCGAACAGTAACATTTTTCTAAGGAAGCAATAATAATCTTTGATCTAGAAAATATCCTGTATAGCAAAAAAACATGAAAGAATAATAAAGATATGGCAAACTAAAGATGTGATAGCTGCAAAAGTGGACACGGAAACAGAAAAGTCCTGCTTAAATAGGTAACATGTAATAAGTAAATGTGTTCTCCTTCTTTAAACCTTTTGTGAGAAAAGCTAAAATTCTAAATAATTAAATAATTTGGCTTGACTCTCATTTCTCCTCATCATCTAATCATCTAAACCATGATACTTCTCACAGAACCCCCCCCTCTTTAATAAAGATAAAATATTTTCTTATTTCTTTGTGGTTTTTTATGTGATAAGACCTTTCATATAATGATTTTTTATTTTGTTTTTTTTTAAAAAAAAGATCTAGAATGCTACATATCACCAAAGGAAAAAAGGTTAAACTATTGCAGAAAGGGTAGGTAGGATTCAAATAGATCTTACCAATCTTAAATGGTAACTGCTTATTAGCATCAAAAGAAGTCAAATTAGTGCTGCAGGTCCTCATTGCAACCAAAAAGCAACCCATACAGTAGCCTCTTTGCCAGAAGGGTTTTTTTCTGTACAGAGGCATGGTCAGCCCATAGGCAGGTTCAGAGACTGGAAGAATGTTTCACGCTCATGAGTCTGCTAGTAGAATCAGGTTGCTATTGTATAAATCAGCCACGTGTATATATTTAGACTAAGGATTATTCACTAAATTGTTCCCTATACATCCCTTGTAGTACATAGGTAGCCATTGCTGTCTACCATCTCACAGGATGCAATTCCCTTTCCAGTTATATTTCATTGTTTTCAGATATATTACTCCTCACTTCCATAAGTTTAAATAATAACATTGCTTTCTTAAACAGTAGAGTACTGAAGCATAAATTTTCATCATATTTTAATATTAGAACTGGATAAAGAATAGTCATTCCAGAAGCAGTTTTGCAAAAAGTTTTCGACAGGAACACTTGTGAATAGTGTAAGAGCAAAAAAATAAGTAAGTAAAAGGAAGCATTTGTTGGGCATTCTTCCAGTTATGCTTAACACTTTTGGAAGATGACAGAGACACAATATGTGCAGGGCTAACACAGTAACTTGTCACTTCCTATAAACATATAGAGGTGTTTTTTGGCCACAATGATGTTTTCAAAAAAATACATGATGTGGCTTGCTCTGCTTTCCCTCTTTGAGTCTCAAAGTACATTACAAAACATTTCAAAATTATTATTCCTGTCTCACAGACAGGAAAACATTAAACTGATAGCAGAAATGGCTCAGGTGGTTCAAGGAAATACAATAATTCAGAAGTAGAAATAATAATAAGAGCCAAGTTCAAGACAATGATATTTAAGATCTGTTAGAGATCGAAGATGTATTTTTGTTTGTTTCAATGCGTTCACATATAGGGTGTCCTGAAATCCAAAACCACAGATTTGCAAAATCAGTCTCGGTGGTTTAGGCCACTGTTGCCTTTCAGAAAAGCTAAAAACATACTCAATAACAAAATAACATTGTCAAAGACAAAGCAGATGAAAATAAAGGTTAAAAAATACATCAAGCTTACTAAGCTGATACCCATGCATGAGTTAAGATAGATTCACTCCTCCTATTTTGCTAAATGCAGATCCTCATTCTGCTACAGGCCAACATACTTTTTTAAGATGGAAAGAGGGAAAGGAAATCTATTTGGTCATTTGATCAGACAATACTTACTGTTTAAGATGGCAGTTGAAGAGAAAGATGCTGTATCCTAGGGTTACAGTATAGATTGAGGCCTGAGCTTTAAATGACACTGGCTAAGTCATCATTAGAGAGAAGCACTTCTGTTATGTGGGGCACCTTTGTTATTCCATGGGTTCTTTTTAATAGTTTAGTAGTTAAATTATTCAGTAGTTTCTTAATGAAAGCATAGTAGACCAACATCTAAAAATCATAAATAGCTGAGGTTGTTTATGAGTTTGGGTTACTTTTTCATTACTCTTTAATGTTTTGATCAAAATAAACCAGAGTATTACTGTAACTAAAAGGCCAAACTCAAGGCAACCAATGTATCTGTAAGCTCTATTTGAAGAAAATAGAAATGAAAATGTCAATGAGGGGGCTTAGTCTTTGAAGGTGCAGAACATACTGGCTTCATCCCACAAAACACATGAGATAAGCCCCTTCTGTGTAGTAAATCATGGGAATGAAGAGAAATGAACTCAGAAGAAGGAGTCCTAAGCAATGCAGCAGGAGACAGATTAATTGAAAATTAAAGAAATTTAAAATGGACTAAGCATACATTCTTTTTGTTTAGAGACATCTTATTTTATCTTGAAAAAGTGTTCTAAGTACAGACTTCGGAAAGTATTTCTAATTGTAACTCATGCAAAAAGTCTTCTGGGCAAGATAAAATAAATAGACATTTTTGTCATGTGTTCATACTTTTTGCTTTGTATGGAAATATGCAACCTGCCTGTGATAAAGTTTACAGTGATTGTTTGGTTCTCTTTTATAATCCTTTCTGAGTCATAAAAAAAACAAACAAAAAGAAATCACATATAGGCATTAGCATTCATGTGTCTAACTTATGGAAAAAGAAAAATGCCATTAAATATATCTGCTAGACCATACATATACATATGTTATCTATAATAACAGATTAAGTCCTGGGCTGTCTCAGAAAAAAAAAATCAATATGTCTCTACATTTCAGATACATGTGGAGGTAAAATTCTAGGAAATGAAAGGAGTATCTAAGGCCACGAATTTTTCTTCCTGTGACATTTAAGTGACTCATGGCAATCATCCTACATGTATGTAAACCCCAGCCTATCACATTCCCGCTTGTTTTGCCTTTTTTAGTGCATGCAAGCATAGAGCTTATTCAGTCATATTTCTCAGTTTTCTTTCTTTGTTAATTCTGACTTTTTGCTTCTTTTAGGAAAAAGAAACCAAGCAACTTTTTGGAGCAAAGATGATCTATTCAGTGCTTAACATTGGGAAAGGGAGAGCAAGACTACAGACAGCTGAAACTGGGAATTTCCAGTTTAATGGAAAATTCCGGTATTCTGATTATTCTGAATCAGAACAAACTATTTCAAAATTTCCCACAAAACAGAAATTAAAAAAAAACACTACAAAAATGCTTTCAAAAAATGTTGAAACACATTTTGCTTGAGCTTTTTAGTTTTGTTTATTTAATATTAGTTTCCTATTTTGTATTTTTGTTTTACCAGTCATAACTACAGGTCATCTCATGCCACTTAAGTAAATAATAAGTAATTCCTGTAATATATATATATTTTTAAAATAAGTATTTAAATTGTGAAAACAACATATCCAAGAGTTGACGTATATTTCATTTGAGTAGGGAAATAAGGTAAATATTTGGCTTTATATTATTTTAGTGGCAATTGTTTCTAAAACCTAGGGGAAAAAAAGTACTAATACAAGGATATTCAAAAGAGTAGCTACTTTAACTTACACCATAAATTGAAATTATAGAGTACTTCATTTTGTTCATCACAGCATTCTAACCACACACTTTCTCTGCATCCTAGTTGCAAGCAATTAAGTCCTTGCCTTCTTGTGATCTTAGCAAATGTATTATTCTTACTCCAGACAATGTGAAGTACTCAGTACTTTCAGTTTTCAAGTCCATGGATTAATTCTGACCTGTTATTAACACCAATTGTTTCTACCTCTACTACCTGTAAACAGAAATTCTGGACTGAGTTTCTCATGAAGTCATCCTGCTTTTGAAACACTCATGTTTTTCTTGATCAACAGATATGATAGGTTTCAAGTTACTTGATCCTCATTTAATCATGAAACTTGTACTTTCCTTGTTTTGCCCAAGTGAGAAACCGCTTTTCATGGCACTGCTCTCTCCTTGGTGTCTCTTCAATATTGCCAGCATAATGACAGCTCAAATTGCATGCCCTCAACCTCCCTGTCAATTTTGTTACTTGTTTTTCATGTAGTGATGATGCTACTTGGGCTACCATGAGAAAAGGTGTTTGGGGATTTTTTTTTAATTGGTTCATTAGCTCAAATAACTTGTTTCTTGATTTCCCAGCTTTTAACTTGATGAAACAAGTTTTCCACCATATACTTGACTTATCACTAAGTTCACCACAACATTCCATATTAATAAAATACTGCCTTTCACCCCTTTCTCCAAAGTTGTTTCCTAAAAAGAAAGCCAAACTTCTCCAATAGTAAACACATAATATTTTACAAATAATTCACTAGAGACTATAAGAGCTAAACAATAATTTGTGTGTTTCAGGAAATAATACTAACACTATAAATAACATTTTACCTTATCCAACTGTAAGCAAGATGATTTATGAAGCAAATAAAAAGACACAGTTCCAAACCAGGAGAGCTTAAGCTGGAGGATAAGAAAAGGAGAATAAGGAAAATATACACCCAGATTATGCTGAAATTCAATTAAAATGGATGTGTTCTCCACTTTAAAACCTCTTCATAAATGGATCACAAAAATAGTAAATGACAGAAGACAGAGTATCTCTATTTATGAAGAAGCCAAAGGTAATACTGAGGCCAAAGGCTGTACTTACAAGAATTCCAGATCAGCATGCCAAAAGAAGGCCTTATGGTGGGGTTCAGTTACCTGCAGGTGCTGAAGGCCATTTGAGATGCCTTTAAGTATGCAAGTAATCTATATGAGGTCAGCAGATAGGACACAGAGACTTATGGGACATAAGTATCACTCTATAGGGGAACCTGGGGGCATGCTGGATATTCAACAGCACTAAGAATGACACTAGATGCCCAGATTTAGGCAAATGCATAATGCCTTTAATGCCTCATGTCATGAATGGGACCTCAAATAAAAAAGACAAAAAATGCAGCAACCAGTCGGTAAGCTGGGAGACCAATAAAACTTCATGCCCTCAAAAGGCTCCGCTGCTTTTTGCTGGGAGGTACAAGAGAACAGGGGACACATTACCCCTGTCATTCAAGATAATTCAATTGTATTTTCACAGTGTACGAATCTAACTGCATCTGTGTATGTTCCATGCAGGATGAATGCCCTTAAAAAACATAATAAAAGACAATCTCGTCTCTGCTATTTTCATATAATGAAGAACAGCTGTTCACCAGCCACTGTGTTTATTGTCTTCTTCCATCCTCTCTTCCGCAGTGCTCTCAGCTCTCTTACACTCTCAGGTGATATCTATTATACTGGTTCTATCTTGGTTCCAGAAAACTTGTAATCAAAAAAGAAACAGCAGTTACAGAAAACAAATAACTGCATATAGGTAACAGTGACACAATATAGAAGAATGCAAGAGGATGGCATATTGGTTGCCTTACTAGAGTTCAGATTTTTTCATGCATTGTGGCAACATTCCTACCTTTTAAGGAAGGCTTTAAGGAGGGATGATATGTTAATTAGGATAATTGATTAGTTGTAGTTTTGTTAACTATCTTCTATAAAATGGATTTTTTCCCAGAAAAACTGGCAAATAAGCACTACAGCATCATGGGAGTATTAAAGTGCAAAAGATGAGGATAAGAACAAATGAATTCCTTAATATCTGATTACCTCACACATTTAATGTATCTTTGTGGATATTATATCACTCCAGATTATACTTAAAAAGCCAAACAAAGATATCTATGCTATTGTCTTTTAAAGCAGAATATCTGTGCTGTTGCCTTTTAATGTAGAATAGCTATGCGCATTCAAACTAAATAATTTTTTTGACTTAAACATCTTTTGTGAGTATTTTGATGACTACCATACAGTCTGTATGTGCATTTTATTTAATGGTATGTACGTAACTGCATAAGCACCCAATCATAAAGTAGTAATCATAGCACTAAATGTTTTATAAAGTAAAAACTATCATATTTAACAAGGGAGAAATGAACAAATCTCCATTATCTAACAGACTACTATAATGACTATAATTTTATAATCAGAGTAGAAGCTATATTTTAGGATAGTGGTGATGTCCAGATCAATATGTCCTGAGGACTGTTCAATTCTCTAAACAAAAAAAATAGAATTACTTGTTAGTGAGGAAAATCACTGCACTGTCTAACAGTAAGTCTAAAATTTACTATCAAAAACCTCTCTTGAGCCTAATCTGTTTTCCTGCCTTTTCACAATACTGCTTTAAAACAAGAACTAAAAGAAAGAAGTAAAGCGCGTCATACTTAGGCTGGTTGGGTAGAATAAGGACAGGAGTTCAGAATGGCTCCCTGGAAAGAAACAGGATTGGCAGTTGTATAGAAGCACCACAATTTTCTGGCTACCCTGAAATCCAAAAGTTGCATCTTCTACTGCATGCAGCTCTCATGAGCAGGAGAGACCTGGGAAAACCTAGGAGAAAGAAAGCAGTGAGGAGTGAAACTCAGCCTTGAAGCTCAGGCAGTGGAGAAGTGATGAATGAGTGGATTCCTTCTGTTATCTAGAAAGAAAAAAGGCAGAAGTATGTGCACCCATCTGTAGTACTGTAAAAGTTAAAATTAAAGAATATCGAAGCTTTAATAATTCATTTTTCCAGATTCTTCTATTAGGCTGGTGAAATAAGTGAAACATGTGCTATGGGTTGCAGCAGGCTACATCAAGTTGTGTGCAGAATAGTGCCACTGTCCAGTGACATCTGAAATACAGAGGGAAGAATAAAACAGACCAGAATATTAAAATACAGTGCCTGCAGTACCAATATGTATTAGAATACTTGAAATATAGGTATTACCTGACATAAACAAACTTACCCCCAAGGCCCCCTATTATTCTGCCCTTATGCTACATCAGAAGAAATCCTTTCCGAAGATTAATCAGCTTAGCTAACCATACACCATTTAAAACTGTACAGAGTATTTGCCATTCATAGAAGATACAATTAACTGTGTCCTTTCTGCCTGGCAAGCACCATATAGCTCAAGGTGGATCTGAAAACTGAGAATGGACCTGGGCCAACATGATCTCAACTGTTATTTTCAATAATAAAAAACAGCTAGCACCTCAGCGTGCAGCTCTCACTTGAGTGTAAGTGGACAGGGACAAAATGCCATGTTCTGAAACAGCTTTTATGGAAATCATGCATTGTTTGTGACATGTATTCAGTCTCTGGAGCCCCAGTCTTGTTTAATTCTTTAGTTTTAAATGCCATCTTCCAAAACCAAAGGGTAACAAGCACAAACTGTATCTATAAAACAGCATCACAACTTTATTCTCAATAGCTAAGTATTGAAATGCAAGCATACATTATAAATAGAAAAACAGCTGGCTTGGAGCACATTGCAAGCCACTAGCACAGTTGAGGGATTTGAATGACATCATAACCCGTGAGAGCATGTTGCTGGCCAGCTGGTGTTATTTATAATATACTCATAATTGAGGAAAAATAAAAAGGCAAAAGTTAGGTATTGCAGAACCAACAAAGTTGAATTATCTCCTTCCCAGTGTCATTTAAATTGTTATCAAGAGTAATTATGAAGATTACTACTAAAACGGGGAAAAAAATCACTTAATAATTACAACAGCACATTTAAGGTAAAAGTCATGGAAGCCCCCCCAAACTGGGCTACTTGTGTTACCATGTTCACAGGTCTGTAAATTCTAAGAAATGATATAACTTCTCCTGTGTGGTTCTTAAAAGATCACAAATCTATTTTGCCCTATTTACAAGCAGTGCTCAACAATTCTGTTATTTTTAGTAAATTACAAACTGCTATTTTAGGGTTAATAACACAGAGTTGGAGGTTTTAATTGTTACTCAGCCTATAGGCATGCCAAGTTTAGTAACGTAAAGATGCATTAAGTAGATAATGGACTGCCTGTCTTTCTCTACTATATGAGTAGAATACTTCTGTCTCTATGCATAAACAAGATGTGTACATATATACAAAGGTATGCATATATACAAACAATGCTCTTACTTATGTAAGTTTTTGTATATTTGAAACACAGACACACACACATAAAGACAAATGCACACATAGCTATCTGAAAGTTAACCAGAATACATTTTCTTATTCTTCATTGCAGCACAAGCTTTTTTTGTCTGCTAACCCCTCAGTCACTAATTCACATTCTTTTAGAGGGAAAAAAATATGCTTCTGTGCTCTAGTTTTAAAATGCAAAGGTATGATGTTATTTGTCACCATGCCCAAAAAAGTCCTTACTCGGTAACTTTGCCAGAAGAGGGAGAGAGAGAGAAGGCAAATGCTCCCCCAGCTGTTTCCTGTCTACAGTGTCTGTGTAATGTAGATAAATGTGAGGATTTTCTCTAAATCCCTCTTCTGTTTGCTAAATCTCACTGTCACTGCTAAAATCAGAGCAGATAGAGCCTGCGCAATGGAATAAAGTCCTCAATATTGAAATGTGACATTGCTCTCAACATCTCACATCTCTCTGGATTTCTTTTTTCTCATCATTACTGCTAACAAATTCATTTCCAGACTTTGCACTTTTAAGAAGCAATGGAAAAAATCAACAGTCTTTCAACACAATTAGTTAAGTGCTGCTTTTGTGATTTCTTGAAGGTAAATCTTTATTACTATTTCAAATAATTTTTTAGTTTTATTTTACTGTGTATTTTCTGCTTGGTTTGAAGAGTATTGTGCACTTTTCAATAACATTATTTTAGAACTAAGAATTATTTATAAATTGCTGAACATGCAATTTTATGTGATCTGGAAAATGGCTGTATGTAATAGTTGCAATTACATAGATAACTGTAAGGGTAAACTATTGCAGATACATGTCTTAAATCTCACTTCTATTCAGAGAACTTTGCAATATTTCAGTTATGTCATTATTAAAGGGTCCAATTACGTCATTGTCTAGATTGTTAATTAATGCTTCTGAAAACAAGAACTTTTAGCTATTTTGTGCAGGTGCAGGGTTTTATAGGAAAAAGGTATTATTTACATGTTAAGTTTCTGCAGTTTTGTTATACACAGTTATAGATAAAATGTTCATGCTTTCACAGGGAAACTTTTAAGGGATGTTGTCACTGCAGCAATTTTCTGGCAGCATTGTAGCATTAACTTGTTTTTTTTTGCTTTCATAAATTAAAAGTAAATGTGAAGTTCAGTTTGTTTTCTATGTTAGAAACCAGCTGCGACTCTTGCTGACCTTGCATATTTTTGTAGCTTAAGCAACTGTACATAAGGAAAATGGAAATTCCCCTACATGTTCATCTCCAAGTTTTCCCTTGTAGGGAGGGCTGTTTCAGGAAAGTTTGCATGTGAAGTTTCATGTTACGACCCTATGATTTCTACACATTAGTATAAACTGTCTTTAAGTAAATTTGGCTTCAGTAGGTGCATTGACCTCTGTTTCTGTCAACTGGCTCTAGTTCAACTTTCCATTATCAGCAAATTTATATCCTTCGATAACTTTGGTTTTTTTAAATATTTTGCAAGGACACTTTTGCAATTGACAGAATGCTCCTGTTTTAATTGTTTAGGGCCTAATTAATTTTTTAGAGTGTATTACACTTGAAACACGATTATCTCATTCCTTAATGTGATTCAAAAGAGCAAGTGTGTAATTGCAATGGATGAAACGATTCTCTTAATGTATAAAAGGCCATTCTTTCCAATATACTTGAAGAGGATTTTTTTTTTTTTTTTTTAAGTATTAAGAGACATAAAAGTAATGTGCTGGCTCCTCAGCTGGTGCATCCTGCCAAGCTTCCTTGGAATCAATGGAACATATTGATTTAGGTTACTATGTAGCCCAGATTCTTTAATCAAAGTTATAATACCGTATTTAAACCTTGATCCATTCTAGAGTACATATGCTTTATTTATGTAGTAATTACTAATTAGTACTGTTATTACATACTAATTATATACTTCTCTGTGGCTTGGTAATCAACCTCTATGTAACTAATGTAATTAGTTACATGAAGAATTCTTATGTACAACTTATGCCAACTGATAGTTTGTTAGACGAAGAGGACATATATAGAAGTATTAAGAAGTAAAAGAGATGTAGGCTGTTCATATATGACATTCCTCTGTGGTGCCATTCTTCTGGACTATTAAAAGAGGAATGCAGCAAAAGCTGGTTATTTTACTGAAAAAAGAGGAAATTCCAGCTGTGAAAATATGGTCAGTCATTCTATGCAACTAGAAGAAGTGCTTAACCAGGCTCATCCTGAACCTGTATTCAATTTCCAACTGTAATACGATGCTTCAATAAACTCCACCCACATGCCAATGCATTTTCTTTTAAACTCTCAACTTTCTACTCAAATTGGGGACATTGCAAGCACTCTGCCTGTTTCTAAAGAACCTGAAGCAATATTGGATTACAGCTTTGTATTTTCTTAAGAATATTCCCCTCACAAACATATCGAATCAACTAATGTTATGTTTCATTAAAATGATGAAGTAAAGTTAAAGTTATAAACTATGTTTATATGTTTGATGAAACAGTGCCTAATTTAACAAGTAATTGATTGAGCCCTAGAAACATGTGAGTCTGTTTTCTTTTCCCAAAGTTTTGTCTTGTTTGAAAGTTCTTGACTGTTTTTAAATTTGGAGATAAAGTTAGAAATTCTCTGTGGTTTATACTGTGCAGCCTTTTTGGCTTCCACTAAAGGAAAAACAGTAGATAATCTGTTCTGTTGTAGTTTAGTGCTGATATTTATCTGACAATGCAACACAGCTGAAAAGTCTTGAAAAATACAAAATTGTTAAATGGATAAGATTTATGTTTATTTCTGGCCCAAACGTTACACAGGAACAAACTGTTAAATACATAACATTCTTGTATGTGTAATGTCTTTCAGCCTTCTGAGGTGGTGTGCTAAACAGCTTTTTGCTTTACCTCCTCAGAACTGGGAACCATCTTAAACTGCAGGTGCATCACATTTATCTTAGAAATGCAAAATTATGGCAAAGGAAAAAAGGAAATGTATGTTGTTAAGATACAGAAACATTACGGGAAATAATGGCTCGAGTTATCATCATTCATTTATAATCTGGTCTTCCTCCATCTGCCATTGAAGTCATGTGCATGCATTAAAGCTGCTTGTTTTTTTAATGGCAAAGTTGGCTGAAGAGTCTTGTGAATGGGAAAATAATTATTCTTTCTTTTTATGATATAACGTGGGATTTAGATTTGTTCATTATTTTCACAGTGGAAATATCAGGAAAAAAAAGGGGGGGATAAATTCTGATTTATTTATGGATTTGTCTATTATTCAGCTTTGACTTAAGTTGAAATAGGGGACTCCTCCAGCAAAGTGCTAAGATCCCTTGCCAAGAAAATAAGAATTCTAAAAATTATTGACTAGAGAAGCCTCAATATCCCACTGGATCAGATCCCATATGAGGAGACAATGGATAATTTCATCAGTTTTTCAAAAGTTCCATGAAAAAATAAGATTAAATGGTCCCTGAAACCCTGAAAGAAACTTTAGGGAAGATTAATCATTTCACTCCAACTACTTTGCACTAGTCTGTTAATACAAAGCAGCTTTAAGCCAAGGTTAACTGTATGTGAAAGAAAGATTTGTAACTTCTTCCTTGACTGCAATACTAACATTAACCTTGAAAGAGAATGAAATTAAATGCAGATTTACACCTTTCAAAACTCAAATATTTGGCAAGTGATCTAATTCAGTTCAGAATATGCATTAAGAACATTCTTCACTGTCCTGCTACTAAATACAAATAGATTTTCCTAGTACTTAAAAAAAATAAAATAATGCTATCATCTTTGAGTCATTGTGTAAGATGTTTGGTTGATATAAATTGGTATAAAAGGAAGCGGATAAATGTAATGGTGCAAATTTACACCCATTGAGGACTGGCTTTTCTTCAATCATAAGTCCAGGAAAAAGGTAGTTTGTAACCAAATGTAAATGAGAAAAGAATTATCACGTCTGTGCATACCTCGTACCCAAACCTGACTAAGAGGATATAATGGAGGTCAGTGAAAGTATAGCTGCTTCCATCAAGCAAAAATACAAACCCTTAACACTCCCACTAGTGCTCCTCTTAATTTCTTGAATGCTTCCACATGTTAACTTGATAGTAACAGAGGACTGTAAGAGTCACTGAATGTGGTCCCCTAATATGGAATGTCCCACATCGACTCTTCTGTAATTTTGGCAAGCTCTGCCTTGAAACTTCTTCTGTTTTGTTCTGGTATTTCCTTTTTTAAGGTGGTTGGAGAACCATGGAGTACTAGCTATGAACCCTTTTCCTACTGAGCCAAATTTTCTTCCATCCAGTTTACAGCCATTTATTCTTGTGCCAGTGCTGTTCTTTAGTTTAAATAGCTTTTCTCTGTCATATGCCACCTCTGTCTCCCACAGTACATTGGCAGGCAACCGTGATATTCCCTCTTAGCCTATCTGGTCTCAGACAAAACAACTCGAGGTTGTCTAGTCTTCCTTACTGTAATTATTCCGGGTTTCCCTTTGCCTGTCTGTTGCCCTCTTCCACATCCTCCCTTTGCAGGAGCAACTGTAAATCATGGTTACTACAAGTTTCTCTAACTACATATGCATGTGAACCAAGAATATTCACCAAAGGAAGTAATCAATTTACAAAACATTTGGACTAGAATATGTAGGCAGTTGCAATATTATGGTGGGGCATTTCCTGATACTGTGTTTATTGTCTAACAAATTATAGTACTTATGCACTCTCATCTCACAAGGGTGCAAGAGTCATTTTCTTTGGGACTCTGTTGGGAAATTCTAATACTGCTTTTACTTCTTTGGCAGGTGAAGATGCACACTGTGTCCTACATTCATTTCTTCTACCTTGGCCTGTGTTTGCTTACCTTAACCAGTTCTGCTGCTGCTGGCCCAGAAACACTCTGTGGTGCTGAGCTGGTTGATGCTCTTCAGTTCGTGTGTGGAGACAGAGGCTTTTACTTCAGTAAGTCAACTCTTTATTTCTTTCAACTGCTAAACTTTTCCATGTAATCCATTGGAGTTTACAACTGGTCTAAGCAAGCTTAGAAATGACCAAAACAGGCTGCAGAGCATGACTAGTAGCCTTTGTCTTGGAGATGCCCAAGTCTTCAGTGACCTTAATTCTCAGTAAAGAGTAGAGCTGCGCCTGCATTCAGCCTCTCTGAGTTTCTGAGAAATTTTCCTTCTCAGACATGTTACTGGTTTTAACCACTTTTCAGCTGCTGCTATTCCACCTGCTATATTACTGCTTTCTGCTGACCTGCCACTGAAATTAAATGAATGAAATGACATGTTAAACCTAAGATATTCTCGAGACAGAACTGCATGTACCTGTTATGTCAGACTACTTGTAAACAGTTTAAGTACACATTGTGTCATATTAAAAACACACTAAGCTTCAACATCTGGTTTGAAAAAAAGAAAAGCTGGAAGGCAGAAAGTTACCACATCCAAGTATCCACATGCTTGATCAGTTAAACTGAGGTGAAGATAAATTCATGCATGGTGAGATAATAAAGATTAACACCAGTACAGACAACACACAAAATTAAGTCTGCAATAGTGTGAATATACTTGTTCCTACACTTTCGAGCTGAACATCACAATATTTTTACTTTGCTGTGGTTTAGATTGTGCAAAGCTAGAGTAGTTAGATGAGTAATTCTTTTATCTTAGTACCTTCTTACAAACGCTGTCAAGATCAGGACATACACAACTTGTAAATAATAGAAATCTATTACTAATTTTCAGCTATATTCTACCCAAAGAACATAAAGTTAACCATAGAATCAGAGTCATTTTCATTGGAAGAGACCCTCAAGATTGTCGAGTCCCCAGTCATAACCTAACTCTGGCACTAAAAACTATGTCACTGAAACCTCATCTGCATGTCTTTTAAACACCTCCAGGGATGGTGACTCAACCACTTCCCAGGGCAGCCTGTTCCAGTGCTTGACAGCCCTTTCTGTGAAGAAATTTTTCCTAGTATCCAATCTGAACCTTCCCTGGCACAACTTGAGGCCATTTCCAAAGAAAATCTAGCTAGAAATGTATTCATTCAGAATTAATTAACTATTTATTCAAAACATGCAAGAATTTGTCCTTTTAGAACCTCCAAAGCTGGTATTTACTTGTAATGATAATATGTGCTTGTCTGAAGTTACCTTTCCTTTAGGATCTCAGTTACCTTTCCAAATGTGAATATAGATAAGAAAAGGAAATATGGGGTTATTAGGCTATAAAGACATGAAATTAATGGAAGGGGGATTTTTTTCTATTTATTTTTATATTATTTATGAGGTCTAGCTTTTTTTTAATTATTTTTACAATTCTCATTTTATCCTAAGAATTCTTGCCTTCTAAGCTATCATTTTTGTTTTTCTGATCTTACCTACCCCATTCCTATTCATTTCTGTTCGTGAAGTTATTGCTTTCAATATTTTTTTCCTTGCTTGCTCTAAAAGTAGAATCAGGGAAATCCAGATTCTTGCACCTTAAATTTACAGAAAAACCTGATTTCCTCAACATAAAAGCTACATTATTTTCATTGTCTTCTTGGCACTTTCTCTTACAGTTTAGGTTTGAAACTGGGAGCCTTAGTTTCGTATATGTAAAGTATTTCACTAGAGTGTCCTTCTACATTTAACAATTTAGGTATTGTTAATGAGCATCTACTTGAGGGGGCTGCTTAACTTAGTATCCTGGTGCTAAACACAACATGAAAAACACTGGAATATCTCATAAAGGAATTAACATTTTTCTACCAACACTTTATGTGTTCATTTCAACACCAAAATCCATTACATTCATCAGTATCTGAGTTACACTTAAGGGGCTATTTTCACGTCCTACAAATACTTTCTCTTGGCGGTTGGAAGGAATGTAAAAGAAGACTTGCATCTCCCCCTCTTGTTTCTGCACCAGAAAACAGTGAGACAATATAATGTGTCCTTAGAACAGCATAGCATTTTTTTTTTACAGTTCATGTATCTTAGACATTTTCCCAGTCATTCCTCTCCTGGAAAAATGTTTGTGCTTGTTCAGACAACTATCACACCTGCTTACCACAAGGGTGGATGCTACTGCCAAGCAATCAGACTTACTCTTACATGTACTCTTTGTGTCCTTTAAGGTAAGAGGACATGTGAAATGCTAATTACCAGCAATAACTCTCCTTGTTTTCAATATCAGTTATTCTTAGGTTGCACAATCTGTTTCAAATTGCTACATTCCCTAAGCTAGATGATCCTCACTTTAAAATACCTGGATGGGTCTGACATTTTAAAGGAGATCCTTGCCCTTGCAATTTTGGGTTTTACCTGCTGTCAGTAAAGACGTTCTCTCTAGTTTTTCTTTGTTGTTTTCTTACGTTCTGAGTTTTCACTTGAAGTTAATGTAACTTTTGACAGCATAAAGGTCTACCGTGTTTTCTATGGAAGACCATGGAATATTTTAATAATGAATGACCACCCTGGTTTAGGGAAGGCTTGCACTTTTGTAATCAATAGACTGCAACTGCAACATTAAACAGGAATTTTATTAAGTTGATATGTGGCCCTTTGATGCTAAGCAATGTGTGTCCTCCACCCGGCTATTTCTGATTCATGAGGCAGCAACTTAATCTCTTTTAACCTTCTCCCTATTATTTGTAAGTGTTTAATCTAAAATATAGAACTATAGAAGAACAAGTTCAGTAACACTGGTAAAACAGCTGGAGATCCTTATAGCAAATGTACCACAGAATGCAACACATTATTGGAAGTTTATAATGTTGCTCCATTTCATTGGACGTTTTAAGAATGCTATATCATTTGTAGAAGTGAAAAAACAAAAAATTGACTTTTTTTTTATTTTATTGTGAAGCTAATATAAATTTAAACTGTATTCTAAGCCTTCTATTCTCATAGTCTTGTTCCTTTATATGAAGTATAACCAACAGTAATGTTTGCCTTTAACTTGCACAGGAAATAGCTGTGAGGGAAGGTTTTTCTTCCATCATTCTGTATTTCACTAGAGACTCCAAATATAAAGAATACCTTTTGGCTGAGGTGGAACTCCTGGTTCAGATTCAAGGTCAAAGCTTCTGACTATTCCTTGGGAGTTGTGGGTGGAAATAAAGATAGAAATAATTGAGTTACTTTCTGTTGAAACTCTGTACTCTAAAAGTACAAGGCTATATCTATGGCTAGGACTGGAAGAAAAAAATTGCCTTTATATAGACTACTCTGCCCAACTTCCTAGCTATAAAAAGAAATTCTTTACAGCTCCTGAAGAGATGCCCCAGCTGCTTACCACACACAAAGTATTGTTCTTCAAAAGGAAGTCAAATGTCATTTCTACCACTCCCTTTTTTCATAAGGTAGACTGGCAAGGAACATTTTTTAAAGATTTTTTAGGGGAAGACACTGCACAAATCGCAAAACAGAGCATCTGCTTTTTCCCTTGGTCACATTTAACCCCAGTCAGCACTGGCTATTTCTTGGACAGCTTTTTCTCTCCCATGATTCACGAATGAAGAGCAGTTTGTTACCACATTTTATCTAGCAAGACCTTTCTAGTAGAACTCCTGTCACTGAAGTTCCTGTGTGCTAGTTTACATTAGGAGAAGTCAACAAACACATCCTGGCCACAGGTGGCTGCACTTAGACGCAAGTCTTCTCAATCAATATTTCTCTAGTCTCAAAAACTCTGGATTCAATAGTCATGAAAAAAAGTGGGATTGCTGCTATGTTCATTAGAAATTTAATGCCTTGAAAGTTCTACCATGCCACTATTATTACAAAACTATATTGAGGGCAAAGAATGTTGGAAAAACTGAAAGGACAAATAACAGGAAGCTTACAGAAGTGATATCCCAGGAGAGGGAAAATTTTGCTTGAAATAGTCTAATCTTATCACAGGAATTTACTTTGTAGATTAATCATAAAATACATTATTTTCTTTCTTCATATAAACTGAATTTGATGGACAATCACTCATTCTTGCTCATGTTGTTTCTTTAGGACTACAAATATCATGAGAAAGGAAAGCAAATGTAGTTTGCTATAAGGAGCAAGTGCTATATTCTTTTTTTACCTAGCTTCTTCTCCTTTGAAAAGATACCTTTTCCTCTTCCAATAAATGGATACCAGTTCGGCTAACAGTACACGAGTGACAATAGATAAATAGCTTTCTTATTTCCTTAGACACTTTTGGTCACCCTAATTTCTAAAGCCCAAGTTAGATGACAATACTTATTTGAAACCATGGCAATTAGTTTCATGAAGTAAAAAACAAAACAAACAAACAAAAAAAGCCAACAACAGCAACAAAAATCCAACCAAACAAAACAAAACAAACAACAAACAAACAAAAAAACCACTTTTTTGTTGTTAAATAAAACTACTTTGGGCTTGTGGTGAATCTTCTGAAACAGCATTTGCTTCAGAAAAGAAGGAGCTGAATTAGATACCTGATACAATGGTGTTTCTCTGATATTCTTTAGAGTATGAAGAATGATCTGGCACATGCTTCCATACATAAAAGAGTCAATCCCATAAAAGACAGGCTTTTTTCTGGTATCCAGCCTAATGGACCCTGTGTCAACTGCTTTGTGAACAATCATTACAGTTTTTTTACTCTTTTTTTTTTCACTAAGACAATCAGAATTGTGTGTTGTCTGTGGGCATATCCCCAGTTGTGCGTAACATAAGACTACTGGGTTTTAATAATCAGAAAATCAGGATAAGACAGTGAACATAATTTTGGGTAATTAGACCTGTCATCAGATCTCATTGTTTTGTAGAACTAAGGTATAGATAGAGGAATTGCTGCTTTACAGAGGAGAAAATAGAGGGCATAGCAATAGGCAATTACATTTTGCTTCTTCCATTTCCCTTTAGTTAACAGCTTCTTGTTTACTTCAGGAAGTCTGCTTTTAAGATGTTATTAAAGTTTCTAGGCCTGTCAAACCTATCAACATAATTACAAGAGATGGCATGGCACTCAGTTCTTTAAGTACTCCATACCTGTAGGAGCTATGAGTCATTAGCTCCTCTCTGTGTCCCTGATTGAAAGGAATGCTAATGTTACAAGCCCAGGAGAGGCATGCTGAAAACCTGCGGTGGACAGACACACATCCTGTGGTTTCAGTGACAGTCTTACAAATCTTTGCAAAGAAACGCTGGTCTTCTTGGCTAGGTTCACACAGAAAGATCTGAGAGTGTAAGTTCCTTGGTTTGGCTACATGTCACATTCACATTCAAGTCCTTTATCCATGGAAGATGTAACTGTACTCCTCCATCTTTATCCTCAGGTTCTTCACTTCTTGCAGGAAAGCTAGCCTGAAAAGGAGCTAAGATGTGCTTTAGCCAGGTCTTCAGGGTCAGTGCTCAGGGAACCAGGACTATAGGCACAATTATTGATATACCTCTGTAAGAAGAAGAAAAACAAAACAAAACACAGAAAACAAACAAACAAACAAACCCCACACTAGCTCTGATTTCTGGAATGGTATCACTGTATAGTCAAATAACTGATATATAAATTCGGGATCTGCTCTGTTGCCCCTGGTAGTAATAATTGGAGAAGTTCTCTGAAAATAAGCCAGTCTTTGAAAGAATTTTGTCCTTTTTTACCACATTAAGAAAGGCTAGGCAGTGTTCATAAAGGCTGACCTTAGTTTAGTGAGGTTAATCTTTAGTTACCTCTTTGATAACAGAGAGATAGGTTCTGCCTTCCTTGTTCATGGATCACACAGTGAGTCTAGGAGGATTTAGCCTCTAAACCACACTAAATTTATACTCGGCAAACATTTCTCCTCAACAGCTAGTTCTCATGCTGCCAAACATTTAATAATTTTTCAACCTTTTCATTAAGAGGGACTCTAGTAGTAATTATGAATTTAATGAGGTGAAACCATTGATCAAAATTTCAGCAAGAAACATCTCTGCAAAAAGTCTCTACTACCAAAACCAAATAAGTACAGTTTCTCCAGAAGTTCAATTTATATGTGTCCTTATTAGCTGTTAGATGTCAGAGATGCTGATGCTTTTTATGATGTTTGCCTTTATCTATGCACTAGACCAAGTTTCAAATCTGGTCTCAGATAGCAGAAAGCTGTTATTTGACATTTGATTCCCTAACTGCTATATGTATACTTAATGCATTGTTTAGTCTCATGTTGGATAAAGTCACTCGAAGAACTTGGCAAGATCAGCATTAATTCCTGTCATAGCTGCCCCTCTTACTTTTCCACTGAATCTTAAATACCAAGAAAAACCCTTCAGTAACTTAAATTCTGGCATATGCTTTATGCAATTGGCCAAAACCTTTGCATATGGACCTCTTCGTTTGTTCTGATATTAATAATGCATTTGCAATATTTGATCAACAGCAGCAAGAGTTGCAAAGCAAATTATTCAGTTTGGCAGAACCACACAGTCTCTTAATTAAAACCTTTTGCATTAACTACTTTAGCATCTGGGACAATTTATAGAGAGTGCTCATTCAGTGAAGGAAGTTCATACAGCCACTTCTCTAGAACTTATTCAGCACATCAGCTCTTATGCCTATTTCAAACACCCTCCCATCACTGAAAATCAAGTAGAGACTTAAAGCCATTTTCATTTCTGAGCTTTACTAAAAAATTATGGATCTGAACTTGTTTATTAAACCATGCCCAGATGTCAATATTTCCCTGTGATACAAGCTTAATTCTTCAAAAATCTGACAATGAATGAAAGAGGTAACCAAGAGTTAAGTCATTTCTCTGTCTAGAAATCAAGACAAAAGAAATACCACAAATGTATGCTTATTGAAGAATTTATGCTAAATTTATCTCTGGTAACAACCACAGGAACTTCCATGTCAAAAAGAAGAAAAAGCCATTAATTCATACTTTCTTTGTGGTGCATTTAATGCAAAATCACTATGCAAGATATAGCCCAAGTACTGGGTCTAAATATTAAGCAATCATAGGGATATTTCATGTTTTCATCAGTGAATGAGGTCCTGAGAACAGGAATTTTAACATCCACACATTACAACACACACAGCCTAGGGAGGAGCATAATCTACACCGACCAGTGGGTCACTCCAACTTACAGAAAATTTTGCATTGTCACTGTAAGTAAAAGTTTGAAAACTTGAACCTGGATAAATACTAAAAGCCTTTTTCAACCAAAAGGGTGTACCTTAGGCACTGTTTAACAAAAAACTTTCAGAATAATAGGATAAGATGCTTTTACTACTGTATCATGGCAAGAAAAATCAAATGCTGTCTTCTTTTCAGGCTTTTAAAAGTATTAGACAAATTACATAGGTAAGCTTCTCTTGTCAGTTTTAACCTAGCAACTTTTCAGTTGAACTTATTGCCTCTCCAATGCCAATTCCTGGTAAACTGGTTTTGAATTCCTTAGAAAACTGCTTTGAACTCCTTAGTAAACTTTAATTCCTACAATATCAGACACAAGACTGAGATACTTGCTGTATTTTCTGTTTGAGCCCCACGTATAGTCAAATTTAATGTTTTCAATGTTCTTGCTCTTAAAAGACAGAGTGGAAGCTGTTTGCTTGCCTGGTGTTAAATCCTTTGCTAGTGAAACTGGAATAGCTTCCTTTTATCAAATAAACAATTTAGGGGCCATCTCTCTCTTTTTTCTTTTTTTTTTTTTTTTTTCCTGAGTCTACAGCATGTTTATATATTTCCCATATTTTGAAATTCAGTTGTCATCCCAGTTTTCCCATCTATGTAATATAACTGTTCTAGAGCAAGAATATGCCTCCAGACGATGGACCCTTCTGCTTCCTTCTGTACCCATACAAGTGTGGAAGTAGGAGAAGAGTGCCCTGTTCAAGCATTTCCATTAGGAAATTATGGCTCAAGCCCAAACCTGAAATTCTATGAGGTTTTTTTTTTTTTAATATAGAACTATTTGTTTATACTGTTTGTGTCTTCATGTGTTGGGCAGAAATTTACACAAAGCTGAGTATGCAGAAAACAGAAGACTTTGGCTCAGACCATTCTGACTCAATCCAGCTCAGTGAACAAAACTGTTTTCTTTCTGAAAATAAATATTCTGGCAATGCTTATTGACTCTTTCTATTTCCAAACAAGTAAACACTTAAGTAACACCCACAGCTCCTATAAACGGCAACTTCTAAGGAAAGTAAATACTACTGAAAATTGTTTTGACTTCAAAAGAACGTTAATTAACAGCTATATCCTACTAAGGCAATGGATTAAAGCTTAAATTACACATATCAACTCTGTTTTTCACAACAAGTCAGTATTCCAAATAATATTTTTAAACATATGGCTTATGCAAAGGTAAAAAAAAGTATAAGTGGTGTGGGGAAAATGGTAGAGAAGGTGTTATTATGGTTGTAGATCTGAAAAAGATTAGTACATTCCTCATTAGCTTTGATGTCTGTGTAGTACTATGTATAATAAATCAGTTTTAAAACAGAGGGATTTTTTTCAGACTTGCATTAGCTAAACTGAAGGTTTCTTTTCACTCAGCCCCATCAAAATGACTGGGTAAGAGCTTCTATTGCTATAACAAAATGTTTACAACTTTAGGTAATTCTTCTTTGATTACTTTAGATCACGTGAAAGCTAATAAGGACATCTATTTTAGGCTAACATAGCAGGTTTAAATTCAACTTGTTTCATACCTTGAAATTTCTGTAGACAAGTAAGATGTAATTTGTTTCTACATCCCCTGAATTCCTGAATTACTAGTCAACAGGTCTTCCATGAAAAAACTTAAGTTTTTCCTACGTATTTCAAGTTTTATGTTTCTTTCCATTAAAGTTTCCAGCCTTTCACAGACATATTTAGTTTGGCAGGAAGAATCTGGTGACTCATAGACTGAAGAGATTTGAGAGCAAGCTACTGAAAATGTATCTAATTTCTTCTTGTGTAATTTGGGAGCAAGCTACTGATAGTATGTCTAATTTTCCTAGTTTAATCAGATGTATTATTGGCAAATACATGTCCTGAATAAAAGTCATGTTTATTACTGAAATACATAGATAAGATTAAATTCAAAAAGACCACATATATTTGCTTTTAGAGCACTTCTGTTTTTTCTAACTGTTTCTGGCATTTTACTCTGAATCAATGGGCACTGAATGAAAACAGAGGTACTACTGAAATAATTTGCATTACGACCCTACTTATATTTTGGAATTCAGTAATATCAACGTATTCCTTACTGATGTTTTCTGGTGGTGTTTTTTGTTTGTGTTTTTTTTTTCTTTCTTTTTTTCAAGGGAGGATAGAGGTGTCTGAAGAATAGGTCATACTGATATACCTCCACGATTCACATGGAGAAGGACAGATGTATAAGAAAACCTCTATTTTGTATTTTATGTTGTTAACTGTACTGTTCCTTTCACCTCTTTTCAGAGAAAACAAACAAACAAACAAACAAACTTTAGTTCTTTCTATGTGGACAATCTGTGGCAAACATCAATTTCATTTATCCACATACAGATCAGACCTTTTAAATGATAAAAACTGAACAGCGCTTGATCCAATATACACAAGAAGATTTTGGTTCAGTTGCCTTCCATCTACTTTTGGGCACATAAGTAAGGTATCTGAGTTAGGAGTCTACCCAATCTCATTCTACAGTCAGTGAGAGGAGTTAGAAACATTCAGAGCTCTCATTAAGTTCTGAATATCCTGTAGGATATACTTCTCCTTCACCACTAAGTTAAGAAAGGAAGCTATGGCAATTGTATCCTTAAGTTAGTTAAGTTAGTTGAGTAAGGACTCTATTAGGAGCCTGATTTTGGTGGAATGAATCTATTTAAAACCACACAGTGAACTTCACTGTGGAGATGAGGATGCACTCATATGGACCACACCTCAGATCAAAGGAAATCCAAGCTTTTTTTATCTGCTATGGTATAATACAGTTAATCAAAGACCCAGAATGTGCCTTATAAGTGTAACAGCAGCTAGAGTTTTTCCTTTGGCTTTTAAGAGCTCCCAGGCCTTAGTCTGACTAAATGTGAATCCCATCAGAGAAAGCACTCCACTCCATGACAGTATAAGCAGAAGGGAAAAGCTTGTCTATCTTATCTTTTTTGATGTAATAGATAGAATATACTCTTAGATGCCATAATAAGTAACACTCCTTCATGTTTTACTCCTGCATAATGAGACAAGGTGCTCTTATCCATGCATAAACAATGAAGCAGTTTTTTACACTCCTGTTCACACAGGTTCTATTCTTGTGAATATACATGGCCCAGCAGTTTTTTACTAATTTGAGACAATAATAATATTTAAAACCTAGAGCAGACATCTAAATATCAGACATCATTAAAGAAGCATTTTCTCCATTAGAATGCTGTGACATAAAGTGTCATCATGGAGAAAAGACACGGAATGATGTTCAAGTACAGTTTTGGGATACTCAGGCAAATTGAAGACTTAAAAAATAGCTACTGCTGACCTAATGAGTTAATCTATAAAATCAATAATATGACTGAAATAAGACAGAACCCCGCATGAGGTTGTTAGCCATTCAATGAGTTGAATTAACTTCACAAAATCCCTATACCTTCCTCTCTTCAGTTCCTCCCCTCATCCAAGGCAATACAGAAAGAGTACAGAACCACTTCAAAGATAACCATATTCCATGATCTTCTCTAAAGTGACCCCTTTGCAGGGAAGAGTAATTACAGTAGTTGAAATTTCCAAACCAGACATGTGGACATGAACTTTAGGTTGTTTCCATCTTGACAAAACTTTTTCAGTAAATGTTTGGTTTGGGTTTTGTTTTGTTTTGTTTTGTTGTTGTTTTCAGCAGAGTACAGCACTACAAACCAGAAAGGATTATTTATATTTGCTGACAATATATATGTGTACAGTTTAGCTTATTTCAGGCTATTTTTAATTTTGTGCATCATACCATTCCCAGTTGGTCTGGCTTGAGGGAAATGGAGTATAAATTAGGGTAGTGTTTCCACCACATTCTCTCACTTCACTGTTATGTATTGACTTCTGCAATTAAAAGTCATGAAGAGTGATCTTGTATGAGGTACTCACATGAATGATTTTCATACATTTCTAGTGTTCCACCACTATTTCAGGAATTAGATACAGTAGATTTAATATAGCTTTCCCAAGATAAAATTATTTCAGAAACTGGAGTGGTCAAGATAATATGGTCATTCAAAAAATAATAGGAAGATATTTTTGTAAAATTTGACCTTGTCTTCCTTTTTTGCAAACAATGGAATTAAATTCTGCAACTGCAGCTCCAATAGCTTTAGGTCAAGTATCATAATATTTGTCAGTCATGTTATTTTAGTTTTTGAAAGCAGTAGGAGTTGATCCAATAAAAGACAACTATTTCCTGTTATCGCTCAGATGACGACTAATAAAATGAGCAGAATTCATAAGTGGTGTTATTGTTTGCTCCTTTTTTCAAATACAAGTTTATGCTCTGATATGAGAGACATAAAGCTCAGATCTGTGGGAAAAAAATAACACTTCTTTTTAAAATAAATCAGGCTTGAACCCTCCATCAAGAATCAAATAACTTGCAACAGATTTTGAATGTAAAATTACTATATTTGATTTATGAAACAGGTAGGAGTGGCCTTGTTGGGTTTTTTTTAGGATATAATATAAAAGCACATGTATACCTACAATTTAACATGGCAAAGAAAACAGAGACATTGTTGAGGAAAAGCTGATATATAGTATAATAAAGAAGGGACAAAGATTATACCAAAAAAGGGCAAAATAATGATGTTAATAACCCATGCTGGACCTGGCCAGGAGTTTCTTCACTCCATAATCCACAATCAGGAGTCCATGGATACTTAGTCAGGTTATCTGTTAACTTCTTGACTTTGGCACTGAGGATAGTGGGAGTTAATTCGAGGAATTCTCTATACTCATGAAAGAAAACATTGATCACTGATTTTCCTACGTCTTTTGGCCATAAGTATCATTGCACCACAAATATTTTCCCTTGACTGGATTCCCACTGGTTTCTAACTAGTCATCTGTTTTTCCTAAGAACTACCAGCTGAACTTCTGACATTTTTCCTTCTGTATTATAAACATAGCAAATAGAGGCTCTCTTGAACAATCAAGAGATGCTACTTGTGCCTGATTTGAAAAGGGTACATGTACATCAAAAACCTCCTCATTTTTAACATGCATTCAAACCAACTTGAAAGTTTTGTGGTGGGATTTTAAAGTTCATCTAGCATTCCTGGTACAAACTATTAAAAATTATAAATTCTTCATACATAAGTGTTTGTTGAAGTGCCTAAATTGGTTTTGATTGTGTGCCAGGTAGATAGTTACATCTAAAAGACTGAACCGAACTTTTAAAAAGTGTTAATCTATTTTAAAAAATTAGTATGAGTCTTGTGAAAAGTCAGTGAGTCTTTGAAGGCTCCTAAAGGCATAGGAGGCAGATTTTCGATGTTCTTAGTCTCAAGAGATTTTTCAAAAACAGTCATGTATCTAATTTCCACTGTTATCATGAACTCAATGATAGGCAGCCCTAAGCAGCTGTGGTTTTGGTGGGGTTTTTTGTTTGTTTGGGGTTTGTTTTTTTGTTGTTGTTTTTTTGTTTGATTGGTTGGGTTTGGGGTGTTTTTGCTTCTTTGTTTGTCTGTTTAATCTTTCTGAGTGTATGCCCGTGGTTTTAGTTGCCTCAGTATCTTTGGAAATACCAGTCCGGGTCCTTCACTACTTGGCTAAATTTTGTTTATGGACCTTATTGACTACTTGTGAAAAATCTATCACCATTAAAAGCTCTTTAAAATAAGAATTGGCGTTATGTCTTGGCTTCCTCTCTGATGTTAAACATACTAATACGCTTAGTATGAAATCTTCTTATTTCTAGCATAAATATGTGAGCCATCAGATGAAAGCTAAGAATTTCCCAAGTGAGCTAAAAATAATGAAGGCTGAATTTGAATAGATATCCTAAGAGGCATTCTGGAACAAACAGTGGTTAATAAGTACTATAAATGCTACCCTTCTACTTAACTCATTTGCAAGATGCCAAAGCCTAAACATGGAGCACAAACAATATGAGATAAAGATCGAACACGAGAAAAATTATAATCATTGCAGGAAGTTGGAGACAATGCATGTTTTGTTGTTTTCTTTGTCTTCTGACCTGAAAAAGTATAATAATCTCTCAAACTTCTTTAGGATGTCTTGTTTTGGAGTTTCATGTACTTGGGACTCAGTCCTAGTCTCCACTGCAATGTGACCATCTGACAGAACATAGATTTACTGCAATAATTCTAAATACATTGTAATATAAGGAGTAAGAGAGTCTGCAGGTTTTATTAAAATAATTAGTTTGAATAACCACAAATCATGCAGGAATGTATGAATTAAACATATTTTTAAAAAATGCTGCAACTCAAACAGAAAAGCTTAATGAAAGAACAAGTGACTTAAGCTGTGGTCTCAAGAATCGCTTAAAATCACGCCTTAATTTTGGTCACAGGCCAATCATTTTTACATTATGATACAGGCCATCATTAAATGACTACAGTCTTTAGCAAAAATATGTATCCATAATTATGCAGTATGCACACTTCTTGGAGAAGGAAAAAATCATTCAAATATTTAGTCTTCACTTTGTAATGTATGTCCTCATAGCCTATTGAATTCTGAGATCCAAACACTGCAGACAATAAGAATTCCTATTTTCCTCATAAACTCCTCTAGAGTGTTCATCATATAAGTATTTGATTGCAACACTCAGACAAATGCATTATATCCTACAGGTTTTTTGCCCTAGTAATTGCATATCCAACAGGAGATGTCAAGGATTAATTTTGCAAAGTAATTTTAACATTCATGTTAGTACTTTGTATCTTCAAAACAGAACAAAAATGTCAGTGAATTTAATTTAGAGACGTAGTGCAGTAGTCCCTTCCCTTCATACAGAGCAAACTGAAGCAAAAAGGCAAAAACTGATCTTAAAACAGGCAGCTGCATGTGTGCCACTTCCTCAAAGGCAGCTTCAGAAGAAACCATGTCCTGCCTGAGCTAACAAAGAACTTTTGGCAAACAGTTTTTGGGAACAAAGCAATATAATCTTCCTATCTTTTTGTTCAAATTTAAGCATCTTTCCAAAGGATCATTATGCACTTTCTGCTCTCATGGGAGTGACAGAAGTTGCCTCATTCTTGTGAGCTGCAGAAATTCCAGAGCATCTGCTGTGCAGGGCAGCAGCAAAGCACGGACCAGGAATAGTTCTTGTTCCAAGTAGCTGGTGATAAACAGAATTCAGTGCAGAAATATTTAAAATTTTAAACAATTGAAATCTCTTGGTCAAGATATCTGATTTTAGATTAAAAGTTTAAAAATAATTAAGAAAGAACATAAAAACATGAATTTTCCGCTAATGCAGCAGCTTACAAAAGGCGGTACAGAAAAGTCCTATACCTGCTCACAAAAAATTCATGAATTGCTATGGTGGTTCAAACACCTCTCAGAGCTGCATGCTAAACCTTCAGCTGTAATAAGTAATTTCTTATCTTCAGTAACAACAATTAGGCTTATCCATTAATGAGTAGTCAATTGACTACCAACTGGACGAAAATTCATTCAAGTAATTTTACGATGTGTTAGCAGAGACCACCAATGTATTTCTGAACAGTCACTGTACATCAGCATAATGTTTTTTACATATCAAGCTCTGTTGGCAATGGACAGTAGGATACTAACTAAAAATCCACTTTATTTGTCAATTTGGTTTTTTGCTTTGGTTTTGTTTGGTTTTTTTTGTGCTTTCCACACTCTGCATCACCATATTGTATGAAACACTTGGAAAACTGTTTGTTCTGAACAACCTGAACAGAATAATTTAATTTTGTTGGTCAAGTCCATCGTAACTGTCCTTAATTTGACTTTTTTTAAGACAAAGAAACTGGTAGGCTACATATTGCCAATATAGCTTAATATTTTGATAAAATTTTCATTTTGTTGTTTCCCTGTAGTGTCAGGAGGTGGAGAGATGTCTTGGAAAACTGAGACCTAATTTGTATCAACAGTCAACTGTTTTCTTGCTGTATCAACTATAATCACAGAAAACTTGTGGCTGAAGCAAGCAGTTGAAATCTGAAAGTCCCATTATTTCTTATTTTGAGCCAGTACACACACACACAAACCCTCCCCCCCCCCCCAACACACACACAAAAAAGAAGACAAAACAAAACCCACAACTTTTATTTGAACCACCTCTACCTCTTCAGTTTGCGCTGTGTCCTTGTGCCATGTTAGAAGCAGAGCCATAATCCTGGTTTAAAGTACTGCTTTGAACTTGTTTTAGACACATTTAAACTACAGTAACTTAGCTGATGGCTTCTTGATCTCAGAGCAGCCGGTGAGAAAGCAAGCAATCCAATGACCCCAAGTTCACTGAGATTGCTGGAAAATAAAAACAAGGGCTCAGAAAGCCAGTGCTTTAACACATAGAGAAATATATTGAATATTTCAAAAGATATAAAATTCTTAGAACTGTTGGACAGGATTCTGTGTGTGAACTTTCTTGTCCAAGTGGCATTGCTAAATATCATGACAGATATGTCAGAGGGCTGACATCATGTTATTGTGTAACTCATAACCAAAGAAATGTGATTTTTTAAAATGCATTATATGTGCATTCAGCGTCTTAAAATCTCAGCTGTGTCAGATGTTAAATAAAGTACAATCCAGGAGATTTATTTTGAAATATGAGCTCCTTTTTTTTCCTTTTATTTTTCCTTCTTTTCTTTTTTTTTTTTTTTTTTTTTAATAAGGAGAAAAGAAAGTGCAATTGCTCGGTGAATGGTCTGTCTATCAGTCCAAATTAACTTTGTGCAGGTTAGGCTGGACAACTATAAGCAATGGAGAACAGCATGTAACAGAAACTGGGAATGTAATCCTCCTCTCCTTTTCTTCAGACCTAAGCACCCTTCCAAAGTATCATTACGCTCTTTCTGCTCTCACAGGAGTGACAGAAATTGCCTCGTTCTTGTGAGCTACAGAAATTCCAGAGCAGCTGCTGTACAGGACAGCAGCAAAGCACTGACCAGGAATAGTTCTTGTTGCCCAGTGGCTGGTGATAAACAGAATTCAGTATTGCCAGGTACTAGTAAAGGGAATGACACGTACTCTTTGCTTGAAGTGACATGTGATAGGGAGTATTTGGTGTTATCTGTTACCTGTCGTTTTAGAATATCAGTATACTGGAACTGTAAATCAGAGGCACTATTTTGGACTGATTGTCCCATTATGTGATCACAGTCATCAGCAGTGGTGTAATTTAGCCATTGCCCTCTTGATGATTCACTGAGGAAACCACTAACACCGTCTTTATGATGCATAAAAATATTAAATAAATCTTACAATAGCCCACAGGCTGCGTACTATTAAATGAGTTTTGAGGCTATGCTTTCACAAGATAAGGGATGATATATCCCACATAACACCATCATCTGGGGTAGACTGAATTACACCTTCTTTAGCAAAGATAAAAGGATCTGAATTTCTCTGGTAACAAATAACAAGACCACCATCTGGTCTTTCAACACTTAAAGCACACAAGAATTCTGGACACAGATTACTTCCAGTGTCAAAGCCACAGTCATTTTTTTTTTTTATATGCTGTATATGATGATCTAGTTGCTAATCCTTTTGTCATATGTACAAAAAATTTATTTATAAATTTTGCCCTAATAAACAGAAATGGTGACATGTGGAAAAGCCTGAGCCCAACGGTGCACAATTATGGCTAAGACAGTCCCTTTCTGTGCAATCCATGAATCCAGAAACCAGACTGCAGAATATAAGAAGCCTAATTGTTTTAAACTCACGCATACCTTTTATATTTCAGAGGACAGATCAAGAGCTTCTGTAGATAGGCAATGGATAAAGAACAAAACAGCTGGGAGTGCTATGGCTATTTCTAGCTCTGGGACTAACTTGCTTACATAACCTTGAACAAACGAATTTTATCTGTATTTGTCGTACTTTCACCATGTGTGAAAATGAAGCAATGATGTTTATTCACTTTTTAAATGCTTTTGAAATCCTTTGATTCAGGTTACCATTCAGATTCATCCAAATATTTTTTAGAAGCTCACCCATATATAACTCAACCACTGGAAGGGTTAAAGTTTTAAGCAAAATGCCACATTGCAGTATGGATGATAAATTACAGGTAATAGTCTAAGACTTAGGAAGACAGTTCAGTAAATGCAATAAAAATAGTTCTGTTTATATAAGGGATAAAAATTGGCTACTGCTTTCAAACTAGAAGTTAATGTAACCATATTCCTGCAGAGAATCCCTCAAACCGTTTTTAAACAATACTATAACAGTTACATAAAACTTAACGGCAAGTTAAGTAGATCACCCCAGCAGGCCCTCTGCTTACTGCAAGTATATGGCACAGAGTTCACAAGTTACTTGAGACTCGCTCTCCCAGCCAAACGAGTCAAACAATAACACTCCTAGGCACTGAAACACTTTTCCTTGGATTTCAGCAGAAGCAGATGTGAGGCCGACTACACACTGAACAAAAAGAATATTTTGAAAAGAGAATGGCAGCAGAAACTTAAGCTCAGCTTGCAGTTTTTTCTATAATCATCCCTGCCTTTCACCTTGACACTAGCTTTCTAATATTACCCTCTTCATCTGGAGATGAGTGCAAAACTTCAATAAATCGGAAGCTCATTTCTTCATGTGTGCTTCAGAATCCCCTGCTAAACAAATTAGTGCAGTGTTTCAATCTTCATTTTACTTTGGGGTGTAAGTTCTGAGTCATCATCATTTAATTTTCTCCAAGCCTCCAGCTCGTGTTTTCTGTTTTTCTTCCTGGATGTGTCATAACAACTGAATTGTACCACCCCAGTAAAATGGTAAAGCCCAGCAGACATCTGCCAGCAACAAAATACTGTGCTCGCACTCTGCTTCCCCACACATTCCACTTTTCACACCACTTTCCTTGCATCCTCTCAGCAAAGCCATAGAGCCTAGTAAGCAATTTCTTTTCATTCTACACAACATTCTGCCAATGCTAACAGAGGGATGAGGCAATAAATCAAAAGAATCGCCTCAGAGAAAAGTACGCTTGCCTTGCATGCTCTTTTCCCAGCCCTATTTCTATCAGTATTCCCAAGAGGTTAACTTCCCTGAAGTCAGTGACTTCCCTGTAGGTAGGATATCTCTCAGTTCTGGGTCAATACTGTGTTAATGCACTCTGAAAGCATTATTTTTCAGAATTGCTAAGTAATTTTGACTTGGGAAAATCAGTTAAGTTTTACTCATTCAAATTTAATAGAAATTCTGTTCAGAAGTTTACAGCATTCTTAAGGCAGTAATAACAGAAAAAAAAAATCCCTTCATCTGAGCTTTGAGATGTTCATCACTAATTTAAAGGAGTCAATACTCTAGTATATTTCTTTTTAAAACAGTCGTTATACATCAGAATTGCTTGCAGGAGAAAAGAAGGTGAGAATTAGCAGTAAGGGAAAGGTGTTAAAAGCAAGGCAGAAAAATTTCATCTGGAAAGAGGTAAAAACAATGAATCAGAAGAAAACATAATTTAAGACAGAGGTGCCTTTAAAAGTTGCTAATAAAATTCTGTATTTGGCAGCTACCTTACCTGAACTAGGACTTTGATTCCTTTGAGGGTGATTCATGTTTGAACCAGGTTTCAAGGACAGTTCTCCTCTCACAAATGCACAGAACATGCAACTGCATCCGATTTTTCTTACCAGCTCTGGGTTGGGCAGTGACTGCACCGTGTACTAGCAATTGCATGTCAGTGAATAGCTATATAAGTACCAATCTTGCAGTCTTGGTTAGTGCAGACTGTGGAGCATCTCTATAGAAAAACCCATACCAGATCACCTAACCACAAAATAGCCACATGTAATTTAACTTCAGTCTCAGTAGAGTCCCAGAAAAAAATGTTTTTAAGAGAAACTTCACCTCAGTGTTCAGATGGGGAAATGTCAATATCAGAAGCAGATTCAGTTATGGTAGCAGTAACAGATGATATCAGCCATTCTAAAGAGCAGGAGAGTTGCCAGATGGCAACTCCTTGAAATTATCATGAGGGGTATAAAAAGAAAAACACTTGTGGCAGCCCAACACTTCAGAGAACTGAACTGATAAATACTTATATTGGACTGATTAATACCTGTACCTGCCTTAACTGACAAATATCTCAGAACCTTGGAAACTGGCAATTTCTACATGCAGGACACAAGTTCGTATATCTGAAAGTAATTCCCTTTTTGCCTCCCCCCTGAATTACACCTTCACATCATGTAAGCCCAAGAGTTATTCAAGAAAACAGCCATACACCTCAGAGAAGAGAGGGTTACGTTTTAATAGGGGCAAAACCATGTGACTTCTAATCTTGTTGTCAGAAATGACTCAACAGTTTTAGCTGCATGTTTCTCTCTCCCATTACTTTACAAGAAGAAAACAAAAAACCCTCCAAAATTTATCAAATGTGCACAATGCACAAAACCTGAAACACAGATGTTTAAGGTTTACTTAAGTTATAACAATATTAAGGCAGAGATTAATATTAGAAATTGTCAGGAAATCTGAAGTTCAGGTGTTGTTACCTGCTCCAGCTGTTAGTGTCAATGTCAACATTATGGTCCCAAAAAATTATAACAGGTATGTGTTCTGCTGCTCAGTTGGTGGTAGTGTTACAGGATATTTAGTTTGCTTTTGCAGGAGTATTTAATTTTCAGACACTTACATGCACTTTGTACAATAAGATTGGATGAATTGTTCTTTAGGGACTGGGCTGCCCCTCACTGATTCCAGCTTGAGCTATACCAGATGCCATATAGCCCATCCAGAAAAGCTAACTCTTAATCTTTCTTCTCCTACATCCAGTAAATAAAACCTTGTATAATTGTGCCAGAGCACTGAGACCATAATGAATGAATGGTCCATGAAGAACTCTGGAGAGGTTTCAGCAATTTCTGTAAGGAAATGAGTCAAAATGAATTTAAGCAAGACACAGAACATAGTGCAATAATGTCTGGTTTCTTCTGAACAAAAAGAAAGAACAAGTGTCCTATCTGATGTTTTATCTTGAGCCATTATGGTGTCTAATGTGAAAAATTACAATGTGAAATATTAAATTAAGAACGTCTGTTCTATTAGGAAACAAATATAGTACTCAATAATTACTACCAGCTCCAACACTAAGATGTTAACAATATGTTTGAATTTTTAAAGACTGCATTTATTAGCAATTTCACAGCATATCACTTTGAAAGACCTTGTAGATACTTGCCAGATGTGATACTGTGGTAGAGGAACACTACGGCAAACAGCTTACTTATCCTTGGATCACCCCACTCTTTTTCTCTCAAAACAGAGAAATGATTTCTGAATTTCCTAACGATCTTGCAAGATAAGCATTGAAAATTAGTAGAGCTAGAAATTACTATATTAAAATGAGTATTATATTCTTTAATTCTGGTGTTAAGAACATAAACCTTTCCTAAGTCCTACTTATCAGTGCAATGACGTCATCCTGGAGTAGGCGAAAGGATAATCTTCCCTGTTGCTGCTTTATTGAAGAATGGCAAGTGGTTCTGATAAATACACTGCTTATCATGCATATAGGTTTAATTACAACTCATACTAAACAGTCTTTTACATAGTATGGAACATGTTGTGGATACTAAAAGCCATTTATTGTTTTCTATATTTCTAGTGTCTTTTCTCCCTACAATACAGCACATGTTCCAAGATTTTTTCAGCGTTTCCTCTCTGCTCTTTGCCTTCACTCCACCAGCTGTCATTTCAGTGACGTTTCCCGAGCATGAAGCTGACAAAGAGCAGGGTAGGGCTTAAGTGCTTACGCTCTGGAGATCAGTAGCAATATTTTAAAATATCAACATAACTCGGTGTTTTGGGAACAATTTCTGATATTGTTACTTGAACAGACAACAGTGTTTACTATACAACCCATTGCACTGAATACAGTTCTGTTATTTTAGAAACTTAAAAGGTTACTGAACTACAGCACACAGTTATTTTGACTGCAAATTTTCTACCCTAACACTTCATTTAAATTAGAAATTGAGCCTAACCTGATTAATTCTAAGAAATTTCTGTATAGACAATTAAGAAATCTATTAATAATGCAGAAAAGAGGCCAAAGGACAGAGTACAGGACAGATATTTGAGAAGTGTTTTACATCCTGATTTGCACATCTTTGTTACTTTGTTACTAATTTCTTTTCCAAATTCCAGAACTGCATTTACAGGTCAAAACTATCTGACGTTCTGTTCTAAAAAAGGTCAAGAGGAGTTATCACATGGGGTTACCTTCCTCCAACAGTTAAGGGTTTTTCTCACTTTCAAGTTCTTGTACGTTACTTGAGCCACTGTAGCCAAAGATCCAAATACTGACAGGAAAAACTACTGCAACATGCAAAGCTAGCATCAGCATTTTCTTCAACCTGTAAAAATACTGGTCCCACTGCTGAAATTAACTCAGCCACTCCAACAACAAAAAGACAAATCACGAGTTTTTTTTCAATAGCCTCCCAAAATCTTACCTAGTGACCATAATTTTAGGACACATTCAAGATAAGATTTCCAGTTTGCCAGCTGGCTTGATTATGGCATTTACCATTCTCAGGTGTACGTATAAACTGAACAGGAAGCAAATCTTAACTTCTCTTCGTTCAGAAATTGTTCCACAGTGTTTCTGTTCTTCGCACAATATGTGTGAAGAAGGGCGGGAAACTATCACAAGCCTCTCTGATTCTGCTCATGAGGTGACAGCATCATGATCTGCAGAAGCAGTTTCTGTGGAGACACGGTGAGCTTGTTACATTCTATAGTGCAGACCTACCCTTACACTGCAGCATGTTTCCACTGCTTTGACTTGTAGGCACTAACCAAGGGCGCAGGAGCCCTCTAGTGTGAAAAATAAAATGAACCTGCAGCCCATATTTTGCACACAAATTAAGACAGCAAAACCATTACTGCAATGCCACTGTGAGTCTCCAGGCATTCCAGCAACATAAACTGGCCAGAATATATAACCATTATAAAAACTCCTGGAGCTCAACACTGAGGGGAAAAAGGCTTGTATACTTACAGTTAGTCTTAATGGGTGTTCTGAAAAAGGCAGTTTCAAGATTAATGTGTGACTGGCCATAAAACTGGTCTTTATTGAAAAAGGAATCCAAAAACTTGAGAATGATGCAGAAATAAACTCCAGTCCCTGGCAGCTAAATATTTTCTGTTCCGTAGACCTTGACCTTAAGAACAATTGCTAAAGAGCATTTAAAGGATAGAAAGCCTATTTCTGGACCCTGATTACTAGGGTAAATCTTATCTATTCTGTGCTGATCACTCAAATCTTCCAGAGGTGTAGCCAGTTTGCTCTATAATATAAGTAGTACCCAGGAAATTTCAGTTCTCAGATCTGTTTGCTAGTGATACAGCTTCATTATAACCGTTCCATTTCTTTATCTCATATGATAGAAAAAAAAATTCCTATATATATCCCTAAAGCATGTCATTAATGAAATATTCCCATAACATATACAGTTGAAGACACAAGAAACCATTGGAGAGGCAGCATGTGCCTCCATGGTACCTGTAGTATTCTATGAAGATGCTGCATAGTAGCTGTTGGCAAAAGATCACAGTCAGACAAGTAGAGAGAGACTGACACATAATGAGGGAAAATAAGAGATTCAGTCACACACAGGTCAATAATATGCAGCTATTTCCTGCATCAAAACATTTGTCTTACATTTTTTATCACTTAGATTATAAAAATAGCAATGACGACACCTATATTGATTGCAGTTTATTGTCATTAATTCTAAAAGGAGTATAAGTTAAATTTATCTGGTCTACAAACAATATTGCTCTGAAGATGTATAGGGAAAACCATATGCAATAGTTTACTTTTGTGTGTTTAGTCTTTAGAGTGATCACTGTTGATTGCATAGCAGTTTTATGATGCTGGATGGAAAAGAAAAACAATTACGAAGTTTAAATTGGTAACAACTTATGTAATGCTCTGTCTAACTGCTAGAGGGATAAACAAAGGATACCTAGGTGCTGGAATGACTTTAGGAAATTACTTAGAAAAGTTATGAAGTGATATTAGAATAAGACAAAAAGTCATAGCGAAAGGCATAAGTAACTGACAGATAAGGAGAGATTGCAAATAATTAAGCAAAATCACAAAAGATGCAGTTTAGATAATCATTTAGAAACAAAGAAGAGAAAACTCATACTCATTTTAGACAAACAGAATTGTGAAAGTGACTTCATTTTACTTCCATTTAGGATTTTATCCCAGATGCTGACCTGAAACTTTCATTTCACATTTCAACATTCATTTCACAAATGGGGAAAATTAGTTCTGCAAAATCAAAGTGTTGTCCTGGTTAAGGCTGGAAATCTTATGTGAACAACCACTCTCACTAAACTTTGCTGAACTTCTCACTTCCAGATAGGCTGCACAGCCTCCTTGGGTTATTTTGGCACCTCCTTTTCTGGACAGCAAAGAGGAGTTCAGAGGAATGCAAAATTAAAAACAAGGGGAAAAAAACTAATCCAACTTTCCCAAACCACAGAAAACTTTCATTTGGTATACATTTTGACTAAAGATTCAGTGAGAGCAATGGCCATATTTTATCCAAAAATCACTGTCATTGAAAAGAACTCTAAAAAGTTTTGGTACAGAAGGGCTAAGAGAAAGAAATATTGTACTCTGTGCATCTACTTCTACACTCAAAGTGTATAAAAACTAAAAGTGGAGGAGATTGCACGTATTTTCACAGTTATGCAATGGCACTTTTAAGAGGTAGAGCCAGAGGAAGTTGTATAGATTATTCCACTTTTTAATGACATTTGAGTGGCTAATGACAAGGTTAAAACAAACAAACAAACAACAAACAAAACAACAGAAAACCAGACATAAGCAAAACAACCAAACCAAAACAAATAAACCCAAACACTTTTCAACTGCACATCTATAATATCTAAAAATGGCTTAACCTCCCCTGGACATTTGCCCATTCCTTTAGACTCATAACAAAAATATTTGTAAAGGCCTTAATACTGATGCTTATGTCCAAGAAATATCTTCACACACAACTCAGAATCCATGCTTTCAGATGATCAAAAGATTTCTTGAGAGTCCTCCAGGCCTTGAGATTTATTAGCATTTAAAGGAATAATATTGGAGTGACAGGTGTTGAAGGCTTGAGAATTACAAATGGCTGTGATTTCTAATGACCAACACTGGAATAAAAGAGATTCTTTAGAAATGCACTTCATAGCTGTACTTTCTCATTTTCTGTGATATCATGTAACCCTCCACTGGCCAAGTACGCTTAAGACAAACACTTTTTTAATTTTTCCACTATACTTCCCCCCCCCCGGCCTTTTTTTTTTTTAAATCACTGAATCACAGAATGGTTGGGGTTGGAAGAGACCTCTGGAGATCATAGAGTCCAACCCATCTGCTAAAACAGGATCACCTAGAGTAGATTGCACTGTATCTGGAATGTATCCAGGTGGGTTTTTAATGTCTCCAGAGAAGAAGACACCACAACCTCTCTGGGCAGCCTGTTCAGTGCTCTGGCACCCTCAAAGAAAAGAAGTTTCTCCTTATGTTTAGATGGAACATCCTACGTTTCAGTCTGTGTCCATTACCCCTCATCCTATCATTGGGCACCATTGAAAAGAGTCCAATCATCTTGACATCCACCTTTGAGATATTTATAAACATTGATGAGATCCCCTCTCAGCCTTCTCTTCTCCAGGCTGAACAGACCCAGATGTGTTTATCTTTTCTCATAAGAAAGATGCTCCAGACCTCTCATCATCTTTGTAGGTCTCCTCTGGATCCTCTCCAGTAATTCCTTGTCCTTCTTAAACTGGGGAGCCCAGAACTGGAAACATTACTCCAGATGCAGCCTCACCAGGGCAGAGTAGAAAGGGAGGAAAACTTCCCCCAACCTACTGGTCCAGTGGCAGAGATGAGACACCTGCTGATAGGAGGCTGAGCCTTTTGCTGCCGCCCCAGGGATTGAGGGCCCATGGATGCCCCATGCTGGGAGCTGCCTAAATTGCACTTTTTTGTCTGTATTTGTTTTTGGTTTATTGTCATACCAATAGATAGGGGAAAGAAAAGGTAGAGCACTTCTGAACATCAACTGCCATGGCTGAAGTTCAAGAGGGAAATAACACAGAGGAATCAGTTTTACGGTGTCTCCATCCACCAACCATCTCCAACCACCATAGCTCCTGAGCAGAGATAGGCTCAGCCCGATGCAGTGAATATCATGGTACGCAAAAACACTGGCCCGGCATTGGGAAAAATTACTTTGTAAACTGAAGCTCGTCTAACAGAGTTAGAATTTACAGAGTCACCATCAGGCTTACACATTAGTACGCCAATAAGATAAATGAAAAGGCTACATCATTGTAGGCAGACTTACTCAACCTACTCTTTTCTGCTCAGCTGGATTCCCTTGCTTAAATGATTGTGGATGCACAAAGTTGTGGCTCAAAATAAGTCAGTGAGCACGTGGAATTGAAAAGTCAGATCAACATCAACATTGCCACAACCTTTTTGAAGTTTATAGTATTCCTGTATGACCCACAGAACAAACTCAGAAAAACAAAAGGACAGCAAGATTGCCAAATAAGAGAAGCCATTGAAAAACATCTTTAACTGATGCAGAGATTCCAGTCATTAATCAAGTCTAAACAAGTTGGAAAGGAAATAGTAAAAGAAAGACACAATTCTGGTTACTTAGAAAAATTTCTCTTTAAATGGAAATGAACTTTTAAAAACTTTGAACTTCCCTGAAAAGGTCATGGAAACTTAGCAAGTGAGAACTTTAAAAAATCCACTCAGAAACCGCATTCCCTTTTAAAAATTGTGACTGGAGAGGGCATTGTCAGCCCCGTAAAAAAATTTCTTCCTATTTGATTCACAAACCAACTTTACTGCCTATAAGCACTTCCATTTTCAACAATCCTACAGAAACTGTAGTTTTGGTATTTAAGATGTTACTTGGGAACAGTTTCTCCCTGCACTATACCAGTGTTCCTTTATAATCTCCCTGCATATCTTCAGTAAGAAAGAACGAGGTGAGCTGGGTGGTCAAGGAGAATTAGAGTAATTTCATTTATTATTCAGCAGCAACTTCTTTTCCTTTATGTTCCCATCACTAGAACTGATTCTTCTGCTCCTATTGCAGTATTAAATCACTACAGAATGGAGCTACAACTGGTAGATAACCAGTGTGAGTGAAAGGTGAATTAGGCATAACAGGATATTTTAGTTCTGTTTTTTTTTCCAGACGCAACTCACTGTCCTTTCCCCATCCCAATGACTTCATCCTCCCTAATGACTATGTACTCCACTGGAAAGTTTCACTTTTTCTTTTATCTCATTAGACAAGTTTAACAGGAGCATTATGACCTCAAAAAAAGTGTTTTACTTCAAGATTAGATTTTTACATGCCCTATTGACTCAAAAATAAGGTCAAAGCATTGGCTTCGTGCTTATTGTACTGTAGGTCCAGTTCCTGGCACTGCCACAGTCTTCTCCTGTGCCAATATTGCATAGGTATATCCTATAATTATTACTCAAATTAAGCACTATTTTTCTCTGCAAAGACCTCTCTTAATTTAGGGTAAAGTACTGTTTAACATCAGTGAAGATAAAAGAATCTGGCTCTTAATCTTTCTGTCCTAATTCCCTTTCTGAAAGTAGTTGTTAATTTGTCCTTGCTAATTAGGAATCTTGTAAGTCAATCTTCACACGTAAAAGTATCCCAGTACCTAAAAGTAGCAGATAATAAAAAATAAGTTTTCTGGAAAATAATTCACATTTTAAATGTTGGCCATAAGAAAACTGCATGCTGGACTTTTATCAAAAGTATTAAGTCATGTTACCACACATAAAGTAATTTTTAATGTACTTAGAGTAATGTAAATTGGACTTGTACAGAAAGGTTCAGTAACTGAAAGTCTAAGCAAGATTTGATTCTATTTGGCTCTTACTGTTATCTCCTCTCTCCCTTTTGCATTCTTTTCTGTTCACACTTGTTTCTAATAAGGTAATGAAAATTCTCTCTCTATAGTAGATAAGACAAATGGCCTGCTCTCAACTGCTTACCCTCTTGTAAGTGCTACTGCTGTATAATTAGAAATAAAAACTGTAATGTGTTTCTATATGTGCACTCCTGGATAGTGTGAAAGGTATTAGACTAAAATTACTTAATGCCACAGCAATTCATACCTTCTGCCCCTAACCAGAAGACAATTCCAAAATGCAGCAACAAAGGTAGCATGTTTATCACTTGTTATTGGCTTTCATTTCTCAGAACATAGCTGAGAAAGAGCAAAAATATCTTGATTACACAGTGCTAAGGAATGGATTGCTTGTTATGTGGTCAGTAGCATTAACCACGTAACAGGCATTCTGCTTCACATTGTACACCGTTATTCTTTTGTTCTTACCTTCTACAAGGAACACATCATATCCCTTCCTTGAAAATCTCTCTAGATGCCACCATGACAGTATTTACTCACTGAACTGTAAAGTCGTTCATTATGAGCCTGATGAAAAGCCTACCTAAGGGCAATGGAAGTCTTTTCATTGATTTTAATAGACACTGAATCAAGTTATACATAACTCACTTCTGGCAGCTGATTCATCAGGACATAATCCCAACTGCACTAAAAGATTTCCCAGTGACTCCAGTGATGCTAGGATTTCACCCAATTATGGGTTTTGCATTGTTATTCATTTGGTAATCCAAACAAAAGGCAGTTTTACATTGGCTCTGGGATAAGAAGGGTATGAAAGGTCACATCATGATTCATCATCCTTCTACCACACACAAGGGTAAGCAGTAATTATTTACTGTGAGAGCATATATAAGAAGAGGAGAGATTGTATTCTCATTATGGATGGATGACTGTATTACCATCTTCCTCCTTGACGCACTATAGGTGGCAATACTCAAATGTAACAATGACCTACTGGTTTCTAATTATCTTGTCCTAGACCCTGATAATCCTGCCTATTCTTGCAACACTGAATTTCTTTCCAGTAAAGCATTTCCCTTGCCAAAGTATATATTTTTTGGCAGCATCTGGCACTTTCCAACCCTGGAATCTGACGTAGGCTTGTAAATTGTGCTAGGTTGGCAAGGTTTTCACCCTCTAGAGCACTGAATTGGTGTAAAATAATACATCATACTGTTTCCCACTCTTTCTGCTACTTTTTTCCCTTAAAAGAATTCTAAACTCTGAAATTTCCATTTCATATCCCAGTGCAATACACACAAAAGTATAGGTCTTTCTCTTCACACGTTGCAGCTGGCTTAGGAACTACCGTGTGAAGCATAATAGTTCTATCACATGCTTAGTATACTTCATGTCCTCCAAAGCAGCCATTCCATAAAAAGGGCAGAGTACAATGCTATATGTGAGAGGAAATTGTTACAAGTGCTGTACTTTGGAAATAAGTTTAGAGGAAGAGGATTTTTTTCCAATTAAATGCACAATGAAGAAAAAAAAAAGAGCTTCTGAAAGCATATTTCTAGAGGAAAACATTACTTTCTTCAGCTGTGTGGCAGACTAAATAAACACAGACATACAAGTTAAAAATTAAGGCACCTTTTGGAAGAAATCTACATTTGTCAGCTGACTTTAAAGAAGTGAAACAGTTGTCTTGCTCTCTATTTGAAACATCAAAGAGTTTTCATTTCTTCACAAGGTGCAGCTTACAAATCTTAATTGCTCAGGCAAAATACTCTGTGAAGTCTTGATAGATTTCTCCTACAGATCAATACTGAATGCCTATGCTCGCCAAAAATTTCAGAGGAAAAAGTCCTTAACAATGAGCAAACATCTTCTTACCTTAAACTCTGTAATTAATGCAATCCAGCATTCCACAAAGCAGTAGTTCTAGTGCAGTATCTCAGTATTAACAAATGCATATGCTTTCATAAAGATTTTACTTGTGCATACTGATAAAGCTTATCCTCTATTCTCATGCATATTAAATTAGACTTCAGAGCTAGAGCATCCATTCATTGAACATTTATAAATGCTAATATATGCTCATTTTGATGAATACAAACAAAAATCAGTCTAAGCATAATTATTTATTGGCGCTAACAAAACATTGAAGGAAAACAGAAGCTAAATATTAAATATTGTAACTTCAAAATGCATGCAACTTATTTACAAGAAAATCAGATTGCCTACTTTGCAACATTTAAACCTTGAGGTATTTCTGTAAAGGGACTTTACAATACTTCACAAGATTTGTTGTTTACTTGCTTGCTTGTTTGTTTTTTTTAACATTTCATAGAAGTATAAAAATATAAGCATTTCCTGCTGATTGAACATTGACTTATAATTTTCCAAATACAGATTGGAAATTCCAGAGTACCCTCAAGAAGCATTACCAATATAACATTAAACCATTTGTCTAATATCCCAAGGAGATGAAAAGTGACATCAATAATCTCTTACTTTGCATATGCATGCATTTGTAATGCAAAAATAGACAAGAATACTAGTCTGATACACAGAACAGAGTCAAAGAGGTATGGAGATATACAATTAAACAGTTGACTGGCTAGTATGCTTTTGAGAACAATATGTGTCGTTATATTTAATTGTTAAAACGGAAATAAAATATAATAGCTTTTTACTCCACCAGTGACATAAATTTTGAGATTTGGGGCGAATCACTTTTAATGGAGTTTATTTTCTTTGACTTCAGTTATCTAGAAGTTGTGCATATATTCTAAGACCAGATCAAGCAGCTTAATCTGTTGTCAGTGAAAGAACACAGGCTGTTTAAGAGGACAAGGATTCATTTCATTTTAAGCAAAGCATTCAAAACCAGAATAAATTACTGTCCAGACACACCTGCTTGTTGACTTCACTGTCTTAAACTAGATCCCTAATTTTCAGGTAGTAAAGCTGAGTAAGATGAATCTCACACTCAGCATCCCCAGTCTTCTGTGCCACCATAAGTTCATGTAACTAGATCTCAGCCTGACTGTAGTATACAGGATGTGCTTGTTCAGTTACTACATTATAATACAGCACCACAGACTCTCAACCTTGTTGTTTTGGGCACACAAGAATTTTATCTGACTGACCTACTTCCTCATAGTATGCTTACATACATCCACACACTGTAAGCTACAAACTGGACACAGTGGTGAACAAGAAAAAGAAGTTTGTCATCACACTTCTCTGGGGGATCTCTCACAGAGGTACCCCAAAACTGCTATCAGTGCTTCAAAATTGTACAAATGATATTACCTTGATGTTTTGATAGAAATATTTTGAGTTTCTCAGTACAAGATTATAGTACACTAATAGGTCAATTGCCTTCCACATTACTTCAAAAGTTGCAGTTACACCTGAAGATTGACACTAATAGTATGTTAGTTCACTGTTCTTCAGATTTTTGATGTTTTTTCTGAATTACAGTCTGAATGACATTCTCAGGTTCTACTGATGGGCTAAAAAAACTCTATTTACAGCAAATATAAATAGCCACATAAAAGCTCCAGAACATATTACCCCAGTTCTTCCTGGAGTCCTCTAAATAGTGATCAGATTTGTGTTTATCCTAGGCTATTTCTCTTGTAATTTCCTAATGTTAATGCTACAACAGTAGATTATAACACTCCACAGAATGCCTCGATAGTTTGACAACTGGAAATTCTATAATCCACCTACACCAGTGTTTCTCACACTGAAACCGTCAGTAGAGAAGAACCAATGGCAGCACCAGTGAGGTATTTTGGAGGGAAGCAGGGGAAAAAAAGAAATCAAGCATAAACAAGCCCTACTGAATTACTCCATTGAGTTGGCATTATTTAAAGGGAAGTGCTGTTAGTACAGAAGGCAGCTGTTTAACTATTGGAATGCTGTACCTTGGCCTGTCAGGCGACTTCAGAGCAGTGTGACTAGACTTTGTATCTGCTTGTAGCACACAGAAAGAAACATTCACATACTTGGTACGGTAGATTAAACAAGAGCCAAAATTTGTATTAAGAAAACTTTGACCCACATGATATGAAACCCCTTTTGAGCTAGCAACTGACAAAAAAGGAAAGAAACATTCAAGGAAATCAGTGTACGTCAGCAAAAAGGAATGCCTAGGGCTGCTATATGTCCACATGCAGCACTTTGAAGGCTGAGTAAATACAAGGGACTTTTTGATAACAGCTGGAAGACAGCACTCAAATGGTGTCAGAAAGATCAGAAAAATCTATATGGGTGCCCAGCACACTGACACAACAGAATCAGTCCATATTTTAAGGCAATGCCATAAAAATATTAAGGAACAGAAAAATGGTATTAAATGTTCAGAACTATCAGTCATTTATTTACTAATATGGTCTAGAAATTAACTTAAGTGTTTAGTTATGTCATTCCCTATGTAGGAGAGAACTGAGGCATGTGCTTACTGCTGAATATGTGATTTAGTCCCATAGACTGTGTAGGAGCTTGAGCATTTGCTTAGATCTAAGCACACACTTTGGTAATCTGATGAACTGCGACCATCTGATCCTGCAGTCTTTCCAGAAAAAGATGGTTCAAATACTGATAATATCTGTAGAAGTGATAGTATCTCCTTGTAATTCTTTATCTCATCTCTGTGATATCGTATTTTGTATACTGCAGCACTTACGTGGACAGCAGCAATTTAAAATCTATTGGTTTAAAATTAATTTAGACATCAGATACTTCTCAAAAGTAGAGTCCAGAATCATGATTACTGAAACAGAACCATTTTTCCTATTTTTTTCTATTCATTTTCTCTACCTATTGTGCAGTACTTTGGGTGATATCACTTTCTATTTGATGTGAATATTAAGCATACTTGATTGCTTAGGTCTGTCAAAAACCTTGGGAAAACTTATTTAAAAGAAAAAAAAAAGTAAAATCATTTGACTTCACAATACTAATGTTATCTTTTTATGAAGGATGAGCATTTAGTATGCCATGTAATACATTAACATATAAGTCTATACATAAACATCAAATTTTATTGCTGACCAAATCACTGATGCATTAGTGATTCCATTCCAAACTTGTTACATGTACCATACAGGTTTTTTTAAAGAACTATAAAACATTATATTTTCCTTCATAAAGTTATTCTGTCAGAAAGAGAAACAACTCATAGATGTCTTTGTTCTGGCTACAGTAAAAATAATTTTGAAGTACACTGAGATTTTAACACTTGAAATATTCCAGGATTCAGGATTTGTATTAACTATTTATGCATCTGATAGTGCAGGAGAAATATTGCTACTGATTACTACATAAGGCAGGTAATGCTACATGGGTTATTTCAGGTATATACAGGTATATTATCATTTTTATAAATGGTTAAATTCAGACACTGAAGGGTGAAATAACTTCCACGAAATCACATAGAAAGATAGTAGCTAGATGGGAATAAAACTCAGAATTTACAACTTCTAACAAACAAAAAAAATGTGTAAGTTCCTACTTGACTTATTGGGAAGACATCATGTAAAAATAAATGAGTGATGTTATTAAAAGTTAGAGCACATGGCTCTAGTTCTTCTATTTATGCACTATCAAAGAAAAATCATACATATTCCTATTGAAATGACTGTACGTACCAGAAGGTCAGAAATTGTATTAACAAGAAATGATACTGATAAACTGGTAGAAAACTATGTAACCCATTGCATGTCTCTGGTTTTCTTATGTCTTGAGTAAAAAATAATTAAGGAAAGAAAACATCAGATAATATAATATAATATAATATAATATAATATAATATCATATCATATCATATCATATCATATCATATCATATCATATAGCTAAATTTAAAAGGGCAAAATACAAGCAGTGCTGTATAAGTACAGCCTCAACGCAGACAAATTGGAAACAGCTATTGATTGTTTAAAGTGATGGAAGATTAAAAAAAAAAAAATCATCTCTACCAACTGCTTCATCTTTGGCTTTAATCATGACAAAGCTAAATGTTAATCATATTAAATGACAACATTTTGAGACCTTTCAAACTTTTCATTTCATTTGACTATTTCCTTTATAACCCCTTCATATCCCAAAAAAATGCTGATATCTGTCAGCAGACCATTCTGACCAAAACAAAACACTAAGAAAAAATACCACAGGAAGTGCTCTGCAGAGTAGATAATTGGCTTCAGCAAAGAACAAACATACTTGTTTTGCTAATAGATTTTGCACGTTAAAGACATTTATAGTCTTTCTACTCATGGAAGGAAGATTTTTTCTATCAAGTTCTGTTAACTCATGGATGTTCCCAGACAACACATTTCATCTTATTGATTCTAAATTATGTCAGATAAAGGTAATATTGTCTACCTAGCATGAATATCATGAGCCGTCAACATTTGTAAGATCCTTAGAAGTGCAAAACATTACTGATTTTGAAATCTTCTACTGGATCAGTAGATTTTTTATTTTTAGTAGGTAACTTCTTTTCTAGGTAGAAAGGTCATGATAAGCCAGATGAAACTAACTGATGAACTGTCCATCCTTATTTTTACTATTATCACTAGCCAGGGAATCAACCAAACTTCTATGGTGTTAGCTGCTATGAAATACCACTTAAAGGAAAATTCTTGAATAGAAGCTTTTAGAGGCTGTTTGCTTATGAAAAATTTGCAGACTGACGAAAGGTAAGCTCAAACTTACCTACAGTTCAGCTGGATCTATCACAAAGAGTTACACCTGCATATCCAGGAACAGGATTTGCCCTTCCATGTTTTAAAAGGAAACAAGACAATATGTGGAACAGCTCTGTGTATCACACAGTAATGACACTCCACATTTTATCATGACTACTAAATTTTAAAAGTATGTGTCTAAGAAAATCTGATTAACAGACTTCAGAAAAATCTCCAGGGAAATGCTGATACTTATAGTATAACTCAGTGAGTGAAAACAGTCTGTGTCTTCATATTTATAATACTTTTCAATGATACACAGAAAACAACACAAACACAGACACAGACAAATCAAAATATTACTGTAATCCACTCCTGGCTTACTGTTCTGTTTAGTCTTATGAAACAAATAATTTTGCAGGCAATGTACAGTATAGAGGCCCTCAGTGGATTTCAATATACTAAGTAAGCATATTTTTCTTTTGTTTAATTTATAGTCCCTGGGAAAAAAGGACATTTAAAAACCCATTGTCTGGGTTTATAAAGCTCATAGGGATAGTTAGTTCTTAGCTGACTGTATTGCTGTCTAAAATGTTAGATCTACTTTACCACTAGAGGTCTTTTCATTTACGGATATACTAAGGCCTCAAGGGCTCTTCGTCACTGGACATATGTTTTAATCACAGAGAACACAGCTGAGAGTGGCCTCACAGTCACAGGCCCTGGTTGTTGTGGGGGATTTTAACTTCCCTGATATTTGCTGGAAGGACTACTCGGCTGGCCAGCCACAGTCCAGGAGGTTCTTCCAGTGCATTGATGCTAACTTTCTGATGCAAATGGTGGAGGAGCCGACTAGGAGAGGTGCACTGCTGGACCTCATCCTCACTAACAAGGAGGGTCTGGTTGAAGCAGTAAAGGTGGAGGGCCGCCTTGGTTGCAGTGACCATGAAATGGTGGAGTTCAGGATCTTGTGTGGCAGGAACAGAATAGCAAGCAGATTTGCAACCCTGGACTTCAGCAGGGCAAACTTTGGCCTTTTCAAGCAATTGCTAGGGGAAATCCCATGGGCAAGGCTGCTTGAAGGTAAAGGGGCCCAAGATAGTTGGATAGTATTCAGGGACTGCTTCTACCAAGCTCAAGATCAGAGCATCCCGACATGTAGGAAGTCAAGGAAGGGAACTAGGAGACCTGCATGGTTAAACAGGGAACTGCTAGGTAAGCTCAAGTGGAAGAGGAGAGTTTACAGATCATGTAAGGAGGGGCTGGCCACTTGGGAAGAATACAAGGCTGTCATCAGAGGATGTAGGGAGGCAACTAGGAAAGCTAAGGCCTCTTTAGAATTAAACCTGGCAAGAGGGGTCAAGGACAACAGAAAGAGCTTTTTCAAACACATGGTAGATAAAACTAACACCAGAGGCAATGTAGGCCCACTGACGAATGAGGTGGATGCCCTGGTGACAGAAGATACAGAGAAGGCAGAGTTACTGAATGCCTTCTTTGTCTCTGTCTACTCTGACGGAAGCTGTCCTGAGGAGCCCTGTTCCCCTGAGGCCCCAGAGGAAGTCAGGACAATGGAGGAGTTTGCCTTAGTTGATGAGGACTGGGTTAGGGAGCAATTAAGCAATCTGGATATCCATAAATCCATGGTTCCAGATGGGAAGGACCCACGGGTGCTGAGGGAGCTGGCTGAGGTCATTGCTAGGCCACTCTCCATCATCTTTGCTAAGTCATGGGAAACAGGAGAGGCGCCTGAGGACTGGAGGAAAGCAAATGTCACTCCAGTCTTCAAAAAGGGCAAGAAGGAGGACCTGGGTAACTATAGACCAGTCAGCCTCACCTCCATCCCCGGGAAAGTGATGGAAAAACTTATCCTTCGTGCCATCTCAAGGCATATCAAAGATAAGAGGGTCATTAGGGGCAGCCAACATGGCTTCACCAAGGGCAAGTCGTGCTTGACCAACCTCATAGCCTTTTATGAAGACATAACGTGGTGGATAGATGATGGCAGAGCGGTGGATGTGGTCTAGCTGGACTTCAGTAAAGCCTTTGATACACTCTCCCACAGCATCCTCACAGCTAAACTGAGGAAGTGTGGTCTGGATGATTAGGCAGTGAGGTGGACTGTGAACTGACTGAAGGAAAGAAGCCAGAGAGTTGTGGTCAATGAAGCAGAGTCTAGTTGAAGGCCTGTATCTAGTGGAGTGTCTCAAAGGTCAGTACTGGGACCAGTACTATTCAATATATTCATCAATCACTTGGATGAGGGAATAGAGTGTACTATCAGCAAGTTTGCTGATGGCACCAAGCTGGGAGGAGTGGCTGACACGCCAGAAGGCTGTGCTGCCATCCAGCGAGACCTGGATAGGCTGGAGAGTTGGGCAGGGAAAAATTTGATGAAATATAACAAGGGCAAGTGTAGTGTCTTGCATTTGGGTAAGAACAACCCCAGGTTCCAGTATAAGTTGGGGAATGACCTATTAGAGAGCAGTGTAGGGGAAAGGGACCTGGAGGTCCTGGTGGACAGCAAGATGACCATGAGCCAGCACTGTGCCCTTGTGGCCAAGAAGGTCAATGGCATCCTGGGCTGTATTAGAAGCGGGGTGGTTAGTAAGTCCAGAGAGGTTCTCCTTCCCCTCTACTCTGTGCTGGTCAGACCACATCTGAAATATTGTGTCCAGTTCTGGGCCCCTCAGTTCAAGAAGGACAGGGAACTGCTGGAGAGAGTCCAGCGTAGGCCAACCAAGATGATTAAGGGAGTGGAGCATCTCCCTTATGACGAAAGGCTGAGGGAGCTGGGGCTCTTTAGCTTGGAGGAGCCTGAGGGGTGACCTTATTAATGTTTACAGATATATAAAGGGTGAGTGTCGTGAGGATGGAGCCAGGCTCTTCTCGGTGACAACCACTGGTAAGACGAGTGGTAATGGGTTCAAACTGGAACACAAGAGATTCCACTTAAATTTGAGAAGAAACAAACCTCTTCTCAGTGAGGGTAACAGAGCATTGGAACAGGCTGCCCAGGGGGGTTGTGGAGTCTCCTACTCTGGAGACATTCAAAACCTGCCTGGACACATTCCTGTGTAACCTCATCTAGGTGTTCCTGCTCCGGCAGGGGGATTGGACTAGATGATCTTTTGAGGTCCCTTCCAATCCTTAACATTCTGTGATTCTGTGAACTGCAAAACACAGTTTTGTCTTCAAGCTGACAACTGCAGGACAAGTATATGTATATTAACCTAGAATTTGCTGTATAAGCATTGAAGGCAATAATTTCCAAAAGAGAAATTGAATTTTCATCTTTTTTTTGTACCTTTAGCCTTTTTCTAGCTTGAGTAATTCCTTTGAAATGTAAACTCCTGCCAAACTCTGTGAATAACAGATTTTTGGTCTCAGTGATAAAACTGACAGGGAAGGAAGAAAAAAAAAAAACAGCTAGAAAAAGAATTGGTAGAGCTGACTGAATTCAGTTGCTCCATTTTTTGGCTTTTGGTGCCATTTTCTTTCTTTTTTTTTCCATATTTTTTGGTTCTTAACCAATGTGGATCATTCTGTAAATGGAAACATTTAATGCTGAAAATGTCAAAACAAAACATTTAATCTTTTCAGAATTTTACTGTCTGAAACCAAATTCTACCAGAATTTTAAAATCGATGTAGTGAGTAAGCTGTTGGTAGTGGTGTGTGAATTTATTGTTCCTTCACTTTTAGTTAGTCATATCAGGGCAACTGCACATCCATCTACATTGCATGCAAACAAGCCCAGGAAATAGTGGGTCTGTAGTATTCACATATTGTAGCAGAGAAATCATCAGTTAATAAAGAAATCATAAATCACTTAACAAGAAAAAAAAATAAAAAAGAGAGAGAAAGAAGAGTGTAAGAGTTCTGTGAATGAAAATGTCTCCTTTTACTGGAGCTGAGTGAAAAAATGCAAAATATTTGCCAATCAGGTAGTTCCTACAGATGCCCAGTGCAAACACAAAACACAGGAAAGACCATGTTATGTCAATCCCACTTCTTACCTTGTGCAAAACTACAGAATATAAAATCTGTTTTTATCTGTACCATCAGACATCTTCCTATTTTTGCTGCATTTCATTGGTTACTTTGTTATTTATTTCCTGCTTCTCACTAGTTTTTGAGCTTGTGGATCGTACAGCCCATGAAGTGGTATACAGTATTTCATTCCCCTTTGGAACACACTCTGACTTCACATAGTGCCTCAGTGTAGCCTTTTTCATTACAAAATACTTGCCTACAACATAGACATAATCTCTGATCTCTAAACACCAGCTACCTCAGTCAGCTCTGCAATCGGTTTTCATTCAAAAGCTAAAGGGCAAATTTCCTTTGCAAGGCTTCGAAATGTCAGACTTCAGCTTCCCTCCCATTCCATTTTAAATGCCAAGACAGTTCAAGAAAATCTTTTCATAATACTTTATAGTTTTGCTCAAATGCGTAAATAACAACCACCATAGACAGAGATCAAAGCTGGCCATTTCCAGGAATATCTTTCAAAGCTGTATCTGAGAGCAGGTTCTTAGAATAGATACACACAGGAAGCCTCTGCAACTGCCATGGGTGATTCAGTTAAAATAATGCAACTTAATATCATTACTGCTGAGATCTTTGCATTTTCTTTCTAACATAAAAACTTTCCATTTGTGTTTTGAATAGGTAAGCCTACAGGGTATGGATCCAGCAGTAGACGCTTACACCACAAGGGAATAGTGGATGAATGCTGCTTCCAGAGTTGTGACCTGAGGAGGCTGGAGATGTATTGTGCTCCAATAAAGCCACCTAAATCTGCACGCTCTGTACGTGCTCAGCGCCACACTGATATGCCAAAAGCACAAAAGGTAGGCCAGGCTGAAAAACAAACAAACAAACACACACAAATAAGCCCTACTTATTTTAGGGAAGGAAAATTCTGTCAAGGCTGGTAACATAGCAAACAACTGATGTGTTCTGCCTGCTCGGAACACTGAGATTTAGTGGGGCTGGGGAAAATAGTTCCTGTAGTAGAAAATAAGGAGGAAATTGTGTGTTGTATCTCATCTCTTAGAACACTGAATACAACACAGAGTTGCTAACCTAGTAGTTGTGAGGCTTTATCCTGCTACTGGGTAGTAAATGACAAGTACTCACATCATCTTATCATAAATAGTACCTAAGACTCCTTTCAAAAGAGAAACCAAACACTGAATGTTTAACAACTGATCTATCCAGAACCTCCTCACTCATCCTTCCCTATCAGGAAGAGTTAGAGTGATCAAGAGGGGAAACACAGCTCTTCTGCTATCTGTTTTACATGTAAATGAACATTTTTTTTTTCTTTCTTCATTATTTTGGCTTACTTTTATATTTATCAGAATTAAATTAGCTGAATAGTTACTGTAATAATTTCATACTTCATTTTAACTGTTTAATGCTTAATATGTGTATTTTGCAACCACTTAAAATATTCATGGTATTATTTGTATAGTTGTGGAGTTCAGAGTTTCCAGTTTGTTATTCCTGTCATACTAGATATACTATACATACATGTAGTTGTTTCCTCTCTCCTCAACTGAGCCTATAGTTCAGAAAATCCATCTTAGTCTAGCCTGCCATTAAGCTCATGTCCAACCATTGCTCCTGTTTGAGTTCTGAACATCTGTTGGACATGTTATTTGTCATACACTGTAATCCCCTAGCGATATATTTTATTGCTGTTGACTCTGTCTTACACTTATGTTGGCCCCCTTCCTGCAGTTATCTGAAATTTTCTTCTTCTAAGAAATGGAACTGCATGAAATCCTTAGTTTTCATAGGAAGTCAGGAAACCATCACTGTATACAAATTTCCTTGATATCATCTTCATGAAAAGAACAATTGTAATAGTTCTGGCATCCATTTCTTTTCCATAAGACAATCCATTGAACAGAATCCATTCACCTCTTCCTCAGGAGTTTTCAACCAGTTAAAGTAATGGCTGTATGATACTTCCTGGGAAGTGTCACCTTAACCATGAATATCTCAAAAGGCACAAATGACAAAAAGTGAAGACTTCTTCAGGTAGAGCTCAACTATAGACAAGTAAATCCTGTGGTTTAGTCTTGTCTAAGCACACATATATTTAGGGCTTGCAGGAAAATAATAAAACAGGCTTGGCCAGTAATCTGTGTCCTCCTTCCCATACTTGTTGCTAAGTTGGTGAGTAAAACATTCTGTAACTTCAAATAAAAGAAGATACCTGCCAGCTCTCTCATGGATCTCAACACTGCTTTGTGTGGAGGGCTAAGGAATGATGTAATTCTTTAGGCAGCTGTCCTCTTCCCAGTTAGAAAGATGGGCAGGAAAACCCTTCTCTTGCAAACAGAATGGAACAGAAAAAAGCCCTTCCATCCTTCTATAGCAATGTTCAAGAGGGGATACTGGAAGAAGAAAAAAAAAAATAGAGGGAGTATGTAGTAATTGAGAGAATCTAGCTAGGGAGAAAATAAAGGAGGGAATTAGATCAAAGAGGTTGATAAGATGAGAAATATTAAAGATGTGAATGAACCATGGTGCATCACACAGAAAAGACACAATTTTGATAAAAGCAGAGGAAAAATAAAATTAGAGGAAAAAATAATATTAAAGAAAAAAAACACCTTTAAATAAAACGTATGAGAAAAAGAGGAGAGAGATAAACAGAAGCAGAAAAATCATAAATGCTTCTTGATGGGTTTTTGGTGATGAAACAACAGAAATCTGATGGGAAAAACACACTGAAATTTTCATTAATGTCTGTGGATGGAGAAAATTAGATTGAGCAAACAAAAATACAGAAGGAATAGGAGAAACTATTATTCAGATTTATGACAGATAAAAGGAAAATACAGATAAAGGAAGAGAAGGGAGAAATCATTAAGAAAAACTCTATGTGATAAAGCTGTATTCTCATGTAATTATTTTTTGTCTTTCTTTTTTCTTTTTGCAGTCAGCTGTACATGCCTCCAGTAAGAAAGACAATGTTATATTCATACTTTCTTATTTGGATAGGCTCCCCCAACATAAATGAATTTGGCTAATTCATAGTGTTGATATGTCACTGATTTTAATTAAACAAATAATTATTTTTCAGTTGAGCAATTTTTTCTGCTTTAGAATATTTCTCCCTCTTAATATTATAGGCTATAAATGGGATACATATGTTATATGTAGAAAGTGAATATATATATATAAGAAAATATATATGGCGTCTTTAATATTTTCTTATTCAGCTACAAGATTTAAGGCAGGATTAAGTGAAATATATAAGATGCTGTACAGTTACTCTCACATTTCATACACAATTATTTTCTTATGCCTTTCATACTCCTAATATAGTTTTTATTTACCATCTCCTCATAACGTTTTTAATAGACAAATCCAGGTTTTGGGGTTTGGTTTAAGTGCTTTTGTAGGTGGTTTGCTTTTCCAATTCCTTGAGCAAATCACTCCTCCTATGCACTATTTCATAGAATAAGTTAATTCAATGGAGCAGAGCCATTCTGTTCACAGGTTATGTTTATGCTGATCTTTAGTTATTATGTTACAAACAAGTGTTGTTACACTACACGCACAAATCTGAATGATGAGGTCCAGACACTGAATTATTAATGTGGGCTGGTAACGCCCAATTGGTGCTATAAGACCAAAATCAAGAACTAGTATTAATTCAATTACAGTGACTGTGTGTGTGGAGTTTTATTTGTTTTCTACCCAATCAACAAAATATTTTATTTTTCTATAGGATCATTGTTTGTCCTGTTCTAAGACCTTCACTCACATAAAAATATAAAAGTATATTAAAAAGTAAAAAATAAATATATTGTTATTATATACATAGGGGTATTATATACACAGCATACCTCACATATTCACCAGAAAAAATACCTGTATACAATGGAACACATACCAAACCTTTACCCTAATTTAGGTGCCCCGCTTTCAGCACCTCTTTCGCACTCAGCCCATGACAAAATTACCTTAAACTGGAACAGCCAATTAATATAACAAAAATGCACAACGGCTTGCAGAGAGAAGTGAGGTATGCATCAGAGCACGATGCAATTAGCTACGGGCTAACCACCCCGGAGTATCATTCCAGTTGGATTTTAGCACTGTGGGCCTTAAGTAAGTTGTGAACTATGGTATTTCATAGTTTCTCTTGGTGCCCAGCAGTCAAACATCCTCTCAGATGTCTATCTAAAGGATACCAAACTCTCACCAGAGTGTCCCCTCTACTTAACAAGAAGTATCTCCCCTACTCCCTGAAATACTTTGTATTTCTTGACTTGAAGCCTACAGAGATCATCTAACGTGTCTGGATCAGCAACTCTGTCTGGGATGAAAAAACTTTTTGTAGCTTGAGAGGCTTCTGGAGCATTCAGATTGCTTCCTACAGTGTGAAACAATAAATATATCCAAGCTGGGGTACAGGAAAGATACAATAAAGTAGCAGTTCTGGTTTTAAATGCTCAAATCTGGCACAGAAGAAAAGTTGTCTTCTTGGTGACAACTGGACAATGATTGTTCAATGAGAAAATGCTTTATTTTTATATAAATAGCTTTTTCAATAGCATTCACGTATACCTGTAACAATCAATACAAACCCAACACAGCTGGCTAAGATTTAGGAAGCCATTTTCTTCTTTTTTTTTTTTTTTTTCCTCTCTCCAAATTTGATCTGCAAAGGTAAATTATTCCTTTAAAACAGAGTAGGATCTATCCATATAATCTACCTTCAGTCAATCTGTGTTCTAGAATATATCGCCCTGATAATTCAGATTCCTCAGTATAGGACTAGCTGACCAGAAATACAGAAATAACATAAAATGTGCAAGAAATACAGGTAATGCAAGGGGATTAAATTTGATTTTCAGTTTATTATTGAGATTGAAGAATTAAAAAAAAAAAAAAATTCAGGACAACTGTCCTGGACTGTTTACTTAATGGAATAGAATAATTTCAGATCCCATTGCAACACTAAGATCAAGGGTGTTAAAGATTGGTTTGGTTTTTTCAGTTTGTTTAATTTACCTTTCTATTACTAATATTTATATCATTAACATGAATTAGTTCTCTATATCTCTTTTTATATTGAATATTGAATTTTTAAAATGATGTTTTGGAAAGGGAAAGTGGGAAGTTTCACATTGGAATTGAATATTTTGTTATTTCCACAGCAAAACACTTTATTCCCAAAAAGTCAAAGCTTTTTGACTCCTTGCAGCTCTTTTTTGTAGTTAAACTAATCTTCATTAAGCTATTTTAATTCTCCTCAAAACTTCAGATTTCAAGGAGTTTAATATTACTCAAAACCCCCTTACTTTGCTTCTGATCATCTCAATTAAGATATTGAAATTTAGTATTTCACCTTTTTGCATTAGTTATAATACTATTTAAAACAAGATCCCAGTAAAAGAAACAGTTAAAATACCATAAAAAATAAATTTGATTAAAAGGCTTGTACATTTAAACAAATAATTTTTGAAGGATCACAATCTAGCAAATATTCCTATTAGTCTTGCAGTAATTTTATTTTGTTGTAAATTTTATTTGAAAATTAATGAGTAATCATAATTTTTTATAGAATAATGAAACTCTAAACATTTAATCAGACACTCCAAACAACCTCCAGGATCTGTTGTTCACTCATTTACAGATCACTCATCAGTTATGGTCATCCAAAGCCTCTTTTGTTTACTTATTTGCTAGTTGAATACTTGGCTGAAAGCTTTCAGGATATTTATTATTGTTAAACAGATACTTAGGTACTTGTTTTGCTAGAACTGACAAAATACAGGAAGTAATCAAGTGGATACCACAGACCCATTATAAAATTCTATATCTCATTTGTAGTTAGTTACGTATACAAACAGACATTATTAAAGGGGATACAATCATACATCAGCGTTTCTAAACCCAAAAAAGATGTCCCTGGATTTTTAAACAGAGAACTGCTGTGGAAAAAAAAAAAAAAAAAAAAAAAAAAAAAGCACGTCACAAATCAAGATTTTTTTTTTTAACCTAAAACTATGAGAATAACTGTTGACATTGCTTTCAGATTAAAATCTCATTAAACGATCAAATACATCAGATAGTAAGGTAGGAGTAAGAAACAGGGAGGAACTTCAGTACTTCAGTATTTGTGTTGGAAAGCAAAGTACTGGCTTCACCTATTTTTACACTAAGTGTATGTTCAGAGTTTTAAAGTGTGAAACAGGAGCAAGAAGGGAAACTAAAGTTCTGTCTTCAATATACATGCTTCCATCTAGCTTTTCTTTCATTCACTTCTTTCTCTTCTGAGAAATGCTAATAAAAATTTAGTCTATTTACCCTGAATTGAATGAAATTTCAACTTGGAACACTGCTGAATAGAACTTTGAAAAATTACTGTTCTCTGTTCAAGCAATGGAAATTGGGCTATTTCCACAACAATTGTGTATGTGAAGGAAGACTGTGACCTTTTTGATTAAGCACTGTCACCAAGTTGTCAACTTAAAGCTATAAGGTACTTTGAAAATTATTACATCAATGTGAACACTGGTAAGGCTGATTTTAAAATCTAGTAAATAAAGACGAAGAAAAGCAAAAGACCATAGTGCTATGCCATCCTCTTGCACCCTGAGCAAAAGGACCAAAGAGGTCTACATCCTGATATAATTTTGCACTTCTTAGATTTTTAGCCCTTGTTCTTCTTTGGGCTCCATATGTGCAAAATACACATAAATATATATACCAACAAAGTACCAATAGGAAGCAGGTTCTATCAATCATCATTTTCAGATTGTATCTATCCTTCAAAATTTAAATAAATGATAAATGAGACTAAGATAGAGAAAATATGTTAATATTTTTAGTTTAGGAAAATGCCATTAAGAAAACAGAAAAGTGTTGCATTTTTGCTCATTAATCTTTGTAACACTGGTGAATTCTTTTGTAATTGCCTCAGTATCAACTCACAGATACATTTACAGGCCAAAATACTCACAATGGCACTAATTCTAATTTTTATTACAGCCGTGCCACATTACCAAGCCAATGAGGAAACCTTTAGGTTTAACAGATAGAACATGGCCTCTTCACTTCAGAAAACTATTTTCTCCCATTGCTTACTTCCCAGCCTTGTTATTATGTTCCTGATCACACTGCCCACAGAACTAAAGAGCTTTCAAAGAGACCCTAGAGAGTTTGTAGCTAAGACATCATGCTTATTACAACATGCTTGTTAGACTTTCCACTTCTTACCAATAAAGCAAGAGATATTTTAATGCCAAAAGGAGGTTTGAATGTCCATCCTAAGAAGACAGGACTGCCACTGCATGCTTCCCAATACCCTTCCATCTTTGTTAAATTACCTTTACTATCACTAAAGTAGCTGTTATCCTTATGTTAATGCTGCCCGGTCTCCAAAGATCCATGCTCAAGGTGACAGAAGTCTGAGCTTCTCTATTCATGAACTGACTTACGCAAAGTTGGCATTTTGCATCTGTCATATTAAAATATTTACTGTCTTTGTCTGAATATCAGCTCAGAGGATCTGAAAATGAAACAAGTATCACAGATGACAATTTTATTTCTAACTACTTAAAAAAAAAACCCCACACAACAACAACAAAACCAAAAAACAATGACATGAGAATAAAGGCAATATACCTTCACACTTTTTTTTAATGGTCTCAACGTTTCATACTTGAAAAAATGTGTTATGTGGGTCAAAGCATTTTCTGGCACGCATGTTACTGCTGCCACCACCAGTGCCGCTTCTTTGTAGTTATTAATCAAAATGCTGATTCCAGAGGAGAAATTGTTCTAAAAGTAACCTGTCATCTTCCCTCAATTTCAAAGCTAGCTTGTGTATCATGACGGCTCTTTTTCCATCTATATGTCAGTGTTAAAAGCTATAACTGAAACTCTACTGCATCTTAGCATTTGCTTCATTTGTATTATAAAGCCATTTTAAAGTCAGACAACAACTGTAGTGGAGAGAATTTATATTTTCATTTAGTACTTTGAAAGCCACCGCAATGCAAAATGGCTGTTGCTTCATAATAAGGATGTCACAGTCCATTTTACAGATCAGAGTGTGGAACCATTAAGAATGTATGACTTTTTGCAAATAAAATGTAACATATAACTTTTCCTACCTTGGTAAACTCTTTTCAAAAGGAAAACCTAGGGGCAGCATTGATGAGGATATTTTCCTTTGTTGCCACGAGGAAAAAAACAGGGCAGATCACAGAATCACAGAATGTTAAGGATTGGAAGGGACCTCAAAAGATCATCTAGTCCAATCCCCCTGCTGGAGCTGGAACACTTTGATGAGGTTACACAGGAATATGTCCAGGTGGGCTTTGAATGTCTCCAGAGAAGGAGACTCCACAACCTCCCTGGGCAGCCTGTTCCAGTGCTCTGGCACCCTCACTGTGAAGAAGTTTCTTCTCAAATTTAAATGAAACCTCCTGTATTCCAGTTTGTACCCATTGCCCCTTGTCCTGTCATTGGTTGTCACTGAGAAGAGCCTGGCTCCGACCTCGTGACACTCACCATTTACATTTTTATAATCGAGTCAAGGAATTCCTGGGGTTTTAGTTCATTGTTACCAAGATAAGCATTTGTAGCATAAGGCAGGATTCTTAACAGTGGAAGACTCCTGTGAAGTTTTGCAGTGATGATTTTAGTGAAAATCAGTGAAAATCTAAAGGTTCATCCAGAATGAGTACTTCAAGGTGAAAAATGAGATACAACTTAGGGAAAATTAAAGACAGAAAAGGTAGTTTTGGAAAAGTCAGAAGAGAAAAAGGCAACAAACAAGCAAAAATTATTTTAATTTATGGATAAGCAGAATTCTGTTGCCATTTCTATTTCTGTATTTGATCCCTGCTAATGAATTTATTCTACAGTGGTATCAGCAAAATTTGATTAAAACAAGCCAGTACCCTACTGAAGTCATCATGGGAATAGTGACTAGATGATTAATCTCTTCTTCCTCATTTAGCATTGCATTTCAGACTTAGAACGTCTAGAATGTCAGATTCCTAACAAAGATATTACTTCACTATGAATACTTTGCTATTAACAAATTTGGCTGGTCAGTGATCATAAATCTTAGGTTGACTCAATGACTCTTACTTGGTGGTGCTATAATTAATTTAACAATTACTAGTGCTGCTTGGTGTTTGTTTTATATTTTGAAAATAATTCAACTCATATCCATCAGAACCTGGTCCAAAACTAGTGAAAATGAACGTGTAAGTTCAAGTTTTGAGATCTTTTCCCATTTTCTGATTTTTTAAATGTTTAACAGATACTGAAGGCAAATGGAAAAATTATGTAAGAATAGTATTTTATATAGGAAATGGTGTTTTAAAATCTCATAAAACTACTGTATTTCACCAAATCATCTTCCATTTTCTTTCCGGCCATCAGAAAGGCAGGCAAAACTTTCAGTACTTTTGAATTTTAGATTTTACATTTCCTTTGCTTGTTTTTTTTGCCTTGCCTTACCTTTCTTGTAGAGATTTTTTTGTTTTGGTATTTCTTAGGACAACAGACATGATTTCATTTAACTAAGAATTTTACTTCTGCTGAAGATCATAAACCTGGAGAGTCACTTAAAAGTTCTACTTCTAGTCCGGCACAGAATGTGCAAAGATATGGGCCCTGCTAATGTTCATCAGCATGACAAATTGGGAAATCAGACGGAAAGATACATGCCACACCCATCAATGCTGCTGGAAACTGGCCTGTGCATGGAAAGGCATTGAACTGAGGTCATTATTCATTCCAAAGCCCTCTTGATTTGCCTGGCACATCACCCTGTCTCTTTTTGAAAATACAAATTATTTGGCTGCAGCTCCTGCAGTGAACCCACAATTTTTATCCTCCTAAAGGCCTTATCCAGCAAAAGCCTTACACAACTAATATGCCATTCATGGAAAATATAGGTAACAGAGTCCCACTCAGCAATTTTGAAAACCTCTGAGCACTGAATACCCAAAGCCCAGGAGGCTCCATAAATCCTGCAGTTGCAGCTCTAAAGTTCCTGGCCCCTATACATCTTGCTTTTGCAAATGTCCTTGTTCTGAAAGGAAATCTTTGGTACCTACTGTAGGTCTAAGACTATCCAGGTTCCACTATGAAGATCTGCCAAGATCAACAATGGCAGCAATAAAGGTGTTTATGCCTATGAGAACAGGGAATTTAGTGTACAGAAATTTTGTATAGTTAAGTTCTCTGTGAGCTGGCAGAAGGGCTCTAACAATTCCAGCATTCAGGATAACTGTTTTCCCATTAATATAAGTTTTGTGGTCATACAGAACATAAAAACCTATCTGGAATAATTATTGTTTTCTACTCCTTCAGGAAGTGCATTTGAAGAATACAAGTAGAGGGAACACAGGAAACAGAAACTACAGAATGTAAGAACATGCCATCCACAAGAACGAAGAATGAATGTGCCATCTGCAGGATACTTTGCTGTAAATAAATTATTTGTTAAACATTGGAAGACTTAAAAAAAAAACCCTATGATTTAATAAGCTTGATGCAATCTCAACCAATGGGCATTCTCCCAGTGAACAATGCAACTAAACATTCCAATATTAAGTCTTTAAAGAACAGAACATTTTAACCAGCCCAGAGCTAAAAAATTCTGTGGTTGATATATTACTGTTTGTTAACCTGTTTTAAATGTCCTGCACAAAATCTCTTTAAGTCCTGTGCCCCTCAAAAGCCTACAAATTTATGGGCCTTTGATGGATCCAATTGCACTAAATTAACCTATGAACATTGGCTGCTGGAGTCATTCATCAGCCTTGTCTAAGTGGTGGTTTTTTATTTGCACTTCTATACAAGCAACAGGCTGTTTGTTTTACAGTGTCTGAAAACATTGTTTTTCTACCCCTTCATATTTGCACAGTTTGACATTCCCAGTAACAGCAGCAGTAAGGTAACATATACAGTTTTAAACATCCATTAATTCCATCTGTGGCATTTTGACAGAATATGGATTATAGATGTATTTGTTTTAAGACAGTTTAATTTTTCCTTCTCTTGCAAAGATGCAGTTTATTGCAATTTGTGAGACAAAAGATTTTTAAAAGCAGTCAAAGTATAAATAGGCTCTGAAATCATTAATGATTCTTCCAGGTAATTATTTTGCAACAGTATAGGTAACTTCTTTCTTCCTCCATATAATGCAGTATGTAAAATTTAGCATATCAATAATTCACATATATCAAACAGTATGTAAAAATCTCTGTTTTATAGTACAACGGTGCTATTTTATAGTTTGTTACGTGAAAGGGTCTGGCCAAAATGGTAATAGGTAAAAGCAAATATGAAAAGATCAAGCCAAAGATTAAATAACAAAATAGTTTTTAAAATATTCAGTTTACATGAACTAAAATGGCTTCAGATTCCAACATGGGAATAACTTTCCCATCTTCAAAAGAAAATTCAGACATTTGTTTCCTTTTAGACGTTTGAATGGTGGTGTTTTCACTTCCAGCTATGTGGAACACAAATTCATAGATGCCTAGGCCCAAAGACGACAGTTTGGAAAATAGCCTTCAAATTACTTCAAAGGGTAGTGCATCAGGGACTAAATCTTTTTGGAAATATCAGCATTCTATTCAATTGTAAGTGTTATATTACTCAAGTTCTCTGACAGTTGAATTCTTCCCACAATCAGATGTGACTTCACAGCAACTAGGGAGATGTTCAATTCGATCTGCAAAGGAAGTATCTCTTTCTAAAGGCTCAAATCTGCCTTAATTTCTACCACATCCATGAGAGTAGGTGACTGAGCTATTGACTAAAACATGAGAGAAGAATCTCTGCAAATTGCATACTGTACAGCTCCTCAGTAGTATCTCGTAAAACAGACATGAAAGGGAGGTCTTTAAAGTCTAACAAATTATTATAGTTACTTTTATCCTCATAAAAAAATGGGGTTTGTATTTTTTCCAAGGAAAGTGTAATGTATATGCAATTCTTTAAACCCTCCACTTCCTGTGAGATGCGTGTTTCTATGCACAATAGGCTGCCATCACAATGTGAAAGCAGAACAGTGAACGAATAAAAAGAATATGTCACAGCTGTCACTGACTGAGATCGTTGTGTTGAAAGAAGAAGCATGTACAGAGAACCAGACGGGGAAATTAACTTACATTATTTACCACCAATTCAAGAAACAAAAGTAGCAATTCTGATATCTATATTACAGCTCTTACAGGTCTTTTTTGGCAGAGGGGATGGAGAGGGAAGTATTTTTACCTCTGTGGCTGTTAAGAATTCTGAAATGTATTCTACGAATAAGCCATTATTTTGGTGCCACAGACATAATGCCTGTGACTCTTTCTGTCCCCTGCTTCCTCTGAAGTTCTAAAGGAAGGAGGGAGGAAAGGTGTGAACACAAAAAGCAATTCACAGATCTCTGTGGTGGCAAGTTTCTTTGTAGATAACATTTTACTGATGTACTACTAACATAACTGAATAACCATACATAATTGTGCTATTTTAATGCCTGTAAATTAATTCCGATTTTGGTCTTATCTTGGGATTCATGCATTCACATTCATACCACTATGTATCTCCCGTTGAGAAACCGTAATTAGAAAATGTCACTCATAGACAGTGATATCTAACATTAGATCTTGAGAACTGCCTAAACAGATTAGAACAATTCTTGAAAGAAACTACAATAAATAATGAATAGCTATAAGCTTCAAAGGCAACACTTCATTTTACTAGAGAATAAATGATATCACAAAATGGAGAGTGGCTCCACCACTGTAGCAGTAAGAAGTGCATGGATGGGAAATGCACATTTGCATAAGAACTCTCCAGTCACAGGGCAGGCAGCACATGATATACCAGTCAGTATGAAAGGTAAAGGGCTGCATTAGCTTAATAATCTCAATAAATCCACTACTTAAATAGGTTGAAGCATGAGCCAAAACATGTCCCTTCCAAAACTACAAAGTAGCCTGACTTGAAAAACTTCTAATTAGAGAAACTGAAGGGTTCAGCTGGATTTTCAAAAGCACTCCAGATATTTAGGAACAGGGCCCCTTGGATGGCATTGGTTCTCATAAATCACTTACATAGTGAAGAAAATCCCACTCCTCATCCTTGTATATCATGTAAATCACATGACAGAAGTCACAGATTTCTGCATTCTAAAATAGACATAAGATTCCAGTTATTACACAGAATGTCGCTGAAGCGCAGAAGTGAAAAAGTGAAATAAGCCTCATTATTTTCAGGTAGTTCAAAAAGGACTGCAGATCTAGACTCACGGAACTTAATATATCTCTTTCACCAAGGTAGTAAAATCTGAGCCTCATGTCCATAGTAACCATAATTAATAATTAAGAGTTTAAATGTAAAATAAATACATCCAATATTCTGCTCAAAACGTAATTACAAACATATACTTAGATTTGTGTGAAAGACTAGTAGAAGCGCATTTGCACCATTCAGTCAAAAGACAAAAGAGAATCAAATAACGGGATACTGCATTCAGTCCCTTAAAGTAGCCACTTTTTGCCCAAGACACATTACAGTGTCAGTTCCTTTTTTAAGATTAAAGGGTAAATTAGTGGTGGTCTTCCTTTACAGAAGTGAATTCCATACACAACTAGTAGCTATGTTTAGTTGCCCCATGAACTGGCTGCTGAATTATTATCAATGCTTGATTAATGAAGACTCTAGGGCAAGCACTGTGTCTTCTTGGCTCTCCATTTTAACAAGCAAGTGCATGACAAGACAGGATCAGAAAAGTGTATGCATATTTGCTTTACCTTTTACTGATTTGGCCAATAATGCCAAAGTGGTGCTATTGTTTTGTTTAAGAAAGTACTTGACTAAAATATAAAAGAAAGCATAAATATTTTTTTAATGTATGAAAATGACAATTATATAGGTATGGTTATTAAAATAGAAATACTACTAGCCATAATTTTCAACTTTTTGTCACTCAGCAATGGCAGAGGAATCTTTCAGCAATGGCAGAAGAATCTTACATCAATGGAGATGGGGCAGGAATAAGAGTCAAAATGCCACAAAAATTCATCGACTTGAAACACAATTCTGAATCTTTACTCCAAATCAGAAATACAGATGTGGAAATGCAATTAAAGTCAGGGAACAATTGGTATGACTGAAAGCCTGTTCAGATTAATGCAAGTTCTATATCATGCCAAAGATCTTTAAGCCATACTCTAGCCTGAAATTCGTGAAGAGTTTGACTTAAAGTCAGTGGCATGATATGATTGACATTTTCATTGAGCATACATTTTTATTTTTACCTGCTTACCTTCTCACTCATGGCATGCCCCCAAATGTCAATATTACTTAAAAAAAAATAGCACAAAGAAATGCACCTGATTTTAACAAAGAATGAAAAAAAAAATTCCTAACATAAACTGTTGCTATTTTTAATTCTTACCAGCTTCAAACTGTGAGAAAAAGTTGAACTATATGGCTAACAGTCTGTGAAATTTTTTTTAACTTTATGTTGTCACTATGAACATCCTAACATGCAAAATTTCAGATTTCATTGTTTTGTTTTGAAATGATGGTAAGTTAAGCCCAAATAGAGATTCTCGGAACCTATAGGCTAGATAGAATACTTATGTTCTGATGAAGGTATAATCAATATATTTAAAATGTTTTATTTTTAGTCTGAAAAGGAATAGTAATAATTTATTTGGGGACTCAACCTATACTGGTCCCTCTTTTAAGGATACTGTTCAGTGCAAGCAAGTCTTCCAAATGCCAAACTTCTATTCAAAACCAACACTCACTCCTCCCTCCTCCTCTCTCCAGCAAACCTAGCTAAAACATTAATGCAACATAATTTTATTATTTGTCTATTTGTTTTGTGGGGTGTTCGTTTATTTGTTTTGGTTCACTTTGTTTTGATTTGGGGAGGCAGGGGTAAGGAGGAAGAGATGAGGCTTTCAAGTGATTAAAGTTTTTTCGTCTTGAGTACAATCTACAAAAAATAAAGAATTTGCCTTGATGAGATTACTAATTATCTAATTCATCTGTAGAAGTAGCATTAAGTGAAACAACTAGCTTAAAGTTGTCTTGAAAGAAGAAAAAGTTCTTAACACAAACTTTTTACTCATTATAATCCTACACTATACATTTTGCTTCTCACAGCATTGGAATATTCTATTGGACTATAACTGTCCCAACACACAGTATCTGATATATCTAAATCTTCTTTGATTATTTACATGAAGGGTGTTATGGGAATATCTGAAAACTTGATTACATATAGTACAGTATAGAGATACCAGTCTAGCAGAGACCAAAACAAGAAGGACCTCCCTGATGCTTACATTAGGAAATCTTATACTAGTTGCATAAAGGGTGTGAGGGTTTGTATATATAGATATATACATATATAGGCATATGTATGTATATGTGTATATATATGAAATGTTACAATGTGTGTATGTACATGTGTGTGTGCATGTGTATATTATGCTTTTCTTCTTTTTCCTCTCAAGCAAAATTTGAATTTCTTGCTTTTTAAACATTTCCCATGGTTTATTTTCAATAATCCAATTGGAATCTAATTTTAGAAGAACATTGTATAACATGGGTGCCACAAGTTAGATCCTACCTTTGTTTTTCACACTTAAAGAAATTACCTGATTTTTAAATCGTAAGAGACTCCTTCGCTGTCATCAGGCAAATCTGTTTATCTGTACAGATATAAAATAGTAACTCTGAGGGCCTTATTATGAAAAAATTTATTTTAAAAATTTCTTTTATTTCATTCTTCTCCAGATAATTTCTGTTAAGTGAGACTTTTTACAGTGTAACATCCCTTCAAAGTAAGAATAATGCTTAATATAAACAGAGAAGAATAAAAATTTCTGACATTTCATAATATCACCTAAATTATACATTTGTCAATTAGATGTTTTTGTAAGAATAATTCATACCTCTTAACCCTTAACTATTTCAGAGGTTGAAAAGATTTAGCACTGTAAATTTCTATATGCCAAATTATTTATAATAATTTTTGATTTCTCTGAATTCTTCAGTAACTTTTTATTTTGCCAACTTGGCTCACAAAAGTCATAAAAAGCATCAACATGAGACTTCTGCTGCTAAACATTATTTCCCACACATATTTAACATACTTATAACCACCTAGAAGATTCATGTATTCACACTTGGTTTAAATTCTTAAACAGTAAAAATATAGTTGGAAGGTGTTTTTTTACATTTTAAACTAAATCAAAGACATTCCATCTTATTGTATTTTACATGCATTAGTATAATCTCATTCCTCTAAAGCAACAACAAAATATCTGCGAAACAAAAAAAGACTCTATCTTGATAAATAGGGTCATGCCTCATGTACTCATGTTAAAGAAAAAGGTTTAACCAGATCATTATATTTACAACCAATTCAATGAAATTCTTGTTATGTACTGAAATATTTAACTTTGTAAATTTTAAAATCAAGTGAATGTGCCACTCTTCCTTGTTTACTGGCATTAACCTTGTTTATTGTATGAAAAAGCCCATTTTAACAACTGTCAAAGACAAAGGATCCAAGACCAATAGACTAAAGTGCTACCAATGAAAGAGGTAAAATGCCCTTGTTTTGTGCACAGGTATGAATTCTATCTTAATTTTTTTATTACTAGAATTTCAAAACAAATTTATATAAATACTGTATAAGAACTATAATACTCTTCATTATTTCCACTTAGAGAAAAGTTTGAATATAATAAAGCACATGCAAGTTACAATGTATGATACAGTATTTAAATCTTACCTATTCATTTATTACCATTTCTAAGGAATTAGTTTGACAGAATTCTATAAAAATCCTGTGATGAAAAACAACTGTTAAAAGTGTAAAATGATAATAGTTGCCTGATTAAACTAAGTGTCATCAAACATGAGTCATAAAGTGTTCAGCTGAAAGCATACAGGAACTTCATAATGTTCTGAACAGCTTCACCTGTAGTCCGATACTTCGTGTTGCTTTTCTAAGAATGTAATGGTTCTGTTTTATAATTTCTTAATCCTTGGAGTCTTTGGGTTGAATATTAAACATGTTTAGCAAGCCTCAGGATCTTAGGAAACAAAGTTAAAGTAGAAGAAGCAGCACCACCTGCTGCTGATAATCAAATCATACATGAACTTTCTCTACTCCCAAATTATCTGCAAAGCTACTCAGAAGTGCTAAATGAAGAGATCAATAGCACTTGGTTTTCAGGAGGACACCCTTCCCAAAAGGAATATTAACTATCTGCCCTTTCTTCACTGTTGGACTTCAATTGGTATCCTGATTCAATCTGGGGTTTCCATGATGCAAGCATGAATGTGGATACATGAATTTCTGATTTCACTACTGAATAATGCTACTATTAACATTTCAAGTCATTATAATCAAACAGTGGCAAGTGTTAGATGTTAATTCACTAAAAACAATTTAAACTCTCTATTAAAGTTCTAACTGGATTTATTCTTTCCTTTTTTTATTTTCTTGTGCTTACTCATAATACAATGTCACTACTTGATGACAAATAATATTTCATACTGTGTATGTAACATCATTGTGTTGCAGAATCCCCCAAATACCTCAACAATGTCTTTGTTGCGCTATTCTCCCCATTTAGCACTTATAAGCTTTTCTGGTAACAACCAATAAATCAAAAACCAGAGCTCTCGATATGTACAAATATTAAAAAAAAATAGAATTTTTGCTAGTTTGCAGTTCATGTAATGTCATCTTGACCATTCTCTTCCCCTCTCTGTACAAGCTGTCTAGAACAGTAAACTTTGCTCCATAAATAATAGTGTATTCATGCTTTTATATGCATTTATGGTAGGTAAAGGTTGGAAGAGGTAGTTGACTGATTTTCACTTTTATCTACTTTGATTTCAGTAAAGGGCTTTGTCATTCTGTATGCTAATGCACCCTTTGGTTTGTAGAATGTACTGAAATGTTTGCAACCCTCTTGGTATCAGGTCCAAAATGTGAAGCATTACTGTTAAGAGGGTATCTTTCTAATGTATTTGTATGTATAGTTTACACCTCTGTGAGGTCTAATAAAGGATTATGGTTAATTAAAAATGTGTTGCACTTTCCTCATCCACAAAGATTTTGCAGTAATTTGCATTCTTTCTTTCTCTTCACTGGCATATACATTTCAGTTCTCAAAATATATCAAAAACATGACATACCTTAATAGGATGTGCTTGGAAACAACTTCCAGGAAGATTTTTTTTCTCTATACCTTTCTAGGTACTGAGGCCAACTTGTATCTCCACAGACCTTGGCCCTCTTGGATGTGCTCAATGTTTGCTTTTCTTCAGTCTCTAAACTCCTAGAGTTGCCATAACTTTCTAATATCACAGAATCGCAGAATAGTTGGATTTGGAAGGGACCTCTGGAGATTATTTAGTCCAACTCACCTGCTAAAGCAAGTTCACCTAGAGTAGATGGCACAGGGATGCATCCAGGCAGTTTTTGAATGTCTCCAGAGAAGGAGACTCCACAACCTCTCTGGGCAGCCTGTTCCAGTGCTCTGGCACCCTCAAAGTAAAGAAGTTTCTACTCATGCTTAGATGGAACCTCCTGTGCTACCATGTGTGCCCACTGCTCCTCATCCTATCGTTGGACACCACAGGAAAGAGTCTGGTCCCATCTTCTTGACAACCACCCTTGAGATCTTTATAAGCATTGATAAGTTCCCCCCTCAGCCTTCTCTTCTCCAGGCTGAACAGACCCAGCTCTCGCAGTCTCTCTTCATAAGAAAGGTGCTCTAGGCCCCTAATCATCTTCACAGTCCACCACTGGACTCCCTTCAGTAGTTCCTTGTCCTTAAACTGGGGAGCCCAGAACTAGACACAGTACTGCAGATGTGGCCTCACCAAGGCAGAGTAGAGGGGGATGATAACCTCTCTCGACCTGCTGGTCACGCTTTCCTGAATGCACTCCAGGATACCATTGGCCTTCTTGGCCACAAGGGCACATTGTTGACTCACGGTCAACCTGTTCCCAACCAGAACTCCCAGGTCCTTCTTCTCAATGCTGCTTTGCAGCAGGTCCACCCCTAACCTGTACTGGTGCCTGGGGTTATTCCTCTTGAGGTGTAGGACCCTATACTTGCCCTCGTTGAATTTCATCAGGTTCTTCTCTGCCCAGTTCTCCAGTCCATCCAGGTCTCACTGAAAGGCAGTACAGCCTTTTGGTGTGTCAACCCTTCCTCACCATTTGGTATCATCAGCAAACTTGCTGATGGTGCACCTAGTCTCTTCCTCCGGGTATGATAGAAAGCAACCTCACAACAACACTGCATAGCTCCCTCATCACCCTCATGTGTATGCCTTGTGGTCCCAAGAACTTGTGTATCTCTATTTGTCTTAAATACTCCATAATTCCATCTTTTGTTGTGGGCAGTACTTCACTCTATCAGTGAACTTACAGTCCTGGGATGTCTGAGGACAGCCTTACCACTGTAAATGTAAACAGACACAAAAAAGCCCTCTGGCTAGGAAGCCCCTAAATTGTATATCAATGGAGTACGGGAAAGTTTCAATACATGTTGCCTTGTTCAAATGCTTTTCCCTAGATTTTGATTTTGGCTACAGCGCAAAACAGTTTCCCGGACTGGTTTTGCATCTTATCTTGACTCTGATTTCTTGTATTTTTATCCTGCCGGTATAGTAGTCATTCTAAACTTGAAGGGCACAATCTCTTAAGTTATAGCTTTCATGCAAAATCTTCTAAATATTCATAGCAAATAGTTTTTCAACCCACACTGTCATAATAACTGAGCAATTTATGGAGATTTCAGTTCAAAAATAATCACTCAACAATAATAAATATATTTTCATTCTTACTTTCTGATGCTGAGACGCAGTTAACAGAGATCACAAGAACTTCTGGATTTGGTTATGTGGCCAAGAAATATTTTTTTAAAAATCTATTCATTTGCAGTCTTAATTACAATTTTTAAGCTTTTAATCATATATATTGCATGCATTGCCACAAACCTTCAGTCTTGCATGAGAAACATGTACTTTTTATTAAATACAACTCTATGGCAACACGATAAAAATAAGAGCACTCCGCAAGGATTGAGAAATTGTCCAAGAAATTACTAATAATGCAGAAAAAAAATCAACACTTTAGTGGCCAGCTCCTTTCTTCAATTGTGCTCTTCCTCAGATGCAGATCATTTAATTTATAGAGTCTTTTGATCAAAGAGTTGCTGCAAATTAACCAAGCCTGAATATTGACCTAACAGAAAATTATCTTATTGCCCTAACTTGGAATTAGTTCTGGATTACAGCTGAAGAGAAAAATCAGTCTAGAAATCCACTGCAACTTAAAGGCCAGCAGGACTTCTGGAAGGTTAGTAAAAAATTAAGAGTAGCAGGAGCTATTAAAAATGTCATGGAATAATTTTTTTTTTATTTTATTAGTGCAAAGTTGACATTGTGTGTGGAGAATTAAGTTGTCTAAGTAAAAAAAAAAAAAATAAATCAGTCTAATTCAGCTATGCGTGTTTTTGTCTTATATTTTCATACTGTTTTACACTTCGTTAAAAATACATTTATTCACACATTGTTGCCTTAATTTTGGCTTACGACCATATTTTTTTACTTATTATATCCTTTGGACATACTTTTTAGATAAAGTTGATTAGTGGTGATTCTAAGCAAATCTTTCATCTCTGAGAAAAGGAGCTACTTCTGAGAAGCATGTTTTACCAACTGAGAGGGCGACGGAGAAATTAACATTCATAAGACTTTGTATGTGTTGTGCTATGCATCAGTGGTACACAGATATTGCTGCTGGCTTTCTGAAAAGAAGTCATTTGTCATCTCTGTATTTTGACAACCAAAACATTGAGAAGAAATTGAACAGAACAGAAAGAAAAGTATTAGTCAAACCGAGATAAAATGAAGATTAAAGCAGGATTTCCAGATTACCTCTGGGTTGGTTTTGTTTGTTTGGTGAGTACTTGGATTACCCTTTAATACCCTTTAATACAACAACTATTTCAATTAAAATGCACTGTCTTTGGACCAGACTTCAAGGCCTCCAGGAATCATCTTCTCAGCATGTGCTCTCTCCACTAAATAATGTTTTCACCCTTTTGTTCGGTTTAGGATTTTTTTTCCCTTCTGTTCCAGGTATCACATATTCTTTGCTAGATAGTGACCTAGTGCAATAGGAGAATCAGCAAATGCCTTCCCAGACCTTCTAACAAAAATAGCTGGTAAGTCTGCTGATTTGGGCACACTGTCAAGAAGCAAGAGATAAAGGCTTAAATGCCATCAGACTGAAAATGGAATCAAGTAAGATCTCCCATTGATTTGATACATACTGCATCTAGGTTTCAATTTGGAAAAGAAAAACAAAGCAACAATGCCAGCATTTTTTGGGTGCCCGATACTGCACCATTAAGCATGCCCTCGCTTTCCTGGTGATATCAACTCCTTTGAAGACTTAAATGCTATGTAGAATGGATTACAGATCCAAGTGTGGCTTTACAGAACAGGGAGATATTTTAATTCTTCAGGTGGAACAACTCTGGGCACATAATATACTACACAACTCTAATCATTGAAAGAACTTTTAGGTTTAAAAGCAGATAGAGCAGGGAAAAATACTTATTTGCACCATTAACAGGACACAGAGAAGCTGCTATATTTTGCTCAGTTTTTGACTAGGCATTGGTATTTCAGATATATATTTTCTTTAATCCTTGTCAATAGTTCATGTTCCTATCACATCCATAATTCGTATTCCAGTCCACATTACAGAGGTATCAGCCTGTTACCTGTGCTTGGATTCATAGCAATTTTATTGAAATTACTTGACTTCAGAATCCCTACAAAAATCTGTATTCATTCTGCGCAAGGGACATAGTTTTCTCCTTTTCATATTCTTCAAACCCTTGCTTTTCTGAAAATACTTTATATCATTGCCTTTCCTGCAGATCTTCATCTGTATGTTGTTACCACTGTCAGTATTTCCCAGCTACAAATATTTTTTCATACACATAACTCATTCCTAGCTCTTAGAGCCAAATCAGTCAGTAAATTTCTTGGCAATTCGACATGTCAAGCATATCCCATTGTTTAAGTAATCAATAAATCAGTGATTGACTTCAGACAAAACACCTGAATTAGTCATTTCTGCAAACATAACTTACTATTAAACACATTTCCTGCTACTCTTGTCGTGTCTAAACAGCATACAACTTTTTTTTACCCAGCTTTTCAATGTAGTTCAAATACTGCATGTTCTCTGCTATGCCAGCCAGAACAGCACCAGTTAGTATTGAAACATTTCCTCCTATCCTTAATTTCACTTTTTGCTCTTTCAATTCCAGTGTCCATACTGTGTAATCACAAAATCAAGATAACAGCTGAACTAGCAGCATGCAAGTTCACTATCACTACACAAGGACTCCAGTGAGTCAAGGAACTTCATCAGCATCCCAGAAACTTAAATCTCTCATTCAACTGGCGACATTGCTACTGCCTTTCTGGGTAACCACTGACATCTAGGGTTTTCCTTTATATCAGTTCGAAATTTCTCTTTCTGTATCCTGCAGAATCCCAGTGGCCAGCAAGTCTGGCTCTGAAATACTGCTGGAATCTTGATTATAAGGTCAACCCTCTTTCTAACCATGGGCACTAAATAAAGAAAATCTTCTTCAGTTGGCAGTATTTGTTTTTCAGTCTTCTTGCTTTTCTATTTCATTTTAACAAGGAAATCGACTGGTTCTTCAAACTTATTTGCTCTAAGAGCCAATGCAGTAACAGAATTACCAGTATAGAAATGCCATCTGAGTCTTTGGCCAAGATTCTGTGAGGTACTTGAAGCATTACATAAATAGGTACTATAAGTAGGCCCATTTAAAATGTTTCTCATTAATAAAAGTTATATTAATATAAATCATTATAATTCTATGAACAAAGGTATTTTTCTGTGTAATGTAAGTCTATTGATGTAGATGGACTATTTTTTTGTCTTGATTAACAACTGATATGCATTTTGCTACTTCAACAGAAAGCTATGCAATGGCTTTGTGTCTTTTTTACTTTCTCTCTCTGGATACTTTTTTACTTCTTTCACGGACATTTTTCAACAATATTTAACAAGAGGTACGTTTAAACCTTGTTTTATTTAAGGATTTTAAATAACTATATGATTTTAAAATAAATTTAAAAATATAAACTACAGGCTTCCTGTATTTCATGTAGCTCTGATTATTTCCCCTGTCAGAGTACAAATGCCTTTATTTGATTTTGTGCTGGTAGTTACCTTCTTTATACATGCTGTCTTAGCTCTAGTCTCCATTCCTTTACTTCTTCCTTCTTTCTATTCCCTTATCCAATGTGAAAACTATCAAATCCACATATTCTTTCTCTGAGTTTGAAAGAGGATTCTCATAGAGTAGGGTTTTTCACTGTCTCCTAACAACAGACAGATTTTATTCCCTTACACTCTCTGGTTTTCTTTATGCAGCTGGGTCTTTGCTTTTCAGGAAATACCCTTCGTTAAAGAGCTGCCACCACCATTTGTTAAAGTTTGCTTCCTAGAAAGTATCCGTATAATCATGTTTAGCTAACACAATATATCCAAAATAACAATAGTCTGTAAATGTGTATATAAATTTTCATCTGAAAGTACTTTCAAATGTACTGACAAATTATTATTTCAGAAAATGTCATTTACTACATATGTTATTCTAAACCTATCCTTTCTGGCATACCTTGAACATTCATCAGTACTCTAAGTGCCTTCTTTCCCTCTCTGTTTCTTTTTCAACTGTCATTTTGTGTGTGCACAAGTTTCTTTGTACAAAAAAAAAAACACCAACAGTGCTAAATATTTTTTCCGCATCTCCCATATTCTAGTAATTATACATTCAGAGAATCTTTCAGGAAGCATTTTCCATGGTATTTGGCTTCTGTGTGAGAGTAAGCGTAGGCCATGAGGAAGAAACTTCGTCCTCCCTTTTGCAGCTCACTATTCCTTCAAGCTTCCCAGCAGCAGATAAACACAGTAGTTTATTTGCTTAGAGCTGAAAATTTCAAAAGAATGTTAACAAAACCTCCCTCATTAAGGCTTTCACATCCTCAAATGTGGGAAATGAATGGTGATGTTTTCATTTAACATGTGTTGGACAGAATAACTTCTGCAATATGGCTCAGAACACTGGTGTCAGATACAGGTAAATTGTTCCTGGCGGGTTGATTAAAAAGACAGTTTATCTGATGACACCACAGAGTTTTTCCAGCATCTTGTGATTTCTTCCTGATCTGTTACATTAGTTTCTTAAATTCTCTCAAGCATCAGAACAGGTGAGAATCATTAGAAGTACCCAGACATATGCAACACAACCTTGTGTAGGTGAGAGATCTTCTAGCTGCACAAAAAGCTGACTTAATGTGCCATATAAAATTTTGCAAGGCTCATAAATCTATCAAGCCAAACAATGGAACAAACAAAGGCAACTTTGAAATAGCTCTCCCATTCTAAAAGTTTCTGTTCAATATTTGGCTAGAAGCAATAATCAATAATTTATAATACAGTGGATTCTTTCCTATCCTGCTTCCGCCCTTTATTCAGAAAGTTTTATTCCATGCCCAATTTCAGAGTGTACATACAATTACAGACACTACTCAGGAAGAGAATAAATCTGCAAAATTGTAACCTGAAAAGTTTCAGGAAACTGAAAGGCAAAATGCAAAAATGTAAAAGTTGAAACATAACAGTAATTATATAATACTCTATGATGAAGGCCCCTCTAAAACTCTCCGGTTAGATATGTGTCATGTGGTGCCTCAGATTACTGAAGCCTGAACACATTTTCAAGGTGGTATGCCATATAATTTGAACATAACACAAAAAATTGACAGTAACTAGTACAGATAATTACATTATGAGATCATGAATGAATAATTCTTTCTACTTATGGAATATCTCATCTTGTTTTTCAGAAGAAAATGAAGCAGAATTATCTTCATTTTGCATCAGATGAAAGTAAAAGACCAAATTCTATCTAACTTGCAGAAAATATACAGCTAGTCCATAACACAATCAAGAGCAGCACTCAAGAATTCTAACTCTGTTTTTATATTCACAGTTAAAAGCAAGTATCTTACTACAGACATTCTATTATTCTAGATTTGGGAAATAAAGCATCAAGTCTTGGATAGATCTGATGAGAAAGCTGCTGAAATCAATTGGAAGTACTGTCTACGCCTTTGAAATGTTTATGACATTCTTTTCCAGTTGCAAAGAGATTATCTGTCTTCAATGTCATGGGACAATGCTACTTCATACATTTAAGTTTGTTGCCTGTTTCTTTAAGTTTTACTTTTAATCTTTCCTAGTAACTGTTTCAAATTCTGTCTTCGATGATAAAGAATTTAACCTGTGTACTAAAATACATACATGAAGCCAACCCAGACTTTTCAGAGTCACTTCAAAGAAAAATTAAGCTATTACATTTACTTGAACATAGTGTTAGGTGAAGATATCTCATATATATATAGGGAATATTTTTGTCCCACTTTTAACCTGTCAACCTAAAATTTACATATGGAACTCTCAGACATCAGAATCCACAAGACTGCAAATTCAGAAGGTGATAGTAAGCTAGTGTCCTTACATCAACCTAAGAGTCTTACTGAAAACACCATATAATACAGTCCTCAGATATCACAGACTCCTAAAAAGTTGTACAAATTAAAAACAGATACAGGCTTCTACAAACAATATACATATTTATATGTAGCAGTTTCAACAGCAATCTAAACTATATATGTACTCCTAATGGGTTTATTTTAGTTCTTCTACTAAAACGTAGTCTCATGGCTTTCCTCATAAAACAGTCACAGATATTCAGCTACCAAAAGAGACTGTAAAGGCTTTTCATATCTCTCTCTGATAGTCTGTTGAGAAATCAATGCCTGGATGAGATCAAAACAAGAATTTATTTCATGTAAGCAGCCAAGTGATACTGAATTAGGAGAGATCAGCAATTGCTACATATTTCTCAACACTCGTTCTGTCAGTAGGGCTGCACAATAGACATTACTCTTTGTCAAAAGACTTCAAAACAGACAAACAAGAAAAACAAGTTAATTCAAAAAGATAACAAACCACTACTTTTTGAAACACTGCTAACTGACACCCCTCTTCTAACCACCATGTGGCTGGTAAGCTTTAGGAGTCTTGCAATACATTTATGAGGGAAACAAAAGCATCAGACAAAACAGCTGTAACAAATACACACTAATTTACCCAGCTGATTAAAGTTTCCAACTTTAATTGAAAAAGGAAATGTTCTAAAAAATCTCACTGTGAAAACAATTCCTTTAGTCTTTAGAGAATAGAACTGTATTCATATAAGAGGAAAGATTAACATGCAATTCAACAATGTCTTATCAAAAGCAAAAGGAGACAATGAGAAATTGAATATTCATCAACACTCCTAATAGCATTCACAGGTTTTTTTTATGCTTTGGACAGGTTTTGAGTCTGGAAAAGGCAATACACTAAACTCATGTGCCAATGATTTGTCATGCACTTCGCTCAGAAGAGGATGAGGATTTTGCTTATTTTAAAGGCTTGGTAATGACATCTCTGTTTACATAAAATGTCAAGAAGAAAGCAGTGAAAGCATGTAAGCATCTGATTATTGATCGAAGAAAAACATTCATCTCACCGTAAATTCAAGATCTGAAGAAGATCAGCTTCAAAACTAAGAAATTATAGTGCATATTTTCCTACTTTGAGAAAAAGTCAGATGACTGCCTCAAACTTATACTTGGAAAATATACTATGGATTTAAACTTGTCATTGAAAAAAGTTTCAATTTAGAAGATTATGCATGTAGTTTATGTATTTACAAAGCAGTATTTTGAGGTTAATATATTTGGTTCAAAATTCTCATTTTAACGTTCTAGGGCATGCAGAGGAGCTAATTCACATTAGAAACTTGAAGAGGAACACCAGCTGACCCAGGGACAACTCTAAATGTCAAGTTGCAGCTTTGTCATTAAAGTACTAATTTTTGTCATCCATATTAACAAATGCACACCAACCTCACTGTAGAATTTCACACATCATGAGACACTGAACAAGTCATTTCTCATTTCTATATTGCTATTAATTTTGGCTAACTTTAATTTCTAACTTTACTGTAGCATCCATCCACTTGACTCACTAGAGAGAAATAGAGAGAGGAATTTCCAAGAAGTTTTCATCTTTCTCCACAGTGTATTTGCACTCATTCAGCACATCTAGATGTAGCTATTGAAAAATTTGATTTCCAGTCCTTTCCTTTAAGCAGCGGAGAAAAATGTCCTCTGAAAATATCATCATTTCGTCCTACCATACACAGGATGAACTTAGTAGATACTTAATATTTTAAATATTACTGTTTCAACTTTCCATTAACACAAAATCTAGGACTAAGAAATTGTGACAAGCCTTCTCAGATAGCAGCTGAGAATGCCTTATCACTCAGGTAAGATGATGCTATGGATCCAAAATTACCACTTCTCTCCTGAGGCGTTTCTCACATCCTAATACAAAAAGGCCACAGTGTGGAAAAAAGGAGGCTTTTTCAATACTTTACACATAGATTTAATGTTGCAAGAAGAAATATTCTTAATCTCAAACACAATTTACTTAACTATTTTCCATTTCTTAAGGAGCTGATTCACTGTAAAATGCATCTTCCAAATTAGGGGAGAAGGAGTGGAAAATAGAATGTATAACAATTTCAGAAGTGCTAAAGTTTCCACTGCAATACTGGAACAATTTTTGCATCAAATTCCATAAATGATGTTGAATGCAAAGTATCCAAACGGATGCAAAAACTACCAGAGGTCTAGAAAACATGAAAAACAGGGAAACATTAAAGGCTTTGGTTCTCTTAGTTTTGGAAAATGATGGCAGAAGAAATAAGACACATCAAAAGATTGTTGCATTCCATTAACTGCACTGTCTCACTGGCAAGTGATATTAATGAGTCTGTCTGTATAGTGTGAAACATAAATATTGAACATTTAGCAGAATGTAACAGACATGCATAGTTGAGTTCAAAATTTATATACTGCACATTTCTTTTTAATTCTCCATAGGCAATATTGAAATCTAGTTTCACTGTAAATTTTGAAATTAATTATTCACATGGCATTCCGACAAAACTATACAATTTGCTGAAAATTATAAATAACCTAGCTTCAAAGACTTAAACGTTTCTCTAAACTGGACATTTTTGTAACAAAGTAAGCCTTATTTTATATCTGAAAAACAAGAAAAAGCAGCAGCTGAAATGTGAAACAGGTACAGACTCCAGATTCATTTAGTATCCTTTCTATGGCTATATTATTTTAGATTCTGTCTCTGGTTCAAATTCTCAGCAGACACACTCTAACACTATGCTCAGCATGCAAAATGTTCTGCTCCCTAAAATATGACTTTTTTTTTAAATGCATAATTTTGACAACTCGGTATCTTTCAATAACACAGAAATCAAGACAAACTCTCTACCTTCATAGCAGTGGAAATCCCAAAATTTTAAACACACTTATTACAGTGCCAGTGTGAAGATATTCACAGCTAGTAGGGTACTTCACTCTTATATTTGTTGTTGATTAAAAAAAAATAATAATAATCTGACTTCTCCATTTGGAATTCCAGAGATGTGAAGCAGCCACAAGCCAGATTTTTTTTGCATAATGCAGAATTAAGGACAACCATACAGGAAAGTCAAATATGTCAGTGGAGTGGGAACCTATAGCTTAAAAAGTATGAGGCTGCTATGAACAAGAAGGAGGAGAGGGAGAAAAGAGCCTGAGAAACCGATGGATCATGAAAGTGTACCAGGGATAGCTGACCAGAGCAACTCTGAGGAAGTTTAAGAAGTGCACATCTGGTTCCCCTCCTCATTGATTTTGGCAAATCCTTTTTTGCTTGTTTGCTTTCAGCCCTGTCATCTCGTTTTCTGCCTTCTCCTCCACCCCATCCCCATTTGCTCTGTAGCTTCAGTTCTCCTAACTTGTTGCAGTCATTGCAGCCTCAATATATCCAGTTCAGTGAGCTCGATGAATTTGGCACTCACCTGACTGCCTAGCATGACAGACAGGGAACCTTTAGAAGATTTTGAGAGGAGCTGCAGCTCCCTGACTTCAGTATAGTTTGAATGTATGACAGCCCAAATGTGATACAGGTCTGACTAACAGAATAATAACACTCATATGTGCTGCGTGCAGTAGGTGACAGCAGCTCTGAACATTTCAATTATACATTCCTTAGATTAGAAAACTAAAAATAGTTTAGCTATAAGCCTGCCAAAGAGCCCTATCCAAAATCTAGTATGATCAATGGAAACCTCTCCTTTCATATTAATGGAACTAAATAATGATTTTAGGCTGACTGGAGTTTGGTTTTGTTTGTTTTATGAGAAAGACATAAAGCACGACTATTCTGCAAACCAAATATTTTTACAGTCCATCAACATTGTAACAGATAGATAACTCAAAACACAAGTTGAGGAAAAATCATCTACAATCACTCTGAATGTATTAACATCATAAAATTCAGAGAGGAAATCAAACCTTTCAGTTTTGGTGTCTTGTTTTGAGCTGCTTACTTGAACAGCTTATTGCTCTCCATATGTCACTGGCTAGAGCTCCAACTCCTACATAGAACAACTGGTCAAGGCACTGTTAAAAGAAAAATCCTGAGTTTGTGCACAAGAGTAAACTGGAAACTCATCCTTTCTGACATGATGAAAAAACACACTTATGATATGGCACTGAGCTTTAGAGTGCTAAGATTCCAAGGCTCATGCACCAGGCAACATTCCTGTCAGCGAATTTTACGTGCCAGATGTCTTAGAGGAAATTAAATCCTGGAAAGAAAAATCAGTAGAAAAGAACACTAGGTTTATTTCATGAACACATGATAGAGTTCGTTTAGTGCAGGGTAAATGCTGTAAGGTCTTAAATTGAGCAAAACTCCTACTATAGTCTAGAACTTTACTGATTAGAAATCATAGATTTTGGCTCAATGTGACTGATGTAAGACAGATTTGAGGTGTTGTGCTGTTACTGTAAAAAGCTTATAAACATATACACAAGTGGAAAGGGAAGAAAAAGAAAAAAATTAAAGTGATATTTGATAAATGAAAATTCTATCTTTAAGTTAATACAAAGAAGAACAGTAGATAGCAGGAACAAATAAGTTAGGAAAAAAACCCTTTATCTCCATAGATAAGTTTGCTTAATTAAAAATCCTGTTCATCATTCTTATAAAGCTAAGATTAAAAAGGGATAGGAAAGTCCACCATGGGGGTGCAGAGACACTATGGACTTAGACTGTAAAACAAGAATTGTTTTGGTGTGCTTGAGACTTGTACTTCCAATACTTCAGCAAAACAAAAAGTGTAATTATTTAAAAAAAAAATAGAGAAAGATTATAAATTCTAATAATCTGCTAACTACTTTGCACTTGAATCAAGAATAAGAAAACTAAAGTTCCTACTACATGACTTTATCCTTGCTGTGTTCCCTGGTAACATATGGCAGAGACACGATGAACTGACCTAATTTCAGTTACTATCAGAATGTGCAGGAATATAGCAACAGGACAGAGAAACGGAGTTCATCTATCTTCATTTTCAAATCAATGCGAAAAAAAGACTGGAGATGTGGTATCTCTAATCTTGAGTACTTAGGATACTACAATACCTTGACTTATTTCATAATTGTATATTTTATTATTTATTTTTATATCCTGAAATTTGCATAAAATAATTCTATTTGGGGGAAAGTGTTTTGCTATTCAATTTTTTTTGTTTTTATTGGTGGGTGTAAACATTTGCAAGACAGAGACTGAAAAGCTCTTGCACAGTTCTGCAGAATGGGATTCTAATATGCTTGAGCAGAATGAGACGCTTCCAAGTAAACACCTGAATCAGAGTAAAAATACTAACATTTAGCACTTGCTACTGCATGCGAGCTCCATGAAATTCCTTTTGCATGGTCTTTCTTTCTGAGGTCGCATTTCTTGTCCCTCACTGACCTTTCTCTGTTGAGAGTGCAGAGAAGTGAATAGTTAATAGTGCAGACTTCTGGCATTTAATAAAATTGGGGAATACTTACTCTGAGAAGGTATTACACAAATAATTCAGAGGACAGAAATTTTGAAGAAGGAAAGCTAGTTAGAAATGTGATAGTGTTACTGAAAAAATAAATTGGGGAAAGCCATATATAGCTTCTGTCAGAGGTTTTGCTGAAATTTTAATGCCCTTAAATAAATAACAATTTCAGAAATATTAACCAACAGTGACAAATTTGAAGGGCCAAGAACTAGAGGTGTTGAACTCATAATGTCTTTTAGTAACAAATGAGAGCCTAACTCCCCAGGGCTATTTGAATAACGCCAGCTCTTGGCATTTACTGGGCAATTTCATCTCTCTAAATTCAAGTGGCCTTAAATCATTGGCTGTAAGGGGATTCAGGGCTACAGCAACCAGGCTGCCCATTGGGAGCTAACTTGGACATTTGGAATGTAAAATAATGGAAATTGTACTCAAAAGTAACAATTTTCTTTTTACTGTAAAGGTAGTCAAACACCAGAACAAGTAGTCCAGAGAGGCTGTGAAGTCTCCACCCTTGGAGATATTCAAACCCAACTAGACATGCTCCTGAACAATGTGTTGTAGTTGATCCTGCTTTGAGCAAGGAGGTTGGTCCCTTCTCACCTCAACAATTCCATGAGTTCATAACAATAGAACAAAATTAATGAGGTTGGAGAAAATCATAGTAACTAATTAAAGTACATCCTTGAATTTATATTTACCAAAGGAAGTGCAATGGAATTACAGATACTTTAACAATATGTTGATAGGTGGAGAAATCCAAACAGCAGTTTGCTATGTTGCATTCCAAAAATCACCAGTCTCGTCCATTCTAAAAGAACTTTGAAAGTAATAATTAATTTGCATTTCAAGGAGTAACAAATAGAACACATATGTCATCTTATAGTGTCATCAAAGCAATTTAGCTGTATATTTGATTTTATCAGACTTCAGTTATTGTTAATAACATTTGCAATGGGTTGGCCTTAAGTAAATGAAGCATATGACAAAGGACTGAGATGATCTAGTATTCTTATGTCCCATAGTGTCTCTATCACTCTTTCTTACCTATTTAAAACATTTAAGTGTTGATCATTTTGGATCTTGTCTTCCCCAAGTTTATGCTTAATAAAAAAAAAAAAAAATGCTGATTAGCTAAGGCAGCAACTGCCTCTTCATGATATATTTCTTGATAGCTTTACCATAAAAATGGAATCCCACTTACATGTAAGAACAAATAAGTAAAGGACGTGGCAATAGCCTTCTAAATCAAAATGTCCAACTCTTTTTGCTTTCATTGCCAAACTTCACATAAGCATAGACTGGTGGCTATCAATTAAGTGCAATTTGTATATGTTTAATGTTACAGAAAGATTAGAGGTGGCTAGAATGCATCTAGATTTCTGTTTGAAGAAGGTTTGTGTTAGAGCTATGTAAATCCCATGAGTCATGTGTATTAAATGTAGATGTTTTATGTCAACATAAAGATTTAAAGGGTCCAATCGTATTTCTGGTATCCCTAGCAAAATGAAAGACAATTATAAAGAAGAAAATTAAAATTATTGAAATAACTGAGAATCATCAAAATTGTAAAAAGAAAATTCTATTGCTTCCAAGAAGATTTTTCATATTTGATCAACACACACATTCCCACAATGGATGAGCTTCCCCCAATATTATTTAACATCTTCCTTGACCTACATTTGAAACTGCTATTGTTATAATCATATTTCTGTGTTTGCAAATTAATAAATTCTCCTAGAAGTTTCTAGTCCAATGTCCTTGAAAGCACTTTGGTGATGAAGAAAGCAGTAACCAGCTGCTGCTTCACAGATGCTAAAAAGCGTAGAACAAATGATACTGATTGTAATGATATGTTGCAAAAGCAATAGCACTGGAGCACTTCTGTTGAAGGCAGCCTTCCTGTTAAACAGAAGACCAAGCACAGACTCTTCCTCTTGTTTTGCTACGGATTGCAAATCTCTTAAAATGCCAGTAGGGTTTATGACTAAAATTGAAAAGAAATTAGAAGAAACCCAGCAAAGGGACAAACAATATGAGCTAAGACTCCTGCGATAGTGGAAATTACATAAAGCCTTCAGTTAGCTAGTAGGACATAGGAATTGCAATCAGACAACATCCAAGTACAGATTTCTTGAATTTAAGTTAATTTACTGAAGTTATTTTATTTTCCTTAACTTCTGCTGCTTGAAATTAACTTCCACTGACAGCTACAGATCTTACTTTTAAATAAAGCTAACTTCCTCAGCTCAAAAAGACTATCAATTTTTCTTTAAACATGCAAGTATATTTGATTGAAAACTGGAGATTTCCTGCTTCATGGAAAATGTCAATACCAAAAAAAAAAAAAAAAAAAGGAAAAACAAATCCAGGCAAAAACAAACTAAATACCAGTCAAGAATTAATCAATATTTCATTTTTCCACTAGAGAAAAAGTATTCATATACAAGTGCTTGTTGATATAGATTAGAAACATAATTTGACATGGTGCAGAATGAACTCATACTAATCTAGGAGGAAATACAGGCTGTTGAGACATCTTAGGAGAAATAAGTAATTGAATGTCAGAACCAAATATTCTACATATGGAAATACTGACATTGATAGTAACACTTAATAAAAAAATTAATTATACTGAACTAAACTTTTGTGGAGTCTCTTGAAATGTATCACATTTGTACAATGAAGAGAAATGTGCAGACCACAGCTGATTTCTGTGACAGTTCTCTGAGTAAATCTATAACTTACAAACTGGGAACATAGATCTTACATTCTAAACATAGATCTTACATTCTGTACAAAGAAAAAAAGCTTTCAGAAGTGAGTCACTGGGTAGGTGCTGTGGATGAGTAACAGTAGGTAAACAGTTTTATAGAAAAGAAGTTCTCATTTGTTGGTGCGAGAGGACTACATAGTTTGGATCTCCTCTATTTGAATAGTCAAGGACTATTTACTAAACTAGAGAGAAATAGATTTCATAACAAAAAGGGAGGGTAAAATGTGGGAATAAATGAACACTTGCTTAAGACAAACTCAAATCACCAAGAACAAGTTCATGTCACCAAAAGACATGTAAAGAATTCATCTGCCTATCACCTGGGCTCTTAGAACTCTGATATAATCTACAGTCAGAATTTTTCACTTCTGAATATATATTTAGCCTAGTTGATATTACTCAAAACTGATAGGATGATCTGCATGACTGAGCAATATCATCACTGAGTCTAACCTTTCTAAGGTGAATCAAGCAGTTAAAAACCAGGAACACCCTCTGTTAAAAAAAAAATAATAATAATAATAATAATAATAATAATTAAAAGAAGGTAGTTTTGAAATTACTGACAAAAGTGAAAACAGATAGTCTTTAAAGCTTATTAAAGTCCAAGATGCAAGTCTTGTTAGTAGAGTTTCAGATGAAGAAAAGGAGCTTTCAGCTTTGTTGTCACTGAACGATCCCACTGCAGCAGCAATTTCAATCCCTTAACACTTAATTCACTGACTCTGACAACAGGTAAAGGTGTCAGAGACCCTCTGGGCTGAAATGAGATGCAACGACTGTACTGCTTAACTCTGAGACAAACATCACTTCTCTAGGTTCCCTGTGCCTGGTTTTGGATAGGTGATATTATATGAGCCTCCAAAATAATATAAGTTTTGTTGGGTCTGCAGGTATCTTTCTGTGATCACCAAGACCAAAGGTGCCGCCAGACTTTATACAAATCTTGATAGATGCGAGAAGCAGCTAAACCTTGATTTAAGGTCTTACAGCTTCCTTCCACTTCTTAATTGTAAGGACTGTACTTGGCCATCATATTGCACTCGATACTCTTTGATAGGGTTCACTTGACCTTATGTTCCTGTTTTCCTGACAATCTTTTTTTCCCATATGCTGATAGTATAAGAGATGCAATAAAACTTCAGTGACCTTAAGTAACTTTGTTTCACTCAGGAAAATTCCACCTTGGCATGTAAACGCACCACCAGCTGAAGGATTTCAAAGCACAAGTTCCATCTTGCTGACTTCTCTTTTCACAGGTGGGCTACATTCTGAAATCTAAAAGTAAAATAGCTGATTAAAAAAATGAACCCTGATTTTTTATACCCTTTACATGCTTTCTGTCATTTAATTAGCTTTACCATGGGATACTTTCTCAAACATAGTATGAGTGCAGAGCCTGCCTTCTACCTGGGGACCCAAGTCCTCATGCTGCCAGACAAAACCAGATCATGCAGCAGAAGTTAAATGAATCTCAGCTGCAATAAAGAAATGAACTACCTAGCATCCTGACAAAGTTCTACATGGTAATTCTAGAAGAAAAACTGTCAAAGAGAGCTTTTCCCCTATGATGGCCTATTTTAAAATATTTCTTCCTACCACAAGTTTCTTACTACATTTTCATAAAAGTCGAGATTTCAATCAAACAACGTTTTATCTTTTTATATATACACATAATTCATTCTTACCATGTCTGGAATTGTTTACTGCTTTAGTTGATTCTCACACTTTCAGTGATTAGGAAAGTTGCTTAGTAAAGCTTATTATGTGCAGACAAGAGAGAACAGACCTCTAATGTAAGTGTTCTAAGATTAAAGAAAAAATAGCATAAGTCAGAATGATTAAATAATGTAAGAAAATAAATCTAGTAGTTGGTTGCACATTCTAACAAAAGGGTTGTTTTTTTAATTCACAAAATATGACTAAATATATTATTTATTAATGAATTGCCCTAACTATGCATTCATCCAGATAAGAAATAGCAACATCTCTAGCACAAAACAATTCAAAAAATAAGACACTAATGGGATCAGACATTTATTACATTAAAGCAAAGACAAGCAAAAATAAAAGGCACTAAAGGGTATAACCATGACAGACTTAGAGATTGCTAGAGATGCTGTATCGATGACCTTCCCCTACAATCTTTTTCAGTATTTTTTGCATCACACTGGAATCCACATTATTCTGTTATTCTACTAATTACAAAATATCCAGACAGGGCAAATGCTCTTCTGACTAGCTCTTTGGTGTTAAACAGAAATTACCAAATAAAAAACATACCCCTCATTTTTGTTGCCATCAAAATGCTAACACCATAAAAAGTAAAAGAATACATTTCAGTAAGAAAATTAGTTTCGTCACCTAGATCAACTAGACCCACAGACGTAAGTCTTACATAGAACTTTCAAAAAAGAGCTGGTGTGGATTTTCCATTTTGGCAGCTGATATTACCCAGAAAAACTCAGCTGTAGTTTAAGTACTCCTTTTTCCTGCTCAGACTTGTAGTAGCTTTCTAGATTTCTGACAGTCATCCAGATTTGCTAGTAAATAGCAAGCAACAACAGAAAAGTTAATATGCTTTCTTGTAAAGGCAATGTGTTTAAAAATCATAGTAGTTTCAGTAGGAGTAAGTATTTCTGCTTCCAAGTTTCTAGAAGTTTTATGTAATAATAATTGGTAGAAAAATGTGATGCTCTTAATGCTCCCACAAAAAGAAAGGCTGTAGTCTCAACTATAAACAAAAATGGAAAAGTTTTCATAGAACAATGTTTCTCTTTTTTGCTGTGTAGTCTACAGTATTGAAGAGTCTTCATGATACTACTGTTAAAATACAAAGTAGGAACCAGTACCTCATTCTGTTCCAAACTGCTCAGTTAAAGTTTTACAAGTTCTGCCTTTTAAAGGATATGTACTTTCCCAGCATTACAGTATTTTTCATCAAAACAATATAAGATCAGGTTTTAAACTGGAGGTCCCACTACTATCCTGTATCTGAATGCTAGAAGTTTCTGTGTTCTCCAGCCACCTGCATTTTCCATTAAAAAAAATAAAGAAACAAAGCTATCCAATGAACACTCCCCCTCCATTAAATGCTTATGATAGTGAGTGTGTTTATGAAAAATTAATCATGAATCATTAGTAAAAAATTGTTGTAAAATATTATATCATTATAAGCAGTATCACTGTATATCATTATTATTGAATACAAAAGCATCAACAAATATGTAGATTCAATGCTGGTGACACTACTGAATCTGCAAAGTCAATGCTAGACTTGAACAATGTTCAGTTTAATATATGAGACCTCCTAGCAGCAGAGGTTTATAGCAGCAGCCTTTCCTATTACTTTGCAGTCTGGCAAGCCTATGCTAGAAAGGATACTATTCCTTCTTTTCATGCTCCATATGGCTATAAACACAAGAAATCTCCAGGAAAAGAGAACTAACCAGGACAGTGCTGTGAACACTGGGAAGGAAAAGAGTTCATGCAGTTTGAAGTAGAAACAACTGAAAGGTTAAAATTGACATGGAGAATCCCCCACCTTGTTTTCCACAAGAAGTGAATAATAAATAAATTCATATGCAATCACCCTCACTAAACAAAAATCTAGATGTCACTTTATCGAGATTAAAGGTCCCAAATCATCTGCTGCTAAAACTTGTTCACATCTATTTATTCTGAAAATTCCTCATGTAAATAAAAAACTACTGCTCAGAACTGTTGTATCAATTTTAGTGTAGGACAGTGAAAGCCTATTATTCTGTCAAAATAATTTGTTTTATTCATATTTGGCTAAAATATTGTAATTAAGTCAATTAAGAAATTCCATGGGATACATGCTAAACCAACTATTTGCTCCCCATAAATTAAACCACAGTCTCTTCCACTTCTTCAGTTCCAAATTACTGCTTGCTTTCTTCTTTTCAAACATTCTTCTATGGAAAGCTACATACACAGTTAATTCTGAAGGATCTGTGTATATCAGAAAGCACTGGAGCTTTCATTTCTTATATCCCTAGTTAAGGCTGCCTAAAAAGCAAACTCAAATTGACAAGTAAGTTGATAAGTCAGTCAGAACTTGAGATAAGCCCAGTCTCCCTAAAGTGTTACCTTGCCTCATAAAGGAACTAAGGGTTAAATGACAACTAACTTTTTTGATCACCTGCTAATATTGCCCATGAGAGCAACAGGCAAGGGAAAAGTGTGTTCTGCAGCAGCAGTAAAGGCACCAAACAGCAATTTTCTGCTCTGTTGACAATGGGAACACACAACAATTTCAACATGCAACCCAGAAGCTTGCCATCGCTGTTCCAAAGTCATATTGAAGGCACATAGTTGAATGGTGTAGGGAAGATCACAATTCTGCTGCATGTGTTACATCTGTTCACAGACACAAATTGCTGCTGCCTGTGCTGTATCTGTTCAAGGACACACAGGAATTGTTTCAAAACTCTGAGTTTAGTACTTTTACCAGTACTAAATTCATATTTTGAAGAATGAGATATAAAAAAGCAATTAAAATCTCTGATCATAATATATTAAATCAGATGCAGTACTCTGGGCAAATTATATTTTTTTTTCCTTCAGGCTGCAATTCTTTATGTCACTAAGCTTCTGGTGACTCACACCATATTGCACCAACAATGCTCTCAAAATGCAAATTGCCAATGACTTCTTTTAGCCCAATATAAATCTGGGAAATAAGTGTAATTCAATGCAGTATTTCCAAGAGTACCATAAACATCTTTCCACATAAGCCTAAAATAATGGCAAACAAAGTTCACTTTTATGCCCAAAGCTATTGTCATGTTGAATAGATATGATGTAATATTTGGAAAACAGAGGCATTCTTGCATATGGCACACTACTTCAGAAAGCTAACATACTTTTTATGTATTTGAATGGGTATCAACAGAACACAAAGAGTTGAAGTTTTTAATGTAGTTGGAACGCTCAACCATATTCATTCCCTAGAGCTGAAGAAAGCATGAACTGAGACAGAAGCTTGCCTTTCAGTTGGGAAACTTAATGGGTCTCTCCTCTAGTTTACTGACACTTATAGGAAGTTATCTGCAAGACCCCTACTTTTCTTCCACAGCCCAAACAAATTTGTTTGAAATTGGCAGAGATGCAGAAGCTGAGAACACACTCTTAGAAAATCCAGATACTCAGTGTGACTGCCTAAGTCTCATTTCCTTAAGGAGTCAGGGTAAAAAACATCAGGTATATGTCGGAAATTTCAAAATTCCTTTTTGGGGTAAAGAACATTTAATTTCTTCTGGAACATGCTTCTTGTTCTCAATCAAACCGAAGTTTTTTGGTGTTTTCTTTTGTTCATCTCACTATTATATACAATAATCTTAAGGGGAGCATAGGAAATGATGTTCAAAGGAGCTGTGGTCAGCTGTACTATTTTCACCCAGGGAAAACAAAAAGATGTTCCATTGAAAACAAATAGCATACAAATTGCCTGACTTTTGCATCATGGGGTAGAAGGAGAAAAGCATCACAACAATCTTGTGAATTTTGACCCCTATTTGCAGATCAGATAAGGTTAGGTAATAAATTCAGCTTCTATTTAGATACTATGTTAAGCCACAAGTATGTTTCTCAGTGAATAATCTACAGGTGAATAAATTACCTGGGTCTGGTGAGGCACATCTAAAATATGCAGTGCAAATGCTCTTACTTACTATCAGTTTCTGGAGCCAGCCAGATATAAAACTAAGAACTGAGTAAGATGTGTCTATCAGAGAGAAGTACTTGATCCCCAGTATTCTGTTAAAGAATAGGGTTTTTTTCCAAATCAACATAGAGTTGTAATACAGTTGAATTACACTAATGTAGTGTTCTCATTAGAGGGTAAAATTAAATGCCAGTGACAACAATTAATACTCCCCATCATCACACTAAATTTCCCTGATTACACATGAAATCACCAAACTAGAACTGGGAAAGAGATGTTGTATTACTGGCAATACTACTGTAGCACATTACCTGCCCCATTTATGCATCAGCAGTTGACCAACAGATACACAATGATGTTAAAAACATTTTAATGACCTTGATGGCAACAGAACAGTATAAATCATTGTAACACAGAGCCAGTGCTACAAAATGCAAGAGCTGCTTGAGTTAATAACTTCGTATACTGTTGTCAAGTTTAAGTTAGAAATGGGCTTAAGTGCTTTGTTGATATCAATCCACTTTTTATTCTCTAAACAGGATGAAGCAAATGTGATTATTTACCGAGTCTCAGTTGCTGCAGTTGTTTGTCACCCCTTCCATGAACAGTATTCCTGCTACCAGTAGTTTCTCACTTTTGGAAGCACTTAGCACAAATATAGGATAACAGTATAAATTCTTAACAAAAGCTATTTTTATGGCTGCATATATATGTATTTTACAGGACAGGTCACACTTCAACAAGTTTTCTAGTTAAAATGTGATAACTGTATACCTGTGAATGCTTCAGACAGGCCTTATTTTTACTTTCTTATTAAATGCTTAAATAACACATTTCACTTCTGGAAGTGACAAATGAACCCCATGAATAAGTTACACAAAATCTAGTTACAGTTACATTATTTACCACACCCCAGTCCCAAATCACCACACACATCAGGAAAGTGTCGATTAAAAGTATGAAGGTACAGGATTTAGCTCAAAGCTTGTCTTATTAGCTAACTATAGATCCAGCTCCTCTTTTAAACTTCCGTATTTACAGCTTAAACTCCTACAGTTGGATTACTACTCATTGCTTTATTATTTTAGAAAACCAAATTCTCCATACTGTTGCAAACTCAAAATATTTTCAAGAACTACAAACACATCATGTGGTAAACAAATGAAGTAACAAAGAATAAATGTGTTCTATAATTTCCTAATTTACCCTCCCAAATTCCTTTTATTTTCTTTTAATTTATGTTTCAAAAATTAATGTTTGCAACCTCTAGTCCTTATAACCTAAAACCAAATACAGCATACATAGGCAACTATAAAAAACCCCGTTTCTCTACCAGCCTATAGCTAAAACAATCTAATCCATATTTTGAGATTTTTGAAAGTGAATTTGAAATATGCTAGCTAAATGGTAAGCTACTAGAGCAGACACAGAAATCACTTAGAGAATTCTACAAGGTTTATTACACACAAAATACCTGACAGAAATTATCAGGAAACCTTCAAACTACAATGCTTCTCATGAAAAATGCAAGGATCTTATATTGGAGAGAGCATACCCATTTTGGATATAAATTAAACATGTTACACTAATGGAGAAATGATAACACATATAAAGGGAAATTAAGCTGTAAAAGCTAATGAATGGTTCAAAACATTTGAAAGAATACTTTTGCATGTTGCATACTGGTAAAATATATACAAAATCAAATATAAAACCTCTTGCATACCTACCTACAGCAGATGGATAACATTAAAAGTAGAATTCTAGTTGTTACTGTTACAATTAAAAAATATAGCTTCTATTCTCTTCACTACAAAGATGTTTTTGTTTATATCGAAGATCACATTCTGGGCCCCAGTCACACTCTCAGATACGGGTGCATGAATCTAATCAGCTATGCAGTTATTTCTTTTGTTACCAGGACACATTTCTTCAATGGCTGAATATATAGTCAGTTATGCTTAAACATGATTCTTAGGCAACTACTGTGCAGTTGCAGTTTCTTGCTCTTAGTATCGCCTTTTGAAGAGTTCACAGGAGATTGTAAAGACTGAAGAGGGATGATCTCTCATTAGTTTTACGACTATGAAGCACCATATGAAAAACTGCATATAACATGTTTCATGATGACCCAAGCTTTATAGAGCAAAACACAGAAAAAAAAAATCTATTCTGCATAGATTTCCTTTTTGTTTTTGGCATTACAGTTGATTCACTATCTACTGATTAAATCTCCTTCCTATTTCGAAAACTTAAAGGAACAGAAAGTCCATAATTTACCATAGGTGTCTATATGAACCTCTGATTAAACTGATACTTAAATACTAAAGAAAGAACTGATATCTCACTTATTCCCAAAAGCACAGAGCCACCTTCTGCGAACTACCAGAGTTATCTTCCATTTTCAACTCAATATAGATTCAAAAACTGCATTCCTTTCATAGGTTCTACAGACAGAATATCATTAAACAAGATACAGTTCTATTGATGCTGGAGCTAATAAACATGCTTGGGTTTAATTTACAGACTATGCATCTTAGGAAAGAACACACAATTAAAAAACAAGCTATGTTTTAAGAAACAATTACAGGAAAATGAATGAGGATGATAATTTTTGTGAAGGTGAAGAAAAGAGGAGCGATGATCCTCTTCTCAGTTGAAAAAGTGATGTTGGACATGCAGGTAAAATACACGATCGGTAAGTAGGGAGAGTTTCTGGCACAAATGAACACAAATATTTAGCAGTAATGAAGGGAACCACTCTTACTCAAACAAGCAAAACAAATGAGCACCCTTCTCCAAACACGACACAGCATATGATCAGACTGAAAGGGAAAAGGTACATTTAGTTCACAGCACTCTCTTTTGCTATCAACAGGACCTACAAACATCTTTAAATCAAGGACCAATCTTACAGTCTGTTGACTTGATGCTTTCCATCTTCACCAGCTGGCAGTACTGATCGTCTAGACTTTCCCTTTGGAAGCATTCAAGGACATATGTTCTTCTGCCCAGAGTAGTGACCAAATCCCTTTTCTCTTGGAAATGAGAGTGCTCATAGTTAGAATTAATATTGACGTACATAGCTGACTTTCTCACCCTTCTTTTATAAAGGCAGACAGCTGTCCCTGAGATCTGGTATTGTTAGACATTTAAAGGTGATGTAATATTGCAAAATTTATTATTATTGAACTTTGACTGCACTACCTACCTTTTGTCACCCTTTGCCAAGACTAAAATGCCTAGCATTTGTGGATTCCGGCAAGCTGGTAACTAATAGTAGTAACTGCTGTTACTAGTATTACAAATAAGTTGGCAGAGAAATATTTACACTTCTCCCTGTGAATTTTTCCTCATATACTCCAGCTCTATATGACTCCAGTCATATGTCAGCAACACTTTAATTTAAGCTTGTGACATTTTAACATGTAAGATCATATATTTCATGGTCTGGCTAAGCTGGAAATGTCAAGTCAATGCAAGGATCTCAATGAGACTCACTTCCCAGTCCCAGAATACTCAAAGGTAACGAACTTTACTATGTTTCTGTCTATGTATACATTCATACAGATATTTTTACTTTAATGAATAGCTATTGCTAGTCAATACCAGAAGTGTTTTGCACTTATATTCATTCTGTTCTACCTGTGAGCTCTTTTGGACTACTAGTAACTAAATATTCTGGCTGGTTTTGACCAAGGAATGCCACAAAATTCCATTCAGACTTTTTAATTCTAAAAACAATTGTTCTATAGCAGATTGTATATACAGAATGTATTCAATGACACTTTATAATATACATGTCATGGATTTCATATATATGAGAGCATAAGACCTCAACGTCCCACAAATGAAATTCCTGTGTGACAAAGACCCACTGTGTTTTGAAACTATTGTAATCATAGGCACATACACACAGGTAACAAAACACTACATTTTCATTTGCAGGCTTAGTTCAACATATATCATGCTTTTCAAAAAAACCCCTAATGGAATACATCATTAACATCAATTTCTTACCTTTATATTTAAAACTATCATCAACAATTATTTCTGATATAAAAACGACCTGCTTTGTATTTCACCATATGGTCTCTATTCAAGCTGATGACCAAATTCTGCTGTTTCCTACAACATGTATATGTCTAAAATTTAACTTCAGTGATCAACTTGGGTTGATAAAATGCTTACTGATTTAACAAGCTTCATCTCTAAATGATGTTACAAGAAGTAACAATTTCGTGTTTAAAGTGGGAAGAAAATGTTACATAAGCTTCACTTGATAATAAAGACCAATATTTCATTCAGCAACTCAGCTCTCACCAAAATATGTCAACTTAATGGCAATACCTAGCAAAATGTAGAGCTTGTCTATTTCTAATGAAAAAGCAGTTAAAGGACTGCAATTAAGTACGTCATCGGAAGCACGATTTTGCACAATCATCATGTGGGAAATATTGCAGTGACAATCTTATTCAATATAATCAATGTCATGTAACTGTTTAGCTTTTGCACCCATTTTAGTATGCTGATGATAAACAATTTCCTTACCATTCTAGAAATGTTTGCCTGTTTATGAAAGCAAATTCCACAACAGGAAAAAATACAGATGATTGCAATTGACACATTTTTTTAACATCAAAACACTGTTGGCTTTTAAGATTATCTATGACTTCATCTACAAAAATATTCAAGAGATTATTTAATCAGAAATGATGATGTAAGGAGAGTACTAAATAAGGACCCGTACATAAGTGCTCTTAAGTACCAGTTTACTATAAAAATATCATAATAATGGTAAGATACATTATTTTTTGTTTCAACTTACATATCTGAGGAGAAGGCAAATGAACCAGCTTGGCATCTACTCTGGACATCTTCATGTCTTACCACACAGTTCTTCATATATTACTCCATGACTTTGATAACATATACATACAGTTTAGGGCAAATATTATATATTATACATAAATCAGAAAGTCAGATTCTGAAGTCAAGTAGGTCATGTTCTTTGTACAGAACTGTCAAGAGGTGTGGAACTATACCATATGAGTTGACCTCTCTGTATTGTCTCCAACAGCTGTTTCTATTAATGCTTAAAAAACCTATGGAATGTAATAAATACATGCTTGTTGTCCATTTATTAAATATGAAGAGAAAAATGACTCTCCACTACTTTCCACTAATGACTATACAGCTCTCCATCATTTGCCACCAACAAATATAATGTCACCATATTTAAAAGTCTTGTATTACATTTTACAAATTCTTCCTTTATAGATAGAGCAGTAGAACTCATTTTTGTCCTTCACACCCCTCACCAGATTTAATTCCATCTGATCTTTGTTTTTTCTAAGGTAATCCCACACAATCAGCAAGTGTGTGTCTATAGTCTCGCAGGTTACCTGTCCCGGATTCCACATCCCTTGTGAATGTGTTTGAGTTTTGTCAGGAGCTTCTTGTTGATCAACACAGGCCTCCTGTCACCTTGCCTTGAGTTTCAGATGGACAAATCTTGAGTTTAGAGGAGGTGACCCTGCAATCCTGGACCCTTCATTCTCTCTGGGCCTTCATTCCATGGGTTTGGCCCAAGTAGAACTCTAAACAGAGCAAAGTTTGTTCTTCTGAAATTCAAAGCTGTGATGTTATTTGCTCTATTCTCTTCTCTCAGAATCCTGAACTCCACCATTTCACAGTCACTGCAGCCACAGCCTGGTCACTTTTCACATCCATTTACCAGTTATTGATATCAGGTCCAGAGTGCTTCTCTCCCCTCATCAGCTTTTAAGTCATCATCAGTGAATTCCAGATGTGTCCTGGACTGTTTGTGACCTGCTGTGTTGCCCTTCTAGCAGGCAGAAATGTATAGATTTTTTTTTAATGTTAAAATCCAATCTTAAAACCTGATCGTTCCTTGCCAGGAATTACCTAGCATGCTTACTTAAAATTAATTATTGTAATTATAGATGGCACCTCTGAATCAACAGGTAGGTAACAAATTACAGCTAACAGCCAATTTAATTTCATTTAACAGCAATTTTTAAGCATGAAATCTGTGAAATAATTAGTAGCTTAAGTTTCCAAAAAATTTGGAATTAGTCTTGGGTAAGCAATGGGTAAATGCGATCTCTGTCTTCCATTTTGCTCAAGAAAAACATATGTCAAAAACACAGAAGAGATTTAAAGATCCCTATATAATAATAAAGACAGTGCTGGAGATTTTTATAATTTTGTAAAGGTTTGTTTTTCTTCCAATAGACCATTATTTTGAATGGCAAGCTGGTGCGAACTGTGATACTGTAAACAAGAGTGAGGAACAAAAATCAATCTCTGAGTTCAGATCCTAAGTAGAACAACACTGGCAAATCACTGTATAGCCAAAAAGAATCACTACCCATGCAAAGTATCAATGACTCATCCAGCTGAAGCTGTAATCTATATTGGTTCTATTTGTGTATATGTACCACTTCCATTTAAAAAAAAAATAATAATAATAATAATAATCTCTTATATAAATATCATGTGTACTCAGCTGCCTCATACTCATGCGTATAGCATAAAGGGCAAGGAACCCTTGCTCCTTTAAAAGTCACATACAAATCTATGTCCATAGCAGCCAGGGTCAGCAGAAATGGAAACAGATTATGTTATGGGACGCATGCTGAAAACATCTCAGAGAATCAGACATAATGTCAGCAAGTAATTATTCTTTGAATGTGAAACAATTTGGATATAACTATGAATGGCAGAGAGCAGCCCCCAAAATGGTGAGACAGAGCAATTTCAGCTGCAAACAACACTTTCATTCAAAACTTGGTATCTAAATGAATGACAAAGTAGAAGTCCATGTTTGGCAAAAGTCATTGCAGCAGTACATTTCACAGAAAAGATAGCTGATGTTGCTTGCCTTTGGGCAAAATTACACTTAATATCAAAATATGAGAGATGTCAAGCAAGCGCTAAATGCAGGAATATGCTAAGCTATTTTAATTTTTTACTGGGAATTTAACTGTGTCTAACAAAATATAACTCTGGATAAGGCAAATCTTTCATGATTTGATATCAATGCAAATAATTCTTTATATTTCACTGACAACACCACTATCTTCCATGAAAGACGCCCCTGATTAAAACAGCATTAGCTCATAACCAGAATGAGATACTTTAAAAGCAGAAAGTTTTTTCCTTCTAAATAACTAAATTTTTGTGTAATTCTGTATCTTATGGCATTGATCTTTGTAGACCTTGGTGCTCATCTGTCTAGTGGACTGCTGCCACAGTTAGCAACCCTGGCGCCTGTGTTTATAGACTTGTTCAAAGCTTGCTGAAAGCACTGGATAACAACAATCCACCCATCTGGATTGTCAACACTAAAGAAGCAAAGATCTGCCAGAGTAATTTGGCTGACTCCAACAGGCGCTCATCTATGAGAACTATGAGGCATGCTGGCATGAAGGTACATAATCTATCCAGAACCTTATGTGATTTCTTCTGGACAGCTTCCATTGGGATCTCCAGTGTGACTGACATTCTGTACAGCAAGTCTTGAAAACTTTCATAAGTATCTGGCTGTACTTTTGAGTATCAGTGGTAGCACAGTCTCATCTGCAGACAAAGGTAATACAGTGTATAAACCTTATGATTAATGGCCTGCAACTCCCCTTCCTTAGAGCCTGTGAGACAGATGTCTCAAACATATAAAAGTTCACATGCTTGTGATGAAAAAGACCCAACTATAATTGATATAACAGGAGCAGGTACAATTTAGCTAGTTTCCTGGCTTACATAATAGTAAAGAAAAAGCATTGCAAGATTACAATACTCTCAAAATAATAATATCACTCCTAAATCTCGGATAACAATCACAAGCATTGCAATAATATTCTACTGCTGCAATTAAGAGGTCACAAATATTATAAGGTTCTGTAAACCACAGTGCTTATACCATAGGAATGGCAGGAGGAAAGAGTAGAATAGTCAGTATCAAGGACTGGTATGGCAAACAAAAGAGAGAATACGAGATGGGTCCTTTCTAGGTTTTAAATTTTACTTCACAATAACAGAATGAAAAGATACCCAATTCCTCTGGCTAGGGCCCGGAGGAGAAACCCAGACCCGCACCTCAGGTATATGGCTCAGCTTACCACATAAAAAGCATACTACGGCATTTCTATGTTCTTTTTAGGCGTCACAGCTTCTTGTAAGCACCTCTGACCTTCGTTTTCATTTCAAGAATTACTTACAAAATAGCATATCTCAAGAATGTACCTCACATCCAAAGCAGTGTAAAAATACTTTGTGGACTCATAATGCAATGTTACTTACTGTTTCACAAGAAACAAGATTCCTAAAAACTGAGGCTTATACTCTCTCACAAGAAAAAAACAATAGTATTCACTGCCCTGTAATAGTACTTGCTTCACTAAGGGTTAGTGGATTATTTCTGTGCTCTTTTAAGATTCACTAAATGATTTGTTAAGGTTGCTTAAATAGTTTCTTGCATTGTGAAGCTTTTCAATGTTGATAATATTGAAAAAAAACAAGTTTGACTTTTATGTAACATAGAGCTGGTTTATTTACTGTTCAGTCAATGCTAGGCATTAGGCTCAAACACTTGTATGTGACAATTACAGTAGTTACACCACCAAATAAAGTTATTATAGTTGTTTCATAACTCATGCCTAGAATTCAAAATAACTATGAGAAAAATTCCAGGCACATTATCACCTAGATTTTGTTTACTCACATATACCACATCAGATTTCAGATGTTAGGAGTTCATATTTCATTGTAACAAGACGCAACATAGAAGCAAAAAGTTTCTCAAAATAGTTTTTATTGCTCTGTAAGAAGCAGTAGGTTATTAATTACTATAAAAATAAAAAGCCAATTTGATAAACTATAAAATGTAGAAGCTAGTATATGAAAACATTTTACATTTTTACTAAAATTTAAAGTTTCAAGATGAAAAGGAAAAAATGTAAACATCAGAGTGGCAGGATTCTCAAAGGCATTATGAAGAGACTTACACAGTGCATTGCAAATCTGCAGGTCTACAACTGCTGTATACTGCTCTGAACAGGCAGAAAATTCACTGAATTTGTAGACATACGCTATTGATTTCTTAACAGTGTAATTAGGAGGTTCTTCTAATTATCAGATCTTTAACAATCCTTAAAAATCAACAGCCAGTTCGAGAAACACTAGAGGATACTGGGAGAGTACCATAAGTTTGCCCTGAACTTACTTTCTTCTGTAAACATCAGCTTGTAGACACAGTAGAAAACTAAAGAGACACTGTGGATGGAATTTCCAGTTGATCCAGGTCAGTTCTTATTTTAACTGTGCTTTGTATAAATGAAAGATAACATTTGAAAGCAAGCCATGTGTGATACAGGCTGCACACCTGTGGGTACTATAGCTCCAGATAAACAGAAACTCCTGCCACATACACAATTATTTGGTGGATAGCTTGTTCCCCAACTCTTAATGCATATACCAACATATAAAGAGAAAACTCCAAAACACTCCTCCTGTTCTGCCTAGGCTGAGCTAAATGAAGAGTACCATTACGGATCATACATGACCTTTGCTTTATTAATTGAACAAAACTGTTCAAATACTGAATGCAAGGGAAGAATACAAATTAGTAAATAGAGGTTGGATGAGAAGTGCAAAACCATATACAACTGACTTTCAAATTTGTCTTCTCTGTAGCCAGGCAACCAAAATCAAAGTAAACAAACCACTTCAATTGCCCAGAGGCAAGTACAATCTCCAAAGCAAGGAAATGTAAAGAATGAGAAGCGATAATTCAATTTGTCAGAGATGGTCTATGAGGAAAGCATTAAATGCACTTTCCTTATTTGGGGAAAAGTTGGTATATCCAAAATGTCTTTTAATCGAGATATGCTTAGTCCTGCAAGAGAGACTCTCCCATGAAACTTCTTATTAAGAAGTTACTTTGGCAAGGTGGTTTACTTTTCTATGAAGTTTAGCAGTGAGCAGCGATTAAAAAACCCACACTGCTGGTCAGCTCTTCTACATAACATCCTCAGTCCATGGATTAGTGTTGTATCACTGCCTGTTTCAGCAGGAATTGTTACTACTCTTCCCGTACTTCCCTAAGACTATGGGACATCTCTCAGCAGCACTCATATTCCTTCCTTTGACTTATTGTAACAGGTTTAAATGTATACAAATGTATACAAATGTATACAAAATGTATACTTGCCACCCATGACTACAATTGATGTATTGTAGACTTGTCTAGACTATTAAATAGGAAACTTACTTTCTCCTTTATAACACATCAGTAAAAGACAAAAAACAAAAACCAAAAAACACCACTGTACAAAAATCACCTTTGCTACTAAAAATCTACACTTTGTTCTTACTCTATAACACTACAGAGAAAAAGCAGAAAAAGCAAAACGGAGAGTGAGGGAGGAAAACAAGGGGGAAGCAGTTCTCTTTCTGCTTAGTCAGGTTCTTTGTCAACTCCCTAGTGGTTTGTCTTGACTAGGAGGATATTTGCCTCCCTGCGCAAGCCTAAACATTAAAAGAAACATAAAATTAAGAGATGGGAACTATCTAAGAGGTACGCAGCCACTGAATGAATGGCTTGAATCACTAACATTAAGAGATTAGCTGAATTTGAGCTGGCCCCATTTGCATTTCATGTAAGGTTAAAAAAAAATGTTATGCAGAAATTCTCACATTTCCTTTCACAGAGTAATAGGTAGACTTCAAAGACTTCAAAATAAATGACTGACTTTAAATTTTCTTTCTACATTCTTAGCACGCATATCCGACTATAATATACTTGTAGCTGGGAAAGGTCCATTTTCACAAAGAAAATGCAGACAATTACTTGGGTAATATAATAATAAAGATTTCTAGATATAAGTTCTGAATAATGTAACCTGCTACAATGGACATCAAAATACAAATGAATAATTTCAGCTGTAAAACAGTAGTAGTCTAAGCTATTGTTAAATTTTACACTTTTCATCTCTTTCGTGAATCAGTTTTGATCAAAACCAGTGATAGATCACGCCTTTACAGCAATCCTACTTGCTTAGATAGATTAGTTCCTTTTCTTTAAATTGCCTTAACGGGAGGTAAGGCTTTATAAACAACACAAATGGACATAACTTCTTCTGGGAACTTTGTTACACTGATCCATCAAAAGGAACTAATCTGTGCTGTTCTAAAAGCATACAAAGAAACAAATTATCCATGCTGAAGAAATGTTTAAGTAGTTCTAAACAACAGATGGGATTAGAAGGATTATACAAAAGATTACTCCTTAATATGAGTCATTTTAAAAGAGTGAACTCAGCCATTGAAGTGGTTTCCATTCAATCTGTAAAATATATAAAGTGGACACAGAAGGAGAACATACTCATTTACAACTGGAAAAGCTTTCTTAACATTTTAAAACTGTTTAACTTCTATGCAAGCATTAAGTAACCAAGAATGTGTATCTCATCATACATGTTAATTCTCTCTCTCTCTCTTTTTTCTCAAGGTTTTCTACTCTCAGTTTCAAAATCTCTGCAAAAGATAGAAGATGAAGATATGTTGCTAACCACATTAAATCTAGGAAAATCTCTTCAAAATAGAGATAGAGCTGCGAACAGAGTTGCTATACCTTTGCTGAAGCATTATATGACTGAAGACAGCAGTGCTTTGGATGAAGAGGATGACAGAAACATGAAGGTTTTGGTGAGTTTTCAGTTTTACATTTTGGCTTGACCGTAAGATGGGCATTCTCTTTATAACCCCTTAGAAAACAAGTACATTAACTTAAAACAATAACCTGCTGAATATACCAAATATCAGTTTAGCACACTATAGTCAAGAACAAATTTTCAGTTGCAATTATCTAATTCCAAGATTTTAAAATGCGTAACTTGAACAGTCGAATAAAAGAAACCTGATCTTTATAGAACAATATGTAGCCAAAACTTGTGGGAGGAAAAGCCTGTATTTGTGTTTGACTCAGCATGTCCCATATTCAGCAACAGGTTTTTAAGCCCACCAAATAGAAGACTCATTATTTTCTCATGTTCTTTAACACAAAACCATTTCAGCCATTAATTTTAAAACAGCATCTTGAAAGATAAAATACTTGCACTGCTAAGTATAAAGTATGAAATGTCAAGTATAAAAAGTGAACATAACTGACTTTAAACTGTTACGCTTATTTCCCCTTAAAACAGGACACAGCTTCGAGACATGATTTCTTAAATCATGTTATGCCAATCAACTTAGGTAGAAAGCAACTACCTTATCTTGCACTGAAGGGAGCCATGGCTCTTCCAGCTGACACTGAAATTCAAAATATTGAATCAATACAGGAAAGAGAAACTGCAGATGAAGAAGATTCAGTTAAATTCCCTATAGGAAGAAGAGATTTTGACAGTAAGTATATTTTCCCTTTTACACAAAAATTATTTAATTCAGGTAAAGAATTGCAATTTCTATATAGCAATTTAATAAAGATTCATATAAAAAAAAAAAAACCCACGTCACGTTTGGGATTTCCTAAGGCTGATGAAATCTTGGATTTCCATTTTACATCTATTATATGCAGTCCACGGTGGAGGAAGCGTTTGTTATATTAATATTTTCATAGGCCATTAAGAATTATAGTTCCCTAATGATTTAACCTTCAGATTTTTTTCCTGTAGCTCTCAGGTGTATGCTGGGAAGAGTCTATCGACCTTGTTGGCAAGTCTGAAAACTACTGATCTACATGACCTTCTTTGAAGATTAAACATTTTATTATGAATTTAATGTAATTTGAAGTTCCTGTGTTTTAGTGTGGCTATATATATGCATCCAAAAATACATTGCCATCACACTGTAGAGGGAAACATAATTCATTACCAAAACAGAACATAGCTGTAATTACTAACATTGTATTGTTATCAAAAAATAAAAGACTTCTGCATAATCCAGACTTGTAAGTATTTGTTTTATTACGCACAAGCTACTTCCACTTATTTGAGTACGAAAGGAAGCAATTTATAAATTGCACCTTTTTCTTGCAAAATTTTACAACTTCTGAAACAGTCAGTGTACCGTGTATGTCAAAATAAAAACTTAGAGATGAAAAAAATCAGTCAATTTTGCCTGACCAGCAATCAATTTATTCTTGCTTGAAGTTTTGCTGCGTTTTCTTTTTTCACTCATTTTGCTGTCCAACTCTTGAGGGTTGTTTGAAGTCTTAGGTCTTTTAGCATTTTTTTTCAAAAATGGTTCATTTTCCTTACCACAGATTACTTTGTCATTATTCAAGTCCATCTGTTCATTCTTGGAATTCTTGTTTCTTGGCTGACAACTCAGCTTCCTCATTTCTGTAAAACTTCTAGTCTGCTGAACATTTTCAGAAATAGTTCCAAACCCTGGTACATCGAGACTTGAATTCATACCTTCTGTCATGTAAGAATATCAAAATTATATGTGAAAAAATAAAAAGTTACCTGGGATTATTCATATTTTTTTTCTATCATAGAACTATCATGTGATTATTTTAGATCAAAACTAGTGCTTTTTCAGTAAAAAAATCCTTTGCTGGTCATTGCAGTTACATTTGCTATGTGTTCGTAAGTGTACTACCAATTTAAAATGACATTGCTTAAAAACATTTAATAGCAACTTAACTTAGAATTGGATTTATAACTTTAAGATACTGGAAAAGATGCTTAAAGGGCCTATAAATTATAGATACGATATGGTTTATAGAGGAGTAAATCAATTTTTTCCTTTCGTTAATGGCAAAACCACAAATTTCACTCAGCTTACTTTTGTAAAATAAGTAACATTATGTAATGTATGTAAAATGTATCTTTTTTACCTCAAGATAACTTCAATATGTATTTTTCAGACTGATACTTTCAAAGCATTAGCATTTCAATTTTAATGCAAATACATTTAACTGATCATAGCATACACAGAGCAATGAGAAGTCTAATTTTTTCTTGAAAACATATTTACATTTGAGTTTTACTAAAGCCTTGTTTGATATATTTGAATAATTAGAAATATTAGTATCCCATTTACTTATTTGAACCTACTACAGCTCACCTGTGAGATATCCAGCTTTTAAATGTCGCTTTGGTGCAGGGTGCATGCAGGTTGGAATTTGGTTACTGCTGAGGAATTGCTGACCATTTCTTTCACTCAACTCATTTTTATATGTGCATGCAAACTGAGATTTGATTGAAGATTGCTTCATCTGTAAACAGCAATCTGGTATTAGCTTGATTTATTTACAAAAGACAATACTTGTAAGACTAATGAAATAATAAGTTTCCCGATTATTCTGTCTTTAAAGTTTTTAGATCATGTAAAATACCAGAAAAAAAATTAGTACGCTCACATAAAAAAAAATATTTATGAAGTATTTATTTACAAAGTGTAAAGGCTTTAAAGAATACTAATAAATGATTCTATTAAAGTCCTAAAGTAATTTTAAAATCATTTTCATTTCATCTTTTCATTTCATTTCTTTTCAGAAAGTCCCCTCTTTTGATAGACTGCAGACTCTACCATTTTGAGTAGCAGTCATAGATACTACAGTGGATTATTATACTTCTACAAGTCATTATCTTTGAGAGGTCAGTTCATAAATGCAAGTACAGGATGAAACTCACCACTTAACCAATTTATACAGAGGACTGCATAATAGCAACATTGAAAAGGAATAGTAGATAATGTAAACTAAGCTTCAATATACCTAAACCTGGAATATAGAACTGATCTTTGGCAAATTTCAGATTTCCCATTTACTCATGAAATAAAGCGATTTTCTCCTTGAATGCCAATGTCTAACTCCACATTTGTCATAGAATCAAAGAATGTCCTGAGTTGGAAGGGACCCAGAAGGATCATCCAGTCCAACTCCTGTCCCTGCACAGGACAACCCCACAGTTCACACCATGTGTCTGAGGGCTTGTCCAGTCTCTTCTTGAACACTGTCAGACGTGGGGCCATGACACCTCCCTGGGGAGCCTGTTCCAGTGCTCCACCACCCTCTGGGGGAAGAACCTTTTCCTAATGTCCAGCCTAAATCCCCCCTGGCACATCTTCCTGACATTCCCTTGGTTCTGTCATTGGTCACCAAAGAGAAGAGATCAGTGCCTGCCCCTCCTCCTCCCCTTGTGAGGAAGCTGTAGCCGCCATGAGGTCTCCCCTCAGTCTCTTCCAGGCTGAACAAACCCAGTGACTTTAGCCACTCGTCATACAGCTTGCCCTTCAAAACCTTCACCAACTTGCTGGCCCTCCTCTGGACACTCTCCAGTAGCTTTACATCTTTTTTATATTGTGGTGCACAGAACTGCACACAGGAGTCCAGATGAGTCTATATCCATATAGCATAAGTTGCCAGAAATCTACAGTTTTGGAGAACACTTTTGTATGTGTTTCTCCATTGCTCATCCCTACCTCCTAGTTTTGGAAGCAGGGAACCTAGTCTCATGCTACAGGTAAATCAATAGATTTGGTTCCACTACAAAAAATAAAATAAAATTTTTCAATATATCTGTATTTAATGGAATCGATGGTTATATGTCAAACTTCCACTGTTTACACTTAAGTTACAGCTTCACATCAGCTTAGACTTTCAGGGTCCAAGCTTAGTACCTTCCAGCCAATTTATCACGAATGCTACAGACTCTGCAAGTCAAATGCTGCCCTCACTTTCACTTGAAAGACTACTGGATTATACAAAATATGTTGAAAGGCATAGTGCAAGCCAAGTAATGATATTAGGAGTTTTAGTTAATAATTCTGTTACAACAGCAGAGATGAAATCCAATAAATTTGGGCTGAACAGGTGCTACACAATACAAATATATCAGGAAAAAGAAAACGCAAGAAACTTGTCACAAAATAAAGGTTGTGATATACACAGATGGCAGGAAATATTTCTCAAATAAGAGGTTCACAGCACTTTTCTGATTAAAAAGTTTGCATTATGTAAGTCTACTTTTCTTCTTAACACAAGCATGTTTAAGTTCACAGTTCGGGCTTCACCCTTATAGATATGCATTTCTTCCAACTCAAAAACTCAGTGAGAGGAATGATGACGAGAGAGAAAGAAAATCTTCCCAGAAATCTCTTTTCACAGGGGCCTTCATCCAGAAAATTCAGTCATGATTTATGCCACTTTCATCTGATACTCTTTTCATCTATATAAGCTAACAAACTCTAGCCTTTCATCATTCAGGTGCAACCTAAGTATCTCTTCACGATATTGCAGCTATCCAGGTGAACACATCTAAAGTCTTTTTGGAAATAAATACATAGGATATTTTTAGAAACTTAGTTCTTCTTTCTGATTTAATATGTCTGTACATATATAGTTTTATTTTAAACTCAGTATTCTCTTCAAAAGTTAAAAAGACCCAATTTTCCCAATTGCGCATCACTCCCAAACTGTAATTTCTCCATGCCGGCTAACAGCCTGAGAAAGAAAGACAGATTTACCAGGGACAACTAACCAGCCTGACTCTCAACAATTCTAATCTTTTTAAAGTGTTAATCTACTCTGGACTTAAAACTTTTACCATGAGGGAAGACTTTATACATACACATTCACAAGGTTTTGTGTGCTTCAAGTTTATGCCTGAGCTCACCGAGTCATTAAGTGCATGTTGTTAACTTTATACTCTTTTCAGAAAGAGTTTTAGAGGATAGAGAAGTTATAATTAGAATAAGCTTTAAAACTTGAAATAATTAACAATGCAACTCAAATCTAGTTTAAATTTAATCAACAACCTATTGTACTGTTACAAGATTCAGAACATAATGGGCTTACACTTTCTTCAAGCTGTTTCTGTAATAGTAATGAAAAATAATTTCCTATATTTCTTGTTTCTTAAATGCTTCCTTTAAATGCTTTAAAATTCCCTCAATTCTTTATTGTTCACCAAATGACACACTTTCAAAATTATGCAACAATAACTTGCACCGAGTTCAGTCATTCATATTGCTAGAGGCAAATAAGCTACAATTTGTGCTGACCTGACGAAGATATAATAAACACAGCACAAAGAACAAAGTTCAGTGAGAAAGCCTGATAACCACCATTCTATAACCAACAATAAATTCAGTTATTTTTTGGGACACCAAGGTTTCTTTTTACCACTCTCATCTGACACTTCACTAATTCAGTTTGCAGAGACTAGAATATGTGGAGTCAAAGGACGGAAGATCAAATACTGAAAAATTTGCAGCACAAACCCATCTGTCTGCTTCAACTTCACTGAAGCTTGAAATATGTCTCAGAACTTTACTCTGTATTGCATCACATACCCTTTAGTCATTTGCAAATAGTATACGAAGCTCTACCAAATATGACTTTTTCAGCTGATGCTAGCACTAATCTAGAGGGTATATACAAATCAAGAGTGCAAGACCACATTTGTTGAAGCAGTCAAACTTCCCAACTGGTCTAGAAATGTATATTCACTAGTAAAAACAACCGTACTACATTGAATGAGGTAGCAATAGGTAAATTTTAATAGCAGAGCAAAAGAGCACAAGACTAGTGTTGAGTTCTAAAGTAACTTAAAACTCAATTGAAGCACACATAATGCAGCCTGTGAAGAGTTTGAAACTGCTCTTCAAAATTAGAGTTATTTCACATTAAATTCCCCAAAATCCACTGTTTTGGGGGCACCGTTCCAATGTCCCACAGCTCAGGGAGAGCAAAAAGACGTTCGGAGCAGAATTTGCTAATCAAGTAGTTGCACGAATGGCATACAAGTAACTCAATCTTAATATCCCCTCTCCTCTTCACAAGCAAGTGGGATGTTGCTGTTATCCCTATACAAAGAAAGAAATTCTGCTGCATTTCAGAAAAAGGAGTCTGCTGTTAGTCCTGTTCAGCTGGAAGAAAGCATGACAGAATTTAGGACAGTATTTCAGCACACATAGGTCAATTACTAGTGGTAATAAGTAGACAAAGCAAAACATTCTCGCACCTTGACTTCTATATCTAGAAAAGTTTTTCAGTTGTTCAAGATGCCAATATAAAATATTCACTTTTATATGAAATATCAATGGTGCATGCTCTATTTATTTCTAAAAGTCTAGTTGATAATCTATTCCAGATCTCCTTCCAGCATCTGCATACAGACAGTACTGCCAATATTTAGTCAGTAAGAATGTTGAGATTTGGTTTTTATACACTGGAATGGCATAATAGAATTTGAAAACCTACATCAGTAACAACAAACACATGTTTTTATTTTCTAGCCAAACAATTAGAGTACTATTTGGAAGAGGAAAAGAGATAAAAAGAGAAAATGTCTTTTCTCTACCTTTATCCTTGCCCTTTTAAAACAACAACAACAACAAAATATTAAAGATTAGCTGAAAGAGAAAGTTGAAAAAGGGAAGGGAGTGCAAAGGGAAGAGTAACAAAACAATAAATGGTTCGGATTATTGCCAAACCAAGGCATCATGTTATTCAAACATGAAAAATGTCCTGAATAGTTCAGGTAATAGAAAGCTTTTATTGTACTGAAATGATCCAGTTTTTTTAGCATGACATTTTACCAGCCTTTTGCTATCCTAAATGAACCTATTACTGTTTTGAGAACATTTAACCTCAAATCACCTCATTATTGGGTTTCAAAAGTACTCAAAACTCATAGCTACAGATCCTAGGAAAGTAGTTTAGGAGTCTTGTAGGAAAAAAAAAATATCTATACAAGTGTGGTTTATCAACTGACACTAATAAAATCTTTCTTCAGATTTTGTGCTGAACATAACCTTCTTCTCCCCTCATGATACTGATTTTTAGCATACTCCATACACACGGAAACTTCCAGTCAGCTTAGTGTTCTCCATAATTATACTCCACGTAAAAACAAATGTTTCTTAAATAGATGGGACTACTACCTGACAAAGATTCTCCTCTTCATTACTATGAATTTTCTGTTCACAATTATCGTGGGCATACAGAAAACTCTTGATAACTTCCTGCTGATAGTTTTCCAAGTCACAGTTTATTTGTAATGGAATCACCAACAGGCAAAACAATTCTCTCAAGTAACAGCATTTAGAGAACTAAGCAATGAAAAATAAAAGCAGTGCATGAAGCTAGATATTAAGTCATTTTATATAGGCACGAACAAGTCACATGAGAAAGGCAGACTGAGATTTTTTTACTTTGTGGAGCTTTTTCCTTGGAAGGATTTCTATACACAGTAAAATTACAATGAACTTCAAGCATGCCAAGATTTGTTAGATTGCTTAAGCCACAAATTCTTTTTAAAACTAGAGCTACAGTTATGTTCCCAATTGGAAGGAAACAGTACCTCATATAGGAAAGGTTGTCTACAGTTACATTACGAAAAAACCACGCCAAACTACTGAAAGTCCTTGCAGCTGTTTCAGGGTAAATGTGTTAACAACACTGTAGGATTTCTAAAACAATGTATCAAAAGGCCAAAGCAATCCTAAATTTACAAAAAAAAACAAAAACTAAAAAAACAAAATGAAACAAAACACACACACCAAAAAAAACAACCAACCAACAAAAAACAACAACAACAACACCACAAAAAAAAACCCAAACCAAAACAAAAAACCAAACATCAACCCCGGTGATCTCTCATATATTGCATGCTCACAGCCTAATAGCTTTTGTTCCTTCTTAAGTCCTAAATTTCCCTAGTTGTACCCAATCCCATTAGTTCATTAGTTCAGGAACAGTATTTTACCAACAATTTGAAATTTGGTGGAGAAGAAAGGTGAAACTCTTACTGTGTAAGATTTTTATTCTCTTAAGTTGCTCTTTAACCTAAAAGAAGCAGGTGACTGTAACAGCCCTTCCATTCCCCTCTCCCACCAATAAGCAGGATTTACAAAACCCCATTGAAATGAAACAATAGGGTATGTACCCATTTTAGATAAATTGAAGTACAGGTTAAAGAAACAGACATAAGGTTAGATGAACCCTTTTTAGATAAAATACCTCTCTCCTGTCCAGTTAAACTTTCTACATATTTTTATAAAGCAGAAAGGAGCGATAAGGACAACTGACAACAAAAGACATAACTCAGTAGGTGTTCTATGGACCTTTCTGAGTTAAAGACTCCTTCCAAAAAACTCCATTCACCAGAAGACACTTAAACAATATATCGCAAAGTTGAAACTCTAAATTGTCTCTCAAAAGAAGACTTTCTTATTATAACTCTTACCTGCTTCTACTAGAAGCAATGAAAAAATGCAACATGCTAGTTCCCCAAACGACTTTCTCCTCAAGGGATAAGAGCAACAGCTTTGCCTCCTAACAAATGCTGTTATAGTTAGGTGATCTTTCTGCATCTCTTCCAGTATTTAATGAGGATTGAAAGACAAAAATATTTCTTTGCCTTGCACTGTTGCCAGGAATTTGTTTTGGCACAATGGAAATACCCACAGATTTATTTGATTTTTAAACACCAATTCTAGTTTGTGGCTACCCTTTTACTTTATCCACTTTCCATATTTTTAGATATTAAGCACATGTGCATCTTGTTGTGCCCTAGGTCTAAACATTATCAATCTCCATTCCTCCACATAATTCTGCAGAATTCTTGTAAGAGATCAGTTCCCCTCTTAAGGAAGGAGAGGGCATAATGATTTGGGGGTTTTTTGTTTGTTTGTTGTTTTAATTTAGAGAATTATTTCTCCTTTCACTTCCTAGACTGTCCTAGAGTTCTTTATTCAATACATGCATCCTAATGGGATTCAGTATACAATCAACCTAATCATCACTACTGTGTTTTTCTTTCCCTCTCAAATGCAGAAAAGATGACTTTTATGGGACAAGTACTAATGAGAGATCACAAATTTGTAATATAGACTAACCATGAAGGGCAGCATGGTAAAAAAAGTCCTTAGGACAATTTTATGGAATGAACTAGTGCTACCATCACACATATTGCACAACAAACTTCTCAGAAGAATCACTGACATTGAGAAGAAACACCATGTTCCTATCGTCTTACTCAAAAAACATATGTATGATATCTCTCCTGAGATAATTGTTAAAATTAGTGCATTTTGCATAACAAAACTTAAAACTGTGACTTTCACAAGCAACCTGTACACATTTCAAGACAGTTGTATGAAATAATAATGAAAACTGGTATTCAGTGTAAGGAGGTGATAAATACTACTACAGCATATGAGATCTATGGTCATGCACAAACAATTCATTGTCCCAGGTGCTCCACAGTAAAGACAGAACAAAATTTATTACTACCAAGAGACATTACAACCCAAGACAATAAATACATGGGTTCATAGAGAATGGAACTGATACTGTCATTGTAATGGACACCCATCTCAACACAAAGCGCTGCTATATTTTCGGGAGATGTTGATTTAAAGGCACAGAAAAAGGTTTTGAAGGAGGATAATGAGTTCTGCAGACACTTAGAGGAAATCTCTTCAGCCATAAGAAACAGTACAAAACAGAGAGCTGAAAGAGCTAGTCTGAAAATTAACAAACCAACAGTGAAGATTGGTAGTGCAGGCTGAATTTAAGCAAGGACAGATGTCTCAAGTTAGCAAATTAGAAATCATCATTGGGTTGGGATAGGTTAAAACAAGCATCTTATATCAACTACAACTTAAAGTGACAGATTGAGATGCAAACAGAAGAATAGCATCTAGCATCTAATCATTTTGATAACAAAATTTTGCGCAGCCTTCTCAGTGAAGAAAGACAAGGCAAAGCTGCAACTATCAAGTCAAAGAAAAATACACAGTAGCACACCAAAAGCTAAAATAAGCATTTAATAAACAATTAATAAATCGCAGTTGAGTGGACATACAAATAGAGAATATATTCCAGACGTGCTATGAGAGAAAAAGTAACAGGATACTGCCTTCAGTGTTGAATATACCAGGAAAGACAGACATACCACCTCAAAATCAACAGCTGGGTATTCACAGGATGGTATAGAAGTAACAAGACATGTCAGTTTTGACACTTAGGTGTCACTAAGGACACTTAAGTCAGATATAGATCTGTGAACTGTTCATGTAACAATAACAGCTGAACTTCTGTTTGTAGAAGTATTCATCCACAAAGAAGGTATGGAAAGAGAAAAAGGAAGACAAGGAAGGAGAAGAAACATGCAAAAGAAACTCTGTAGAAATTGTTAGAGAGGTACAAAGTAAGCCAGAGAAAGACAAAATGAAAAACTAATATTTCAAGAAAGACAGCAGAATTTTATGTGAGAGGATGGCAACCAAAGTTGAACTTAGAGAACTATCTGAGTATTAGTTAGAAAAGTTACTAGTTGCTCAGGTACAACAATTCTAGTTGACTGGAAGGAGAAGCAAGACTAAAGTGAACATAGAAATACCAGAACAACTCCGGACTTCACAGAAACATAGTACAGTTTAGATGGCAATGTTCGGCTGATACACAGAAAAGAGAACTGCAAACATAATGTGAAACACTCAGACATCTTATCTTGCTTAAGAAGACACTATGCTGATACATAATTAAGGAGCATTTACACTCTGAACTGCATGATTTTTATTTTCACTTTTTTAAAATGCAAAACCATCTTGAGATATTTGACCTCAGTTCCATGCTGTACTTTGTTTCTCTGGTACAATAGGAAACACTGGAAGAAAGCTGTAAAGTCTGATTGTCATTACTAGTGGCAGTTTAGCATCCTCAATGTTGGTCTAAGACAAGGGTGTCAAACCACTCCCACATTTATGCAGTCCTAAAGTTACATTCGGCCCTTTGAAGGCAACAACAAAGCTGATGTAGCTCTCAGTGAAAATGAGTTTGGCATCCCTGCTGTATTGTATTAAGAAGGATCATAGGAGTCACAGAACCGTTTTAGATTTATGCACTACAAAAGCAGCAGTATCATGATGAACCTTTGCACGCAATTCCTGCTCCTGAATTAGAACTTGTTCAATTATTCAGAGACCTCTGAAAGAACTACTATTTGCTAATCTGGTATTTTTGGTTAGCAAACAAGTATTTCTGAAAAAGTAAAAATAGTTTCATAATATGAATCGACCTCGAGACTCACATTTTTGATAGTTTGTGTCAAAAACCTTGTAAGTTTCCAGCAAAAGTCCCAAAATATGACAGGCAATTACTTTCAAATAATAATTTTATTTGTTTTGATACTGAACACAGCTGTTCATGACTCCAATTACAAAACCTCCACTTAGATAAGAAAACTGTCTCTTTCAATGTGTTATGCAAGCAGCATATCACATTTTTACTATGTGATGAGTAACACTGCAATTTAAATGAGCTGTTTATTGTAAAATTAATATAATGCAGATTCCTCATCAGCTTCAATCTTTCATAATTCACCTACGAGTTTTAAGATAAATTTCACCATAATTAGTGCATTTATCCAAAACCCCATTCCAAAAAAAACCACTCAGAATGAAGTTGGAGTATATTTAAAACACATACTGGAAATATTGACAGTGCTTTTAATTTTACTCCCTTTTAATGACTTTCTACTTCTCAAACAAGTAATACAATAAAGTTCTCCTCATGTCCAGTGGCAGAAACATATTTTGCATTTTGCTGTTCTAGAACTTATTCTGATGGCTTAAAACACCTCTGTTTTCTTCTTTATTTAATAATTACATTTGTGCTTTTACCTGTTGTCAGGACTAAGCTTGTAAAAAAATATTAAGTCACTATTTTTATTTAGCGCTCTATTGAAATGCTGTGGAAGATAAAAGCTCTGACTCCTTCCATAGTCCTAACATTCAAGTCTGACAATTTTGAGGAAAAAAAACTACATAAAATGCAGTACACTGGAAGACTGCAATTTTCAGAAACAGTTAAGTTGTTCCTTTGAATAGTGCAACTCACAATACCAACATACTCTTGTAATGTTCCATTTCATCTACAAAATCGCAAACATTAGCATCTTTATTTTATTGCTCACAAAGAAATGTTATGGAAATGTCCTCAGAATGTTACAAATAAAAACATTCCCAAAAAAATGCATCAAAAAAGTAATTATTACACTTTTAGAATGCCTATATCAGAACCAAAAATAGGTGCCTGTGTTCAGTTTTATTGTTGTTTTCACATAGCTTCAGTTTTATTTCTATAGTCCTGAAATACACAGATGGTTAAATGAAGCAATATAGATTAACTCAATACATCTCCATTAAGAGATCTTCATTAGGAAGTACTTCTAAGTCTTTCCCACCTGGAGTTTTAGATATTTCCATTCATATTACAACACCGTTCAAGTTGGGCCAGTTACCACTAGTGAATCACAATTCTATTTCTTTAGCTATGTGATACATTTCAGGCAAATATTTGAGAATTTTAACACTGCTGTTTTCATTTTAGCATTATTACTTCAGTACATCTAGGAGTCACATAGCAATTCCTACACAGTACCTCCTTTTTTTTTTCATCCATAGATTTCTGAATACGTTGTCTAAGAGGCTTTGGAGAAGAATCACTGGATTGTGCTGGAGATCTATACTTAAAAGAGATAAGAAGTATTTAGAACGTGTAAAAGCAATTAGTTAAGAAAAATAGCTACCACACCAAGTTCCTCAGAAACAGGAAGATATCTTCACTCTCCAAGCTTTACTTTGTTTTCTCCCGTCTTAAGTAACCACATGTACTGTGACAACTGAAGACAGCATAATGAAAACAAGCCTACAGTTCCAATTTCTAGTAGCATTTTGCAGTATGTTTATGACATGCAGTTCTGCAGCTGGTAATGAGTTACCAAGTCACTATTCTACTCACACCCCTTGAACAGGCATCTGGTTGACATCCAAAATAATTTTCCTCATATTTACAGACTTTTCAATAGAAGCACTCACACACACAAAATGCTTCCACCCTCCTATATTTGAGTATGTGAATAGTTACGTACATGGATGAAAAATGTTGATGCATGTAATGCAAAAAGTTATTGATGCATACAAGAGGGGATTTTCTGGTTTTGAAATAAAAATAAATAATCCATGCATCCGTAAATAGTAACTTCTCCGTTTATGCTCATGTCAGGCAAGTGTGCATATAAGGACAGTTTATCAAAAATAACTCATTTTATTTATTTAGCTCATTCTATTCAATTATTCCATGAATAAAATCTATTTTGTTTAGTTCATTCATCATTTTATTCATTTCTATTTGTCTCTGGTGCAACATTTCTGCAGGACCTTGCAATGTTTTTGCTATTTAAATTGCCAAAATATGTGGCTTCAGCATACTCCTGTCTAGACTGTTGTTCTGCTTCGTGAGTCCTCTTTGTAACCCGCAATGATAAAATTCTCAGCATCCCACTACTCCAACAACTCACGATTCCTCAGGATGAGCAACTTATTAAATCATCACTGCTATTCAGTGCATGGACAGGTTAGTTTCCTTTTCAGTGCCCACAGAAATGGATTTTCAAGAGATTATTTGCTTTGTACACCAGATCAACATGGATGTTCCTTAATAGACAGAAATTTTTAAAGCAAGAGAAGAAATGAGCAAGTAATGACTAGCTTAAACATTACTAGGATGAGAAGATGATGAGAATGATATAAAGAACAGCAGCAAACAAGTTGTCCCAAACACTGAATACCTGTTGAACCTGCAAAACCAGAAAAAGAGATCTTTTATTGCAAAAAGTTATGAAAATACTTAATCCATGGTCAGGCAAAATTTAACTCTAAAACATAAATAATATAATTAATGATATCAGAATTACCTTATTTTGATTTCAATAGCATCACTACATTTTTGTGTTTGCTTAAAAAATTTGAACATACTGTGGAAAAACAGAATACTTCTGCCTTGCATGCAGCTTCAAAATATAAAAAAATAGCAAGAGAAATTGAAATTGTACAATGCAAATCTAAAAAGAATATTTTACAGAAGATTGAAATGAGGTGCTAACAGAAGGAAAATATTTGACAGATAAACTAAAGGACAAATAAAATAAGAAAAACCTCAGCTTGGTTAGGATGTTCTAAAACACTGAGGATGTATTGTCAGTGCTTACATTCAGTTCCCAAAATGCATGTATTTCATAAATTTAAATGAATATATTTTTAATTAAAGAAAGCCAACCAAAAGTTAAACAACACAATTGCTGCTTCTCAGCAGTGGCTTTTTTGCAGGATTTCAGTGCAGAGATTTATCTACCCAAATAATCTAGAAATTTATTGAAAGAACAGTAAAACAAAGCAAGAAGAATTCCTGAAATGCCAAAGTTTTGAATGAGAGGTGCTCTCAATTAGCCTCAGTCTACACCTGAAACATTAACACTGCTTTCTCAAATTGACCTGAACCCAGACAAAACTACTCACGAACTTGAAACATATTGAGATTCATTAGTAATGAAATCTCTAGAAATAACAAAAAGCATTGTGAAAAACTACCATGTAATCAAAAACCACAAACCATTTACTATATGAGGTGACCAACAATATGATGCACAGAATCAGATTCGTAAAAAGAATATGAAAACTGCAGTGATGTTGACTGCCAAAGGTACTGCCATTTATCCTGCAAACTGGTCCAGATTTACTGTTAACAATAGATTGGCAAGAAGACTACAAATTCTGTAGATGAAATATTTGAGACACAAGGACTACCAAAAAAGTGCTGCACCATAAGGTACCTGTACACTGGTACAAATCAGAGTGACACATTAGCTACTACTCTGTGTCTATTAAGGTGTTCAGCATTCATAAAGCAACTGGAGCCTTACAGTAAAGCTGCTTGAGAAATGCAGAACACAAAATCCGATAAAAACTAAGAATCAGCTTTGTTTGCAAGTTTCAGTTCTTGCAAAGTTTTTTATTCCTAAAACAATAACTTAGGATCATAAATTCAATATTTTTAATATTATCTGTGTGCTTCCATTTAAATATTTGATTTAGAATTAACTTATTCATAAAACTATATACCAGAAGATAAAATCTAAAACAAATGGATCACTAAGAATTACTAAGGAAAACACAAGAATTGCCTAGATTATTATATAGATTCCCAGATAGCAGTACCTGTTTACACCTACACTGAGAAGATTTTAAGTCAAACAATGTCTTATCCTTTTGAGGAAAATTCAAGAAAATTAATTCAGCTGAAAAAAGTCAAATGAGGTAAGTGAAACCAAAGCTCTCAGTGGGCACTCTTATTCAGAAGTGTTTTAAAACCCATTTTAAATTAAGGAGTTACTTTAAAGGGAAAAAAATATCAATATCTCTAGCTGTGAATAATAGCAGCATTTAATTCAGAATAATAATTCAGGTGAGCCTTGATTCCATTCACATAGAGGATTAACCTAAATCCTATTAAGCTCCTTTTCATTCTGATAAAAATACAAACACAGTGTGGTTTATTAAATTCACAAAACAATTTAAAAAGTAACATGGATCAATTTTCCTGAATCCGAAGTATCAGAAAAATAAGAGACTGAAATCAGACTTATTTACATCTTGTTATATAATGAAATAGAAATGTATAGCTACAGCTATTCTCAGATACTTGAGGTGAAAGAAAAATCCACAATATATTGTTATACACTGCCTTTTACACTAAAATTTACAGGTTTATTTAAACTTATTACTGAAAGTATTTTTTTAAAGTTTTATTAGAGTGTGCTTGTTCCTTTGGTTTCCTCCAAGACATCAAATGATAAATCTAATAGAACCCTTAAATTCTTCAACTTTCAGGATCCTCCGTGTTCCAATTTAGGACCTATCACTGGTTTGCTCTTTCCTTGCTGTTAACCTCACAGCCTTGCACACTCTGGTAGTGTTATGGTGGGATCATGGGAAATGACTGCCAGCAGCATAAGAAACACCCCTTCTCCTACCCTTTTCATTTTAGCTCCTGTTTTATGTCAGGGAACACAAATATGTGCATGCACTGAGCTTAATAAAAGGCCACACAGCCCCTGCCCTGAGGAACAGACACTCCAATCACTGCTAAAGGCACCAAAAGCAAGGACAGTCAATAAGGGGTTTGAGCAGGTCCTTACAAAGACAATTTTGTTACCCTGAGAAAAGCACTAATGCGGAACCAACCATTGTACTACAGAGGATGCTCGTCTGGGAGCCCTCACTGCTTTACTTCCCTGCTGGCCACCAGGGAGAGATTTTCCTCTCCCTCCTCTTTTGATTTTATTCTTCCCCGAAGCACCTTTCACCATTAGAGTCAACATATGCCATCAGCTACTGACCCTAGTAATAAACCTCCACGTATGCGAATTTGTTTCAAGATACTTTGTGCAGTACTATCCTGATTGGTGGATCATAACAGGAAAAAATATTTAACCATTTAAAACTTCTTCAAAATAATTATTATGTAGGAAGAAAATGGGATATAATCCAAAAATCTCTTGTGTTGTAGCTAGACAAAGAAGGCATCTTCAAAATTAATAGTAATCTAATTAGCTACTGAACAGACAGTATTTGAACCTAGGAGTTAAAATTCAACTTAAGAGGTGAATACTTGGAAGGCTCGTTGCAAAGGATATTTCCTCATGGGTTTTGTTCAGCCTAGAAATGTAGTAGCTCAAAAAGTTCATATTATAAAAGTATCTTGAAGATAAAGCAAATGTGAATGAGGATGCAGAATACTTTTGAGACTACTTTAAAAATGCTTTCCCTTTACACCCAACCTCACAACAGATCACACTTTGTTCATTTGCTTTGTGTAAGTACTATTAATGCTTTTTTTGCCACTCAGTATAAGATTTCCTAAAAAAAACAACCAAACGAAAAAAAAACACAACACCACCACACAATAAACAAATACAAAACAAACACAAAAACCTTCTAGAACTCACCTGAAGAGTGTCAAAACAGAGGTGATTCCAAACAAATTTAAGTTTTCATCGTCATATAAGAGTTCTGCTTTGTTCTGCGTAGGAGGATTGACAGCTTCTTCATCCAGAAGAACTAATAAGACCTTTACAGTATCTCTGCCACAATATGCAGTGCCATGATTTATGGAATGCAATTTTGGCTGAAAGTAAATAAAATTAAAAGGAACAGACAACAGGAAATGTCAGCAAGCCAGACCAATAGGTCACCTCCAAAAACAAGCCATATCAGCACAAGGTGTGAGAATCCCTTCCTTCTCCTTCCCAATAAGCATTTACGTGGAACCTGCGCATGGGAAAGTTTCTTCCTCATTCCAAGCAATTAGTAGAGTTTAAATCCCTGCCAGCTAGAGGTATACACTGATGAGTAAGTCACACAGATACACACAAATATCTGTGATGAAACCATGCAGCAGATATTAACGTATTATTTTCTCACAACCAATTTGAGCGCTATGGGATACACAAGCACATTCTGATGAAGTTCAACTCCTCTTACTAACTGAATCTGCTAAAGTAGTTGGTTAAAAGTGAGATTTCCATCAAGATTTGACAATACAGGTATTTGGCACAATCTCCTATTGTTTGGAACAGGATTAATTCCTCACAATTTCCCACAAAAATAAAGAATTCCTTAAAGAAAATAATAATCCACATCTGGAAGTGCTCAATGCTACAGTCAGCAGTATAGATGTATTATAGAACTCCATAGCCACTATGGGACTGCAAGAATTGCAAGTTTGCTACATTTTTTTTAAAAGTACTAGGAGGTCCACAGAGAAAGTTAGGACTTAATACACAGTAGTAGATTTGAAAAACTATGGGCTTTCTTATTTACCAATACAGAGAAACATTGAATAGCCTGACTCCGTTCAGAAAGACAGGAAGAACTGCATTTATCTAATCAGTTAACTGCTTTTAAACACAGTCTTGAAAAGATCAAGTTCTATTTCTCTCTCTATTTGATTACATCAATTAGTGTATGTAGCTTTCAAGAAACCATAGCAACATATGTCAGTCAGTTACTATAAGTTATAATCAATAGCTAGAAATAGCAATTACACAAATGGTTGTTACTTGTCTTTACAGAATTGGCCTATTTCAGTACCATTTAATTTCCTCAAAATTTATTCTGAACTTCTTCAGTCGTTATATCACCACATAGATTTTTATAAAATGTCATGTATGTCACAGTAGATTTGTCTTAATGAGAAAAGTACAAATTTGGTATCATCTTGACTGATTATACACAAAGGAAAAAAATAATTTTTAGAATATAACATAACCTCCTAACTGCCTATTGATGACCTTCAGAAATCCTATGTACTACAACAACAGTGACCTTGTGGACTACCCATGGTCTAAAATCATGTTGTACAAGGCACAATAAGAAATCAGCAAGCTTAAAATCATTACTCAAATTATTTTTTCGATAAAAGAGTTGACCAGTCTTTCAAGGGTAGCGACCATTAGCTACTCCAGACTATTCTGGTTAGTTCCAGAAACATCAGCCAGATTTCATTTATGGTAGTAATTTTCTCAGGAAGAAATTTATCGTAATTCCTATTAGTCACTCATGCAGTCTTCAATACAAAGTAGCACTTCCTGCTACATAAAGTAATAACTTTTCCCAGAGCTCTAGATTCTTATAAAACAGGTGATTTGCAGGAAAACTGAGCAATGACAGAAGATAATGGCCACTGTCAGGAGAAAAGCCAATATTTTTCTAACAAATTAACTCTTTTCAGGCACATTTTGTGAGGAAGCAGTCTTCCCAAAAGCTAGCAGAGGCATTATTTTCAGCTCTATAGTTGAGATAATGTTTTACACCTGCACTCAAAGAAATGAGTCAGCCTCTTACATATGAAAAACATAACATCCTATTAGAATCAGAGTTTCTCTGAATATAGAATTATTTTATTTATTTTTTTTTTTTTAATTATTGCGTCAGACCTTGGAGGTTTCTTTATAAAGTAAAAAACTAATAATAATTTTAAAATAAGATATATGTGAAACTAAGAACAAAGCATTAGTCTTTGCTGTCCCGAGATCTCAGTGGTACAACACAGGTGCTCCAATTTTTTTTATACACCTTAAATGCATTTGGAAAGCTAATGCGATTTTGTTTTGTTTTAACTAGTAATGATAATGAACGCCTCTATATGCTTCATAAAATGTTCTTCTGCATCAAGCTCCACTAAAATATACAATTTGTTCTCAGTCTCTTAAGAGTTGCTAAGCTTCCTTTTCCACCCCTTGACTCTGAATCACATATTGAAGTATTATCATTAAAATGGGCATTCATTACACAGTCTTCTCAAACTTCATTTACATAAAGAAAAAAAATATTACCCACACCAAAATCAAAATAGCAACACCACAACACCAACAAATGTAGACAATTTACACACACTTCACTCCTCATACCTCCACCACAATTACAAAAACTAAAATTCTCCACACTTTTTCCACTCTAGCAATGTTCAGTCCAAATTTCGCCTGTTACTTCTCCCAGTTACCATCCTTGTCTTTAATTCCTCAGGCCCTGCACTAAGCACTAGAAAGGACTGTAGGGGGTTGATGTTGGCTATCCACCAGGTGCCCACCCAGGTGCTCTATCACTTCTCAAAAGGGAGAGGGAAATATGATGAAAAGCTTGTGGAGCCAAGCTGAGGACAGGGAGCTCACTTACCAACTACCATCATTGGCAAGCCAGACTTAAGGAAGCAAATCAATGTAATTCATTGCCAATTAATCAGAAGAGGATCCTTTCCTTTTTCCCAGACTCAACTTCACTCCCAACTCTTCTACCTCCTTCCCCTGAGTGGCACAGAAAGATGAGGAATGATAGTTGTGGTCAGTTCCTAACACGTTGTCTCTGCTGCTCCTTTTTTCTCACACTCTTCCTCTGCAGGTGGATCTCTGCTCCACTGTGGATCTTCATGGGCTGCAGAGGGACAACCAGCATGATGATGATCTTCATCACAGGCTGATGGGGAACCTCTGCTCCATGCCTGGAGCACCTCCTCCCCATCCTTCTTCACTGAGCTTAGTGGCTGCATAGTTGTTTTTCTTATGTACTCCTACTCCTCTCTCCCAACTGCTGTTGCACAGCATTTCTTACTCTCTCTTAAATATATTATCGCAGAGGTGCTACCACCATCACTGACTGGTTCAGCTTTGGCCAGCAGTGGTTCCATCTTGGAGCTATCTAGAACTGGCTCTGTCCAACATGGAGGCAGCTTCTGGTGTCTTTTCACAGAAGCCACCCCTGCAGCCCTTCCCACTACCAAAACCTTCCCACATAAACCCACTATAGCAGTAGATCTGTCAAGCCAAGTGGCACATCAGTCACATCCAGGCCACAGTCATCTCCAATGACTCTCGATTACATGCATACTGTGGTGAGTATGGTGAAAAGGATTAACTTAAAGCCCATCATCCTGTTATGTACTCAAGGTTCCTCACTTAGAACTATAGTAGAACCTGCCCATCCACAAGTAGATGGGATATTCCAGTAATCAATTAACTTATCTCAAGAATAGGCAAAAAATTCAACATAGAGCAATACTCACAGTAACATAATTAAGTTCATAAGCTGCCTTCAGGTACCCATTTTGAGAAAAATATTAACTTCACACTGTTCTCAATGGGCTTAAGTATTTAACCATATTTCCTAACAACACTAGGATACAACGATCCTTGCTACCTTCTTCCTCAACAAGGATACTGGTAAAAAATTTTATAGATAAATTAGACTATTAATACGGCCTATGGAGAACAATAAGAAACACAAACTATTTTGCAAAAGTAATTTTTTTGTGAATGTCCCTGAAGAACAAAGTTTGATTAAAATAGTTTTACCTAGCTTATAACGATCTAAATTTTCAACAACTTTACCAGTAATACGAGTAGCTAAATAAAGACAGAACTGATAACAGTGATCAATTTTTCAGATGGGGAAGAGAAAGAAATAGAAGTATATGAAAGGGAAATGGGGAAATACAGTGATGGAAGATTCAGGGGAAAGAGGAAAATGAGGATGAAATATATACGCCAACTGCTCAGTGGAAACACAGATTTTAACCAGTTTAACTAGCCATTAGGGCCTGGCTCTCATTAAAAAAGGCGTATGGAAGTCTGATTAAAATTTGTTTAATATCTTATATTGCCATGGGGTAATTCCAGTGATTGCACAAAATAAAGGATTCTAATGAAGTGCACACATTCAAAGCATCCATACATTTTTAAAAGTTTCCTAGGCAAAAATATATAACACTAGACATTTTCTATATCGTCAATGTAAAATAAAGTTGTTTCCATCACAAAAAGGATCATAATGTAAGTCTGAGAAGATTCAGAGTACAGAAACCACAAATAGAAAGCCTGTTTTCTGCTCTGCACACCTGACTTAAAGAACTTTAAATAGTCTGATTCCTTCCATGAAACTAAAATAATTACTAATTTCATTAGTGTCTTGAAACACTAAAAGATAAAAACTCACACTTTGATTGTTTGGGGTTTTATTTTTATTCCCCTCCCACTCCACATTTTACCGCATTTTGGACTTCTTTCATATTTACCCTTATTTTGAATGCCTTATCCTTAGAAATACTTGATGCTGAGCTAATTAAAAACCATGTATTTTATTCATAATTACTGATACTTGTTCTCAAATCTTAATTCTACTTTCATAAGTTTGTTTATTTGTAAATTTGTTATAGTTGTACTGCCTTGAAATTAGTGGCAAACCTCACAGTTATAAGTATCTACATCTATAACAACTGCACAAATAAATTAAGTTTTGAAGAGTACTTTATTTATAATTTTGAGGTAAGAAATTTAGTTTAAGTAAATCAACTTTTCAAAATCCACACTGTAATCCTCAACTATAAGTCTTTCAACAAGTTTAAAACAACAGTGTAGAAGTGACACTGCTCTGTATTGTATAGGAAAAGACAATATTCTGTAGAAAATCCTTTAAAAATAAAAAGGAAACAAAATAGACAAAAGACATTTGCTTTCTTGCAAAGTTAAATAGTAAAAAAAAAGAAGTCACTTTACCCGTGCTGGACTGACTCCAGTAGTGCTGGCAGTCATGACTTCATGTTGTGAATCAATAATATTTTTAATCTTCAAATCCAAATCTTCTACAACTTCCTCTACTGCCTGACAGAAAGGATCCCCATTGCTTCGGCCTTTTATCAAATGCATCTTCACTGTTGACAGAATTCGCGCCCCTGAGATTCTGAAAATAAGCACAGGGTCATCTCCGCATTAATCCTGGCAGCACTTTAGTATACTTACAAGTGTTGAGTGTAGCCAGTCTTCACAGCTACTCAAAACTCTTCAGAGAACTGCTTTTATCTTTTAAATCAAACAGCAGTGTAAAAGTATTGTCCAACATAATAGTTTGCTAAAGAAGAGATTATAAAGAAAGGTAATGAATTCAGCATTTAGTAATACTGAGCTGCAACACAAAACTAACTTCTCTATAAAAGCTCAAAGAAAAGTACTTTCTTTAAACCCACAGTTACCCCTTTGCTCATAAGCTGTTAAGTCTAAACAAAATGTTTCACTGAACCACACATTCCAGTTTAACAGCCTATTAGATTTTGAATCTTTTGTGCTTCATGAAAGTGCTTGAAAATATCAATCTGCTTTCAATTTTATTTAAATAGAAAGTAATTAGACTAGATGAACATCATTGTTTGCCATAAAGGCACACACTATTAATCTCTTTTTTCAATCAACAAGAAAAAATGCCTTCTGAAAAAAAAACTCAGCAGTTTAATTAGGAAAAGCCCATGCAGTTTAACAACAAAAACATAAATAATTAGATCTGATAGATACAGGGGATTTATTTCAGCTCTTCTTATAGAAAGATAAGAAGGAATTTGTGAGTCCACCTAAACTATGTTTAGATTGTGAATTTCATTTCGTGATCCTGTACCTTGAACCATGCAAATTGCATGTATGATAGACTACTTAGGAGATCACTTTTGAATTAGAACTACTGGGTCTGTTCCCAGCAAAACTCTTGAATGATTAACAGTTATAGTTGTACAGATGACACTCCAATAGGTAGAGTATTGAGAGAACTAGACCATGTTTTGTTCCCTCAGACTGGCAAGATTCTCATAGTCTATAAAAATAGAAATATAACAGGCTTCCAGGTAGACTGTATTATCCTAAGTGCATAAGAAAAAGAAATAATCAATTACTACAAAATCACAAGAAAACCCAAAGATCTTGTGCCCAAAAAAATGGTTACAGGGCCTGAGGCTCTTGGGACAATGCACCTTGATTTACCCCAGACCTGACGAATGAGAAGCAGCAGTTACAAGTACAAGAATCCCACTGGTCATTTGTCAGTGTAACTTTTCCACTCAGGGGTTGAAAGTGCTGCCCTGAACAATGCTGCCCAAAATGAATAAAATAAAAGAACCTAAAGCTTAGAATTAGAGTGAGCATAGTCCCATCACAAGAGTGGAGAATGCAAGTGTTAGGAGCTAATTACTTATTTTGCAAGTATAGTGTGTGGTGAATAGCTGCAAAAGCATATGGAGGTATGAAAGCAGGAATGAACCAGGTTAAGTAAATTAGCTAGAGGATCGCAGATCTTATCTCAAAGATTATAAACTATATTGAGACAGCAAATGTGTCCCAACTACTTTAACAAAGACTTGGTGAAAGACAGAATAAACTTGAGTTAAAAGCTTAATAATTTTGCTCAGTACCTACATGAACCGTGAAGCACTAGACTGTATGTTTTACCATCGCTTGAGTTTGGGTAAATAAAAAAAGCATTACAAGAACCACTCAGCTCTCCTACATCATAAGATATCTCTTCCAAGAAGCTTTTTGAAGTTGCATGTTGTTTGGAAACCTTATCATTGATTCTCCGATCTTCTCAGAACAGGAACCCATCATTCAGACCAACAAAGTCGATTATAATCAAGATTCCTCTTGCCCCACTGAGCAATCATTTATCTTCTGTTTAACATTACATACATATAGGCACTTCAGTATTTCCCTGGGACATTTTGTCTTCTATTTCATTCTCCTTCTGCTTATTTTCCTCAAGCTTTTCAGAGTGTGGTACTCTATATTTTAAACTCTAATCTATAGAGGGTTTTTTAATTCATTTCTTTCCATTTTACATTTTTACATGCAGACTTATTTTCACCTTTGCATACCAGCTGATAATGCATGTCCCCCCGTGCTCCTGCTTACTGAGCCTAAAAGGATACCTTGCAAATTGAAAGAAAAGTATAGTTTGTACGCATTAAATTCTGAAGATTAATTTTAGAGTTCTAGTTGGAAGAACCTCCATCAAATGAAACTGTGTATTTACATTCATAAAAACTATTAATATAAAACAAGAAGACAGGGCTAGGTAAGAACAGGAATTGAGTCAGAGGAAAACTAGTTAGTCTATATTGTTCCCTGTTAAAACACATAAAGGGAACAGGCCAGAGACCTTGCTGTTTTGGCTTATTCTGGCTGAACAGAAAACCTGAAGTTGAAACTTTTTTTGGTTTTTTTCCAGGTCAAAACCAAGTATTTCCACACAGTTCTCAGCTTCAACTCTTACAGACTAAAGATTGTTTAATTTACAATAGATTTGCAGCCTGGGTTAAACAGAAAAACTTGTGCTTTGCACAATGCATGCACTTAGTAAAAAGAAAAGTCACCCTGTGAAGTCTCTCTATGCACAGGTCACAAATCGGCCAGATCTTAGAAAGGCTAGTTAGAAAAGAAAAAAAAATTAAATAAAATAAAAAAATGTGGTATACCTCTGCTCCAAAAAACACAATTCAGTCTAACCACAAGAGAATGAAAAGTTCAAGGGGAAGAAAGAAAAAATCATCCAGTACAAGTTGTCAAGAGGTAAGAAGAGAGCACTGCTGAAGTTCTGTCTCAGAGATGCGTATAGGAACCGTAGCCAAGTATCCTAATGCTTCTTGCCAATTTGCTTTATTTCCCTCAGCCCTAAACTGACACTTTCCAAAATAATACCCTCAAACGAGAAAAGCACTGTATTAAATGAGTGGTATCTGTTCCATAAATACTGTGCTGATCTTCAAACTCTATGATAAACAAGCAGGTGAAGGGATTGACTGAAGTTGCCTTTGAAAGCCAGGTTCATCAGTCCTTTGTGTCAACAGATTTCTTGAGCTTATCTACATCATTATAATTTCCACACATTTAACATACATATACACATATGTATGCTGGAAGAAAAAGTATTATTATACATTTGGCAATAAGCATCAGTCAATTTTGATATTCATGGTCTTAACTTAAATGCTATGCTACCTTGTAGCTTTTGACTAAGAAAAAGAAAAGTGATAAAAACATTTTCTATGTTTATTTTTTTTGCCTCTACTACCCAATGCCAACTAAGGATATTTGCTATTAGAAGTTCATTTAATCTCTTTTTCTCCCCATATTCCTTTTTCTTTTCCAGGAAAGAGTTCCAATCCACCATCAGATATACACAGTACTAACTGGAGCAAAGAAAAGGAAAAGTTTATTCATGCTTCAACTAGAATTTATATAAACAGGCCAAGACATAGAATGCTGATCTAATGTGTGTGGGTTAGTACTGAAACACTGTGCCACAGCTTATGCCATTTTACATCAGGATATGATATAACAAAATAAGGTATCTTGTGAAGTTTGCTTTATTAGTCTTGAATATATTTATAAAATGTTGAATCCACCCCATTTGTGATTTCATGAATATTTCAAAGCTTACTACAGAAAGTCCTAACTAACCATGTCTAGCAGTTTCAAAAAGTACAGTCAAGCAAGTCTCAATAGGAGAGGCATTCTGTTAATCTCTTTATATGTGCCATCTAGGGCACAGGTGGAGATGGCCAGAGCTCTGTCCATGCTTATAGAGTCCTTTTTGTGGCAAAAAGAGTATCATACTTTTCCCAGAAAAGACAATTCACTAAGTCAAAAACCAACTCAAGAAATAATGATCTTAAACATGAAACTATAAATTAACTCAATAATAAACACACTAGTTCTATTTAAAGCAAGGACTTCATTGTTAGTGAGGTTTAGAAGGATTAATTAAAAGCATGAAGATAAAAAGGAAACGTGGTAAAAATGCAACTTGGGTTTTGCTTTTTTTGTTTTGTTTAGTTTCATTGTTTGAGTTTGGTTTGTTCTTTGTTTGGGTCTTTTGTTTGTTTGTTTTTCCCTTCTTTGATAGCCTGCATTATTCTTGATTTGCTTCAGCAGATGGGAAGAGTCCAACAAACTCTACCATCTTCCATTACTCACTCGCAATTTACTCTCTTATTTCCTATTCACAAAAGCCAGGACTGCCCAGTGGCTGGGTGAGGGGAAAACTGAGTGCACAATTAAAGACTATGTTAAGGGATGCATCTCAGACAAGTGAACTGGCAGCCTCTAAGTGTTTAGTTTTACAGACGATGTTCAGTTACCTTTTTCTTTTTTTAATTAAAACGTTTCCAAACCTTGTAGATGAACTGATGGGATGAGTGGCTCACTACCTCCAGCATGAAATGGCATTACAAGAGCAGTAAACAGTTCAGGTGGGATTCATCTCACCTGTCTTATACCCAGAGAGAAAAAGAGGTATCTACATGAAGATAAAATGAATCACATGCTAACAATGCCTTATTTGCATCAGTGCTTCTAAAGGGAATTTAAAATAAAATAATACAATGTAAAACTTTACCTGTTAACTAAGCGTTGTATAAATCATATCTTCTGTCAATGGCTGCTTCTACTAAAAATATTTTCATATCTTGTGCCTGCTTGAACACTTTTGCCTTACATCATCTGCATCCCAGTCCTATCTATTTCCATCTAATTTTCCTTATCAAACGTTTTTTTCTCATGTTGAGGTAATTAATTTATAGGAAAGTAATTGCATGTCTTGTCTATTTTCTTCCTATTGAGATTATCACACAAACAAGCTCCTCTGCATAACTAAAATTTAAATTACATCACCAAGAGTTGTTTTTACAGAACTGGGGCCTTAGTGTGCAAAGTTAATATGATGCAGAAGCATTTCTATTTATTTTCTGGAGATACATATTTTTTTTGAAAACACTAAAGTAGCACAGAGAAGGAAAAAAATAAAAAAGAGTTGAGGATATGGACAATATTCAAAACCTGATAAAAAACAGAACAGACTCCCGAAGCTTATTCCAAGAATAGAAAACAATGTATCAAAATTCTGTTATACTAAGGTCAACATTTTTATTCATTCATTTCAACTTCTCTAGAGGTTAAACATTGATGACAAATATATATCTATCTAACTTATGTAGTGGGAACAAATGTCTTAAAACAGGCTGTAAACACCTAGTGATGATGGGATGGGAGGGAATCCCAGACTTTTTCTTAGTTATGGATTTTGTAAGGTGTTTTAGAACTTGATAAGAACTGAACATTAATCCAATTTTTGAATTTAGACCTATATGAATAGAGTACCAACCTAATTCTATTTTCAAATGCAAAGAAGCAGGATGTTAACTAGAGCTTTATCTACCTGGGTTGAAAAGCAGGGAAAAAATTCCCTAAGAAACCATATAAAATACAAATGCTCTTAACAGAGCAGTAACTGTACTTTTAAAACAAACCCAATGTTTTTTCTAATTATGTTATATGCATAAATTAAGAAAAGAAAAAAAATCAGTAGTTCACTGTATTTCAAAATTTCAACAATAAAACTGTATCAGTCAACTTACCTAGACTTTAGATGTATCTGTAAAAGAAATAAGTAACTATATCTAAACATCCATAGTACTCAAAAATTTCACTTCAAACAATGGACACACGGATTACTTTTCCAATTTTTTAAACCATACAGAACTAAAAATTAGGTGAAGACCCTACCTTAAGCCCTTCAGAGTTATGCAGTTTATTAGATCCAAAATAAAAGTACAGGGAAAAAAAAAAAAATCCTGTTGCTAAGTATTTTTCTATGTTGTCGCTGCCACTTTTGTTGTATTGCCAAAAAATTTCTACCTTTGGCTTCTTCCACCAAACTAAAAGCGACCCTTGTCAGAAAGCGCCACCATCTAAAAGATCTGGTACCTTACCAAAAACTTACTGCAAAAACCAAAATTGGTGTTGTCAGTGTCTGCTCTCACCAAGGCTAATTTGGGATATTCTTCATAGCAGGCAATGCTCCTCAAGTCCTGTGATGTAGCTACTATAAATTTAAATATGTATTTTCCTCAGAATAAGATTCTTGATCATCAGCCCTGTGCATTCCATGCTACAGTTCCGTTGTTCCGTCATAACATATCCAATGTAACAGTTCCTTCTAGACATAATCACTTTACTGCAATTTACTGAAAGTTATCAGAACTAGAATTATGGGCAGGGAGCTGCCAGACTGCTGCTGCTCAAATCTGGATTAAAGGGAGGCCATGGAAACAGATGAACTAGTAGTTCGATATTTGTATAATGGCATAACATCAAGATTTTTCTGTCCAGCACCAATATCAAGGTGCCATAGAACCACAGCCTCCATGTCTTCTTTTTAATTAAGGGACTATACTTGAATTTCAATATCTAGGACATAATGATCAGTATATTCTTCAGCGCCAGCCTAAGCTAGGAAGGAAATGGATAACAAATTACAAAAGTTACAATTTAATTAAATGCATTATTGTACAATTGGAACACTTAAAATACCACACTTCAACTGTGATATCTTAAGTCAGACACTCTCAAAAGATCAGCTTTTTCAACCATTTTTTTTTTCTTGCAAATCCAATTTAAACCACAACTCAGTCTATTTTAGAATTATTTACTTCTTAATATTTTGAAACATTCTCAACATTAAGTTTAAATGACATCAATCAGACTAAAAAAATCAGTATTTCCATTATAAAGTTAAATGTGTATGTAAAGCAGATAATTCAAAGTTATGCTAAAACATGTTAGTCTTTGAAGTGGCAGGCATTTTCAGGAAAAAAAAAATTAAGACTCTGGTTTAATCCTCATTTTTTGTTCTTAAAAAGTAATTATTTTCTTACACAATCCTTTCTGATATTTTAATATTTCTTCAAAATGCAAGATCATTTTTAAGTAAGTCACAAGCCCAATGTTTGTTAACATGCTAGAATGCTAATACAGTCTTAATTTGGTTCATTCTATATAACCAGTTAATATTTTAAAACCACACATATTTATTCTTCATTTCAACAATGCAATAAGTTGAGAAACTAAGGACAGTTTGGGAATCACAGGTTCATCAGCCTCAGTGTGTTCTCTAATAAAATAATGTAAAAAGTCCTCTGGGAAAACATTTCTGGTATGTGAAGGATTCTGTGGTGGCTGATAACTGTAAGCATGGATTTATCGAATGTAAATTAAGCCTGACCCATCTGTTTGCCTCCTGTAATAAAATGACTGGCTTTGTAGACCAGGGAAGAATGGTGGATGCCATTTACCTTGATTGTAGCAAGGCTTTCAACACTGTCAGAAAATACTCTAAACATACAAATTTGGATGTTACAGAATGAATGGATAACTAGAGTTCAAAACAGGTTGGATGGTCAGGCTCAGAAGGTAGTAAACATGTAACAAATGGAGTACGAAAGGGGTCTATCCTGGAACCTGTTTTTTTCTTTTAAATATTTTTGGCAGTGACACTGTGATAAAACTACATGTTTATCAAGTTTGCAGATGACACCAAATTGGATGGAATTGTCAATATACTTGAGGGCAGAGCTGCCATGCAGAGATACCTAAACAGACAAAAGGAATGGGCTGACAGGAACCATATGAAATTCAACAGGACATACAAAGTCTTAGAAAGATATAAACCTTTGCAATGATACAAGCAGCTCTGTGTAAAAGAACCCGGGACTCTTGGTGCATGTTCAGCAAGCTAACTGTGAGCCAGGAGTGTGCTTTGGCAGCAAAGAAGGCCAACAGTATCCTTGGCTGCATCAACAGTAGTGTAGCCAGTAGTCTGAGGAATGTGATTATTCCTCTCTAATCAGCACTAGTTGGATCAAGTTTAGAATACTACATCCAGTTTTGGGCCCCCCAGTCCAGGAAATACGCTGATAAACTGGAGCAAGTCCAGCAGAGGGCTGCCAAGATGGTCAGGGAGATATGCCCTGTGAGAAGCAGCTAAGAGAACAAGTTGTTCAATCTGGAGAAGAGAAGGCTTCAGAGGGATCTACTAACAGCTTTCCAATACCTACAAGAAGGTATCTAAGAAGATGGAAGCCAGACTTCTCATGTTGACAGTTAGTGGAAGGAAAAGAGACAACAGGCATAAATTGAAACAAGAGAGGTCCCAGATTGATATAAGAAAAAAAAAACTTCACCATGAGGAAACTCAAGCAGTGGAGCAGGTTGCCAACAGGGAGACTCTGCAGTCTCCATCCTCAGAGTTTTCAGAGCTTCATTGGATAAAGCCCCAATTAACCTAGGCTGACCCCATAACTGACCCTGCTTTGAGCAGGGTGTTGAACCAAAAACTTCCCAATGTTCTTTCCAATTTTAATTATTCTATAATCCTAAATTTAAGGAGTCCAGTAGACAATGTTTTGCACACGCTTGCACAACTTTCCAGCAATTTGAAAACACAAATCTCCAGGGCTGTGTGAAAGCTATCCAATTAACTCAAACATTCAGCACAAGACCAGAAAAAGTCTTACATGCCTTTTCTCCCAAAATATTACTGCATCTCCAGATGTAATCACAACTTCACAAAAGCAATACATAAGAAATAGCATTTTCCCTGTCAAGGGAAAGATCAATGCACTAATCATAGAAGTATTTTGATTGGAAAAGACCTTTAAGATCATCAAGTTCAACCATTAACCTAACACTGCCAAGTTCACCTTTAAACCATGTCCTTAAGAACCTTATCCATGCATCTTTTAAACACCTTCAGGGATGGTGACTCAACCCCTTCCTCTGGGCAGCCTGTTCCAGTGCCTGACAACCCTTTCCATGAAGAATTTTTTTCCTAATATTCAATCCAAACCTCCCATGGTGCAACTTGGGGCCATTTCATCTCGTCCTATCACTTGCTACTGGGGAGAAGAGATTAACACCCTCCATGCTGCAGCTTCCTTTCAGGGAGTTGTAGGCAGCGATTATGTCTCCCCTCAGCCTCCTTTTCTCCTGGCTAAAAAGCCCCAGCTCCCTCAATCACTCCTCAGACTTGTGCTCCAGACCCCTCACCACCTTTGTTGCCCTCCTCTGAGCTCTCTCCAGCACCTCAATGTCTTTCCTGTAGTGAGGGGCGCAAAACTGAACACAGGATTTGAGGTGCAGCCTGACCAGTGCTGAGTACAGTGGAACTGTGACGCAAGTGCAAGACCAAGCACTTGATCTTGTTGAACGTCATACAAGTGGCCTCAGCCCATCAATCTAGCAGGTCCAGATCCCTCGGTATGGCCTTCCTAATCTCCAACAGATCAACACTCCCACCCAATTTGGTGTCATCTGCAAACTTAGTGAGGGTGTACTCAATCCCCTCATCCAGAGAACTGATAAGGATATTAAACAGAACTGGCCCAAATACCAAGCCCTGTGGAACACTACTTGTGTCCAGCTGCAAACTGGATTTGAGTCCATTCAGTAGAATTCTTTGAGCCCAGCCATACAGCCAGGGTTTTAATCAGCAAAAAGTACACATGCCCAAGACACAAGCAGGCAGTTTCCCCAAAAGAATGCTGTGGGGAACAGTATCAAAGACTTTACTGAAGTCTAGGTAGACAATGTCCACAGCCTTTCCCTCATCCACTAATAGGGTCACCTTATTATAGAAGGAAGCAGGTTAATCAAGCAGGATCTGCCTTTCATAATGTCCAAGTGCATGATCAAGTCAAGCAGTATGATTTCTACAACTGACTGTAGAAACTGCTCATGGGCCTGAAATGAAGACCCCCTCTTAACCATCACACTCGCTCAAGTGTGTTGAATGGAACAGTACAGCTAACTTTAAGCAGCTAGTAATGTGAGCTGTGCAATAGTGTCACCTAGTGGTCAGTGCATACAGCAAAGTCAAGGCCCAATTAAAGAAGAAATTTTACTGCCCATCTACCAACCTCGCTACTCTAAAAATCTGTGGGGACTTTTAAATATACATATGTATATATACACACACACATCTCTATGACCCAAAAAGTGCAGTAACCAACAACACAAATGCCTTTCTGTCATTCAATTTTAAGTCACGCACATATTTACAAGCTTGAAAAAAGTCATTCCAGAAATAGAATAAGTTGTTTCCAGATGTAAGAAGCATCATTGTCTGGTTTTACAGCATCCCCAAATTTTAAGGAATTTTCATGCAACTGATTCTTGAAAGATCAGCGATTTCTTCTAATTTTAGACATCTGAAGAATGAGGAGAGGCAAACTTGAACTATTTCAAAATTTCAGAGATTTGTAAGAATGTAAGAATGTTCATTCTGCTCAGTGAATAAGTTTGAAACTACCAAAGTTCCTTATATCTTTCCATTTCTCCTGCTATCAGGTCTGCTTACACTTTGTGCCATACTTGAATCAAATCATCGTAGCATCATCAAATTTCCACTGTTTGACAGCTTCATCTCATCTATTCTTAGCTGAATTACTTGGTGATGAGAAATACATTTTTGTTATTCTCTATAGGTTAGCAGATATTCAGTTGCACCATATCTCCTACTATGTTCAAAATACTCTTAAGTACATCCCACCAATGTCCAACATCTTCAAATTGGTTTCAAGGTCTCCAAAGCAAAGGAACTTGACTCAGGCAGATGAAGAAAGCCTCTTTCCAACATGTGCTCCACAATGACCCAGCATTTAATTGGCTACTTTTTATTTTATCCAAGTTCAAGTTTCATAAGATCTACATTCTAACAAGATCAGACTGAAATAACAGACTTGTAATCATCAAGTACACAACCAAAAATACTGCATTTTTCTTGTGGCATAGCAAATTCTGAGACCTAGTTTTTGCAGCTTCGCTAATCTCTACATCAAAGTAACAGCAACACTGCAGGTAGGTTGTTCGGTTGTCTGGTAAAAATTTAATACAAAGAATAAGCTCAAAAAAAATCTATAAGCTTACCCCAATTGCTTTTCAAATATTTATATTTTCTCATAAAGTTTAAGTTGTAAACATTTACTCTGAAATATTAAATAAGTACATTATTATATTTTATTTCATGCCCCCATGCAAGACACATGCACAAAGAAAAAAAAAAAGGTGTATAATAAGACAAAAATATGACAGAAATTCTATTACCTTGGATTTAAGATTTCACCAACAATTTCTTGCAGCTTGTCAATAAAATTAACAAAGTTTGAAAGGCCTTTTACATGGGCTTTTAAAGGATCAAATAACGAAGATGAACAGCCTCTTCCTCCAAGTTCTATGGTTCGGATAAAAGATGTTGCCATCTATTAAGAGAAATATTCAGAAATATGAAACTGTAGTCATATGTGAAATGCAGATGTTGAAGAGAGCCTCTCCTATAGTTTTGCAAAATAGTGGATGAAAGCAAAAATGATCTAACTGAAATCACTAAAATGCCTCTTAATAGCAAGCTTTGTACATCTCACCATATATAATTGCAAGATCAATACTAAAATAGTGCAGCAGTATTTAAAAAAAAGCCAAAGCAAAAATGACCCAGCCAGTTTGATATTTACATTGGCCTTTTAACAGCTTAGAAAAACATTTATTAACACAGCATATAGATTTTGTTGTTGCTGCTGCTGTTGTTTAAATGCTCATGTTTACCTCACAAAAACTACTCTTATATTCAGAGGGCTTTCTATGACTCAGGAACAAATTTAACGAAAGCACATAAAATCAAACTTCAGTAGCATATTTATTTTCAGAGGTGCAAATTAAAATAATGTATACTTAAAACTTCTGAAAAATTATGGCAGTTAAGGCTTCTATCATCACAGGTACTCAATTCTGAAAGTTTTTGTATATTTCAGATGTTACAAAGACATTGAAAACAAGAGACGTCCCAAAAGCAGTACACTTTAAAGGACAATCCCTCAAATTTTAAGGCAACACTCAGAATAAAAAGCTTAGGACTTCTACAGAAAGGTCAAAGTAAAGATAACAATCCAACACACTTGACACGGGTGCAGCAAGATTAATTCTACAATACATTTTAATTTCAGGCTATACAGTTAAATCATAAAAGCTCCTAGGGTTCGAAAGAATAAAACTGGAATTACTCTAGCAAAGAAAGTAAACCTGCCTTCAGCAAAGAAAGTATTCCTGCCTTTGTGCTAAAGATTTCCTGTGGTTCAAGTACAGTTGATATGACCTTGCCTTCCCAATGGAAAAATATTCTGGCTTTGCAGGACTTCTACAAGATACAAATGCCAGAAAAGAGGACTTCTTTACATGGCAGAGAAGTTTCTCCTCTGGCAACTGTGAGGAAGAGGTAATAAATCCAGTCCAGACATACAATTTTTTTTTTTATACAACGCTAACAGAGCGTTAGAAGCTAAAATAATTAATCCAGGAACTGAGATTTCACAAATTTTCCATATTTATTCGACCATAAAAATCTGAGAATGCAGCTGCTTCAGTGACTGTTACATACCTCTACTGTTTTCCCTTGGTCTGCTGTTGTCTGCACTGAGGCCACCACACATGCAAAATTTGATTATTTTGAATATAAGGGACTACAGTGGTTCTTTGGAGAAAGAAATCCTACTCAACTATTTTTGAGATGACTCTGTGCTGACTAGTGTAAGTACAAATGCACCTCACATACCAAACTAGATTCTTCAGCAGCAAGCCTATGGGAGCACTGCATATTGATGACATAGCTTTTTATATTCCTATATAAGGGTATTGAGGAAAGACTATACTGTCTTAAGTTTTTTTCCAGCTCTGTGCCTTTGAGAATAAAATGAGCAGGAATGTCCCATACCAGTCACATCCTGAAGAGTATTTCAAGACCAATCAAGCTGCAAATCACTGGAAAGCATTAACTTCCCCAAATTCCAAGTCAAAACTGAAAAAATATAACCAAAACCCCTTCAATACCCTCATTTTGAATTTTGGCCTCTGTATTAGTGCACATGTCAAAGGCAGGGTTTTGTCACCAGGTTGCTCTGAGAGAAACAATTTGTACACCGTTTGGGTTCCAGATGTCTCAAGTTTAACAAATGCTCTGAAAAATTCTGGTTTACTGTTTAAACAAAATACTTACTTACAGCACTTTGGAACACTGTAATGGATTGCTACAGGCTTGGTTTTGTTAATGTTAATACTGCTTTCTGAAATTTATTTAACCCAACCTCATTGCTTTTAGAGGTGTTTGGTAAGTAGCAACATAAAGTCTAATGCCATTTTTTCTTTGTCTTTTCTTTGATAGGAATACTCATTGACTCATTTCACAATATTTATCAAGATGACAAAATTTTAAAAGCAATAATAAAAAGCGTATCTTATACCACGTTTAAGACAGTAAACTTTTTTGGAATTTCAGCCACTGTCTGGGATGAACAGTCTCAATGCCAGTTTTAACCATTTTACCTTTTAGAGCTCTAAATGCACACACACACACCACTATTTTTCCATGTGTCTTTAGATCTCATGACCAAAGAAGCACCCATTTCTTCACATAAAACCTCTGTTGTGAATTTAACTTAGAAATCACTTTTATGGTGGTATTTGATGTGGCTTGCAAATGTCAGTCTTGCATACGAGATTAAAGCAACACTTTATGTTTATAGATCTATTTCATTGTTTCTGATCTACAGTGAGTCTCAACTGACACACATACCAGGAAAATGGACATTTTTCTCTTCTGTGAGGCATGTTTTAGGGTAGTGAAGGCTTCTCTACCAAGTCCTCTGTCAGGAACATTTAGAACATGAGCCAATGCCAGATCATCCTTAGAATTCACCAACAGGCTTAAATACGAACATACACACTTCTTTGCCAGGATTGCCACCTGTATAAGAAAACATTACACAAATTGATCATCCTGCTACTAAATTATGTTCCTTTGTTTTTGACAATGCTAACTAAACCTGTACTGATATGATTTTTGTATCTCTAGCTATTAAATTGGCTACCAATTTGTACTTAGAAACCTCTTCACAGATGTTATTTTTCTAGCAAAGGCAAAATACTAGCATCATTAAATCACGTAAGGATTTGACATTAACTTCAAATAGGCTAAGATTTTAAACAACTCACTATCTCCATGCCAGATTCAATAATGCCTTGGCTCCCAGGGGATTTCAATCATAGAAATACCACTGATTGACTTTAGACATAAATTGTGACCCAGCTCAACCCTCACGATACATTACAATTGCTTATATTGCAGCACTGTTCTGGACCCTGTAAGAACAATCCCTGAACTTAATAATTTACAGCTTTGTCACAAGAAAAAACAAAAAAACAAAGATGAAAACAAAGGCCATTAATGAAAGGAAAGGTAACAAGAAAACCTATATTTGCTATGGAATTTCATCTTATTCGATGGGATGTATAGAACAGAAAAGTAGGCAGTAAAAAACAAAAAAACACACAAACAAGCATGTATGTATGACAGTCTGAAAAGATAGATTCAAGAGAAGGAAAAAAGAAAAAAGCATATTTTTGCTACACAGGTCATAGCGGCAAGACAGCCATTATGTTAGTGATAGAAGTGCTGTCTAGGGTAGAACCTTAGTTCAGAATATATTTTTCTTCTTCAGAAATACTTTAATTTGTACCCCAATATTAAATTGAAATTGCCACTTATCATGAGAAAAGCAGGTCTGGAGATGACTAAAGCTCCAGCATTTCAAGCATTGTTATATAGTATTCTGAGATTCTTGTTTTGGGGACCGAAAGAGTAAAATGAAAGAATCCAGTATTCCCAGAAAGTCCTCAAGTCCTCTACTGGAACAAACTTTGTTTACTTTGCTACAGCTACCGCTAAAGTGGCTATTCAGATCTTTACTGTATGTAAGGGAGTAGGAGCTAACAAAATGAAATTGAAGAAGTTTACTTCACCTACCTCTTCACCTTGCAGCACTGGGCAAAACGTTTAACTCTTAGTCAAGACAATGTTTAAGTGATGGTGTACTTGTAGAAAAATTTATTCCCTGGTGTTTCAACGCAGATTAAGTTTACATCAAGTGCCTGCCATAAAAGGAGTGCCTTCCAGAATATGAATTTCTGCACTTAGCCCCTTACACACACTTACAATATACTCAAGCAATACAGAGGTGGAATACACATCTTGTTTTTTTAAACCAGTAATATTTGAATACCAATAATTGGAAAAGGGAACTATGTTATCTTTCATGTTAAGTTTTCAATATATCCAGAACATTACAAAAGAGACAGAAATAATTTTTACCTTCACATTCTCCTGGCCCTGTTGGTTGACTGATGTAGGAGTAGAAAGAACAGAACCATTATTTTCTTGTATATTCATTATGCCAGAAATAAATTTTAACAGCTGAACCTTTAATAAAAAGATTAGATAGAATAAACTTGAATATGAAAAGGACTAAAAAGCAAAAGTACTATTAAAACCTGGTGAAACTATGTCTCTACCAGTTTGCTAAGGTTTTGAACTTAGAGTAGCCCTTACAACCTACTTTTCATTTTAGTCTTTAAAACTATGACTGTTTAGTAGAGAAGTGGGGTGTAAGATTCGAGTTAACTTAGCAAATTATTAAAAACAGTTACATAATACACTTGCACTAAAAGCAGCTGCTGATGTTTTGGAGAACATTTCATATGTTATACTATGTTTAGGAAAAGCTCATTTAGGTTAAAAGGGACCTATAGAGATCATCTAGTACAAACCCATGCTTGAAGCAGGACCAGTTTGACCACGTTGCTCAGTGATATGCTGAGCCAAGTTTTTAATATCTCCAAATAAGAGATTCCACATCCTCTCTGGGTAACTCAATTTTACTAGGGCTGGAAGGTAAACAGTTTTAATCATGCTGTAACTAGTAATTCATGGCATGTTCACAATGTACCTCAGTTCAATTAATGTTAACTGAGTAGCTGAACTGGAACCTCTTCTGGTTTCTGGAAAAATCTAACATGGAACTACATGTAGGATAGGGATGGTTTTGCTTTTTAGCGTGTAGTATGATAATAATAAAAAATATTTTGACTGCATATCAACATACAACCCAAACTCCATGACACATGTTAAACACTAAGCTTTGTTCTGCCTTATCAAATCTCTACGGTTCATTTTTCAGTTCCACTTCTGGCAAAGATTGATATTCTCATTGAAGAGATATGCGACCCACCCATCCAGCAAAACAACAGAAAGAAATAATTTTTGAGTTAATTTAAGATCTCTTTAAAAGATTTACTAATTTAAACTCATCTACTTCCCCAATGGAAAAGCAAAGCAATTTGTGAATAATTCAGAGCTCCTGTGCATATTTAAATGTGCCATAAATCCTTAACTGGAACCAAAAATATGTCAAAGCAATATCAGAGATCAAATAAATAAAATACTTACCGGGGCTATGCTTTCATCTTCCGATATAAGTCCAAGACCAGAGCACTTCTGACATATGTCTATTAGATCTAACATATTGCTTCTTGCTAAGAAGGCATCATAGGCCTTTTTTAGGTCACAGTAATTTTCAGGTTCTTTCATGTTTTCATATGATAATCCCAGTTTGTCATGTAATAAATATTTCCAAGTTTCCAATACATCACTAAGTGAAACTGTGAAATCTCCATAGTGCTAATAGAAGAGAAAACAGCAAAAATATTATGTTTTGTATTGAGCATAGGTTTAAAAATAAATTTAAAACAAGCCGCATGTATTAAAAAAAAAACCAAACCAACCTGCAACAACAAACAAACACAACTACTATAAAGTAAAAATTTAAGTTTATAATAAACAAAGTCTTGATTATGGTTGAAGTTCTTCCAGTGGTTTGTATTTTGAGTTCAGTTTTGTTACCTACAGTGTTTGATCCTGATCAAAATACCAGGTATGTATATTGAACTTCACTCGTAAGAAAATACATGTTGACTTTTGCAGCACTACTGCTTACATAAAGTTATTTACTTGCAGAAATAGTTTTCAGCATGGCAGGCATCTACATCACAAAGGCAGTGAGTTTAGCTCTGTTACCTTGCTTTAGGCAGTAACCTGGGAAGACACATGCCATGTCCAAAAAAAGGAGCTCTTTTTCCTGCCTCTGATAACTTAAGTTGTTTCAGTCCAAAAGATCCCTCCTTAGGGTTCTAGCATACTTAGCACAACTTTCTCAAGAGGCCTGATAAAGATATGATTCCAAAGTCCTGAAAGTCAATTATTTTGATATTGCTTAGACAAAGAACTGGGAGTGAAAATGAAAGTGTACTCATGCATATTACTGTCAGAGCAATTTTTTTGCCTTCTAATTTGTGCATGGGTTACAATAACCCAGCACTATGAACTTGCATGCTATCCCACACATCACCAGAATATTGAAATGGCATATATGTTTTCTGGAAAGGACTTGTTTTTCATTTCAGCCCCTCAAAAAATTAAATATGTAATCACTGTATAATGCAATTTACACAGAACAAAAAGCAGTAGGTTGCAGGAAAAAAAAAAATATTGTTTTTTCACTTTGTTTTGAAACAAAATCCCCCAGGACTACAAAAAAAAAATACAACTTCAGTACGGTACTTAAATCAAACCCCTTCCTCACCAGACCAAGGATCTGCAGAAATTAGCAAAGTTCATATTAGTACTCCAAAAATATTGTAAATCCAAACAAAATTGCACTCCAGATATTCACCTTCATGATCAGGTGCTCACTGTGGCAGTGTATTCTATTACTTATAGAGTCAATCTGTCAAGAGTCTCTGGTTTTAAAATTAATTAAAACAAACAATGTGGTGTTCACAGTATCACAGTATGTTTGGGATTGGAAGGGACCTCAAAAGATCATCTAGTCCAATCCCCCTGCTGGAGTAGGAACGCCTAGGTGAGGTCGCACAGGAACATGTCCAGGCGGGTTTTGAATGTCTCCAGAGAAGGAGACTCCACAAATGTATTCAAATGTATTAGCCTTGCTAGGAGATGGGATTACGTAGCTAAGGACAATGCCATATTAATACAGTCATACTGGCAGCTCATAATACCATTACTGTAGCTGTTTCAAACCCATGTGTTTAGTTATTTGTAACTGGAAGTAAAGGAGAAACATGGTTAAATATGTTGAAACACATTGGTTCACGTTTTGTAGTACAGGAGTTTTTCCTTGACAAAAGGTCCCCATCCTCCTCTTCTAGTAGTGCACATGAATCTGTAAAACTGCTATTCTTATTCACAGAATCACAGAATGTTAGGGATTGGAAGAGACCTCGAAAGGTCATCCAGTCTGATCCCCCTGCCAGAGCAGGAACACCTAGATGAGGTTACACAGGAATGCATCTAGGCGGGTTTTGAATGTCTCCAGAGTAGAAGACTCCACAACCTCCCTGGGCAGCCTGTTCCAGTGCTCTGTTACCCTCACTGAGAAGAAGTTTCTTCTCAAATTTAAGTGGAACCTCTTGTGTTCCAGCTTGATCCCATTACCCCTTGTCCTATCATTGTTTGCCACCAAGAAGAGCCTGGCTCCATCCTCATGGCACTCACCCTTTATATATTTATAAACATTAATAAGGTCCCCCCTTAGTCTCCTCCAAACTAAAGAGACCCAGCTCCCTCAGCCTTTCTTCATAAGGGAGGTGCTCCACTCCCTTAATCATCTTTGTTGCCCTACGCTGGACCCTCTCCAGCAGTTCCCTGTCCTTCTTGAACTGAGGGGCCCAGAATTGGACACAATATTCCAGATGTGGTCTCACCAGGGCGGAGTAGAGGGGAAGGAGGACCTCTCTCGATCTACTAACCACCCCCCTTCTAATACACCCCAGGATGCCATTGGCCTTCCTGGCCACAAGGGCACAGTGCTGGCTCATGGTCATCCTGTTGTCCACTAGGACCCCCAGGTCCCTTTCCGCTACACCGCTCTCTAATATGTAATCTCCCAACCTATACTGGAACCTGGGGTTGTTCCTGCCCAGGTGCAGGACTCTACACTTGCCCTTGTTAAATTTCATTAGGTTATTCCCCGCCCAACTCTCCAGCCTGTCCAGGTCCCGCTGGATGGCAGCACAGCCTTCTGGCGTGTCAGCCACTCCTCCCAGCTTAGTGTCATCAGCAAACTTGCTGATAGTACACTCAATTCCCTCGTCCAAATCGTTAATGAATATACTGAATAATATTGGCCCCAGCACTGACCCCTGAGGCACTCCACTAGATACTGGCCTCCAGCTAGACTCCGCACCATTGACTACCACTCTCTGGCTTCTCTCCCTAAGCCAGTTTGCAACCCACCTCACTACTCTATTGTCTAGACCACACCTCCTCAACTTAGCTGTGAGGATGCTGTGGGAGACTGTGTCAAAGGCTTTACTGAAGTCAAGGTAGACCACGTCCACCGCTCTGCCATCATCCATCCACCTTGTTACGTTCTCATAAAAGGCTATGAGGTTGGTCAAGCATGACCTACCCTTGGTAAAGCCATGCTGACTGCCCCTAATAACCCTCTTATCCTTGATATGCCTTGAGATGGCACCAAGAACAAGCTGTTCCATTACTTTCCCAGGGACAGAGGTGAGGCTGACCAGTCTATAATTACCCGGGTCCTCCTTCTTGCCCTTTTTGAAGACTGGAGTGACATTTGCTTTCCTCCAATCCTCGGGCACCTCTCCCGTTTCCCAAGACTTGGCAAAGATGATGGAGAGCGGTCCAGCAACGACTTCAGCCAGCTCCCTCAGCACCCACGGATGCATCCCATCTGGACGCATGGATTTATGAATGTCCAGACTATTTAATTGCTCCCTAACCCAGTCCTCATCGACTAAAGCAAACTCCTCCATTGACCTGGCTTCATCTGGGGTCTCAGGGGTACGGGGCTCCCCAGGACAGCCTCCAGCAGAGTAGACAGAGACAAAGAAGGCATTCAGTAATTCTGCCTTCTCTGTATCTTCTGCCACCAGGGCACCCACCCCATTCATCAGTGGGCCTACATTGCCTCTGGTATTAGTTTTATCTGCTATGTATTTGAAAAAGTTCTTTTTGCTGTCCGTGACCCCTCTCGCCAGCTGTAATTCTAAGGAGGCCTTGGCTACCCTAGCTGCCTTCCTACATCCTCTAACAGCAGCCTTATATTCCTCCCAAGTGGCCAGCCCCTGCTTCCATGACCTGTAAACTCTCCTCTTCTGCTTGAGCAGGCATAGAAACCATACAGTATTATAAAGTGTCTTCACTTCTCAGTGGCACTGTATGTTGTGTCCAGGGACTCTCTATTTTAGAATGTCTGAAATCCAGTAGCCACATTTTATGTCTAAAGAGACAGTTTTTTTAGTATTTGTAGGTATTGTAAGCTTTCTAGGGTTAACTGTATAGCAAAGCAGCTTTTATTTTGACAGTGACAGAACAGCAATTGCATCTTTTCTCCTGCCTTCCCCAAACAAACAGTCACTGACCATTTTAAAAATATGTGCTCAAGACTGCTGTGCTTAACCACCACACTGTTGTTGTCTCCACTTCTGTTGTTTTCAGGCATAGTCCTAAACTCCATATTGTTGTCTGGCATTGCCCTCAAGTTTTGTGATTTGCAATTTTGTCACCTCTGGTCCTACTGAGTCTTTGTTGCTTGCATATGCTCTCGTACAAGAGATAAGTTCCCAAAGAGTGGTACATAAAGCATATTAAAGTAGAATAAAGCAGCATTTTGAATAAGTTTCCCATTCCAGTGAATGCTGATAGTGCTGTGCACAGGTTTAGAAACTGGTTCATGTAAACACAAGTATGTAGACATAAGCATCTGATGGTTGTTATATTGCTATCTGTCAGAAGCAAAGTCAGTGAACTTACAGGCCAATACCCCAAGCTTAAAGAAATGGGTGGTGGGGAAGGGGAACTGCAGGGGGGTGCGGGTGTCAAGCTGGAAAAAAAGCAGAAGCATGCTCCATTTAAGGAGGACTGGAGAGCTACAGTACATATGGGTCAGTAGGTCAGTAGCAAAGTTATTAGTTGCAAAAACAGGATTCTGAAATGGACAAAGAAAAATTGTACTCATCCAAGCAACAAACTGCTACTTTCTAAAGTTGACACTCTCAACTATAGTGGTAACAAAACCAAAAATTTAGCACACTCATGGTTTAAAAAAAGGAAATTAAAAAAAACCCCAACACATCCCACATTCTTTTTTCTCCTTCCACCCCTCAAAAGAGAAAGATTTAATAGTATAGAGAAGGTGGTGGGAAGAAGAAGAGAAAGTCCTATTGATAAGCTAGGGGAGATGCCTCAAGATTTAAGTAGCAAGAGTTTTAACAGTCAAAACAACTCCACCTGTTAAGCAACACAAAAAAAATTAAAAAAAAAAAAAAGAATAATTTAACTACTTATGATTTGGTTACACACAGTAGGGATGTATCATTTACTTTTTAAAAAAATCCAACTAAATATTGACTACTTCAATCTTTTTTCTGCAAAACTTCAACCCTTGTTCTAAAAAAGAGGCTGTCCCTTGTATAGAAGACTACTCGGCACTGGTGAGACCACATCTGAGTACCGTGGCCAGTTCTGGGCTCCTCTGTACGAGACACACTGAAGAAAATCCAACCAAGTCCAGTGAATCATCCACAAAGATGAATAAGGGACAGGAACATCTCATGAGGAAAGGCTGAGAGAATTGGCACTGTTCAAGCCAGGGACTCCGACAACACTTTTTTACTGTGAGGGTGACTCAGCACTGGCCCAGGTTGCTCAGGGAGGTTGTGGCACGTCCATTCTTGGAAACATTTGAAAGCCATCTGGACATGGTCCTGGGTAACTCATGGTGGCACAGAGTAGAACTAAACCACACACCAGAATTGATTTCATCCAGAATCAGAAAGAGACAAGCACAAATTTTAAAGGGAAAAATATATTTCTAAAATCAACAATGAAGCGCTTTTTCCTCCAGTCTCACAATTCTAGTGCTAGAAGAGAGATTTACAAAATGTTTAAGACAAGCCTGAGAATTTAAATTCACAGACTTAGGAAAAACAGTTGTTTTACATAATGTCTCAGTTTCCCCCCCACTACCAGCTAAAACAGCCGTGTCCTGAAAATGATAAGTGATTACTTATACTAATAACTAATCTTCTGCCCCTCCTCATCCACAAGTGCAAACAGAGTCAGTCTAAAGCAACTACCCTCAACTGAACTTGGAAACTGTTATTTCTATTATAATAAATACTTCTATTATAATATTTCTATTTCAAACCTTAAGAAAGGTTCTTCTTGGAAGTTTTCCTAGATTTTAGGTCTATGCTACTCCATCTATGTAAAAGGTATTAACTTTCACCACAGAACATATGCCACTTGTCTTTATGCCATATAGCTACAATTATGTTACAACACAAAGTATTTTCAGAGGAATTCAAAGCATGGAATTTTTCTTGTTGTTATTCCTTTCGTCCCCGCTATTTGATCAATGTTTATCACACTGTTTGCTGCTCTTATTCTTGGTGAAATCTAATGCTAATCAGTTATGAGACCTTTAAACTTTTCTGGAGTTCTCCAAAAAGCTTTATTATTTTTCATTTCTACTGCGTATACAAATCACAGAATCACAGTATGGTTGTGGTTGGAAAGGACCTCTGGAGATCATCCAGTCCTGCTAAAGCAGGTTCACCTAGAACACATTACACAGGAACACATCCAGGAAAGTTTTGAGCATATCCAGAGAAGGAGACTCCACAACCTCTCTGGGCAGCCTGTTCCAGTGCTCTGGCACCATCAAAGTAAAGAAGTTTCTCCTCATATTCAGATGGAACTTCCCATGTTTCAGTTTGTGCCCATTCCCTCTTAGCCTGCTGCTGGGCACCACTGAAGAGAGTCTGGCCCCATCTTCCTCACACCACTCCTTAAAATATTTACAAGCATGGGTAACATCCCCTTTCAGCCTTCTCTTCTCCAGGCCAAATTGTCCCAGATCTCTCAGCCTTTCCTTTTAAGAAAGATGTTGAAGTCCCCTAATCATCTTTGTAGATAACAGGTAATACACTTAATCCATTAAAATTGTCCAGGCTCCAAAAGAAAGAGATTAGGTTTTGCTGTTTGTGGTAAGTTTGTTATTGTTGTTGGGTGTTTTGAGGGTTTTTTGGTTGGTTGGTTGTTTTTTGGTTTTTGCTTTGTTGTTGTTTTTTTTTTTTTTCCCTGCCCAGCCAGTCATAGCCTGTTAATACAGTTATTTTTCTTGCAGTAATTTACTTTATCATAAAAGACTTATATTCTACAGGTATTACATTAACAATACAAAATTACTGCACTTAAATTGGAGACCTAACAAGGGTCATGCCTACAGCTGTAATACTCTGCATCCTAGCTAGAAGCAATATTTTACTCTAATACTATAAACATCAAAATAGACATGCAAGAGAAGAAACCGAACTTCAGAGGCAGCACATGAAAATGCTAAAATAGTTTCAATCCACATATGCAAGACAAGGTTCATAACTACTGGCAATTTATCTTCTTAGACCAACTAGTATAATAATAATAAAAAAAAAAAAGGTTTTGAGCACCTGGTCTTTCTTCAGATTTGAAGTAAAAGCAGGTTATTTCAAAATCAAATGAGTTCAAAACAATTGCTTTAATTTTTGTTAGATCATCTCTAGAAAAAAAAAAAAAAGATACTTGGAATGAATCTTTGCCGGAAGAGAAAAGGAGAAAGTGGAATAAATTAGTTATCTCTAGCAGAAGAAAACAGCTCCTCCTTATAGTGAGCTGTTAAGAGAGACGTAGTAATGAACCATAAAAATATCATCTTTATCATGTCTGTAATTTTTTGCATCTAACAAGAATAACACATTTCACTTCCCAGAGTTGGCTTTGGAAAAATGTTTGTAGTTCTCCCTTGAGAATCACAACAAACATGACAAACAGCAATTGCCTCCACAGGCAGTTTTGCATTATTGTCCTTTATCAGTTCTCTGAGAGTTCATTTTGATACACAAGCATTTTCTAGTTTTTCCCATGTGGGACAGTGGGATCCTGGCTGGAATATGTCACATTCTGTGAAGTACAAATGTAGAATCTTGGGATTCTAATATTTCTGCTGCAATGTTTATTACAGCGGGGATGAATTAACTGGTTTTATGTTTAATGTTTAGACATATATTTTAGTGCCTTACTGCATCTGACCCTCAGTTAAAACTACAACAAAGTGACAAAAGTGCGATTTCAAGGAGATGCTTAAGCAAAAAGTCCAGTAAGTGAACCAAGTTTGAGATGTTCTAAATACAAAGTGCATATTGAAAGAATGCTAACCTGTTTATTGACTTCAGCCATTGACAGTTGTAACGCCATTAACATGCAGTCTGCTCCACATACAGTAGTCCTGTCAGAGTTTGAAAATAAAGGCCACTGTCTTCTGAAACACTTGATCAAGTTTAGAATTTTTTGCTGAAAAGCAATCATTGTCTAGAATAGAAAACAGAAATAATTAAGAGAAACAGAAGTGAATATAACTAAGCAAGATCCTACACACATCTTTACCTTCCAATAAACTGTACAAATCCTCTTGTATCTTCTTGCAGATCAAGTTCCCAGAATAAACTCTTCCCACTAAACTGAAAGGCTGTTGTGACTCACCTCACTGTGACAGAGCCACTGTGAAGAAAAGGGGCTAGAAGTGCTTACATACGATGTGTCCTCACAATGCCCTTACATTATATCAACATAAAAGATTAAGTGTTATCACAAATATCACAGTCTCTGAGAACAGCCAGTCTGAATACCCCAAAGAGTGTCTTCCGTACTACCTATATTTCCTATATATTCGGACCAGCGTCTATCAGAATGTTTTAAACCTGGCAACAAGGAACTTCCTATCTATCTAGGTCGGGGTATTTTTGTCTTTGTTTGTTTTCCATTACATAAGTCACTATCTTCCCTATTTCCTTTGGCAACGAGTTTCAGTATCAGTTTTGAATTTGACTGCTTCATGCTCTAGTGTTTTTCACCTTCTTGCATTTGTCAAGACACAGGTATACAGCATGGTAGAGATGAGGGGAAAAGAGGAGACACCAGGTAACAAACAAGACTGTAACTGTGACTGCAATTACTTACTCCCCAAAACGTTTGAAGGGGACAACCTATTTTATTATTTTACATTGACTTGAACTAAACACGAGGGCCATAGAGGATGAAACAGGTGGGGCAGCTGCAAGTCAGTGTGGGGTAGCCAAAAATCCCTCCGGAGGAGTTTCTGTGTCTCCCCCGACTCTGAGAGGTTTCCAAGGGACAAGACCAGACACCCGGGGCGAGCGCCTAGCGTAACAGCCCGAACGAGCCAAAAAACTTGAGAAAGGATCTCCAAATCCTAAACCCGACACCACCACCCCTGCCCCGCTCCCCCAGCTAAGAACCCCGGCTGTGGCCGCCTCGGGGTGCCCCCTCCCTACCGCCCAGCCTTGCGCAGCTCCCCCCAGCCCCTTAGGTACAAGGCGAGGCCACCGCCTCTCCCGGAGGAGGACCGGAGCCTCGACACCCACCGGGTCCTGCTCCCCCAGCAGGGATACCTGCGTGCTCAGGAAGGCACAACTGCCCGCACCGCGAGTTGGTTGGAACTTGGCGCTGCCCTCACCGGCGGTTTAAATTTAAATCCCCCGCAGCGGCCCAATGAGAGCGGGGGAGCTGCTGCCCCGGAAGCACAGGGTTGCTGCTCCCGGGGTGGGAGGTGCCGCTGCTGCTCACGCTCGCTGTTGGCGGGAGAGGTGCCGGTGGGTGATTTGGGGCCGCTGAAGTGGTTGTATAGTGGGGGTCTAGCGGGGGAGGGATGTCCCGGGGTGGGGAACTCGGAGGTTCGACTGGTCAGACCCAGGAGCCGGGGCGGCTCAGCCGCTGTGTGGACGACCCCGGGCCCTCGCCTTTTCCCAAGGCCTGTAGCGCTGTGGGACATGCGGGGCCTCCGGCAGCCGCGCTCGGGAGCTCAAGCCAGGCCCTGAAGGGAAAAGGAGGGAGTACGAGGTCGGGGGGGGAGAGGGAAGAAGGGAGGTCGCGGACACGCACAGGGCTCAGCTGCCCGAATTGTGTTTCCTAAAGGAAAAGGAAACTGATGGCATTCTTGGTGGTGTCACTTAAGGCTAACCTGATCTAGGTGTTCCTGCTCCGGCAGGGGGATTGGACTAGATGATCTTTCGAGGTCCCTTCCAATCCCTAACATTCTGTGATTCTGTGGTGGCCTGGGTTTGTGAGAAGCCTACAAGGAAGTAAACTACGGATAGGGTTAAAATTTATATTTGTCCTTAGGAGCCTAGCCATACAAGTTGTATGGCTAAAGTATTTATGTTAATGTGATGGCTTGTAGTATTAACTAATAAATAAATTCTGCAAATACAGAGAGCCTCTTTGGGTCTCAGTGATACCTGTGCCAAACCTGGGTGGCTCCCAAGTGAAATATGCAGTCTTGAGTGCTGAGACATTTAGATTGTTGGCACAGCAAAATCTGTCAGCAGTCTGAAATTTAAAGCTGTTCCTTTTTTCCATTTGGTGTGTAATCAAAGGTCTAAATTCACAAAAAAAGGCTTAAACTAGTGGCAAATCTGTCCTGGCACTAAAAGGAGCGATTCTGAAATCAGTTATGGATCTTGGCCTATTGTGCTGATGCACGGTTGAATACAATAAAGTGCAAGTTCTTTGGTACACAGAGGTATAGGTGCTCTGTCTACAGTTGGGGTGGCTTAAGTTATGAAACCATCTTTAAATATTATGTGTGACAGTATTCTCATTTAGAGTTTTGAAGGCTTGATTAATTGTGCTTTTTGTTAGACACAAACAGTCTTTAAAAAGTACAGAAGAAAAGCGAATTTGAAGGTAGTAAAGTATCGTTTCTTGTCATTTGGTTGAAAATTTAAAGATTCTGTATGTGACTTTTGGTATTTACAATTACTTAATTTATTGTCTTGGTGTTGGGTTGCCAACTGTAGCACAGAATCTGCAGTTATTGCTGAAGCATGTGGAGACAGTTTTGAATGTATGTTAATTAAATTAGTTAATCTTTTGATTGGTGAAGCTACATGCTACATCTAAAAATAATGAACTTAAGTGCAGCTTTTGTGTTCTTAAATGTGATGTTACAGGAAGTTTTGATTTGTTGTACTGCAAATACGTTTTACATTTTTTCCTCATGCAAATGAGTAATGCATGCTTTTTAAAACTTTCTGTGTAGGAATGTAGATTTTAATCCTGGAGAAGACATCGCTTCTATGATACCTTGACTTAGTCCACTGAAAATGAAACAAGATTCTACTAGAAACACTGCTTACACTGTGGATTGTGAAGATTATGTGCATGTGGTAAAATTCAATCCGTTTGATAGTGGAGATGCATGTTCCCTCATTGCATATGGTGGCAATAATTATGTAGTTGTTGGGACGTGCAAATTTCAGGTTAGTTTGTGTTATTGTTGATTTTAGTAGTTTTCCTGAAACTTACTTTTCCAGCACCTCTACTGAACAAAGACTGTGGTCTCTTTCCTGTTTCCTCCCCTCCTCACCTAAGCAGGGGAGGGCTTTGCTTGTTTATTACATTAACAAGTCTGGGATATTTGTTCTTAAAGAAAATACATATATAAGTGTATATATGTAAAATACACATTGATATAAATTACTGTCCTGCTGGTATAAAGTTCCTTTTTAATAGAATCATAGAATAGTTTGGGTTGGAAAGGACCTTAGAGATCATCTGGTTCCGACATCTCTGCCATGGGCAGAGACACCTTCCACTAGACCAGGTTGCTCAAAGCGCCATTCCACCTGACTTGGGAACACTTCCAGGGATGGGGCATTCACAGCTTCTCCAGGCAGCCTGTTCCAGTGCCTCAACACCCTCACAGTAAAGAATTTCTCCCTAATATCTAATTAAAACCTACAGTCTTTTAGTTCAAAACTGTTACTGTTTTAGTTCAAAACTCTGTTGTCACTGTAATCCCTGAATAGAATGCAAACAAAACAGGAGTGCTCTGCCAGAAAAGTATCCTGTTTTAGTATCTTTTGCTAATGTTGGTGACTGCTATCTGAGAACTCCAGTGCACAACTTTGGAAATATATGACTTAATATTTACTGTACATTGTTCTTTATCGTCACAGGGTAATTGGCTCTTTTTTTGCTCGGTTATATTTTGTTCATATTTTGTACATTTGTTATCTAGATTAAATTATCTTCTAAAGCTTTTGGCTAGCCTGCAAAACAACAAAGATTACAACTGCTTTCAGCTTTACAGCTAAACTACCTGTGTTAATTTCATAGATATTTATTTTAAGGAAGGACTGTATAAATAATGACGTAACTTTTTTTTTTTTTTGCTTTCCCAATCATTTTATGGGATCTCTCTCATAGACTGTTAGAAACAGTAAAATATGTTTTCTTACCTTGAAATATTGTAGACTAATTCTATTATGAAAGTTTTTAAAATGTAAAATACTGTCTACTCTATATTTTTATACTGTAAACAATTTTTTTATTAGCTTTTTTTTGCTTAGATGCTTAAAAATCAATAGACGACAACTGTTATCTTTCCAATCTATTTTCAGGTTTTTTTCTTAACTCACTTGTCTATGATACAGTATTATTTTTGTACTTTATCTAATATGAATAGCAGCATAACTGGTCTTATCATTCCCCAGGGTATTCTTGTTGGAAATTTTCTGAAAAGCACCTAGCACTAACCATAAAAACCATTGTCATTTCTGTTGCCCTCTATCTTGTTTCTGGTGTAGGCCTTGAAATGAAACTAATGAAAATTCTAACAACCACTGCTACAAGGTAGTTTTTCTATAGTTTTCATATCCTGCCTTCTACATGTGGAGTCATTGAGTATTTCAGAGTAGGGGAAGAAACTGCTAATCTTACTCCTTGCTTACAGAAGCATTAAAAAACTAATTTCTTCCTAGCCTCTACATTATGCAAAGGCCATACATAAAGGTTCTTCACCTTAAAACAGAACCGTGACATAAAGAAAATTTTGTAGCAATATCCTTTGATGTGCTCCATTAAATGTGTTGAAAACTTTTAGATAGAGGTCAAGAAATTGACTAAGACCAAAACCCCAGCTCTTGTTTCATTTTTCCCACCATCCAGTGTGCTCAGCAGTGGGAAGAATAGACCAGCTAGTAATTTTGGTCGTATTTAGAGGATGGAGGATACCTCTCTAGCTCCTGCTGATTGAAGAATGTTGTTCTGGAAGTGCTAGCATTTTTCCATAGTGTAAAAACGACTTGGAGAAAAGATAGCTTAACTGACGTGCCTGCTTTTGTTCCTATTGTTTCCTGAGATTGCAGTGTGTACTTACTTACCATGCTGTTGTAAGTGGGTTTAGTTATATCTGTGAATATATTACTTGTACGAAGAATGGGCTTAGCATCTTTGTATCTCGGTTCTGATTTCTGTGCTCTGCATTGGCCTCTGGCTTGAAACTGCAATCATTTCATGTATTTTTAAGTACTTATATATTTTAAGTTAATACTTTTTTTGTGTTCCAGGTTTTCACTTTGAGGGTGTTACAATCTAAAAAGATCCCACATACGTGTAATTTTGAAAGCTTTTCGATTTCTTATAAATCAGAATTGTTAGAAGTCATCAAGGTAATGTTCTGGATTAGCTAACTACAGTATTTCTACAGGAGGAGGATGCAGAAGTGGAAGGTATACAGTATAAGACACTAAGAACATTTCACCATGGAATCAGAGTTGATGCCATAGCATGGAGTCCAGAAACTAGACTTGATGCTTTACCTCCCCAGATAAGGTATTTATAATAAATTAGTACAATGGATCCTTGTAGTTTATCTGTATCCCCTAATTCCTTAATACTGGACTAAGTTTAAAGCTTATGGATAGAGTCTAACTCTTTAGAAATCACATTTCAGTAGTACAACTTTTCATTCTTAGAGTATATTTCTGGTCGTTCTGCTTGTGGCCCTTGCCCCTCCCACCAGTGAACTAGCAGTAAATATTTTTTTTTCCTTATTCATTATTTTAATGGACCTAAAATGTAGTTAATTCTTTCTGTGTACATCTGTGAAGAACTTTATTAAGAATAAGACTGTTGTAATGTCCTGCTTTATAAAGCCACCTGTAATGGTCTGCATAGTATGGGCTGTGTTTAGGAGTAGGTCAGATGATATTTGTGCAACTCATTGAGGTTTAAATCTAGAAAAATAGTTACCTATAAAATATGCACGTAAGAATTAAAATGTTCTCAATAGCTTGTAAGCCTCTTCAAAATTATGATGGATACTCAGTGCTGCATTTTTATACAGTCTTTTGTTTAGTATATATTAGAAATTGCTTTATGAATTTATGTTTCCGTATTTTAGAACACTAATAATGAGGGTTCTTTTTTGTGGTCTACCACTTGAATTCTTCCAAGGAAAGTTTCAATGGCATGTTTGAGAGATATTTCAGGTAATTGAGAGGTGTTTCAGATTTAGCTTTGTAAAATATCTTGTGTTTCTTTCCATGAAAAAGTGTTCTCAGCAGTTAAAACACTATTTTATAGATAAGTTCCAATTATAATTGTGCTTGTTGCCAAAGGAGAAAAGTTGAGACAGAAGCTTTTGATTTATTTTATTTTTTTTTTCAAAATACGAATTTTCCTTCGCATGTCACTTTGCAGGTTTAAGCTGAAGGGAAACTGTTAAAAAGTCAAATATTGCAGTATTAATCAAAAGGCTTTTCTTTGGGTGCAGGTTTTGCACTGCGGCTTCTGATAGGAAGATAAGGCTCTTTACTTCAGACCTGCAGGACAAGAATGAATTTAAGGTAAGGGTAACTAAGTTGGTTTTTTTTTTAAAATTATTTAGTCTTTAGTGAAGTCTTATCTTTAACTGCCCTTCTATATAATTTTGCTTAGTGTGCTGTGAGACAGAACAGTAAACTGTGACAGATCCTAAATCCATTGCCATTGTATTCTTTATACCTTTCTGTCTTTCAAGTGGGACTAACACTAATTATCTGCTACGTGATCTTTTGATTTAAAAGTATTTATGTAACAATCTAACCAAATTGAAGAAAAGCAAGTAGAGGCTTATGCATCATCTAAAATGTACTCATAAATGGAATGTTCTACAGGTGAATTTCAACTACCATGTTGGATATGTTCCTTTGTATAGAGACCTGTAAAATTTTATATGGTGTTGGTTATTGGACTCCTCTATAAGAAAAGCACATTTAATAGTTTCTTTTTCATGGAGAACCGGAAGGTGCAATTCAACTCTTTCAAACAGTAGAAAATTTCAAGAAAGAATACTGAATTTAGTACATAACTGCAGACAGGTACACTAAATATGCCCATAGGCTGTCACTTGTTTATTTCTAAGATAGAAACCTAGGAAATGTTTACTTCAAAGCAAATGTCTACTTCAAGTACAATTTCACTTCCCCTTCTTCCAGTAAAGATGGTAGTGTTCTTGTTCAGTGATATAAAAGAAGCCAGGTATAAATACTTTCATTACTTTATAAGCTGAATGTTGGTTTTCTGGAGATTGCTTTTGTTTGCAAGACATGTCAACTCCTATGTCACTTGGATGTGTACATACATTTCAAAATTCTTCCTTTGAAACAGTGTCCTAGTCCAAATAGTAATATTAATTAGATATTTGTGCTAACCAGTTTGAATCTGTTTTGTTGAAGTCCTCATCCAAGAATAAGCAAGGCTAATTAATACTAAAAAATCAGAGGAGGAAGTCCCTTCTTTTTTAGGGCTTTGAAATATGATAATGCCTCTTTTGGTTAGTGTTGTGTATTGAGCATAAAGGAGAAAATAATGGACTTTCATTTGTGGTTTGGTAATTTGTGTTAGTAAGACAACTATATTTGTCACAAAGAAATTAAGTGAATTGCAGATGTCACTTATGTGGCCATACTGATAATGGAATAGATAAAGGCATGGCATAAGAAGATGGCTATTACTTAAAAAAGGAATGTCTTTTCTTTAAAGAAAATAATTTTGTGTTACTTCATACATGCATACACCCTAAATTTCCTTCTTTCATGTTTGGTCATCTCAAATGGCTTTGTCATCCAGGCAGTGGGATAACTGACAGTTAAAATCAACTTGGGTGGCGCTTCTGACACAGTATTTCTAAAAGTTCTTAATTCTGTTTGCTTGTGAGTTGATGTCTGTCATTCCGTATTAAAGGTATCTATTTATATGATATCTGACAGTTTTATGATATTGAAGACAACAGGCTTTAATGTTAAGTTGTGAAATAAATATTCTAATTTTTAGCAGAACATAAAATTACTTATTAATTATGAATGTCTACTGCAATTAGAGAAATTTATAGAACTGTTTTAAGCTTGCAGAAGAAAGGGAATGGATGAAACCATAATAAGTGTAGATGACAAAGGGTTAATAAGTGGAAATAATTAAACACATGGATGAACCTGGTACTACAGGCTCTATTCAGCTAAATTAATCATCTACGTTCTATTTTTTTATTTATTTTGGGTTAACAAGGGACCTGATGGACTGTCTGCTAAAATCAGTAAGTCCCTTGGCTTCAGTGAACACTGGTTGAAGCCATAGATGAGTGTTTTTCTACCATGTTTAAAAAATATGTAAGCTGTTGATTATGTTTAGTGGAGGTTAATTGATGGTCAACAATTTTATGTGTTTTTGCCAAAAAAATGAATGTGGCAGCTGAGGTAGTTCATAACTTTCATACCTCCTCCCATCCCTACATCATCTGGTCCTTAGCAAAAGGGCCTTCTAAACCTTCCAGAGTTGACTTCATGTCTGCAGCAGGTTTCAGACTCTCCACATTGGTGTGGGATGATGTGGGATACAGCCCAGGAATTATCAATGGGATCTGCCACTTTGCTCCTTAGGAACTAATTGCTTCCAGAGAAATAATCAGTCTTATAACCTCACACAAACACACCTTGGATAATTCATGAGCTTAAACTTTTAACATACAAGTTCAAATAAGCAAGTTTATTCTAATGAAAGGATTCTAGTAAGCTGTTTATTACTGAATTAGAACGAGATAATAACACACTTTTAAAATAACAATAATTTTGAATATACCAGATAAGATTGTTCTTTTCTAGCTTATTATCAATGCATGATCTATGTTACAACCAGAGAAGCAAAGGGGGCAACTCAGTAGCACGATCTGCTAAATGATGTTTTTTCAGAACATAGTTTCTCTGATGGGTTATTATTTTCCCAGTTCTGACAAGATTTTTTTTTCTGGTATCTGACCAACACCAATGAGACTTTAAAACATGCACTTCTAATTCAGGGGAATTTGTTACACAGTAGCTTTGACTGGATGCCTAGAAAGAAATTTGAAATGCCAAATTTACATTTCCATTAAGATAGCAATTATTTTTCATACAAAAAGTTCACTGGAGAACTGATTCATCTGCCCTTAGGACTTCTTTCTACACAGAATGCTCTGACTTGAAGTTATAAACTTCTGCTGCAAAAGCGTGTTCATAGCATAACATCAGAATAATTTTTTTATGATAGGTAGTGAGTATTAGAGACCACAGAGCAGTAATACAACACATGTTGCACATTAGAATGTGATATTTAGGCTGAACAGCCACAGCTGTAAGTACTAGAAGTATAGAAGGGATTTTGCCCCAGAAGGAAACGAGCAATTACCATATCTGAAATATTCAATGTCAGTTGATATGAATAAGCTCCTCCAGTGTCTAATGAAGACAGAAAGATCACAGAATTTGATTTTTTGTCAGCTGAAGAAATCGTGGATGCTTCTTCATTTTTGGCACTACAGAAGACTAAAGATTGTTTGGTGCTTATGTAATGCAAACAAGAAGTGTTGGCTTGAATTTACCAGTTTCTTATACCTGGATGATCATTATACTGTATACTTCTTTTAAAGAAAAAAAAAAAAAATCTGATTTAAAGTATTTGCAAAATCTCAAATGTTCACAAGTACTTGGAAGGCTATGCTGAGCTGGCTTTCAATAAAGTTTGATACAGTAATTTCTTAGTAACAGTCAATTGATACCTCAGAAAAGCTATTTCATAAACCTGAGGTTGAACTCACAAAGAACACATGGAAGACTTCAATCCATTGTACGGCTCGCACTTCACACATGAGATTTGCAGGAGAGGTACAAAATGTGCAAACAGAGCTGAAGGAAGTATGTGATTACCGTTAAAATGTAATCTCTGAACATTTTGTCTTTTATAGTAAACAATTAGGATGTGTTACTTCTGGAGGGGTAGAGAGAGTAACTTACTCCGTTTTCCCAGTGGAAAAACTGTCTTGATGTAATTATTAACAAGGAACTTGAAGCATACTGAGTTTTCCATTCCTTTGTCAACACAACTAATCCAAAATTTATGGGTTGAATCAAATCCAGAACACCAAACAAAAGGTAAAATATGACTGATGGTTCTTCATGAAATATTTTTCTTCTTTGGAGCTTTTCATTTGGAAACGAATTGTGGTTTCCTTCTCCTGCTTCAAATTTTGTTTAATAAAAAGCATATTTCATCAGAACTGTGGAAGTAAAATGAGGCAGGATATTTGAATTCAGAATGCTGAAAATTTTCAAAAGGCTTGGCATTCCTGTCTAAATAGTTTACCATCATCTTAGGATATCCACTAGGTTTCAATAAAATTATGAGCTATTGGAAAAAAATAAGTTGGCTGCTGAAAATGTTTCTGTATTGAATTGATGAGGCATTCGTAAAAGTTTTAAGAGAGGGGGAGAGGGGATTTAGTTATTGTGCATGCTTGAGAGTTGGGTTGTTGTTTTTCTTTTTTAAATCAGCTCTGCATTTGTTCCTCGGAATAACTGCACTTAGAGAAGAGAGAGTGTGTTTTCCTTTCAGAAAAAATGGAACTGGTTGTTTTCATTCAACCTTGTTTTCCTCTGCAATCTCTTCATGTCATGCTGTTATACAAAGGAGATTTTTATCTCCTTTTATGATACCTTGCTGGGCAAAGCAAGAGCAGCTGTGCCTTGAAACTTTATCAGTGGGACTGAAGGGGATGGAAGAGTAACAGATACATCATCTACACAAGGACATTTACCTGACTTAAAATTTTAAGGGAGATTTCTGTCAAAAAGAACATAGATATAGTTAATGAGAGAAAATACATTTAAATCCTCAGATGGAACAAACTGATATAACAAGCTACAGATTTTCTAGTGAGATCACAAATGACTTATTCATACCTAGCCCCCATGTAAATGCATTTGAATGTACTTTAAACTTTGACTGGACCCTAAAGGAGATGATTTCTACATACTTGCTTAATACTAAATGTGTTTTAAGTTCTTTCGCTTAAGTTTTCAAGGCTACTTTAAACCTCAAAAGATTACTAGTGTCTGTAGATAAATGCAAAACACGTAATAGAATTGAGGAAGAAAAAAAGTGTCTTGATATTATGGCCAAAATAGCTGAAAAGCCTTTGAAATAATATTTAACTTTTTAATTTTTACTAAAACTGGGATTTTGTTTTTATTCAGAAAAGCTATGCTGAGTTGGTTTGTGCTATAAATTATTCCCAATACTTTGAAATAAAAAGGTCATGATTGAGAAGCTTCAGGTGAGAACAATTACACAGTAACAAGGTTCCATTTGAAATGACATCATGCTTTCTGAAACAACTATGTTTGCTTTTGAGTGACAGTTCACATGTACATTCATCTCATGAATGCTCATATCCTATTATTAGAGAATGGACGATCTATTAATTCATAGTAAAAGAAGAGCATGCACTGTAACCCATTTTATATGCTGTTGTGCTGAAGAGGAAAGAAAGCAGAAAGCACAAAGCACTTTCTCTGTTCTTTTGAAATAGTTAATAGAAATTGTGCTTAATTACTAAGACATCGTATGGCTTGCCTGGTTTTGCTGTGCTGCTGTTCCTCATTTTTGGTTTTCTTAAAGTCTCCAGTGTGCATTGTCTTCTGTTTCATCTCCTTTCACTGAGTTTTTTCACTTTTTTTTTTTTCTGAAGGTAGCCTTTTGGTAGGCCATCTTCAGTGGATGTTTCCACTTGGGCAGTTTGTGTGCTGACTGCTTGGAAAATGGACATAAACTGGACATGTGGCTGGTTTATTGTTCCTTCAGTAAACAAAACTCTCTTGCTGCTTGCAGGAACCCCTAGTAAAAACTACTGTTCAGAGAAAAGATTTACAAATAGCAATCTGAGTTCTTTAAGATATGTAGATCATGCATACATTCACTTGCTGCTCATTCTCCTTTTTCTTTCTGGGATTTATTATTTTCTACCTTCAAAATTCAGTGATTAAAAGGAAGATAAAAAGTTCTGGTGCAGTTCACTGATCTCTGTCAAGCAAGGGCATCAAGTTGACCTCTGTGGTAACTACAAGGCATAACGGGGGTCTTTTCTCCTATGCTATGAATCTACACAGGAATTATTAATAGATATTTTAAAGAACTCCAGTTACTAATAAATATTCTTTTTACCTTCCATGTAAAGTGAGAGCTTTATCTTAACACTCACACATCTTCCTTTTAGTGGGTTTATTAAATCAATGAACTGATGGAACGATCTGAACTGAACTGATGAAACAAACAGCTCTAAAGTAAAAGTATTTTTTTTTTCTCGTTGACAGACATTTGACGGCCACTCAGATTATATTAATGATCTGGTGTTTGCTCCCAAAGATGGTCAGGAAGTTGCAAGTGTTAGTGATGATCACACCTGCAGGTATGCATTTTGTTCAAAACATTATTGAAATAGTAATGTTTGGCTTTTTCTGTGTAGGTATTCTTTATATGCTTGCATTTAGTAGTTTCTTTTTTCTGGACTTTCATAACCCACTAACAAGACTAGTCCACCAACATGGCAAGAAGTGGGCTTGTCTTGTTAACTGGGTTGTGGACTGACTTTTTGTTGTGACTTGTGGGTTATTTTTTTTTTTTGTTTTTCAAATAAACATTTTGAACTAAGTAGATACAATGTGAAGAAAGCTGTTCTGTCTTGGAATTACGTACACTATAATTTCCCCTGCTGGGACAGGAATAAAAGACATGAGAACAGGAGAGAGAAGATATGCATAGCTCAACACTGAACTGTACATACCCTCCATCCACTCTGTCATCAGATGAGTCAGGTTTAAAACCAGTATATAAATGCGAATTTATCTACTTATTCAAATGTATTAGCCTTGCTAGGAGGTGGGATTACGTAGCCTAAGGACAATGCCATATTAATACAGTCATACTGGCAGCTCATAATACCATTACTGTAGCTGTTTCAAACCCATGTGTTTAGTTATTTGTAACTGGAAGTAAAGGAGAAACATGGTTAAATATGTTGAAACACATTGGTTCACGTTTTGTAGTACAGGAGTTTTTCCTTGACAAAAGGTCCCCATCCTCCTCTTCTAGTAGTGCACATGAATCTGTAAAACTGCTATTCTTATTCACAGAATCACAGAATGTTAGGGATTGGAAGAGACCTCGAAAGGTCATCCAGTCTGATCCCCCTGCCGGAGCAGGAACACCTAGATGAGGTTACACAGGAATGCATCTAGGCGGGTTTTGAATGTCTCCAGAGTAGAAGACTCCACAACCTCCCTGGGCAGCCTGTTCCAGTGCTCTGTTACCCTCACTGAGAAGAAGTTTCTTCTCAAATTTAAGTGGAACCTCTTGTGTTCCAGTTTGAACCCATTACCCCTTGTCCTATCATTGGTTGTCACCTAGAAGAGCCTGGCTCCATCCTCATGACACTCGCCCTTTATATATTTGTAAACATTAATGAGGTCACCTCTCAGTCTCCTCTTCTCCAAGCTAAAGAGACCCAGCTCCCTCAGCCTTTTCTTATAAGGGAGGTGCTCCACTCCCTTCATCATCTTTGTTGCCCTATTATTCCTCCAATGCAGCTCACAGTTGGAGAGATCAGGAGGGCAGCTATGTAGGCTTTGCAGGTTATTAAAGTAGCAGCAAGAGACTTGGGAAAGTCTCTTAGTCATAGCTGTGGTAACTCCAAACTTGTCTCAGTTAAGGAACTGTTTGTGTTTTTTTCTCTGATTACATAAATTATATATTTGCTCTTTGACGTTACCACCATAACAATTCTTATATGAATGAGGAGGTAGTAATCAGGATTAAAAAAACAAAAAACAACAACAACTTATTTTTCACTTAAGGCATCTTCTACCTGCTAAGAGAGAAGGGTATAGCTCTTAGAATTATTACTCTGTGTATGAGATTTTTGTAAAGGTTAGGTCATCAGTTGGTACAAATCAGAGTCGAGTAGCTTTAGTTGGTCTACTCTGTCATACATAAATGGAAAATCTAAGAGGCCTATGATTTTAATACCCCTGGAGAATTCAGAAATACTCCTTTGACGAGTAGGCAGATTTTTCATAGACACCCTATCCATATTCCCAATAAAATCATTAGGAATGAATAGTGGAAATATATGACTTATTCATAGCTTGTTTTGATTTATTTCCTATCCTTGATTTCTTCATTAAATCTAAACTAATATTGGACTTACTCAGCAAAGAACTGTTTGAATGTGTGACCTTTTTTGTTTATTTTATGAAATGCTCAGTGTTTCTGGGATGGAAGAGAATTCTTTTAAAATTAGTAGTCTAACTGATACTAAATTAAATGAAATAAAAATGATATAATTAAGGTATACTATCAGGATTTCAACTTAGTAACTCTGAAAGATATTTTATGCAGTAAACCATAAAGTCTTTGGTTAAAAGCCATGGGAAATAAGTAGGATTTTTTTTGGCTACTCGATTTCTTATTTTTTCCATTCATGCATGTGGAGCATGAAGACTTTTTTTATTGAATTTAAAGGTTACCCTTTCAAAACTAATGGAAAATGCATTCCCCGGGACTTACTAAAATCATTCCTTACTTACTCTGTAATTTGTTTCAGCAGTAATGTAAGAAGGGGAATAATTTTTCTGTCTGTACTGCGTTTCTATCCTGAAATTGTTCTCAGGATACATCATCTGTTAATACCTTTAGAATAAAGTTCTAGAACAATTAGTACAAGAACATGAAGTTTTGAGTATTTGGGTGTTTTGTTAGAGTTGCACTTCTAAATCTCAATAATGTTTTAATACAAGGCCTCAGTGGGTACAGAATATATACAAACAGATGTACTAAGTTTAGCAGACATCTCTAATGCACCCAAATTCTCAGGTTTCATGCAAGAAGCTGCTGAAAAAGTGGTATCTCAGAGCTGAGTTCAGTCATTGTGGTTGGAAGACAGAGAATGTATGTCAGATACTGGTTGAAGAGGCTGTGGTGGTATATTCAGTGTTCTTACCTTTGAATTCTTGTTTCTTGCAGTCTTTGTTGGCCTTGTTCTCAAACACAAGACTTTTTCAAAGCTGTGAAGGAGAATTAAATTAAAAATACTCTTGCATAAAAGTTATTGCAGTAGCCATCTATGTTATGTAGTTGTGAATGTGTTGGGTGCATTCATAGACAAGGGAAGAGGTGTTGGCATGTAAATATGCTGTACACTTTAATACTCTTGTGTTTCTCTGCACTGAGAATGTCAAAACTACTATAACCTTAAAAAGAATGGCTTTTCTGAAAGAAGACACCTTGGGAAGAGTCTTAAAACCCAACATGTTGCAGTTATTTGCAACTGTATTTATATTAAAGATCAAAATTCATGTAACTAAAATTGCATTTGCAAAGTTGATTAGAAAATTCAAATCCTGGTTCCTAAGTATTGTATATTACTTCCTTCATTTTGTCCTAAGGATGGCTATGTTATAAGATGGATGAAGCTGTTCATAAGCATATAGGTAATTTGTATCTTTGGCTGGATATTGTAGTTTTCAAATTGTACTTATTTTGTGTGATAATTTATAGTAAATAATATTGATGAACTTGCAGGATAGTTTCCTGTGTTTAACTTTTTAACGCATTTCATCATTGCTTTACTCTTTCATAAAAAAATAGAAAATAAAATTATTTTTAAAGTTTGATTGCAAAATTTAAAGGAAGTGGTAAAAGAGTGGTGGAGAAAACAGCTAAAATTTGAATCAGTTTTTTTTATTTATAAGTCATATGTGTTAACATATGGAGTAAAATTGAAGTAAAAATAAATTAAAGTAAATGTGTGTGTGTGTGTGTGTGTGTGTGTGTGTGTGTTAAAAATAATAAAATTTAGGGTATTTATACATTTCTGCTAAAAGCCGAACTTGGTCATGGCAGAAAAGTAAATTACTTCTTGGATTTAATCGAACTGTTTTACTTCAAATCTATTTTTTTCTTCAGGATCTACCTTCCGTATGTCAGTGTCAAAATTTTGTGTAATGTCTAGGTGTAATTAACATAGTTTGCTTATCCGTTTCTTGGTGGCCTAAGAGCCTGTTTAAGAAATAAAAAAAAATTATGAGAGCTTTAAGTAATATTTAATTCTCTAACATTATAAGCATTATACACTACTTTGAACATTTGCATTATGCGTAGGAACACGTGTGTCCCATTTTGCTCATGAGAACTGAGTAACTCCCTCTGCACCACTCTTAAGAAAAAAAAAAATATATATACATATATATATATATTGCTGGCTTTTCACTATGATTTGGAAACACCATACACGGGGCTGGAGGGTTTCAGATGTACAAATCATTTTGGTTTGATAATTAATGAAGCCTCTGCAAGAACACAGGAAATGTTTGAAAAACAGCATGAGCTTAACAGACACCCCTCCACTGTTGGTAGTTTTTGACACTATCTGATGTTTCTTGAAGTATTTCATGCAAAATACCATCCTGGTAAAAACCACTAGTGTCATACGCATGCTAAAAATTAACCTGTGACTGTTAAAAGGTTAATTCAGTCGGGCTGATGACCACCTGATACTCCATCCTCATATTCAACTGAAATATCACTGACAGTGTGAGGCCCTTAATCATGGCAGTTTGGCAATTTCACCAGGTGCTGGATTATCTTGTACTTTAAAAAGCTGCAAATGACTCATCCATCTCTCTCCCTCCCGCTCTCTTTTTCATTACACCTTAAACTATATCATCTTCCTCTGGTTTGAGTGTATAATAGAAAAGAACGTACAGTTGACTTATCTTTTACTTGATCTGTGAATGTACTTGCTATTTGATTCCTTTCTGAGTTTTATTTGGTTACTTATGCTATGGCTCCTGTTGCTTCATAGAGAAGGACTTTGTGAATTTATCAGTCACTTGTCAAGTTCAGCCTTCTCTATTGCACATATCACAAATGCCAGTCCATCAGAAGGTTTGTTTTTCTCCCTGGACATTCGATATCACTGGAAACTAAATTAACTAGAGTCTCAAAATGTATTGTAGTGTTTAGTCTGGTTTTAGTGGTTTTTAATCTGTAGTGTATTTGTTTACATGGTACTATTATGTCTTGTGTAGGTTGTTTGCTAGACAATATGAAAGAAAGCCAATGGTAACACTTGTTTGTTTGTTTGTTCGGGTTTTTTTTGTCTTATGTTCTTTAATGTCTTGCCAGCGCTCCTTGCACTTGAGTCTTACCTTGTTAATTCAGTAAATATTTCAGTTTTAGCTATATTGAAAATATGCTATTATCACTATTTCCTGCCTCCAAAACTATGTTTTATTTGTGTCTTCCCATTTACAGTGCACTCAATTATGGATATTTGCCATTTTTTAAAAAAAAAGGTATCTTATTTCATGTTGTTCTATCTCCATCTGTTCATTGTAATAAAATTCCCCCATGCTGCTTCATATAGGAAATGTCATACCAAAATATTTGAAATTTCTGAGGTATGCTGATTACAGTTATAACTCTAGTTACGCATTATAATTGATGAGAATAAAGGACACTCTAGGATTATTTTTGACAGTCTAGTCTTTGACTTTGCACACTTTTTGTAGGCATCCCTCTATGTCCTCCTAAATGTAGTCTTACACAATTTCTGTCATACTTTACAGCTGCAATGTAAGTATTAACCAACAATTTTTGCTGCATTTCATAATCACTATGCGAGTATTAACCAGGCTCCTGTTACAGGATCCAGTGAGCTTAAAAAAAAAATTCTGAATCAAATGTTTGGAACATTATTTCAGTGTAGTCTTAAGTGTGGATGAATAGGCCTTTAGTTAGGAATTCTTCAAAATATGCGGATGAAATGGTAGCTATTTCCCGTGTGACGCATTATGACTTACGGTAAGGGTCACACAGTCCTACAACACATTCTAGTCTATAAATTCTTCTAAATACAAATCATTGCATTAGATTTGTTTAGCAATTACATTTTATTTTAGAAACTCACTGGCAGGATTGTAGTTGAGTTTCTCAGTAACAGTCATCCCATTGAAACATTTCATTTTATGTCTCCATTGAAAACAATAAGCTGATAACTCTAACAGCTCATTTTTCTTTGGTTGAAAGAATATGACTGAAGCTTCACATTTTTGCAAAAATACTGCTCAGTCTCTGGCTTTGTTTTAGATAACTTTGAGTAGCTGAGTAGTAGTAGTAGCATGTATTTCTTGGACTTACTTCTGAGTGAACATGTTCTGTAGTGCATGGTGGCAAAGAACGGTCAGTTGAGACACAGTGTCACAGTATGTTAGGGATTGGAAGGGACCTCAAAAGATCATCTAGTCCAGTCCCCCTGCTGGAGCAGGAACACCTAGATGAGGTTACACAGGGATGTGTCCAGGCGGGTTTTGAATGTCTCCAGAGAAGGAGACTCCACAACCCCCCTGGGCAGCCTGTTCCAGTGCTCTGGCACCCTAACTGTGAAGAAGTTTCTTCTCATATTTAAGTGGAACCTCCTGTGGTCCAGTTTGTACCCATTGCCCTTTGTCCTATCATTGTTTGTCACTGAGAAGAGCCTGGCTCTATCCTCGTGACACCCTTGAGACAGTACATGTGCAGCTTCTCTCCTACCTCTACCAACATTGCAGGGGATAATCAGAATTACATCCCACATTTACCAATGAAAAACAGATCAGTGCCTGCATATCCAAGTAGATATTACAAGAAGCTACTGGTCACATGGACTGTAGTGCCAAAATCCAAAATATTCTAATTACTAATTCTTTAATAACATTGACATTTCCTTTGACCACCAAAAGAAACTGTTGGACATGGGTGAGCTTTCTGAAAGAGTATTTACATGTTTACTCTATGAAAAAGGCTTTTATTTCATGGATCAAAATAACTGAAGTAAATGCTGTATAAGCACAAGTTTAGGAAGCTGTATGCACAGTCAGGAGATAGTGTAAGATGGCTGTGCCTGGTGGACTGGTGCTGGGCAGCACTGATGAATTTTCACTTTCTCCCCATGCAACCATTTCTGTGGCTTTTTTGGCACAGTGTGCTGAGCAGGGAGTTCTGCTACCTCATTCTGCTACAGCCTCTGCAGCAGTGAACTGTTAGTTGATCACTGCATTACCTGATTTATAAAAACTTAAATTCTTTATTTTGTCAGTAAAATAAATTACTAGAAATTAATATTACACCTTTTCTTCTGAACAGCTAGAAGGGATTTCTACATTTCCACTTCAGCCTTCTGTTCTTTCCTGTCCTACCTAGTATCCTCTTCAGATCTTTCATAACACACCTCCCTATGGAGCTGGCAGAAGACCTGAGACAAGGCCAGTGTTGGTTGTGGTCTCCACAGTGTTAACTAAGCTTTGCACTTCCATTTTCCTTTTCTCACATCTTGCTCCCCCAACTCCTTGTGCTCAGTGAGGAACTTCACTCTTCACCTTTGTTGTGTGATTTCTGTAACAGGAATCTCTCCTTTCTCCATAGCCCTCTAGGCTTTTCAGGGGTGACAGGATTTTCCTCACATGTAGAAGGGGTATTTAAGTTAGATAATATTTAAAACAAAACAAAATAACCCACACATATTGGGCATTTTTAAGAGTAGGTCAGACACTAATCGATGAGTACAAGTATAGTTGATCATGCTTTGTAGTTGGGAATGGTATCAGATGTCAAGGTTCATTCCAGCCCCCACCCCATTCACTAGAATTGTTGGAAAACTTACGGTGAAAGAATTCCCTTTTTTACTTCCATCTTCAGGGGATTGGAGAAATACCTGAAGGTTGCAATATGGGTTTGCACTTTTACTATTACAAATGATAAGTTTTATTCAGTTAGTATTTGGTTTTGCTCTCTAGTTAGAATTATTTAGAATTCAGAAAGTTAGAATATAGACTAAGAATCATCTCCATTGCAACAACACAGCTTTTCAGACATTCTAATGAATACTTGGCCAATTTTAATAAAAGTCCATTGTGTGATAAAATTACTGCACATATACAGTATGTCATTATCCATATTCATGTATGCAACATGAAGTTCTTCCAATGTAGTTTGAGTATCTTCATGCTTTGTGATAACTGTAGTTGTTTGTTTTGTTTGTTTAATCATAGGATGTGAGTGTCAAGAGAAATGTACAAATATCTCAACAATTTTCTTTAATGGCATTTGCAACTATGTATTTTGTGTTAGTTTAAATTTTGTGAGCACAGCAGTATATAGTTTTTCTGCCCTTAGTTACTTAAAAAACAATGAATTTACTGAGCAGATTACAGATTATTTTGAGGCTTTGCATTATTCAAACTTTGGCCCTTATACCAACTGTAGTTATTCAAACTTTTCTCCTTTAAATTTGTTGTGAAAGCTTTTTAAATATTGAGAAAAAAATACCCCAAGCACCATAACAAGTCTCTACAACAATGGTTGATAGGGTTAGGAGGAGAAGTAAAAGGGTGACACATTGCAGGTTACAAAAATAAGGCTGTATGGACATAAGTAGACACTAGTTTGCATTGGTAGTAAATCACGGTCATGTTAGTAAAGATTCAAGGGCTTTGAATGGGAGACAAAATGCTCAGTCTTTTTGGATGGATTTATGTGATAGGAATGTGGACAAAACTAGAGGGTTTTATTAGCATCTGTAGCTGATTTGGTCATGATTACTGAGTAATTGAGTAACTGAAATTCAGTTTGGCTAAATTTTTGGTATTTGCACATTTTTTTAGTCACAAAGAAATATTGAAAAGAGTTAATTGAACACATATGTAATTGTAAATTTCCATACCAGCATGGACTTGATGTGTTCAGACAAGGATCTATTTTGATATATACTGCCTGTTTTTTTCTTTTCAATACTATTATACGATCTTTGTTATCAATAAAGAAGAAACTATAAGAGAGCATTTATCCTTTTTTTCCTTGCTCCTGTATGGTTTGTTACTAACAATCTTACCATTCTTACAAAGTAAGAGATACAGTTTTGGCATTTTATAAATAACAAGAAAGCATAAATTTCTGTCTCCACACCTAGCAACTTCACTCACTTCAGGGAAGGAAACATGATGGCGTGCTCCTTTGGCCAAAATGATTCACTGTCTTCTGTTATATCATAATTTTCTCCCTGCACAGTAAATACACATGGAAAGTGTTGATTTGACTTGGACAAATCTACAAGGCAAAATTTTTGGCAGTAGAAGAAAGTATTGTATGTTTCTAAATTACCTAATCAAGTAGATATTTCATTTTTTAAGCAGTTGTCAGGTTTTTGTTTTGACTTTTTTTAATAAGGACACTGATCCTTCAAGATTAGAGACCCTGTGTTTTCCACAGAGAAAACAAATATTTGATCTGTTGTGGTTTGGCATAAGAAAACAACGTTGTTCATGAAATATATTTACTTTATTCCCATATATTTTGTCTAGACTTATGATGTATTATTTAAGAGTTTTTTGAAATCTCTTAAATATAAGGCTCTAAGCACCCTGGTGAGGTATAAACTGAAAAAGTCTGGAGGAAGTCAGCAAAAATCCTGTAGAATAAACAATAATAGTATGTAGCCACTCAACTAACTCAAAAGACCGGGCAGAACACTACTTAAAAAATTGGCTGTTTCTAAGGTTTTGCTTGTAGGGAGGAAAGATATATGTGTATGTGTATTTTTGGTATGAAAATGCATATAAATGCCATGCAGCCTTGTGGTTCAGATTGATGTTCACAACCGTGATGTCTTTGTCCTACAACTGAGCTACTGATTTTGTAGGAAAAGAGGCAGTTGAACAGTGGCCATGAGGTGAAATAGTCTCAGGTTTGGTTTTGTTGCATTTTATAAATGAAGTAGCTTCATGGCTCGTTAACACTCGAATCAAATGCATCCAAAGAAAACTTGCTCATCACCTAACCTAGTTTTGGTGTCTCAGCATACGCTTCTCTGTCAATCCATATTGACCAAATATTGATTTTTTTTATTTTCTTTTTTTTAAAATGCTTGATATCTACTGTATGTGCTTCTAAAGGAAAATATTAAAGTGGCACATAGAATTTATTATTTGAAAGCTTGCCAAGACCCTCTGTGGGTTAGTGTTATCTCTTCCGTAGATCCTTTTGTTTGCCTTAGCTTCATTTTTAGTTTCTTTTATTTCCATTAGTCAGTCTTGTTGTACAAGGAAAAATATTGAAATGTATATATTAGACAAACAAAATACGTTAGTATGTGGTCTTGCCCTTTACATGGTAATGTGCATGATTTACGTTGCTGGTATCAGCTGACCTTCCTGCTTTGTATCGTCCCACTGTTACTTATGGTATAGTACAAACGCTGTAGTGTCTTCTTATGAATAAAGTGGGAATGTATCATTTCAATTTCACATCTAAACAACTACATGTGTCAAATTATTTGGATATTGCTGTTTTAAACAGAGGCTCTGCCTAGTTTGTCAATGTAAAAATACATTATCTTCAACGCTGACCTCTTTTACTGACATCTTGAAGTGATAAAGCACAAACATTTAATTTGGTCACTTCCTTTATGAATGTATTGAGGCACTGAAAGTTAATGCATTTCCAGTCAAAGGGTCATAAATAGTTAAATACTTTGCCTTTTTTGTTTGTTTGTTTAGGGTCTGGGATTTGGAAGGAAATGAGAAGGCCCATTTTGTTTTGCGTTCTCCCGGAATGAGTGTTTGCTGGCATCCTGAGGAGGCTTTTAAGGTTGTGTTTTCCAGCTCTTTACCGTCACCACCTTTAAAATAACAGGAGGGTGGACTTATCTAATCTATGAATCTTTGATGCTGTGGAAAGATTGAAGTTTGGGGAGCTAGTGTACATTGTAACTGGATATTGGTTGGATCTGCTAATGTGAAGTCACTGTAAATGAATTCTCATTCTCGTAATTTTACCCTCAGTCACTCACTCCTCCCATCAGAAATATTCCTTCTTGATGACATGCATCAGCTGTTGCTGATAACTGTTCTGCTTATTCCATATTAACTTATAGTTACCAGAGAAAAGTTCAAGGTTTTCTCAGTTGTGGTAACACGGTTCACCAATAACATAGACTCTTATAAAGCATGCCAAGTTTTTAAAAGGATCCGTTTGAAGTTAGCAAGGGATTTTCTTGGTTTTGTTCTTGCTTCGAATATATGAAATCTGTGCTGAAAAATGAAAACAAATCAATAAACTGTGATTTTATACTTATCTGTTTATTGTACTGGGGAGGATTAACCAGCTGATATATACCAAAATATTCAGCTTCATTAATGGTCTAGTGCTTGCAGTTTTGGATTTATTATTTGGATTTATTATTCCAGTCAATAACTGCCTTAAGTAGCTACAAATAGTTGTTCAGATTACCACAAAAACACACACTTAAAACAGAGAAAAGCAGTCAAATAAGGTACCAAAATATTTACACAGCAATAGGGAAAAAGGATCTCTATTCTCACCAGACTTTCCACCAATATTGATATCCAGTCCTTACTAAGAAAACTAGGAAAACTGTTGATGCAGATGGTATCACAATTGAATGTGTTTGCTACTCTTTGCTATTGGGCAACTTAGTTAGCAACAAAATTACTATATTAACCTCAAAATATCGCAGTATTACACCAGTCTCACACATTAGTTTGTCTTTCCTTTTACCCTTATCAAAGAGCATGCACAGTTTGGGGTTGGTTTTTATTGTAAAGAAAAACCCCTTCAAAAAGCCAGTAACACCTGACAGACTGGTGGTTGCTGAACAGCTTATTGCATGTCAAAATGCTTACTGCATCATGTCTTTTAGTTTGCAGAAGAGCATGTTTTGTTGACAGCTCTTTTTCCAAACAAACTTTGATGTCATTGGAGTATTGTTTTTAATGCTTCTTTGCCTTCCTTATTTAATGTTTGTTACAATATGAGAACCATCATCTCCTCATGGAGAAATGCTCTTTCATCATTTAATCAGAAGGCTCTTTCTACAATACCTAATAAAGAACTGCTTGAATATATTACTTCAATAGAAAAAGTTTAGATAAAATGTGTTGCAAACTGTTACCGGATGAAGCAAGAAATGGTATATAAATTCAGTGTGTGTGAATCGGAATTCTATAATTACACTGATCAATACTGTTGTTTCCTTGTACAGCACTATGTCTGTCAGCCGGTTCTTTGTAGTCAGAATAGGCACTTTTTAATTTTGAAAGAATAACTTTCTGCTTTACAATTCTAAAAGCGCACTTGTGGTTAAGAATTGGTGCTTCTAAGTGTCAAAATTATATACAAAGATATCTAAAGATGTATATAGATAAAATGATGTAACCACTATGTATAAAAATATGACAGTAGTATAGATTAAAGTGCTTTTCATGTATTGGTGGAAGAGTGTTCAGGATGTTTTCTGGTACAAAATGGAAAATTGTACCTATTTTTATGTTAGTAATATTTGCTTGAAAATATGCTGGGTTTGCTATAGAGTAGAATCACAGAGTCATAGAATAATTTGGTTTGGAAGGGACCTTTAAAGGTCATCTAGTCCAGCCACCTGCAGTGAGCCCCCTTTAAGCACTGAAAGGCTGCAATAAGGTCTCCCCAGAGCCTTCTCTTCTCCAGGCTGAACAACCCCAACTCTCTCAGCCTGTCCTCCCAGCAGAGCTGTTCCAGCCCTCTGATCATTTCTGTGGCTCCTCTGGCCCCTCTCCAACAGGTCCATGTCTTTCCTGTGCTGAGGCCTCCAGAGCTGGACACAGGACTCCAGGTGGGGTCTCACCAGAGTGGAGCAGAGGGGCAGAATCACCTCCCTCGACCTGCTGGTCATCTTCCTTTTGATGCAGCCCTGGCTTCTGGGCTGCAAGTGCACATTGCCAGCTCATGTCCAGTCTTTTCACCCACCACTACCCCAAGGTCCTTCTTGTCACGGCTGCTCTCAATCCCTTCATCCCCCAGCCTGTATTGATACCGGGTGTTGCCCCAACCCAGGTGCAGGAGTTTGCACTTGGCCTTGTTGAACCTTATGAAGTTCACATGGGCCCACTTCTGGAGCTTGTCCAGGTCCTTCTGGATGGCATCCTGGCCCTCAGGCATGTCAGCCATAGCTTGATGTCATCTGTAGATTTGCTAAATGTGCACTTGATCCCACTGTATGTCATTAATGAAGATATCAAACAGCTCTGATAAAAATACTAAGATTCATTACATGCTAAGTTTCCAACATTGTATTAATTTATCTTAACAGCTGATGGTAGCGGAGAAGAATGGAACAATACGATTCTATGATTTAATTACACAGCAGGCCATTCTCTCCCTAGAGAGTGAACAAACACCGTTGATGTCAGCAGACTGGTGTTTAAGAAATACTCTTAAAATTGGAGCAGTTGCCGGAAGTGATTGGCTAATCTGGGATATCACTCGCTCCAGGTATTTTTATATACAAGATAGGTTTCTTTATTCTCTTTTTAAGCTGTAGGTAAAGAGATGTGGCTACTTTGCTAATATAGCACTTAAATAAGATCATTCCCTGGCATTCTTTGTTTCATCTTTATATATCAATATTTATCTGTTACAAGTCACATTGTCTTTTTGTCCATTTGAGACAGCACCTCACTACTGTCACTCCCTAAGTTATGTATTTGTTAACATTTCATTCTTAATCATAAATACATAATTATTGAGCCATAATAAACTGGATAACTATTTCACTTTTACTACTCCGAATTGAGATGTAAGCTGCAGGAATGCTCTGTTTTTCCCTCGGCTTCTTCAGAGGGAGTACACAATTTGTCCCCTTCATTGTTTAAATGATAGATGCTTTTGGTACTTAGAGTTTGAGCTCTAGTTGTTTGCACAGTGTTTTTTTACCCTGAATGTCTGTTTTAGTTATCCGCAGGAGAAGAGACCTGTCCATGTTGATCGAGCCAGATTATTCAGGTATAAGTGTTGTCTGTATTCTGTGATTTTTGTCTATATAAATCTGTGTATGTGTAAGCAGTTGTGAGTTTAGGGACCTGGTACTCTGGTGTCTCACTTAAATAATTTTTAGGGGGACCTGGTCTATAAACTTTGTGAATGACCTGCTTGTAGTAAATACATGTAACATTCCCATAATTTTTTTCTGTTTTACAATTACACGCATGCGGGCTGTGGGTGGTAAATTGTTTACAAGCCATTTCTCTGAATGTCTTTCTCTGGTGTTAGTGGAATATCTGAGAGCTTCACACAGTTAACCACAAGGGAGAGAACTCCACTTTGTGTGCACTTCTGATAGTCCAATGAGGATATTTGAAAAGTACATAAATTTTATTCTTAGGTGGTCCCGAGTGAATGAAAATCTGTTTGCAACCACTGGATATCCAGGGAAGACAACTACTCAACTTCTTGTTCATCATTTAGGACATCCACAGGTAAGCTTAAGTGAGCTTATGACTGGAATTGCATCTGTTGTCTTCAAATACACTTAACCTGCTGGTTTAAAAGCTGCTTGATCTATATGCTTTATTTTAGTTTGCCTTATCAGTGCTAAGGGAAAAAAAAACTTATTATTTAATAAATTTTTCAGTTTTTCTAATTCAAAAGAGTCTAAAAACGGCTGGTTGTGTATTTTACAGGCTTCAACTAGTTATATTTTAAATCATCAGTGAAAGTATATCCAGAAGCAATGAACCCCAAGCATAGGAAATATTTTGGTTTTGTTGGAGTTAGTATACATTTGTAATGCTTACAGTAAAAATACTACCTCCAAACATACTAGTTGTGAGTATGTTTAAATAACAGGAAGTAATTTCATTAAAAAAGGTTTCTAAGTTTGAAAGTATGCCTTTAAAATAATAATAATGAAAATAGTTGTAACAGTTATCATGGAATATTTTGCTGTCTCTTACTTAAGTGTAGTAAGTAGCTAGTGGAACTAAGTAGCAGATAATCATTTTTTTCAGTTAGATTTCTGTTGTATTCTAACTGTACTAAAGGAGTACTAAATCCATAGTGTTTATTTGACTATGCATATTGGTATATGTGGTATAGAAATCATTTATATAGTAAGTTGTATTGATATTTCTGGTTTTTTTTTTTAAGCCCATTCTTACTGGCACTGCAGCTGTAGGATCTGGTTTGACGTGGCACAGAACTCTTCCATTATGTGCAGTCGGAGGAGATCATAAAATTTTCTTCTGGGTAACCGAAATGTAAAACAAGCATTTGCCTTTAATATGAAACTTTACAGTATAATGTCTCCTTTCTGGTTAAAGCGAAGGAACTTACTCTTTGTACTGGTATTTATTCACTTGGAGAACATACGAAAGGAACAAGTAAAATACAAAACTTTTGTGTTTGATTTTTTACCTTGCGAATACAAGAGCTTTTGTAAAATTGATTATCATACATCTGAATCTTGGTTACTTCCCTTAAAATAAAATGTACACTTTTTTAATATGGTATTTGGTGTGAAATGAATTTTTTTAAGGTGTGTGGTTTTTTTCTTTTATGAGATTTTGTGTCCAGCAATCTCAGTCTGGCAATCTTGCTCAGTTAACACAGCTCAAATACTTTGAAATTGTCCTGAGTACCTGTAGAAAGAACACCTGTCTCTGTATTAACTTTCCCAGCCATCACTATAAGAAAAAGATGCAATAATTTGCTGTCATAAAATGTTATCTGTGAATCTATTTGCTGAATAAACCATTAGCAGTGAAGAAGCTAATGGTATAATCAGACTGATAATTTTAAGATTGTCTCTTAAGATGACTGAATGATTTACTTCAAGTATGCCAAATATTCTGTTGTTTTTTCTCTGTTTTCAGCCTTTTACTTGCAGCCTTTTATGGGAAAATCAAAGACATTCTCTTTCTAGAAGCATATTTTTCTTGCCCTTCTCATACAAGAGTGCAAGTGAAGTGATATCAAGATGTTCAACACCTTACAGCATTGTAGCCATCCTTATTAGCAGTAGTTAGATTTTAAAATATTCTTTTGTTTGTCGCTATTTATGCTGGACACATACAACCGATTCAGAACTAGGACAGCAAAAACTGAGATTACAGTCAGCTTATAAATATATGACCATATTTTAATTCTCATCATTTCTTATCCTTGAGAAATTTTGCTTTCCAATTGCCACCAAAATTTACCTAAAATATGAATATAAGTCTCCTCATAGATTGATCTGTTTTCAGTATTGTCTGTTGAAGGGGAGACCATATCGCTGTCTACAACTACCTGAAAGGAGGTTTTAGCATGGAGGGTGTTGGTCTCTTCTCCCAAGTAGCAAGTGATAGGACAAGAGGAAATGGCCTCAAGTTGTGCCAGGAGAGCTTTAGATTGGATATTAGGAAAAATTTCTTCATGGAAAGGGTTGTCAGGTACTGGAACAGGCTGCCCAGGGAAGTGGTTGAGTCACCATCCCTGGAGGTGTTTAAAAGGTGTATAGATGAGGTTCTTAAGGACATGGTTTAGTGCTAGAATTAGGTTATGGTTGGACTCTCTAACCTTGAGGGTCTCTTCCAACCAAAATAATTCTATGATCCTATGATTCTAATATCATCCTTTGTAAGAGACAGGACTTAATTTCCTCAAGATTTAAAGTTCTGCTTCATTTAGTCCCAAAGGTATTCTACTGACTGCCCACTTTAAAAAGTCAAAGCAGTTCCCTAAGGCTTTTTTTTTTCTGGAGAAGTTACATTCCTTTTTTTCTCTGAAGCACTAGTCTACTTTTAAAGCATGTTCTTCTAGTTGCAGTGCATGTTAACGTTTTTAAGTAACCCTGGGCGGTGGACTAATTAAAAAAAAAAAAAAATAAAGTCATTCTAATGCGAATAAAAACTTAATACCTGCCGGTAAGCAAATGAACTCTTGCTGTGTGCATTTGTAGGTTTACGTGAGTTACCAACAAACTAAAAGCTGCTTACCATCTGTTCCAAGATATTATAATCATTGGATTGTATTTATCAATGTAAAATACTCTTAGAAAAATGTGTATCATAATTAAATTGATACTGTTATAACCCTAGAAGTTCTTTTTAACCTCTTAGGATTGTTATGTGTACTTTAAATTTAGTTTGTTTGCCCTCTTCTAAACAAGAAATACTGTTTGTGTGTGTCACGGTCCACTCGGTGATGGGCTCTTGATGGTTCATTTACTTTGATCTCAGAGCGCAAAATTCAGGCAACCAAAAAGCCAAGGGGTTATGATTCAGTCCAACAGTGTTACTTTATTAATTTGCCCATAAAGCAGTATGCGATAGAGAGAGTAAGAAAAAGGGAAAAGAAAAAAATAAACAGGGAAAGAAAAAAGGAAAATAAAGTGGGAATGAGGATGCATTTACCACCAGTCGAGCTTCAGAGGCATCCCTCTGGTCTCCGGTCCCATAGAGTCCTGCTGGTCCTTCATCATGGGTCGGGATCCTCTGGTAGGAAGATCTTGACAGTGTCCATTTGGGAGTTATCTCTTATGCTTCTTCACCCCCCCTCGCTCCCATTGTTTGAGGCCAGTCTCCGCCTTGATTTCGCAACCCGGGCTTGTACTGCGCAGGCTCGAAAGATGCACGCTTTCTTTTGCCAGCGCTTACGTGTCCAGCATTCAGGGGTCTTTCTCTGGTCCACTGGGTGACCTCAGGACCCTTGGCAAGCTTCTGGGCATGCTCTTTTTTGTTGGCCATTGTTTGAGGGAGCAAGTGGGGGACAGGTATGACTGAGGCTGCAGGTAAGAACACGGCAGCTATTGTCCCTGGGTCGAAGAGACCCTCATAACAATAACTTTCAGGAGGCGGGGGCTGGTTTGGCTGAAGCAGCAGGCGAAGTCCATACAGCAGCCATTGTAAGCAGCAGCCCCCCCGTTATTGGAGAAACCAGTGCAACACAGTGCTTCTCCTCAGGCCTCTCTCCAAGTCATTGTCCATGCGTTCTTTCTGTCAGGGCCTCAGTTCTCTCAGTTCCTGATGGCGATGGTCAGGCACATCTCCAGACCAACTCTTAGAGTATGTTATCACCATTTTCTTCCATGTTAACATTCTCATTATTCTTCGTTAATATTACCACAAAACAGACAAACAAAAAAAGCAGTAATTATCATAGATCATGAGTTGTCATTTGTGTAGCTGGTAATATCCTAGGCTCCATAAACTGGGATATAATTGGACAATTTCAAACTGCAGCTTGATCTACAATTATCCTTACTAGGGAAGCAAAACCTGAAATTATCACAGAATTTATTTCTGCTAATTTTGAAGGAAAGCAATTCCAAATCCCAAATTAAAACAACTTTTATAGATAGGAAAGGGAGGAGTCCAAAATATTGAAATCTAAAAGACCGCCCACTTTTCTAGGCTTTCAATGAAAGAGGTAATTATTAAAGTGATATTTGAGATCCTTGTACAGAAAGCTAGGAAATTATTAAATACAACAGCTGGGTGCTACAAAGAGAGTAAGTAGTGTTGGTGTAAGGGTATTCAACAGACTTAAATGAGGATAAATATTCTGGTATTACAGTGGTCTCCAGTTGCAATCAATTGCACGCAACCTTTTGACCCCCTTTTTTTTTTCCAAATCATTCACCCACCCACATATAATGATTTAATACTAAAAAGAAGATACCCAAAAGAGTTTTATGATAGCCAGCTGGCTATAAGAAAACATCAAAGGTGCAGAACAAGCAGAAGACCACAGAAAAGTTGATAGAAGTGCAAATGGGTCTAAAAAGTTAGTAACTATTTAGCCTGCAACCAAGAACTGAATAGCAGCGTTATCACTGTCTTTGCTGTCGTGTTGTCTGTGGACAGTTTGGTCATACAGGATGGGAGTGAGTGGTTTGCATTTGACTTTGCCACTTCCCTGAGAATCTCATTGATTTTCTTAATGTTGGGGTTGTCCAGTGCCTCTTGGCTTTATCCTGTAGTAGTTTGTAGGGAGCTGTACTTAACAAGCAGTGGTCTTGGAGCAAGAGCTAGGAGCTGCATCTTCCCAAATAGCATCGTTGTGCCTTTGGTGTCATCATCTTCTCGATTCACCTTCGATCATGTTCCAACATCTCATTCTCTGTCCAGTTAGTCATTAATTTTGAGCCAAAATACCACACTGCAGTTCACCTGAGCTTTTCCCTTTCCTGTGTATGTCTTTTCCCTGAGACTCCTGAGGACATGTCTTCCTCCCTCAGAATGCCTTGGTCTGATATCTGATGAAAACTTCAGACTTCTTCTTCCTATTATCCTGATGGAATTTCCACTACATTCAGCTTTCAGTTAACAAATGTGAATTAACCAGGTCCCATCTGGGGCCTTTCATGGGAGGCCTCCAGCTGCTCACTGCTCCTTGAACTTGCCCTGTGTTCTGTGGAAATCTTCATTACAGGTGAGTGTAATGAATACAGACAGATCTTTCCAGATGAAATGTATTATTTGTGCTTGAAATTACTATTTCCATCCAGAAGGCTGGCTATTTGGTGCACTACCGAGTGATGTAGGGACCTTCACCGCTCTTCCCTTGCGATGCAGCAAGTGGACTTACTATGTCTAATACACTCCTTGTGCTGAGCAGGGGTCCAACTTGTCCCCTCTCTGCCACCATCCTGGGGACCTTCTCCAGGGTGGTGCAAATAACTGGTGTTACTATAAGACTCAGGTCCGTGGAGTCCATATAATGTAGAATTTGTGTGTGTTCTGTTTGCCAGAAACAAAGTGTTTGCCGTTTGGACTTGAATAACTAAGAGCTGTAAAATAAGTTTTCCCTTTTTTGGCTTGGGTGCTAGAGGGTTAAAAGCAACTGGCTGAGTTATATGCAACCAAAAGGAAATCCCAGTGTGTAGGAAACCAGAAAATGCTGTGCTAGAACTTCTACAACTTGTCAACTTTAAGATGGGTTTGGAAGACACTCCAGTCTCGACTGGTGTGTGCTTACACTGCAAAATAAGCAGACTAGAAAATGTTTCAAGATACAGCACTTTATCTCATATCCATATTTTGACCAGAGAGTACAGGCTTAACAGGAGGTTTAATTGGCTTGTAGACAGAGCTAGAAATCTTCGTGGGTATGAGAAGGCTTGGACTGGGGTACTGCTGTCCTTCTGTCCTTCTGGATGTGCAGTGAAACTGAGACAGAATCACACAGAACCACAGAATCACAGAATGTCAGGGATTGGAAGGGACCTCAAAAGATCATCTTGTCCAATCCCCCTGCCGGAGCAGGAACACCGAGATGAGGTTACACAGGAATGTGTCCAGGTGGGTTCTGAATGTCTCCAGAGAAGGAGACTCCACAACCCCCCTGGGCAGCCTGTTCCAGTGTTCTGTCACCCTCACTGTAAAGAAGTTTCTTCTCAAATTTAAGTGGAACCTCTTGTGTTCCAGTTTGTATCCATTACCTCTTGTCTTACCATTGTTTGTCACCAAGAAGACCCTGGCTCCATCCACGTGACACTCACCCTTTATATATACATATAAACAGGTTGGTGTTTTTTCTGCCCACTCTCAGAGCAGAGCTTTATGTAGCACCTAGTTGTGCAGAATGTCATACACTATATTCAGTACCCATGACGTGGGTATGTGCAGGTGCATTTTTAAATTTTATTTTATTTTTTTTTAGAAAACCCAAGTGGGGAGAGAGCAGAAATTATTTTGTTCTGTAGTTAATTCAAAAGCCAGGATGCTTGTTTTTAATACTCTGTTTTTAAGGTCTACTTAAAACTGTTTACCAAGGATTGGAATAATCTTGCCAAGTGCAAGGCTCTTCATATTACTTCTTTCCAGTATAAAATGGGTATTTAGGAAAAAAGAAAAGGAGCAGTTAATGTTTTTAGCATGTTCCCCATGTTCTTCCATACAGAACAAAATAATTAGTTATGTTGCCTTAGCACAAGTAGTTGGAAAAGTGAAATTTGAAGAGCCATTTTCAGAGAACTGCAAACCATTTATCATTTAATTTCCGTTTTTTTTTTTTTTTAATGAACCTACGTAACACCTGACGTTTGTATTTCTCAGTCTATTTAACTGTCAAGGGTTGATAATTCTCTGAACCTTCTATTTGCTAAATTTGTACATATTCTGACATACCTAAATTATTGAGATAGACTTTTTTTTCTTAATTCAGTTGAGGGAAAAAGCGTTGAGGCAATATCAGTTTCATGTAGAAAGCTTTGCCAGAGTACCCTTCGCAAGTGTGGATTTAGACGACACCATGGGAAATCAAAAGTATGTTAATCCACACTCTGACCTTTTCAGCTGTTCATTGGACCACCTTAGTGAAAATAACTATTGCCTCTATGGAGGATCAGGTGACACCATGTCTGAATTGTTTTTGGATCAGCTTTTTGTTTCTGTTTAACTTGCCTCTCAATTGTATAGCTATTTCAGTTCTGTGCTGATTCTAACAGGATATTGTGTCTTGGGACCTGTAACAGTATTTAAGCATAGAAAATGCATACCAACATTTTAAGTTACAGTAGCACTTGCCAGTTTTTCCAGCTTGTGCAGTTTTGTTTTGCAGTTGACAAGAGGCTCTGATTTTGTGCAGTATAAAAATGTCTGTAGCAGATCAGTTTCAGTTGCTTTGAAGCCCATGCTGTTGCCTCTACTCTTTAGCCTCTGCTAATCGCAAGACAAAATACGTTTTGCTAATGATGAAGAAAAAGCTTTGACCAGCTTTCTGTACACACAGCTTTTGCACTCCAAGTTGGCCTTAGCATCTCTAAGGTTAACACCTTCAAAATACTAATGTTCAACTGACCTGCATTTCAGTACCTGTTAAACAGTCTTAGATCTTCCCTTCACTGAAAGGTGGAGCTACGTGACTGTGTCTTTAAATGCCTGCACATACATGTACACCTGCATAGGGTATAAACTGCCAGCAGTGAGGGACTGTATGGTGTTTATTCCTTAATTTGATGTTTATCATCCAGTATGGGTGCTGCTACAAAGTACATTTTCAAACTGAACACACTGTAAATCTGGATATTATCACTCAAATTTTTTTTTTTATAAATCCTTCCATTGGGGGTTCAGTCATTAATAGTTCCAGTTCAACAAACCTATTGAATTAAAACATTTTTTTAAGAGGTTTTGGAAAAATTTGGATCATTTTCCTCTACTCTCTGTTTTTCACTTTTCATACCCCACATTTCCTAATTCCAGCTGGGAGAAAAAGTGCTGTGTTGCAGCTTTCTATGTAGTATTTTTGGCCAAATTAAAAGCAGGAAGTACCAGAAAGTTCATAGAAGGGCATATTGTGAGATTTCTTGTCCAGCTTTACAGACCAAGAGATTCAGATAAGATTTGACAAAGCATTTGCATTATTCAATTTCTGTGGCATTGCCTGGAAAACTTATATTATGGACATTTTCTGGTAAATTAGATTAATTCTTCTTGAATATAGTTTAGGAGGCGTTTTTGAGGTAATAAGGTGGCAAGATGATTTAGGTAATGTAAACAAACAGCACCTTTGCCCAACAAAAATGTGCACATTTGCTATAAACTAGATTAAACCTATTGAACTCTGTAGGCTAATCCCCTGTCCTTCCTTTGGGAGATATGAGAAATTGCCAACTACAGTCATTGCTCCAAAACATAGCACGAAACACAGGTTGTTGAATAATTCGAACAAATTTACTGGACAAAATTACTTTGCAATGCTATTTTAGTAAGAGAGTAAGAATTATGTGCATATTACAGCAGGTTATTAATAAATATATAATGAAAGTAAGAAGTGCAAAATGAAAATCTGCTTCAGTATGTAGGTGAGAATTTTATGTAAACTTGAGTAGCAGATCTAAGTGCTCTGTGCAGAGCTGCCATGGTTCCATATATGGGTTTGTAAAATGCTTAGCAAAATGAAATAATTTGGAAGTAAATTCAGAATTTTGAAATTTTAAACCAAAATTAGCATAGCACATTTGGGTTCTAATCTTCAAGGTATTAAAGTAATTAGCACGTTTTTATTCATCTCATCACATGAGAAGCTTCCTACTGATAGCCTCAGACTATGGTCTAACAGATTCTTAACTGCTCTAAATTTAAGATCCTTTTTTAAATTAAATGTAGCAGTATTTAGATGTAGCCATGAAGAATTTTCACCAAATATTTTTCCACTACACTGTATTTGTATTCACTGCCATAAACAAGGACCTCATATCACCCTGATTTGTCTTCCCTTCCAGTACTACACAACCTTATAATTTAAATGAAGTAAAGTTTTACTTAACAGGTTGAGCTGTTGGTAGTCTTTTGTTCTGATATTATAACAATATAGCACACATCATCATTCTAGGATTTTTTGATTCTTCAAAACTTAGCCCAGATATCAGGACTGGGGAACTCCATATTCAGTTTGACATTCCATCCCTTTTTCAAAGGACAGATTCTCTTCTGAATTGATTGTTCCTGGCTAACATAAGAATAAATTCTGAGAGTCAGCGATAGTTTTCATGGAATAACCCAATAGATTCAATTTCCATATACTGTTTGAGTTGAGGTTTACCAACAAATGTGAATGTGTGTAATGGTCTGTCTGGAGCCATGTCTTTGGGGATTTAAAGGTCGTTTCTCATCTTTAATTCATGGTTAATCATCAGCCTGGGGGTTAGATGTGTGATCTGTATGCAATTGCTGTTCCTGACTCTCCACAGAGGCAACATGTCCTGAAATGTTTCGTGACATGTTCTTCAGCGGCTCTGATCCCAACCAGTTGTCTGGCTGTCCCAGAGAATAGTTGTCTTGGCTCACATAACACCTCCTGAAGATGCAGAAAGCAGATTATTTAATACTATACAAGATGGTACCAAAGGTACTTTCTGTTCAGCTCACAGTCTCTTGCACATAGCTGTATATAGCTGTACATATCCCATTCCAAATTTTGTCAGCGCAGATGGGCAGTACCTGGAAATGAGCTCCCTTTCCTAGGCCTTGACTGCATCTATCAGTTTCAGCCAGTAGAGCTCAATCAAGCACAACACAGAAGACCAGATGCGTCCAACAAAGTATTACTGTAGCCATTCTCCTGAAATGTCATGGGTTGAGTTGCACGAGGTAGCAGAGTTATCTGCATTTTTGGTAACAAAGCCAGCAAGATCTTACTCTGTAACCCTCCTAGCCAGACTGGTGTTCAACACACACTGTGGCTGGTTTGATTCTACACATGAACCAAGTAGAAAACAGACCCTCCTCTAACGCTGGTTTGCGGCAATTAGAAACGACGCACACTGGGATGCAGACAGAGACGCACAGGCGCAGAGTTCTTGTTAGCAGCGAGAGCAGAGCCAGGCAGAGCTGAGCTCTCTTTTATTAATGGTTCTCAATTTATATGTTTACAGATACAGGACTGGATGTTAGACAGGATGCTTTTTCAAAAAATGTTATTCTAAACACACCACACTCATGTCGTGACCATTTTCAGTCACGTTCCCATGCATACCTTGTGGGCAGCATTCTGACCCGCTCATTCACACGCCCAGGCCCAACATTCACACATCATACATATGGGGGCGGTTTTCCAACCCGAGATATCATTCTCACTGGCCTGGGCTAGCACTTCTTACACTCATAAAAAACATACTTCTGTATAATCTGTCCAAGGCCATTTAGCTGGAACTGCTGTTCCCACACTGGTTCTCTGCCAAGATGGCAATCTGAACTGCATTATGGGAGGGATCATGGTGATCTACAACCTACAAATGGTAAGTGGGGACAGAGAGATGAGAAATCCTTTCTGATGATGCAACCCATTTGAGCCATTCAACCTGTCGTTGTATTGGGACCCCCCTTCTAAATGGTCTGGTCAGTCCTTTGAAACTGTGGTAGGGAAAAATAAAACAAGCAACTACTCAAAAAACGAGGTTGGTTATTTTCCAATTAGGGCATTCTTTCAGAGGAACATTGGCAAACCTACAGATTATTTCCCCTTTTCTTGGAGCCTGGTATCTCTGAGGCTTCTCAGCTGAAAAGGAATAGACCTACGTGCACCCTAAGCTTGAGAATGAAGTGGAAGTACTGATGGGTATTGCTGAACAACACAGAAATGTTCAACAGACCACAGCTAGGTTTACCATGCCCCCTTTTTTTTTTAACTTTTGCATAAGCATTAAAGTACAGGAATCTTTCCTAACATGGTTACAGCCATGCTTTTGTGTCTTTCAGGGTTGTTTCAGTGCTTGTTTTTTTCTGTTCTTTGTATTCGATGTGCAGCCCTTAATCACCCAAATAATGTGTAAGAGCACAGGAGCAGTTTCAGCACCAGCTTTTCTCCTTATTACTTTGATGCCCAAGTGCTGGGGCAGACACTTGGTCTTCACAGAATCACAGAATGTTAGGAAGGGACCTCAAAAGATCATCCAGTCCAATCCCCCCACCAGAGCAGGAACACCTAGATGAGGTTGCACAGGAATGCATCCAGGCGGGTTCTGAATGTCTCCAGAGAAGGAGACTCCACAGCCTCCCTGGGCAGCCTGTTCCAGTGCTCCGTTACCCTCACTGAGAAGGAGTTTCTTCTCATATTTAAGTCGAACCTCCTGTGCTCCAGTTTGAACCCATCACCCCTTGTCCTACCATTGGTTGTCACCAAGAAGAGCCTGGCTCCATCCTTGTGACACTCACCCTTTATATATTTGTAAACATTAATAAGGTCTCAGTCTCCTCCAAGCTAAAGAGCCCCAGCTCCCTCAGCCTTTCCTCATATGGGAGATGCTCCACTCCCTTATCATCTTCGTGGCTCTGCACTGGACTCTCTCAAGCAGTTCCTTGTCCTTCTTGAAATGAAGGGCCGACCTTGACAACCTGCACTGCCCAGGGCCCTGCCCTGAGTCTCTGGAGCGGCGGCTCCGCGCGTTGCGCCGCTGCCGAGGCGCGATACCGACCCGCCACCCCCACTCCAGAGGCCGGAGGCGCTGGCGAGACCCCGACCCGCCCCTCCCGTCCTCGGACTGCGTTTCCCATGATGCCCTGCGCTCGGGGAGGAGACTACGCATGCGCAGAACCGCAGGTGCGGACACCCCCTCCCGCGCCGATCGGGCTAGAGGTTTCGTTTCCGGGCCAAGGTCAAGAGGCAGTGTACGGAGTGTCGGGTTTTTCCGGGGTGCGGCGGGAGGCGGCCGGTGGGTGCGGGGCCGCTCCCCGTCCCGCGGCCTCGGCCCCGGCCCCGCGGGGATGGACGAGGACGGGCTGCCCATTGTGGGCTCCGGCATTGACCTCACCAAGGTACGGGCTGCGGTCGCCCGGGGGTCCGGAGCTGGCCCTGGTGCTGGGCGAGCCCCGTGTCCGGCCCGGGGATGCGGCGAGACCCTGAGCCCGCCCGTGGCCTCGCCGGGGACCCCTTGCGCCCTCGGGACGTGCCGGGGGCTGCCCAGGCGGTGCCGGCAGCGCCCGCAGCCTTTGCGCCGGCCAAGGGGGTCGCAGGCGGACCAGGCGGTTTGTTGTGTCCTGAGCTGTGTCTCCAGGAGTGCGGTGTTGGTGTTTTTCAAAGGCGTTTTGCTACAAGTTCTGTGATAGGCTGGACATTAGGAAAGGGTTCTTCCCCCAGAGGGTGGTGGAGCACTGGAACAGGCTCCCCAGGGAGGTGTCATGGCCCCAAGCCTGACAGTGTTCAAGAAGAGACTGGACAAGCCCTCAGACACATGGTGTGAACTGTGGGGTTGTCCTGTGCAGGGACAGGAGTTGGACTCAATGATCCTTGTGGGTCCCTTCCAACTCAGAACATTCTATGATTCTATGATAACATTGTATGTAAAGGCCAAGCTGTTTCAGTCTTAAAACCATGAGGCAGATCTTGTACAAAGCTGCTCATTCATGTCTTTAGATGATGCAAAAAGATGATTTTTTGTTTGTTTGTTTGGGTTTTTTTTTTTTTTGCTTTGTTTCTCAAATATAGATCATAATGATAGGACAGTCCCAGCTGCCCCAATGATCCAATGATCCTTCTGTTCTCTGTGCTACCTTGTAAATTTTTGGTAAGGCCATAAGCACTGTTTGACAGGTCTGGAACTACAGAATTGAACTTAAGCAAACCCTGCTATACATGTGCACGGGCTGAAAACTTGAGAGAATAGAAACCAAAGTCTCAGAAAAAATCAGGATGTCTTAAGATTGGCAAAGTGTAGTGAGTGGCTACACTGGCAAATGGAAGACCAAAGAAGAGGTGAAGAGCAGAGAGTCACTATATTTACAAATTGTTCTTCAGTGCAGCTGAAACTTAGCTGCAAACATTTTTCCTTGTAAATTCTTCACTTTAACCAATTACAGTTCCATAATTTCCTGTGTGAAGTTTAAGACTTAAACAGCTGTCCAAGGTAATTAGCAATGAGGCACTATAATTTTATACACAAACATTTGTGTGACTGTTCCTGATTACAGTCTTGAATAATGGTTTAAATAAAAATGCCACCTGTCTGTTATGGGCACCAGACTTTTTTTTGACAAAGATAACATTCTACATTTTCACCTGAAAAGTTTGTGTGCATTGGATCTGACTTGGAGGAGTGATGCTAAAATGTAATTTCAGGATAGTTTGGGCTTGCAAATAAGAAAAAGAACAGGTAGCCACTAATGACTGAGACAGCAGTTCTACTGCTCCTTGGTTTTGATGATGATGTTGGTTTTGACTGAGTATTGGTGTGGATAACCAAGTTTTCTTTTCCTTCCTAGGGTTCGGAAGGAAAGAGTTTGATTTCCTCTTCTTTTTTTTTTTTTTTTTTTTTTTTAATTTTAACAGTGATTTTCAGGAATGTTCACAATTTCATCTAAAAGTGTTTTCTTAAGTAAGATAGTAAGATAACAGCCCTTCATTTATGTGGATCCTGTTGTCTCTTCTGTGTATCTTGCAACTTTTCAGCTGTCATGTCAGTAGATTTTTAGTGAAAAATTATTTGCATACATGTATACATATAAGTATTTTTAAATTGTTTGTATATATATATATATACATTCATAGCAAGCAGACTTAAGGGAGATTTCTAAAATAATTTCTTCCAAAACATTTGGATTTTTAGCAGGTATTTTAATCCAAATGTAAGAATTGACATTTATGTATAATATAATTTTCTTATATTACTTAATGCAGGTTCCCGCTATTCAGCAGAAAAGAACGGTAGCATTTCTGAACCAGTTTGTGGTTCATACAGTGCAGTTTCTCAACCGCTTTTCTACTGTTTGTGAAGAGGTATGTTTGTTAAACATTTTCCTGGCTTCAATTTATACAGTGAAAAAAATCCTAGAAATGAGAACCATTCACTTCAATGTTTTTGATGCAGTAATACTGGTAGCTTAAACCGAAAGTCTACTTTATGTTCAAAGTTTCTCTTGAGTAAGTGCTTAAGACAGATTTTTTTTTTTCCCCGAGATACCCACATGAACTGCTGATTATACCACACTTAATCCTATTGCCTTAAACTTGTGTGCTTGGCACAGTCTTTGGACTTTTTGATCCATGGAATTTGTTCTGAGCAGCTCCATGTGTGGATATCATGTTGGTTTGGAAGAAGGATGCCATAATCCTATGGTGATTAATTCATTTTGACAGTCAGTATCCCCCCTCATCTGTGTCCTAGGATATTGCACCAAAACTTGCTTTCAGATTTTAGCATCTTTAATTTAAAACCATGATAGACTAAGCTCTGAATGTAAATAATTTTGACATGGAGAAGAATACATTTTTAGCAAGTGGTTAGTATGGAACATGAAGCAGTAAATTTTAGTACCTTGTAAAAAAGACAAAAATAAAAATACATAGTGTTAGTTTTTATGGTGACTTTACTGTCAATGGAAATATATCAGTCTGACAGGACTAGAATTGTCCACTGAACAGGACAAGAGTGCTTTCTCCCTTGTAGAAAGGGTGTTTTCTAATGCAGTTTGAGCTTCACCTTTTCATCATTAGTGGGGTTTTTGCAACTGTTCACTAGTTTATTAAACAAAGACTGTTATGCAGCCGTAGCCAGCAGGGCTAGGGCAGCAGTCAAATCCAATTAGACTAAACTGTGTAATCTGAGAAATTCTGTTATTTATTACTAAAGTTTAGAGCCAGAGCAGTGCCAAGTATAAAATTTGGCTACTGCATCAACTTACGGAGCTTCAGAGGAAAAAAAAATGTAATCTTTTTCTGCATTTTTGAACTTATTGTAACTTGATATATAGGACGGTGTAACTGCCTGGTGATTCTGTTGTCAGTTGTCCAAAACTGTTGTCATGTGATCTCAGTATTACCACTTACACAGGCACTATGGAAATCAGAACACATACGTTTAAAGCCATCTTAAGCATGCAGAAACACCGTGAAGTCTACTTAATAAAACAGTTATTAGTTAGCCTAAATGTGTTGTTACCCAAGAGACTAAATAGTTGCTTTATAAACTCCTTGAAAAGCTTTTTGTATTCATCAAGTACAGAAGTATTTTTAATGTGAAAGGTCCCAATGTAAATCAACAGAAGTCAAGGAATTCAAAATTAGGGCGGACACCATCTTTAACTCTAAATTTCTTGGCTTCTCTCTAGTCAAACTGACCCATAAAGTTACATAACTGTCTTTTGCACATCTTTTCTGCCCTTTCTCCAAATACATGCAGGGCTCGTAGTTCCTTTCAGTGGGAGCTACCTCCTCTTCATGAACAAAGAACCATCTGTAAACAAGTCAGTGCACTATCCAAAAAGACTGAACTCCTGCTGGGCTCTTTTTACTTTTTCTAGCATATTGGCACAACTGCCATTTTCTTAGGGTGTTAAAGTTCTGCTTCAGAGCCAGGCAGAATCTTGCCAATGTGCCAGAAAGCTGTCAGGGTGGCACATACCTGCCAGCCCACCTGCTAGCCAGCTTTGCTTAGACAGTATGGTAGCGGTTGCTTAAAAGAGTGACAGTTCTTTTTAGAGTAATTTAGAAAAAGAAAAAAAAAACCCTCTAAGTTGTATTTAAAAAAAAAAAGTGTCAAAGTTTGATTGAGGTGCACCTGGAGCACGTAAAGCTTCTGGTTAGTTCTGATTCACTGTGCATTTTGACTATACAGGACTTTCAATCACCTGCTGTATTCCTTATCAGATCTTTCTACTTTTTATTTGCTCAGTTACACACACGCACATATCACATCTTTTCATCTTCCACATTTGGAAAAAGCTTTGAAGAAAGATGTTTTAGTAACTGCGAGAGTAGAATATGTCTACCATTATTCCCCTGTTGCTCAAAGTAATACCCTGTTGACTTTGACTTTCCTTGCATATAGTCTGCCTTAATTTCTGTCAGTCATAATTTGGGAAAACTACCCACCTAGTAAAATTATTTAAAATTTGAACCACTGTTGGTGCTGTATTAAAAAGGAATGTAATGGCTTCATTTAGTTCATAATGTTATCCCATTTACACTCTGCCTTCAGCAGGTAGAAGACAAAAGTGATTTTGTTTATCTAGATGTGAACTGTTATATATGTACAAGTGGGCTAGGGAAGTGTTCTCATATCCTAATTGTTTTCTGTTCTAGAAATTGTCAGCACTCTCTCTCCGTATCCAACAAATTGAAACAACACTCAATATTTTGGATGCAAAGGTTTGTATGTGTACAGACTTTGTCTTCTGACAGTGACAGCCTCCTAGATTGCACTATCTAACTTCATTTTCATAGTTGGAAATGCACAAATATGTTTTCATAGTGATTTGAAGGTGTATACAAAACGTTCTCATGGAAAATTCTGTTTGCGTGCCTTGCTACTTATATTGTATAACATCTGAACATGTAGTTGGTACTGAAGAAAGGAACCAACAGCACGTAGTGGAAATGTTGTTTTTGTCTCTGTTAAGCATACTGAACACGAAAGAAGCACTTGTATGTTGAAAGGGCAACTGAACTATTTGGCAGCTTACTTGTCTTGATTTTATTGCAATGTTTGGTTCTAAGAAAATGGAGGGAAGTTTTCCAGTATTAAAATATGCAACCTCTGTTGTGAGGTTGCAGTACGAAATTGCATTTGTCATGCAAACTCTTAATTTTTGCCCCCTTTGTAAAGCAAAAAGCCTTGGAAACCTTTTCATACTGTATTGTGACCTGAATTGGATCTAAACTAATACAAATATATCTTCTTTAGCTAAAATGACAAGAGGATGTAATCTATAGTCGTATTATCATTTAAGCAAAACAAACACAACCAAAACAAAAACAAAAAAATGTAAAAAAAATTACAAAAAACATAAACAAAAAAAACCCCACTGTACAGTTTTAACCAATCCTCTGTTAATAATGATGAAAGCAATTTCGGTTGGGTTTTTTGAGAGCAGAGGCAGGACATTTTGAAACCATTTACTGAGATCTTTGTGATAAAAATACTGTAGTAGTACAACAGTGCTTACTAACTCTTATTTATTTCAAAATATTTAGAAATCATGTTAAATAGAATTTCCTTCGAATTGTGCGGCGTGTTTAATATCCACTCTCAGCATTTCCTTAATAGAGTGAAAAATGTAGAAAATTGCAAAATCTGTATCCAGTTGCCCATCTGTCAGGTAACAGAGCTATTCTTGTCATGATTTCTTTCACTGTGGACAAAGTAGCAAGGAAGATGCTCCTGTGTGGTTCGTAAGTGCAGTAGCAAAATGCTGGGAAGGTGTTGAAGCCTTTCCTGCACTGCAACCCTGTGTTAACAGTGAAAGCTCCAATAGAATGTTCCAGGGGTTTTGTTTTAGAAGCCACCTGAATAATTTTTTTTTTTTCCAATCAAAATACGAAAACTAGTGGTAAAAATTCTATTATTTTACTAATCGTACTACCTGGGGAATACGTGATAAGCAGCATACTGCAGATTTCATTGTACACGTAGACTTAAGATACTCACATCACTTATTTGATATTGTTTTGTACATCCAGTTGTCCTCTATTCCTGGCCTAGAAGATGTCAAATTTGAAGTGTCCAGTGCAAGTATGAATAGTGTTACAAATGGTCCTGTGGCACAAAGCACTACGGATCAAGAGACAGCTGTATCACCTCAATCTGGAGTAAGTAATGAAGCATAGCTAATAGATTGAAGGAATATACCTCTCTGTGTCGAGTTTCTAGTCTCGTTTGAAATAGATGGAAGAAGCAAGTCTGTTGGAAGAGAGCAATCAACTGTAAAGATCTAAACACTGTGTAACTACTCCTATCTCCTACTACTCGTGTCCTAGGAATAGTTACATTTATACAGTCCTAAAATTACATTCAGTCCTTTGAAGGCAACTGTGAGGCTGATGTGGTCCCTGCTGAAAGTGAGTTTGATACCCCTGATCTAAAACGTTAAGTTTTCACTAGTGAACGTGTTTTAATGAATTACTTAAAACAAAAAACGGTATACCCTTTCTTGAATATGGGGCTTAAATAATTAGAACTAATACAAATCTAATGGTAAATGACTCCTTCCTCTTCTTCAATCACAGTAAAATATGAACATGAATTAAATCAGGGGACTGGGAATGTCATGAGTGGAAATAATAGATTGAAGCACATAATTCTAACTCCTTTCTTCTTCCTTTATAAATATGAGCTTTCAGCTCAAATTGGAATTTCTAGCATACTTTATTTTTAAAGAGGTTGTTAAAGTGAATGTTTTCTGTATATTATCATCTAGGTATAGAAAATGCCAGTTTATCATAAGTGATCAACATTAAAATCCTATCCCTGCAATTTGGTTGGTTGGGTTTTGTGTGTGATTTTTTTTAGCCCAGACTTAAATCCTATGATCACTACTTCACTAAGTGAGGCTTTTTGGCTCATTTGTAGATGGAGTTCTTTCCCCAGTTTCCTATTATAGTTTCTTTTCTTGGAATCTCCAATTCCAGTCTCTGCTCATGCTCTTATTTGGTAGAAGTTGCTGTGGAGCAGCAACAGCTGGAGTACTCTGCTGCCTTCCCCTGCCTCTTAAAAATTGTGGCTCTGATTTGCAGCCAGCAACTGGGAGACAGCACAGACAGTTAACATCGCGTGTTTCAGTCATATTAGAGAATGAGTCCTGGCTATTTTGTTTTTTTTTTAAATGTTCCTTCTCTCAGATATTACAGTAGGAACAGGTATTTCTGAAAGGAGGTTTCCAATGCTGCTTTCAAATGATTAGTTTAATAGCAAATATGCAGTTGTCTGTTGTCCTTTAAATAGTACTATAGCTTCTTGCAATTGTTAATTTTTTAATTAATTACCCTCAATAATGCTTTAACTTCATTATGTTATTCTTTAGATTAATGGTTTATACTAAAAATTATAGTTTAAAAGTCATATGATCTGTATGAAACATTTGTCAGGAAATGAAATATTTTGAGGAAAAAAGGTGTTGGACCACTAGAGATATATAGATGCAATACGTAAATTATTTTTATAAAGTGAGCATTTAAATGTAGTTCTGTTTTATTCATTAAATGCAACAAACTTAATGGGGCTATTATAGGCATTTTTTTAATGTATTGTGCAATAAATTAAAATTGTGACTAAAAGTAGAAAGTCACACTTGTAATAGTCAATAAGGAAAGAGCTGTTTTTTGTGTATTCATACATGCTGGAAGTCTCTAATAGTGTGAGCATAGATGAGAATTACCTTGATGTAAGGAGAGTTGCACTTTACCCTTAAATTGCAAAGTTTATGGATTGAAATCTTTCCATCCTTCTGGTCTGCCTACCTAACCATTGAAGTGTTACATTGTTCATATACAGCAGAACAACATACATGAAGAAGGGTTACAGAAAACAGAGGTGGTAACAGAAAATGTCAGAACTGTGGCCAAGGATCCAAGATATGCCAGATACCTCAAAATGGTACAAGTGGTAAGTCAGTTCTCTTATCATTCTTTAGGTACTCCATTATTTTTAGGTGGAATGTCACACACAGCTCTAAGTGAACGTTAAATGTCTTGAAGACGTACATTGAACCAGTCAGTAATCTTTAAACCAGGATAACATCACATTATTTCTAGCACATCTTCTCTAAGAAATGAGTTGATGCAATATATTCCCTCAGACAGCTTCAGGCAAGATCTTTCTATGCAATTCTGATAATATACTTGTGAGCTGAAGGTGTGAAGTTGTGTAAATGCAGAGTGATATGAGCTGGAGTCATAGAAGATACCACTGGAAGTGTAGTTATTATAGCAGAATTGGTGTCTTTCTGTACAAACAGACATGATTACAGTTTGGTTTTGTTGTAGGGTACAAAATGTGGCTTTGCTAGTATAGTCCCAAGCCGGCAGTATTTAGTATTTCTGTAGGGTTCAAAATAGAGATACAAGAATTGCTTCACTACTTGATTCCACTTCAGTTTCCTGTTATTCATGATGCAGGTTTGTTTACCTTTTTATCTGTGGGCTGTTCTACAGCCAAATAGGAAATAAATGAATGTGATCTCAATATTAACATGAGTGAAAATTAATGAAGAGGTGAAAAAGTGAATGGGAGACTCTTGGTGACATTTTTATGAGCTCTTTTTTCATGTCCACAAAATTAAAAATGAGATTGGAAACAAATAAAAAAATCCGTCTCTCTTTTCAAGCTGTCAGTGGAAATTTTCCTCTGAAATATATAATTCTGGAAAATATTACTATGTCATAGTACTAGTAAGATGTTGCTTATGTTAAAACTAACTTTATGGATTCACTCCCTCTTAGAGCAATTTTTACAATTGATGTGCTTGGTACTTTGGATGATGTTCCAGACCTTATTTTACATTTGAATCAGAAATTGGCACTTAGTGGGTAGCTTATTACAAATGATTTGGAAAACTTAGCAGTGGAGTAGTAGCAGAGAGTAGAACACTGTGTTAGTGTTTTGATTTAATGCCAGACTTCAAAGTGGATGTGAAAGTGCTGGATGGTCTAATTACTTGGACTTTTTTTTCGGAGACTGCTAAAGGAGTGAGATCTCACTTTCCACATTTATCCTTTGTACTGGCACTTGCTGGTGACTCCTCTGCCAGTTGTAAACACTGTGGTAGGAAAGTCAAACTAACATACTACAAATTAATATGTGTTTTTGTATTTGCCAAACTTGTCTTTTCGTACAGTCAAGTATTTCAGTTAGTGTCATTTATTTGCCCAAATTAAGTTTATAGCTGAAGATTTGTTTGGACTGATCGTTTATTTATTGCTCACAATATTTGTAGTATTTAAGAACTAGCACCATGAAGAGGTATTTCTTTTACATTAAAGATAGCTGTTCTGTGAAATAGTAACAAACTCATTTTAATTGAGTGCAGCTGAGCATACTAGATTAATATTTTTTAAAATATACAACGATAACATTCAAGGAAGGCTCACAAAAGCAGTGTCATATTTGCTACAATGAATGTTTAGAACACTTCTATTGGCAGCATGAGAGAAGCAGTCTACGATTTCAGGTAAACTTAATGTTTAAAGTACAAATACTCTTGATTCTAAATACCAAACATGACTTCATAGACACCAAGATACTGGCTGGCCTGATACAGATTGATCCTTGCTTTAAAGGACTGAAGTAAAAATCAAGCATGGAGAGTGCACTGATCTTCAGGGATTGCCAGCACTGATGGAACATGACCTGTTTCTGCACTATGGAGAACCAAAACCTATTTTTCCACAAGATTGCTACTTGCACTGTGGCTTCTACAGGACCTTCCCGAGCTGCAGGAGCAGTCTGGGAGCAGGGCTGGGGTACATGGAGCTGAATGTATAGGGATTTGGATTATTTCAAATCTTAACTGGGCAGAGATAAATGAGATGGAAATTTAGTATTGGCTCCCATTTTAGCGAAGTACGCCTGTGCCATTTCAGTGGACCCATATGCTCAGTGTAGTTAGTGTTTGGATTTAAAATAGTTGTCTCTTTTAGTAAGATTTAGGGTCACAGCAGTATTAGGCTGTGATTTTCCAGAATAAAATTTGGGAAAGTATGTGAAGCAAAGTATTTCCAATGCGTAATTATATTATAAACAGAGATACAATCTTATTTATTTTCCTTCAGGGAGAATGTGCACTGGTAGAGGGTATTTTGGTTAAATTTCTGATCAGTTTTATAAATCTATGATTTATGAGGATACTGAGAGGTACTTGTGTTGATGCATACAGTTTTGGAATAAAACGCTTTTCCAAGTGTGAATGTAAAAACATAACAGTTTCCAATCCATTCTTAGAAGTTCATATACCAAGCTCCCTTTCATCAAAAGGAAATATGAATTTTGCTTTGCCTGATCTGACTCAATGTTTTCACTTGTTTTGGGTTGATGCGTAAACACTCATCAGTGACTTCTAATCTGGGGAAAGGAACCCCAGGAGCAATCAAATGAGTGAAAATACATTAGATAGTATGAGACAGTGAATAGACACAATCCCTGGTGTTTAAATCTATACTAGAGCAAGTAAATATTTTAAACTGTCATGAAATACTCAAATGTTTTTCTCTTTGTAATGTGCATTAGTTGTGAATTACTGAAGAATTCTTTATTAGAAAGTAATACCTCACCACTATTTGAGTCACATTTTTGCCAGTATGCCTAATAGATTCCTAAATTATGCACCTTTCTCTGTGATATTTTAGAATCTTCACACAAAAGACTCAATTGTGATTCTTTGCAGAAATGCTGAAGGAAAGCACAGTAAGACAGTTAGCTTAGCTCTCACTTTGACAGGTTAGCTACTGCACATGTCACTCGTACCACATGCTTCTCTGGAATATTATTATAGTCATGGCTGCCCTTTATTTTATCCCTATTTTACTTACTTTTGACAAAAGATATTTGTCCTGTGCTGAAAGAATCTTGCGCTACTCATCAGTTAGGTTGTGACGCCTCTCGTGACTTTCCTAGACCACTAGTAGCTTTGTCCCTCGGAAATCAGAAATTATATATATATTTCTTTTCTTCCCCCCTCCTATCTTGCCACGCAGTGGTGCAGGTGGCATTTCTGATGGTTTGCAGTGGGGGATGGCAAGGCAACAAGTTGTCTTTCAGCAGCACTAATGGAAACACAGGAGCAGTTTGTTGGAATGTGTCTTGTAAGAATCGATCCAAGCTGAGGGGATGTTTAGGTGTTGCTGAATAAAATAAAGTGCAGAAGCTGTGGAGGGACTTGCAGTGAAAGGAAGGAATTTTTTTTTAACGCGTACATAGTTGGCTAAAATCTGTCCACAAGTCATAGAAGATTCAAGCCTGACTGTACAAGCACTTGCATTCAGAGGAATCACTTTTAAATTGTGCTTCTGTTCTCATGTCCTGTTTTCCTTTTTCTGCATGCTTTTTAAAGACTTTTTCAATATTTAGCACTACCTTAAGGTATCCTTCTGGAGCTCTAGCAGGAGCACTCGCTGGTGTTCCTCCCTCTTTGGCTATACCTTTAGCGTGTCCGAGTCTTCATCTTTCTAGCACAACTGTTCTCTGCTGCCTTTGTGCTGCTTTGTGCTTTCTTCACAGTCTCATCCATATACATAAATTCAGCTTCCTGGTTTTGTCTGCATGAATTACAAATATATCTGTGCATTCCTGATTCCCTATTCTCTCCTTGCAACTTTCTCTAGATATTTCGCCATAAATATAAGGATTAAAAGGGCCTTTGATCTCAATCATTTCTTGCTTCTAGGTTCATACTGATGGCAATTGCTCCGGCTCAACAAGTGACATGCATAAATGTGTATGAAAGTGTAGCCTAAAAGAACCTGTGGATTTTAGTTCACCTGTTTGTGTCTGGTAGTTTCATATTATTCTTCCTCCTACACAGGGTGTTCCTGTAATGGCAATACGCAACAAAATGATTTCTGAAGGGCTAAATCCAGATCTTCTTGAGTAAGTAATTTGTAACTTTCAGTATGGCTGGAATGCAACCATGTGCTTAAAAAACTTGGGAAAAAAAGTGTTTAGAAAAGCTTGTTTGTGTTATTGTGAATCTAAACTATCAGCATTAAAATGGGTTTTGAAGTCTTCCGTGGAAGGCGTTTTTAGCATTTTATAGATCTGAAGAGACCCATCAGTACTGAGGGAAGAGGGATGCAGTTCCAAGCCTCAAGTGTTTTTTCAGTATTGTCTAGTTCAAGGCAAGGCCAGGGAAACACAGAGACTGGTACATTAATAGGTAGGTACTGCGCCCTCCCAAACAGAAAGCTGCAGGACTTTACCATTCAGACTTGAGAGGAAAAGGAAAGCCTTCTTCCAAGCCAGGCAGTGATGGTGCAGTTCAAGGAAAAGGATGTAGCAATGACAAGGTAACATTTGACAATGTGCATTTAGTGATGAGGAATTGAATAGTACGGCAGTAGCCATTTTCACTGTACTGTTTAGAGTAGGAGGTTTTTCGCAGATGTTTTCTTCCAACGCTTCAATAACAAAATGTCTTTGTTGTAGAATAATAAGAACAAAATGTATTTTGCTGGATGTATGAGAGACAAGATAGTTGTCTTCAGGTTCCAGTAGATGGATCATACAAATTGACTTCAACATGAAGTCAGCAGTTCGAAATTGTGACTTTTGATTGGGCTAACCTGATGTGAAGACTACTAAGAATAGATGCTGATTTTCAAAGCTACTTTTCTGGCCTTAAGCATGAGTTTTAAGCTGATTTTACATTTGACGCATAATTTAGTTTTACTGTAGTATTTCACAGAATTTGTTAAACTGATGAAAATATGAACTTCCATTCTTACATTGTAGCCACTAAACTGTCTGAAACACTTGTGCATCTTCTTCAGAAACTGTCAATGTATTAGAAAGCCCGCTACTCCTTTCCAGTGAAGTCTTCTTACATTTTTGGAAAGACTTATTCTGAAACTAGCAACTTGTTTAATAAAATGAATATAGGAAAACCAAAGTATCGTCATATGTTGAGTCTCTTTATCTCCGAGGTACTTCCTGGTGTCTAAATAAGCCTAAAGCAGTTATTCCTCATTTGATATTTCTACTGATCAAATGAGAAATGTTATAAAGAACACAAGTAAGAACCTGTGCAAGTCTGAGACAGAGTTATCAAACATGGTTTTACTATATGTGTTGAATGTGTTGTATTTCTTAATGTGCATTTTTAGTCCATATCTTTCTGTAAATGCTGCTGTTTCTTTGTGTTTGGGTGTTTTTTTATAGTAGATAAAAAGAAGAAAAAAATTTCAAAAGCTTTTTAAAAAAAGTACCTGCTTTTGAATTCTTCATTTTGGGTTAAGACAGAAACATTATTACTGTGGATTTGGGCTCACATAATATGTTTGGGGTTTTGTCTCAAAGTTCATCTTCAAAGATTCTGTGCAACACAGAACTGTGTGAAGGCAGATTTTCTTTAAAACATTATCGATTTGAAAACTGTATAGAAAATATACTAGGTTAAAAAAGCTAATGATGTGGCAAGGGACATAATGCCTCTTTGAAGAATTGGTATTATTTTAACTAGTTTTTTAATATTTTAAGGACTATGGGGTGACTTTTCTTTTATTCTTACTGCTTTCTTGTCTGTATATCAGAGACTTCTTTTTTTTAATGTATTTTGCCATTCACGCCATATTTCTTGGGTCTTCAGATTACTGAGGCCTGCTTGCTCAGTCCCAGTGGAAACTGGGAAAATGTAGATATTGCTGTATGTTCAGTCGCTCTACTGCAGACTCTTCCAGCTACTTGCCAGTGAATGAGCATCATTTTTCTGTGGCTGCAGAGATGGTAATTCTAATAATACAGAGGTCTTTATACTCTCTTCCTTTGACTGTTCTACTTCTGTTATCGTTCCTTTCTCAACTTTTTACAGAATGTGAAAACTGCCTATTCTATCAAGCTCCTAATTTATCTATTTTTAACTTTTGATTCTTATGCTTCCTCTCTTGCCTGTCTACAGTTCCAGGAGAACTTGTCCTGCCCTCATGAACTGAAGGAATTTTTTGCCGTCTTCCTCTCCTTACTACTGGAGAGTTTTTGCGCTGGTCTCTCCAGATCACATGTCTTTGCACGGCTCTTCTGTTTTGTCATTACCACAGCAACAAGCAATAATATTGTGAAGTGGTATTTGCATGAGAAAGCAAATGCTTTCTTAATTTATTTTGGAGGTGTGCAGTGGGGAAAAGGGCAAAGGCTCTCTTACAGTTCTTTAAGGCACTTCTCCTTTTTGCACCCAGAATGTTTAGAAACACCATAAAGGTGCATTAGGGATTTCCAAAAGAGGATTTATAATAAGCAGAACTGAAGTTAGAAAAGAAATTCTGTGGCATGATGAAAAAGGGTAGCCCTAAGATAAATAACAATGGGACAAATAATACAATTGTCAGCTTAGTTTAAAACATAATATTTTACCAAAAAGAGCAGTTAAGTATCATACAGAAAGCTGGTTTCTGTGCAGATCATGCTTCCCCTTCCCCAAATACAATTGCATATATATCTTTTACCTTGGTTTCAGAATTTACTAGTCTTGCTTGTATTGTCCAACTCATGACATACTAAGGAGGGAGACTCCGGGGAGAGGCAGCATCTTCAATCAGTAGTGTTAGTTACTCTTTAGATGGCTTGCTTCTCTCCCACTTCATTCCCAATAGATTCCCTGTGCAAATGTTTTGACACGATGTTAAGATCCATCTTAAATATTCTCTTCAAAACTAAACACAAGAGATCTGATCATTTATAGTCAATAAAAATCCCAGTGTTCTAGCCAAATTCCACTCTGAGTAATTCTTTTTTGCTTCTCTAAATTATCCCTGCAGTTTTAGTTGGATACAATATTGTTCATTTCCTGTCTTTTTTTTTCATGTACTATTTACACTGCTTAATGGTGTACAGCATGTTCCTTTCAGCCCTAGAACCTCTGAAGTTTGAAAAAAATTTAATTAATCGATGTTGCCTGCTTTCAGCTCCACTTCTTAGTGATCTGTCATTATTTCCAATAACCTCAAAGGTGTGCATTCAGACTGATGTCTGCAGAGTTTTGATGTCCAGTGAGTTACAGTTTCTAGTGTTTATCTTTCAGTTTTAAGTGAAGCAATACCAACAAGGTGTGAGTTTGTAAATAGTTAATGTGTTAAATGCTATGGATATAAACAGCACACAACTTCAGTGAAAGGGCATTATTAGCATTACGTGCTACATTGCTTGTGTTCTCAGCCACCTTCCAGGATTTATAACATACAATATTATTGTTGTCTGCAGGACCCCAGATGCCCCTGTGCCTGCCTGGGGAGATGATGGGAAAGCAGAAGACAGTTCTGATAGTGAATCTTCATTTAGTGACTAAAGAGACTGATTTTGGAAACCTCTGTTCAGTGCTAATGTGTTTGAAGCTTTAGCAGACAATGGTCTGGTGTGGGTCACATGGGTGACGTGATTTATCTGACAGCATTTTTAAGAACTCAGATTCTCCATGTTCTCTCCCAGAAAGTTCGAACACGCAGAGTATTTCAATGTGAACCTTTCTACCATGAAAATTGTGAGATCCTTGCAAATTTTGTGCTGCATCATTTCAGATTCCTTTCTGATTCTTCTGAAGTTACTTTGTAAAACTCTGAAAATTCTACACCTCTAAACCTCCAGGTCATAAGACTGCATTCTGATCATTACTGGATTTTCTGTGTAACACTTTTAACCTAATTTGCTGTCTTTTGGTTCCATAATGTACAGGAAAAGTAACTTTTCAAAATGAAACTGTTTAATCTGATGAACTGCATTATTTTCTAAGATACTATATTCTCAAATGACTCAAAAATAATTACACAGAAGTCAGCTATCTTATGGTGATTGCAAATTAGTAACACTGTTTTGAAAGAAACTAAAATGCTAGTGAAAAATATATTAAAAATCAATCTGAATCTGTTTTCAAAGTATATACTGCTATTCAATTTTATGTTAGAGTCTGTACAAAGTTGTTAAAGAAATTCCTGATCTGTAGAAGAGTTGATCTCTCAAATTCAGGTTACAGTGGTGTATAAAGCAACAAATATTGCAAGATTGGTTTGAAAACGACACTGTGAAAGAAGCAAGTGTCTGGGAGATTATGAGTAGAATACCAGATTCTCACTGCTTGTTCACTGTCAGGTAGGACAGTAGAAGCCACTTTTTGATTGTTGTTGGGGTTATTCCAAAGGAACTGGGGCTGAGCAGTTTGCGTAGGATAAGAAATCATCCCCAAGTTTGTGCCTTTGCTGATAATTTCAGCAAAGAAGCCAAAATTCAGCTTGACTAATGATAAAACTACCTTGCTACCTCTTGAGGTGTGCATTGGGAGACAATATGAGGAAATCCACTTGGAGTCTGAGTGGCTCTGGAGACTTCCCTCCAAAGTACTTAATCTACTCGGTGAGTCAAAAATGACTTTATATTCAAGAATCTTCTTTAACATAATTTGTTTCACATGAAATTCTTCACTATCTATTTGAATTCCGCAGATTATTGTGATTATACCAGAATGCTGTGGGTAAGGCAATCATTCGCTTTCTGGTATTTGACATTCTGCCTGAGACCAAAAACAGACTTAAAACTGAAGCTCCAAGTATATAAATTTGTTAGCTTTTATGACCAAGTCATTATCTTCTCTCTTAGTTATTTATGCTACTTCAGTAGGTTAGCTGCCTTTTTTTTCCCCCTGTAATTTAAGCATGTTTCCCATTTGAGTCTAGCAGGCATATTTAAGCTCTTCATAACCTGTAAGTCAGAGTAATACCTGAACCCCTTTGAAAGCATATAGGCACTAACAAATGTCTAGAGATGGCATTTCAATGATGGGTGAATTACTATTGATCACTTAAAGAAAAGCATTTTATATTTAACACTTGGTAAAATTAGACAAATACTAACCCATTAGCAATAAGTATTTCGCAAGTAAATGTTATAATGTTATTTCAGAAAGCATATATTAAAACACTGATGACTTCTTGATATCTATATTTGAAAACTCGTTGAAGTAGTCTGTATAATTAAAGCTATGTTTTGTAAACCAAAGTTGTGGTTCTATTTTATTCCCATAGGTTGTTTTAAACAAGACAATGAAAATTCTTCTAAAGTCTCTGCAGTTCATGTTTATCCAAAACTGGTTATGCTAAAGTTGTGTCAATCCGCTAGCTGAAGGTGAGAGTTTTGAAAAGTGAGGATTGGAGTTTAACCTAAGCCGTGTTCACACTCTGACTGGAGGAGAACTGAACATCCCATAGCTGCTATTCTAACACCAACATTTAAGGAAGACTGAAATTAATGAGGACTGGATTTTCCATACTCTTGAACTGATATTGACCTATGTAAGGAAGTAGCACGAGTTGACTTGAGACACAGTAGTAATTCTTTTTTTAAAGAAATAAACCAGGTTACCAAAACACATGTAAGCAGGTAGGACTTCCATTGCTCATTGTTTTGAAGCAGCTTTTTGTATCATTTTAGTCTGAAAAACCTAAAATCAAGTGTCTTCATACCACTACAGATCTTTTTTTTTTATGTGGAAAGCCCCTAGCCTACTGCACTTGTTAAAATGAGAGATAATTAATTGCTAATTACATATGTCACAGAATAACAATTTCATTAGTAGGCATGCTGAATTTAATTGCTTAAGACTTGGTGTTTTTTTTCAGAGTAGCGTTTTATTTTGGAACAGTGCAATCTTGGAAGGCTTGCAGAAACATTTCAAGAAATCCTGCCACTTTGTCTCCTCTCCTGCTTGAGTGGTGGGTGAGGAACCAGGGAGAGAAAGAGAAAACCTTCCCTTTTCACCTTCACCTTTTCACCTTCACCAGCTTCACCAGCAGCCATAACACTTCCACTGCCGTTGGAACCTCTGACCGCATTAAGCTCCGCTGTTGCTGCCAGTCTCATCTGCTACACACATCCCTGTGCACTTAGGTCATAGCCAAGTTCAATCTGAGATGTTTCAGCCTCAGACACATGCTGACACAAGAAGCTATTAAGTACGGGAAGGTTGGTTTGAGACTGAATTATGTAGGTCATTGGGTGAGGACAGATGTAGCCTGAAACACCCAGTTTGATTTGGATCTTTTAAAAGAAGTTAAGCCAGTGTCTTCACCTTAAACAAGTGGATTATTTTCTCATTCAGTGTATTTCCCATTTTTAGGTAAATGGGTGGAAAGGAAATTTCTGAACAAACATTCACTTTGCAGATAGTTGTGTTTTTTTTTTTTTGGCATCAGACTTCATAACTGGTACCCTATGCCTGAAGGAACAAAATGTTAAATAATAGTATTCTCTGATTTAGGTAATACACTTTTTGTTTATCAGGCTCTTGTATCTCCTAGTATACGAGCTTGGACTTGAAAGCTGTCTACTCCATCGGAGGACATGCTGTTCCCTCTACACTAGATATCCCTTTTTATTGCTTTCTGTCCTGGTCTGTGGCATCAGAAGTTGTAGTAAAGTGGATGCTAGGCCTGGGACCAGTCTTTTACTGGAAAGAGCACTTATCTGAGTGCTGGAAAGGGTGGGTCAGAAGAAGGGGATCTTGGAATAATTTTTTATGTTTATATGAGCAGTTCTTTTTATAGGTGATTACCATCAACTGTTTAATAAACTTTACACTTTATGACACTTGTAGTAGTCAGAACTTGAGTACACTTGAATTACTCTGCTGTGAAGAATGGGACAGTGGAAAAAACTTGTAAGACTCATTTTAAATGATAACACTCGTAAGAACTGGGATTATCCTTTTTGTTTTCAGACGAATGATCTCTAGTGTCCAGCTGAATATGAGCTCCAAACAGATTCCATAATCCTTTTGTGGTTTCCTGTAGTGCGGTTTACACCATTTTTCGGGGGCACGGGGAATCGTTCCGCAGTGAGAGTTAACCTGTTCACAAGTAACATCTTACGGTGTTGATTTCTCTATACGGCTTCCCAACAGCTCTTTGAAAAGGAACACTTTTGTATGTGGAGATGATCATTTGATCTTCTAGATCCCGTTCACCTACTTTTAAAGTAGAGTAGAAGTAGGGAGGGGAATGAACAGAGAAAATGAGTGTATTTTTCTCAGTTGTTTCATCATATGCTTTTTCTTCAGTGCAGTGCTTTTAGGGAACTGCCAAATAATAACAACAGTGATTTTTTCCAAGAAACCTTGAACAACATTGTCTTGTTTGCCCAGCATGATGCCTGGCATCATCAAAAGCAAAGGGTGAAATAGGCGGCAGCCAGTATTGTTGTAATAGTGGATTAGGTGAAAAATGGTTCATAATGCTTTATCACGTGTTCGGTGTGGTTTAGGGAACTGATGTCAAAAGCTTGCCTGCCTACACAAAAGTATGTGTCAAGAAGACAATTTCAAAGCATCTGAATATAGTAAAAATATCAGGGGTGGGGTGGTGATTATTAGTATTTTTCTTACTGTAACTTCTCTTCGCCTCCGACTTGGCTTTCATGTAAGCCTCCTCTTCTGTTGTAGATGTGAGGCTTTGTTATTGTTCTTCCAGACTTCTGTCATCCTTGCTCTTTAAACATTGTTGGCTTGACCTATTACCATAGTTTAAAACCATGCAAGTCTATCTTTTGAGCTCTTCCATTTTATAAGATGAATCTACAGTGCCTTCTGCATAACATTTTAATCATGGAAAGTGTTTCAGCCTGATTTACTGTGAAAACACCACTGCTTTGTGCATGTGTCTGTCCTTAGTTTTCCTCAGCTCTCAGAACCCACTGCCCATTTTCAGTCATTTTCAGTAGGGGAGAGAGGAAGACGCCTCAAAAACCAGGGTCCCTGTGCATTTGATGAAACTAAGCAACTGGGTAAAAAGAGAGATAGTGTAATAGTATTTGAGTTGAAGAAAGGCTGCACCCCTGGCTGAAGCCCTCTTAGACCCCAAATGGTCAATGTCAGAGTTACGAAGTACCCGTTCATGCTTTTCCTCTAAAGTTAGGCCCTCGCATCCCCCGGTAGCCTTTAGGCCTCTCTAGTTACAGCCCTATCTCTCTTTATTCAGGCAATGGGTCAATCAGGAGAACAGCACAATACTGATAGATTGCCAGTGAGATTATAACCAGTGGCAACCGGTCTGCCCAGCCGCTAGAACCTGAAGTTCACTAAGCATGGTTTCCATTGTCTCTGACAGATTTTCATGAGCTTAAGGCTGTGGTCTGTAGCTCTGCTATAGGAAAGGTAGACATAGAGCTGGCATCTTAGAAATGACAGCCAGTCATCCTAGGGAGCTCGAGCTCCCTAGGAAATAAAATTCTGTTCATTTCCCTGAACTTCTTGCTCTAAGTATACAGTTACCAGAAAATATTTCAAAATGTGACTGGCTTGGATGAAGAGAGATGCCATGCTTTTGTGACAACTGAAGCTTTGGCAGAGGGGACAGGAACAATAGGACAGTTCTCTTTGGGAATTACTTACATTGTGCTTACAAGTGGACCATGCTGTGCTAGTGTTGTGTAAGGCAGTCCTCAGAAAATCAGGTGGGAATACAAACTTTCATTTTGCCGTATAAACAGGGTGGGTTGCATAACCAAACTTGTCTTTCTCCTGTTCTGGACATTTTTTGCCATTTCAATTATTACGTCTATATCATCATACATATCGGCACACGCTGCACTAGCTGCTTTTTTTTCCAGGACCTGCCTCTCCTGGGCATCCATCCCTTTGCTCCATCACATGCTGTTTCCCTCCACAGGATTTCCAGGCCTCACGATGAACCTCAGCCCCCAGCAGCACCAAGTAGAGCTGCCCATCGTCAGGCCCCAGCTGGCTGCAGCACAGCGTGCTGCTAATCCCCCCTCTCCCAGGGACTGAATTGCTCAATCTTGCCCAATTATTTGGCACTGGATTCTGTCATCAGATGCCTTCACTAGGGCAGCATGATAAGTGCTGGACGTGCTGTCAGTAGGAGGGTTTCACAGACTGTATACAATGAGGCTCTGCTGACTCAATAACCTGACTCCAGGAGCCGTGAGCCCCACTTTACACCGAGAGGGCTTTCTTTTTACTTTTTTAAAAGAATTTATGATTTTTTTGTTCTTGTTGTTGGCTTTTAGTATGTCTCTGATGGGCACCTTACCTGACATTTTATTCACACACTGAGCACACAATCAAGCTATAGCCACAATTAGTGCCACACGGTCAGTTCAGGTACTGTCCGTGCAACTTTGAATGCCGTACTTTGGCCAATTTTCAGCATGCATCCTTATCATGTGAGACTCCTTATCACACAGGAATCACCTGCCAAGTGAGGCAAACTTATGATCAGCAGTCATTTTGCTCATCGCTTCCAGGTGTCGTGTCTGTCAGTTGCAAGCAGTTGTCCACTGATGCAGTTTATATCCTTTCTCTCTTACTTAGCTAGGAGATAGGATTTCTGATTTTAGGTTTGCATAGCAGACTCACTTCAGTGCCAGTCTTCACTTAATAGTTTTGCTTGATCTCTTTTTCTCTAGCCTGCGTATGAAAACAAAGTGAACTATGGGGAAAAAGCATTCATTGATGGTTGACTTGGTTACGAGCAGTCTTGATCCTTAGATTTTGAAAGTTTTTATTATAAAAACTCTTCCACTACCCAAAAAAATGCATCCACATGTACACATTCTCATGTACACATTCTCACGTACATGCTTCTAACTTCCCAACATGTTTATATTTTTCGTTCCAATTTGCAACACTTCATTTGTTCCTGAGCAATGCACATTCTTTATTTATGTCCAAGACTCACGTAAACAGAACTCCTTCAAACATCTCTCTGAATTGGAGGAGGGATAACAGTGAAAAAAAGCAAAACAATTAAATTCTCTCCTACTTAAATGAAAATTTTACTGAGGTTTGTTTTGTTACACAGTGTTATAGTGAAAACAGATGATATTTGAAACTTGGCTTTGACGCAATCCTCTCTTCAGCCTCCACAGGCAACCAGACATTCCCTCTCTGCTCATCACTTCCAACAGCTCTTTAGTGCAAAATATTTCCGTGTTTATCCTCCAGACAAATTATAATTGCTGATCTTAAGTCATTTGTGTACTAAGAAAATGATGTGTTGTCAACCCCAAATCCCACTCTTCCTTATAAATCATTTACTTCTTAAAGAATTAAATGAAAACAAGAGGGAAATAACTGCATTTATTTTATTTTAAAATATGAGTATAGCTTCAGTGGAATCGGGTCATCTGTGGAAAGTGCAGTGAGCAGTAGGTATGATTAGCCTATGTAGTCTGACTGACCCCAGAGCGCTCTGGTAGCTTGTGTATTGCCCTGGCAGAGGGACCTGAGGTTCAGCAGGGCTGCTGACACTAGAAGAGCAGATGTTGGATATACCTCCCCTAAACTGTGTTCTTTACAAAATGACTGTGAACCATTTATCAAAATGTTTAGCTTGTTTTGATAGCTGGACTAAATTGTAAACAAATGGTAACCATATGTTATTTATGGCAGAATAATTTTGCTTTTTTTGGTCTTATGACAGCATTTATACAGTATTTTATGCAACCTTAGTGACCTACATAAGGTTTTGGTCTACAAGTTATACTCATTTTCTGAAAAACCAAACAATTAACAAAATAGATGATGGTAGGATTTGTTTTTAACCATAGCAGCTAGTAATTTGATGGGAAAAAACCCACTAAGCTTCTTTGGTGTTTTCAGAGATCAGAAATTCTCTATTCTGCTGTCCCAAGGGCCTTTAAAAATATTCAGGCTTCTTGCTGAAGTTCATTAAGTCATAGAGTGATAACAATACACATTACCACCCCTAATTTCAACTAAGTTCCCCTAATTCCTGCCATCACAAACCATTTCCTGGCTTCTCCTCACCTTGCTCTGAAGTGGTTTTTTCTTTGGCTTATGAGGTTTTGTTACTCAAGATTTGGGAAGAAAGGGGAACATTGTGATGAAACCTTCTTCTGTAAAATCACTGAAATCATTACACCGCAGTTACAGCTCTGGTCTATTTGCCTTTAGGCACAAGCCAAGATCAGATGGTTCTAGATTAGCAAAGAAGAAATGGGGAAGGGAAAGCCACATAAAAGCTTTTCTCCTCCTTAGCACCTCCATTCCAGAGTCCCAGAGGGAAATCACAAATACATTAAGTCAGCCTTACAAAAATCGTTCTTTAACAACACACAGTGAAAAAACAAACAAACAACCCCACTAGGCCATGCACTATCTGAATTATTTCATAGTAATGTTGGAAAAGTAGTAGCTGAATAATTTTGTGGCTTGGTTGTTGTTTCAAGACAGTTTTGTAAAGTTGCATGAGAGGGAACAGAAACCTCTTGGTTAGGATTTGTAAACAGAAAACATCCTAAGGCTGCTGTCCCTTTCCTCTTCTCCTGGATTATTACTCTAAGGAAGCCACCTGTAATTCTCTTTGTAAATGGTCTGTGCTGCATGTGAAAAAAAGGAAGGAAGGAAAGAGAAAAAAAACAAAACCAAAACAAAAAAACCCAAACACAAACGACAACAAAATTTGCTGAACAGAGCACAGAAAAGTAAGTATTTTTTTAAATGCTTAATTTTCCAGGAGTGATGTCTCCAGTTTTTGGTTCTCTGGTGTGTGGAGAGGGGAAAGTTAGAGCTGCTTTAAGCACTATCATCTCCATTCTACTGCCAAGATTACCTACTTACATGTGAAGTGCAAACATAAGAAACACCAGTGCTAGTATTTCTCAGGGTTGCTCTAAGATTTTTGTATGTTATATGCACAAGATTTTTCAGTGAAAGGCAAATTATTTAATAATAAACAAAGGCTTTCTTTTCCCCGTAGTTAAATCGGTCACTGACTTCAAACAAAGGAGTCTGAGTTAAGAGTCCCTTTCACTTCTTCTACCCAGTTTAGCGTCTTGACTTACGGGCTGTCATATTCTTCATTCCTTCTAAACCCTTTCTGCATAACATTCATTTGCAAAAACAATCCCATGGCAATAGCAGGAATAATATTTAGCCCTCTAAACCAGAGCCTTGATCCATGTTTCCCAAAAGTATGTCAGCTTTGAGTGCAACTGGTCAAGACGCCACTTGAAATTCCTACCTGCTGTCTTACACCATGATGGTGAATCCGAGCTGGTTGCAGCAGCTGTAAGTCAATTTTCAGCTCATTTTCCTTTCGTAGGAATGACTGGAGCTCCCGGGAAGACTGACCTTCTGCTCCTTTTGCTTCCTCTAGCTCCTTCCCAATGGCTCGCTGACTTACCCAGTCCTCTCTTTCCATGCTTCTCATCTCCTGCATCTGTTTCTTGCAAAACAGCACAGAAGTATTTATAAGAATTTCGGAGTCACTTAGAGCAGACTTTTAGACCTTCCATGTTTCAACCATTGGGGTGAAATGTTCCAGAGCAGGTGCCCTTCTTGGGATGATTTCTTTCTGAAAAGTTGCATACAAAACGTCTCCTTGAGAAAGTTAGGGAGAAAAAGTCAGTTGGTGGGTTTTTTTCTGTATTTAAAAAAAAAACGGTATTTTTGAGAAGCTTCAGTATCCTCACATTTAGATCAGAGAGGAAGCCTTTGTCAGGGAGCAGCAAGGGCAGGTTCCCTTCCCCTGAGGGAGGGCGAGCTGGGGGCGGTGGCTGGTGGCGAGGCAGGAGCAGGTCGCAGAGCTGGCCACCATGGGCACAGTCCCATAGCCCCCAGGCGAGGTGAGCAGAGGGCGTCCAGTGATGGAAGCCGAGTTTGACCAAGAGTCCAGATCACCAGACAAGGTCCATAGTGATGAGACACGTTTGAGCTTAAGGTGGAGTTTGCAGTTCAAGATCAGGTCCAGAGACGAACACCCTGGTCACTACACAGCCCAGTGATCACCAAGCATGTTCGTACTGTGGAGGCAAGTCTGAAGTTAAGCTAGCAAATGAGATCTGAGGGTTTTCCCAAAGAGCTCCAAGACTAGTGATTGGCCTTCTCGATTATCTCTCTCTCCTCCCAGTGAGGTCCAGCCCCACCAGAAATTTACAACCTTCACTAAAATCTTTGCAAGCCCCATTTCCCCCTTGTGCCGAGTGGAGACGATGCCCGTGGCAGCACCCAGCCCAGCACCACCACACGCCAGAGTGGGAAGGACACAGGACATGCACAGCAGCCCACAGCAGGGATTTCCCTGACCATTTCTGCTGCAACATTTTCTGCTGAGCTTCCCTCAGCTTAAAAGCATCAGAGAGACATGCAGAAACCATGAAAGTAATGGCTGCCCTGCACCACTGTCCAGGAAAGACAATGAATCAGGAGGCTCCCTATCGAAATACAGAGCATAACTACAAAACTGAAACATGAATGCCAGTACACTTGCAGGGGCAGCTCAGATTGTGCTGTTGCACAGGTAGCTTTAAAGCTGACAATTTACAGCTTGCACGTTTGCGGGAAAAGAACACACGACAGTTGCAAAACTCAGTTCTGGCCTGAAATTTTAATACGTATAAGCAGCAGAGACTAAGAGAAAAGGGTTGACTCATTCTTCTTGTGTGGGGAGGGATAGTGTGGAAAAGATACCAAATAACACCTAATAAAAAATAGGCAGTGGTGCATAGAAATTAGATGTTGGGAAGAGGTCCGGTAAAACTTTATTTTTTGGCACTAATAGCACACACCAAAAGGCTCTCTGAATACTGGAGGGGTTTATTGAAAGAAAACTGAAAACTCCAATTGTAATAAAAGGAAATAGTTTTCTGACAGAGCAGTAAAAAGGTGCAGCAACATATGCCCTGATAAACATACCCAGTTGCCACAGGCACCTATAACGCATCCTTTAAACATGTTTTTTTGGCTGGAGAAGTGGAAAGAAGGGCAAATCTAGGATTAAAGAAAATTGCATCCCACTTCAAATGTCTAGAGAATGCCTGAATGGTATAAATTGTGTATCTTGGCCATCCCAAAATATATAGGCAAGCACTTGAGGAAATGAGTTAGAACTGCATTCCCTCAGAGTCAAAAATCCCTTGCAGCCTTCAGTGAAATTTTATTTTTCCATCTAACATGGTTAGTGACTTGTATTCCTAATGAGAAAAAAAGATAATAGCGAGTAATAAAACACAGAAGTGGTGACGTATGTCCCATAAAGTAACAGGTTTTCTCCAATTAGTTAGGTGGAACCATAGAGATACTGAATGTTAGTTTTTCCCTAAAAAACAAGCAATCTAGTAAAATAACAGTCAGTATGGCTCTGTGTCATTCATTTGAGCTCTAGGGGGGCTGTAGCTTAAATTCCACAAACGCAAAAATGTTCTTCTATGTTTGTGTTTATATTTTATGTTCAGCAACTCAATTCAATTTATCTGACAAAGTGAATGTTTGAATGGAACGATCTGGAAAGAACATTTTTAACCAGTTTTCTGATTTTGAAAGGCTTCAGAGTACTTGGAAGGAGGTATAATTGATTTGTATGAAACAGTGATTTTTGTCACGTTCCCTTTGGAACATTATGAATCTTTATGGTCAGTCAGAAATACGTGTGTACAGCTGCTAGGATTGCCTTAATGAAAATATGATGTATTTTGTTCTTTTTATGTGATTCTGTGAGATGTTTTGGCTTTCTTTTTGATCCCAATCCTGTCTTAAATTTAAAAACAGGAGTGGAGAGACTCTTACTTCTTCTACACAGGTAGCTTTTTAGATTAATTCATGCTTAATCCAGGAGTATTTTATCACCAAAAAGGAACTGATCAAGAGAGTCCATAATTTGTCTTATATTTAAAACATGCAAATAGGAAATATCATGTTACATGATTTTGCCTATCTGAAAAGCTGTCTTTGCAAGTCTTTGTCAACATCATTAGTATAAGATTGTTAACATCTGCTTTTTTGACTTCCCTAGCATCCTCGCAGTAAAAAGACTTGTCGTTGCAAAAGAACGGATTGAATTGCATGCTAGATGTCATTTCTGGTTGACAAAGTTCTACCAATCGTCACGTTTGTTCCTTTTCTTCTCTATGATGTACATGATTTGTACACATGGGAGAGAAAGACTCAAGGAAAAAGCAGGACTATGTAAGAGTGTGTTGCAGGTATGAAATTCTTGAGATTTGACACCACATGGTCTGATCAGATACTTATCATGGTAAGAAAGAAAGAGTGAGGGCAACTTAGACCAGCACAAAAAATGTTCTCTAAGGTCCCCAATAGGTATGAGTACAGCAGAAAGTGTGAGCTCCCGTTGAGAAAACCTTTGTCCCACACAAGCACGAGTGTACGTGTGGCCAAAGGGTGGCTGCTCCAAAAATTTGCTTGGCATCACCTGATTTAAAACAGCAAGTATAATAATGCTTAAACTGTTGCAAAAACATAGACTTGCTACCTAAGTAGAAATTATCAGCTCTGACTGCTGCAATACACTTAGCTGAATATATGACAAAATGTGAAATTCTAAGTATCATGAGAGGCAGGAGCTTTTCTGCTGTCAGATCGTTGTAAGGTACTTTAAAAAGATTTAATATGTTAAAATTTCAGTTTTGTTTTCCTTAGATGTCCTGACTTGGCAGCATTCAGTTCCAAAAACGTCTGGTTTTGGTACAAATGACTCACAAATAAAAACTTACTGTAGAAGCTTTAAAGCTGGCGCAGTTTTCCACAAAGCAAAATCATAAGGAACTTATTCTCAAAGTGGTAACACAAATACTAGTGTAAAAACACAGGGGGGGAGTGGGATGGGAGAGAGTAAATCACCTTAGTGCAGAAAGCTAAATTTAAAAGGTGTTTGGTTTTTTGATTTTGTTTTCTTTATTGCTTCTTTTAAAAGCAAACAGTCCAGAAGTGCTCAAAAATAAAATTCAATCCAAACTATTTCAATATTTAAAATATTTGCATTCCTTCATTATGGTTTGAATCATAGATACAAACCTTGGATCAAGGACACCTGTGGTGAGAGGTGCCAACAGAAATGTGGCAGACTAGTCAGTAAGAAGGCTTTAGCGATAGGAAGAGAATCACATTTTTCTGCTTTATGATAATAAATGAGGACTGAAAACAAGCCACCGTATAATTTCAGATTTTCCACATTTCAGACCCTTCTAGACAGTTTATGGGTCCTGCACTCTGTTTTCTGCTAAAAATAACAATAATTGCCTCCCACTGATTTTGATCCACCAAAGGCAGGAAAAGCCGGAGTTCTGCAAGCAGAGGCTGCAGGGACTTGCCAGAGTTTGAGCTGCCATTTGGTCTAACTTGTTGAGAACAGAGCTGTCCCTGAGATTTATATTGCAGTCATGCCGCTTAACCAAACTAAGCCTTGTCAGCAAGACACCGAGAACTGAGCAAGCAGGAGCAAGAATGGGAGGTTATAGGAGAAATATTCTCTTGTATGCCCAGATTATTGCAGCAATGAACTGAAGTCTGGATGAGGACAGCAGCAAAGACAACAGGCTTTATTTTCTTGGTGAACCACGACAGGGGGATTTTGTCCCCCTTGTGCTCAACTTTCGCAAATATCACGAACCTTTCTGCCAGCCGTTGTCTGCCCCAGCCACCATTCTATAGGAGCCCACTGGAGACAAACCCACATTGGCTCCTGCCTGTCTGTGTCACAGCGGGCTGCCCGCTTCTCCGCTTCTCATCAGCTGCTGCTGCTGGCCGGTCGTGTTTTCTGCTTCTTTAAAACCACAGCTGAAGCCTTGTTTTGGTGAGCTAAGATAAGGTAAATGTAGTGTGGTTCCATCCTTCCTGCCTCTGGTAGGCTGGCCAGATGTGGAAACACCTGTCGTCCTTCATATGCCAGCAAACCTTCGGAAAATAACCGCATTGCACACTAACTTGAAAAAAAGGCAAGTATTCAGAGAGAAAATTCTCTTTCCAGTCAAATTGAGTGAATTACTCAAACTTTCATTTGATTTTAGCTTTTATATTTACTGATCTGCCAGTATATTAACATTTTGGAAATACACTATGTAAATTTTCACTCATGTTTTTAAAGAAATTATGTAGACAATGCAAAATAAAGCCTGTTTTCTCCAGGTAAAGCATTAGTCACTCTTGAAAAGCTTGTCTTATTCCTAAATTTCCTACATGCCATTTGCAATAGCTGATTGCGTAAAAAGGACAGAAAAATACACTTCCTAAACGACATGCTGTAGACTAAACTCAGAGTCATACCTAAATGACTGCAGAAAGAATGTTTTTCTGAAAAAAATAATTGAGAGAAATATTTTTCCAAGTCAGTAATAATTTAAAAAGTTAAAGCAATGAACTATTGTCAACCTTCATATTTTGTCCTTGTGTACCTGGAGCCTGGGGCATTGGTGATTCTGAGGATGGCTGTAGATGACCAGTGGTCCACAATCTCTGCTTGGGAATCACTTTTCCAAACTGTTACTGAAATTATGACAACTTATAGCTCCAATTTGGTTTCTATATGAAAGGCAGAAATAGGACATCACTGTGCAATTGTTCATGTGTTGTTTATTTTTTTGTTTTGGCTTGGTTTGGTTTTTTGTGTGTGTGTCCAAGGACAACTGACATTCTGGTTATTTCCCCAATGGAGTGTGAATGAGCACAGTGTCTGCAGCTAAGGCCAGGTATCAATTTATTCAGATATGGAAATACTGATGGACTTGACTTTCCTTTGAAACCTGAAGAATGCTAAGTCAGCATTGTGACAGCTGTGCCTCTGCTCACGTTTTGAACAAACTTTGCTTTGGATTCCTGGGCCTGACTGCTTCTTAGCTTTATATTTATTTTAAACTTTAAAGTTCATCTAACAAGATAAGTGCTTCTGCCTCTTTTTTCTCCATTTTGTAATAAATAAACAAATCTCAGCATCATACAAAGTTCATGGAATTTACAGACTGATTTTCTTCATTTGGTTGGCCTGCCTCCACAAAACAAATAAATATTTTTAAGATCTTGGGTTTAGGTGTATTCTTTTAGAATGAATGGACTTTCCTGCCCAGACTGTTACCATTTGTTCCTCAAAAAGCCCAGAGTAATTCCTGTAAACACAGCTTTCCGCTTTCATCTCATGAGGTGTAGCCTGGTGTATGGATAGTTAAGGATGGTGGTATTGCCCCAAACTCCTTCATTTCCAGGCAAGACTTTCCTCAGCTTCAATAATTAGTAATAATACTAAGACAGTGCTTTTTCTATTCTAATCTAATTGAGTTCTGGTGACCAAGGGTGTAGATTTTCCTAAGAAAAGTTTTTCACCTATCTTTGCTTACTTCTTTGCAAATTGCTGCAAGAACAAAAGGTTTGGTAGTGAATGCTGTTAGGTTACATGTGATACAACCAGGGAGAATTTCTTCATTGCCACTTCCACCCTTGTGCAATAGGACTGGAAGATCTGTTTTCTGAATGAAGGTGTTAGTTACCTCTTTCAGAGGTGACACCGTGCGCCTGCACAGCAAATGTACTCCCTTCTGAGACTGCAAGAAAGCTTATATGCTGAGTAAAAGAGAAATGCAGCTGTACTCTTTGGGGTGCTCTCCCAGATAAAGGCAAGTGCTTTGAATCCCACCTGCTCAGCAGCCTCCAAGGGCTTCATCCTCATGGATGTTGAAGCCTTGCTGCCCTGAATAGCTCCAGAAGACAGGATCTAGCAGCTTTGCTCAAGAGTTTTGCCTAATCTAATTTAATAACAGCATTAGGCTGGGGAGTTCATTTTAGCCATCAAATCTGATGAATGCTTGATTTTTGGCTATCTGTTCTCTAGTTTTCTGCCTCCATGTAGTATAGAATAATTTAAAATAAAGGACCGGTTTAAAAAACAAAACAAAACATGAAAACACACACACACAAAAAAACCACACACAAAAAAACATTTGGAGACCACTTCATGAAAACCAAGACAAACGTCTACTGATTAGATTACAACAGATGGAGGAGTATCAGCCATTCAAAAGGATGTTATGCAAAGGTACCTTTGAAACTTTCCATCCAGCAGTTCTTATTGCTTAATCTGGTACATAACCCAAATCACATTTGCATAGTTCTGATTGCTACCTAATGAGGTAAGGTATGTCTTTTGACACTATTCCAACAGCCAGGTCAAAGATGAGGTCAGATTTGCAGACTGGACAGATGAAGACAGCTGTCCAAGCCTTCTACACCTGCAGCCTGATGAATGCTAAAACTGAACCTGCCAAGTCTGCTGGGCATTTCAACACTGCTGCCATAAAGGTACCAGCAAGCTCTTTTGCGAAGACTGTGGTTTTTGGCAGAGTATAAGTGAGCACAGAATTTATGTTACCTTTAGCTCTGGGTTTTCTTACAAATGAATATGTTTTTATCAGTCTTGCTTTACATGAAGCACCATATCTGGGTAAGAGATTGAAAATGATGATAAATGGAGTGGCAGCTGTAATCTACTAATTAACTCAGTGTGTCAAGGTGCATAGTCCAGGGTGAACAGTGCCATCCAACCTCATCTCTGTGGTACCCTTAATGTTATATCATTGTATAGCACAGATAGATAATTCTCTTCAGGAGAAGCTCATATTTATGTGCTGTTTCACAGCACTGCACAGAACTCATGGACAGCCATTCAAATGTACCTGAGTTCAACTATAAACACGTATGTATTTGCAGAACTGAAGACAAAATTTAGTTAATGCATTCAACTGCTGGACAGGTGGTGACAAACAGGAGACACCAATTATACAGACCAGCCCCACCAGGAACATGTGTGCACTATTTCAGTAGTCAATAGATAAAAGTGACACCAGTGACCACTGCTGTTTACCTGCCTCATAAATTACTGTCAACCAAAAATAGTAAGTACGGTCTTTTTTTCTGAAAATGGCTCTGAAAGGCCTTTTCAAGGTATTAAACCTTGAGCAGATAAGCGTAACAGGAACAGAATGTGATTTAAATCCAAGCAGAGTGGAAAGATTCCACAGGACTTTGGTGGTGTTGAATGAGTTGTCTCGTAACCAGCCTTCATAACACAGCAGCTCCCATGTAGTGTGGTTAGGAGACCTCATTTTCCTCCTGAGGCCAAATTTAAGTACCCCCAGTATCTATTCCTTCTCTCCAGTTAATCTGAAAAGGGTGACTGCTGTATAGCCCACTGCTCAGTGTGGCTCTTCAGCTCTCATAAGTGAACCATGATCGCCCATAAGGAACCCATTAATATGGAAGAGGTTTTGAAACCAAAGCCTTTCTTTTCAGAGCCCTGATCTAGGACTGCTTTAAGGGTATATGCCAGCTCAAGAATCAGATTCATTTTGGTTCTGGGAATCAAACCACAGCCTCTGAAAAACAATGGAATTCATGTCTCATTCCAGAAAGTTAAGCAACAGCCTCAGCTTTTTGCTAAACGAAGGTTAATAAGGTTTGATGTAACATCAGAGGAGCAAATTCAGATCTAATAACAATACTTGTTTTTTGAACACTTTAGCCTTAACACAAACGATTTCTCACTTCATTATTTTCCTTCCTAGGGCCTTCATTTGGAATATCTGACAGGCAGATGTCCTGCTTAACAGCAGACCCCTCATATTCTGCCAGTTTCCAGCTATGTTTAAGTATTTACCGACTGAGAACATTTCAGCCATCAGGCAAAGAATCCTCTCTTTCTGTGTGGCGTGCCAGCTCTCAGCTGCAATATGATCTGCAGAAGGACACTCTGTCTTAAGGCTACCTGGGCGGGCAGTAGTGTGATGGGCTTGCTCACTTCTACCTTCTTTGAAACAGCACTGTCCCTGTTTAGAAGTAGATGTTAGGAAATAACGAGCTGTATACAAAGCAGCATGTTATGCACAGAGTTGAGTGGCAGAGGAAAACTGTAGTTTACAGTGCACCAGCAGAAGAATTATCAGGAACAATATGGAGAATCAAAAGCAGCAGCAGACCTGAAATGGTCTCAAGGGAATGGACATTTCAGAATACGATTGGATTTGTATCTCAAGTTTAAGAGGATTCATTACAAAAGCCTTTGCTCCCATCGCTATAAATGTAGATGCAAGAAGTAGCCAGGTACTCTGACCTTTATAAGCAGCCAGGAAATACCATAAGCTTAAATCATTCCAGTTTGTTCTCGGATCTTAAACTGGAGTTCTGATAAGGCATGGTAGCAAAATGGGTGGGGAATATATGACGCCAATTGGTATCCTTTAAAAAGAAGTGGGTTTAAAAACAAAGTAAAAATACACTGGGGTGGGGAAAAAAGTGACAAAAATGGCTAGGTTTCCTAATGGGAGATTGCGCTGGAATTCATGTCCTGTTTACAATATCTACTGTAAATTTCAGCCTCTGTAGCTTCCTGTTAGTGTCCTGCACAGTCCTGGTGTAGCTGTGCACAGCTGAAACAAAGCTGAGCTCTGTGTGCCTGCTCATGCACAGCATTGGGAGGAACAACATAAGCTGTCAATGAAATTGTTTGAAGAACAGGTTTTGTGATTATACTTTAATTGCTAGTGGATCAGCTGGTCTCTGTTTAGATTTGTGCAAATCTGAGATGAGTAAGTTGGTTAAAAAAATATTTTCAAATCCTAGGTAGTTAAAGGCACTAAAGTGGCCATAAATAAATGTTGAAGAATAAAACTAGATGTTGAAAAACAGACTCCCCAGAAAGGCTGGACAAGAGCCTACAAAAGCCTTCAAAAGAATTTTCTTCAAAACACTAAGAAAGTTAGCAGGAAACACTCTATAGGAGACCTCATGATAATTATAAAGATGTTTGGCACTTTCTGAATAGTGTGTTTCCCTGTTTAAAGAAAATGATACTGATAATTCACAATAGCCCAAAAATAAATTATCAAGACAGCGATAAACATATGCCAAGAAATGAGTTCAGATTAGCAGTATTTTATCTTAAACGGTGGTTTAGCAGTAGGCTAACTGAACTACGCCCTGTGCGGGGTATCTCTGAGATGAGAATTAATTCCCTAGGTTTAGTTGGATGAAGTACAACAGCATATTTGATTGATCCTAACACAGCCCGGTACAAACACAGATAAGACGAGCCTTCTCCTCCCTCTTCTGCTGGACTGTCTATGCTCCATCTTGTCAACAGATGTCTTAAGACTTCATTACATATTATTTGGTGAGTAGTCACTTACCTTGTGCCTCTTCCCATTGCACCAGCATAGTTCTCTGCCCTTTCCTCCTCCCCATATCAGTACTGGTCCATTAGACTCACCAGAGGTTTATAGTTCTGTATCTGTTCTATTTCCAATCTCATTGGTTTTCTTTCCTGTTTTTGTTTGTTAGTTTTGTTTTTGTTTTGAGTGATGAGTGTGTGGCTCCTGACTTAGGTTTCTGTTTTCCCATCTTGTGATGTGAAGGGTTCTTGGGCATTGACTCCTTGAGATGTATTTCAGCCATCACTTAGCAGCTGGGAGTGGGGAACCCATCACAAGGAAGCAAACCCTCATTGCAGCCGCAGTGACACTTTTCAGAGTCTCCCACATGGCACTGGAGACAGGAGCAGATCACCACAAAGATCTTTTCCTTGTAGCTCATTCCTCAGTATTTCAGAGGCTCTGTTCCTCTTCTAATTCTGTCATTTTACTGGCAGAAAACTCTCCTGTGTTCCCTGCAGGACTGCCAAACAAGCTGGTGTCTTCCCACCAGAAGCTACATGGGGACCTTTACAAGCAAGCATGATCTCCTGTTATCCTAAATTCTATACCGAAAATCCACAGATGGGAGAAATTCTTCTGACTCTGACTAATCTTTTGCAATCTGTGAGCAGGTACCTCCTCTCCAGGTCCTGTGACTGAAGTTGCAACATAACTTTGCTCCTAAGAAACGGTTACCAAGATATTGATCCTCAGAATCTGGAAATGGGAGAAAAAAGTGCTTCCTGCTCCCTCTTTGTAATCTGCTGTCATTGAATGTAATTTATCATGTATTCGTTATAGGATAATAGAGTTCTTTATGTTTTTCTTCATTTCCACTGAGGCCAGCAACAAAAAAGCATGTTCATTTCCACAGGCTTTGAGGCAAATTCCCATAGTCCTTTTCTTTCCCCTCTTACATGGGGACTCTCCACTTTCTTACCTGTTCTTTCAGTTTCTAGACTTTAGACGTGTTTCTGAGTCTTCACGTCTTGAGAGTAACTGACAAAACTGCCAAAAACACAGGGGAACTGCTGATTCTGTCATAAGGTCACATAATTTAGTATTACAGATGATAACCCATCTGCAGCTCCCCTTGAAGAATACTGGGAGATCAAAAATTAGCATTTTGCTATGCCATTTAACTCCTACTGTGATTTATGTGATGCTTTCAATTGCCCATCCATGATATTGCCAGGATTTTTGTTTCCGAGATTTCTGTTTTTCTAAAACCCAAAGGTATGAGCAAAGGCAGTGTTTCTATTCTTTCTAGAAATCTGGGAGAGACTTATCTGTCCCCAGCCCTGAGCTGAATGCTTGATGCACGGCGCTTTCTGCTCGCTGAATTTAACTGGGTGGTTTGAGAGTCAACCCCCTTTCATCCTTCAACCCATACTCAAGAAGCCTCAGTGGTCTGTAGGACTGCGGTTTTACTCCAGAAATTGTTTTTTATTTGTCCGCTTGTGTGTTTTCCCATATAGAATTTTTATCTGACAGTGCAATGAACAGATGCCAACCCCGTCTTTCTTTAGTTTCCTCTCACTCCTCTTTAGTCCTAACATTGTTAAATATTTTTGCAACCAGAAGGTATTTTTGGAGTGAATATACTGCCATGACTTTCTGTTTTCAATGGCAACGCTCAGTTCTGGCTGCCATGAGCAGACACAAGATGCCATGTAAAACTGCAAGTTGATTTAAAAAAAATCTGATTATATAATGTTGTACCATTCCTTTTGGTTGAAATTCCAGGAAAGTAGCAATAGGGATTTTATATTGTCTACCCTAAACAGTAAGCATGTTTTAAATTCAGTTCAAGACTAAAAAGCTACACTGATACAACAATAATGTTCAAATTTTAAAGCTGTTTGGCAAGGGGAGGTACTGAAAAAATGTCAGCTTCACCCTTTGACAGCACTGGCAATCACCCTTTAAAATCTGCCATAATACTATAATTACCCTAAATATTTGGTTTAAACACTTTCAAGCTGAGCAGCCATGCCAGCTGTAGGCAGGATCTCAGTTGGCAGTTGATTTTGCTCGGCAGTCAGGTCAGAGAGCACCCATGACTTACTACCTGCATACGTTTAATTCCCCAGACATCCAGTTGAGACCACAAAATGGAGGAAAGTAAGGCTAATTTGTTGACTGTCATGAAGAAAGATGATTTCTGGAACAGAACCAGACAAACCACATCCTAATACCAACATACTAGGAGAGCCATTTGCCAACACAATTTGTGTGAATTGAGTATTAGGTAACACAGAAGGACGGAGGACAAAGGGAGAAATAAGAAATGGCGCCATCTCCGTGCCCTTAAAACCAAGAGGAAGGCATGCCAATGGAAAGCTTCCATGCTCCTGAGAAAACCTGTGCTTGCTCAAGCCTGGCTCCTGGTTCCTCAGTGGCTTCTAAGACTGGTACAGCTACTTGGGGGCTTCTCACATCTTGCCACAGTGCCACGCAATAGCTTTTGCACTGCATTTTGAATTGAATATTGTTAGAGGCTTAATCAGAACTACATCCTTTTGCAATCTGTGGGTTTGGTTCTGATACCTCAGGTCTAAACGCTTCACTTTGAACACTCCATTTCCATTTCTTCAATAAGAAAACAAGTTGAGTTTATGGAGCAAGAGAAGAACAAGCACAGAGTCTTAGAACTTGGTGTCTCTTTCAAACTGCTTACAGAGAAATTACTTATTTTCCAGATTCATCCCCAAGTTTATTCTGCTGACTCCAGAAGCTGCCCAGGAAACATCCCTAGGCCCCGTGAACAATGTACGCACTTGCTGAACAGGGCAAGAAACACTAACACTTACAGACAGTAAAAGGCTTATAATCTGATTTTAGTTGATTAAAGGTAAGAAGATCATTTTTCCTTCAAGTGCGGGTTCTTATCTCCTATTGAATTTGCATCTTCAAAGATTAAATAGCTGTCCAAAAGAACAGAGTAATATTGCATCAGGAGGAATTTTTGAACATTACAGCTTTGCCTCAAGATCAAGAGTTTTGGTCGAAGTCACTTCTAAGCAGTAAAGACAACAAGATTTTACATGTAATCCCAGCAAAAGTCCAAATCTGTATGAAATTCTATTTACAACTTTTTAAATGAAAAAAACCCACCAGTTATTTTACTGTAAAAAACTATCCTAGGGAAAAGATTAACAATTGCATAAAACATTATTTATGCTAACTCCCGAATAATAGTTTTTTCTTTGCCAGACACCTGTATGAATTAAATCTAGCATAGATTACTAGAAAAAACAGAGCCAACCTAGAAAGGGTGGGATATGACAAAGCCCAGCTGCCTAAGCCCTTTTTACAGATCATATGATTGGAGCATAGTACAAGTTTTTGAACTCTCTACATATTGGATGTTAAAAGCAGCAGGTTGATTTGAACAAAACAAATTCCTTTGAATTGTACTATTGCTCAAGAATTGCTTCACCCACAGACAGAGAATAAATAGTTCCAGATTTTAGCTAAAATGACCAAAGATAAAAAAGAGCCTTTATATATGTGCTGTGACCACCTTACCAGTTGATGTTAATCTGTGCTGCTACCACTCTCCTTCTTCCAATTGCCACTGCAAAGTATTCTTGAATAATTCAGACCAAAAGATACATGAAAATAATTGAATGTTTTTCAACTATTTGATGCAGTGAAAGAGGAAGGAAAGATACCTCTTTGCAGGAAGATCTGTCAGGTGCTGATATCTCTAATAAAAGTATTGCTATAGAGAGACCGTTCCTGCAGATCTGATGAAAGTCTAGATCTTCGTCAGAGAAACCTCCTTTTAAATGTACCTTCCACTCACAATGAATTTTGTGAGTGTGTGGTGGCAGAGGAGTCATGTTGTGGAGTAACAAGGTTCAACCATGTTAAAGATGTCTGTTAATAACAAACTCTTCATACTTTGTTAAAGCACTTTCTATATTTATTTAAAAAAAAAAATTCATGCGACATTAGCTGAGAGTTTTTAGAGGAATATGCATGCTCAGTGTAGCTTATTTAAGACCGAGAGTGCTGAATATGTATAACTCCAGGTGAAACAATAGATATTCAGAGGCCTGGATTATTGCTGCACTTCAGAGAAGACATGCAAAAACTGCTAACCAAGTGTTTGGTTAAGCAAGGAAATAACTGAAACCAAAATTATTATATGTAAACTAAAATAGATTTTAAACAGATAATGCAGCTGCCTTTGAATTTTTTTCTACAAGCTGACATGTCACTGTTTCTGGGTGCTGAATGGCTACAATTCTGAAACGTTAAAATCTTGTTCTTTTTATATTGTTGTCTCACAAAAATAAGGTCTATATTGTCTTCTGATGCTCCATTGCAACCTCTGAAAAGTCTGTTGTAGCCACTGAGTAATATGGACCTTCTTTGTAATAGCGCAGGAAAAACTTCCCAAGGGAAGTGGCTTAATAAGGACAGCTGAATTGCAGCTTGTGCCAGTGCTAATTTTGATTTAGGGAAATTAATTTGAATATTGAAGTTGCTATGAAACGACATGTTGCAGTAGCAAAACATATTTACTCAGATTAAGGCAAGAAGGGATGGCAAGAAAACTTAGATCTGACTTGTTTTCCACAAAGGCGTAATAAAAAAATCATTTAACTGGGTCTCCAGATGACTATTAAAACCATTTAAAGCTACCTACAAAACTATTGTACTCACTAGCCTGAGCAGGGAAAACAAACACTGATCATGTGGTCTGCTAGTGCCATCTATTGTGTACAGGGAAAAATACAGACAGTAAATGTAGAAGTTGCCTTTTTGATCTTTAAAATCAGATAAATACTCTTTCTGCATTACAGTACCAATTAGAAAACAGCCAAAGCTCATGAAATCACTTCTGTTTCTTGTAAAATACAGCAATCATTATAATTTATGTATATTATAGAAACATGCAGGACTCTAACCACCGTCAGGCTTCATCATGCCAAGACTGTTCATATGTGCATGTATGAACCACATAAGCACACACACACAATTGTAGTGAAAGACAAACCCATCTGTGATATTTTTAGTCAAAGATACAGAAATCTTTTAAATTAAAACCTATTGCAATTCCTCACCTTATGTCAAATTTCTCCCAGATAATGAAGATTACCCCTTCTTAAAATCCAAGCATCATGCTGCCTTTCACCATTTATTGTAGGAGAACAACTCTTCCAGCTTCTTCCAGAGAGAATACTGGTAGTAGATGTAAACCTCTAGGTTCAGCTCAACAACACCAAGCACTCGGAAGTCTTCAAGCAGTCCTTCCAAAACCTAAAAGCTTGTAAGAATGTAGTGTCGATATCGAGGCAAAGACTCTATTTTTAAAATACCCAGCTACTGAATTCTACACAGACTTCATACTGAAATGTCCAAAACTTACTGACATATATTATTATAATCCCCCTAGTCTGCTTGACACTTTTGCACCCAGTATTGCCGCCAAAAAATAAACGTCTTGCCACCCAGATAGTTTCATTACTATCAAACATAGGCTGCTGCCAGAGGTAAGCCAGTACACAAAGCAGATCAGAAATAAAAATCTGGAATATTTTGTGAGAAAAAGCAAAGGTGCAATATATGGTGATCCCTGGCTCAGCACATCATGGGAGAGAAGAGCAGAGACCGTAACAGCGTCCTAAGTCATAGTGGGTTTTAGGTATTTTGAGTTGATTGTGTTTCATCCTCACATTATTTGGAACTGTGATAGAGACTGCAATGGTAGTATTTCATCAGATCAAACTGCACAACCTAGAAAAACGAGACTTTGTACTTTGGGAAGGGGTATAGAAATGATTTAGCATCATAACTAAAAATAACAATAACTGTCATGTGATTTACTGTCGTTTATGCAAAAGAAGTTTCTCAATCGCTCACGATGTGCTGACAAATTGAAAACATCACGTGGAGTAGATGCTGCAAAATTTCCTAGCATAGCTCCCAAGAAGACATAGATATTTCTCATTGCTAAGTGTTAGAGGAAAAAAAAAGGGCCTGTTTCACAAAGCAACAGAAGTGTGCTGTGACATCAACTGTACTAACCTGTAGCAATCACTTAATTGTAAAAAATTAAATATCATTATTTAACAAGAGTCATCCACAGCTGAAATGGTGCAACTGGCTAGAAGAATTTTTTTCTTCAATTGCTTGCAACCTTTCAGCTCATATTTCAACTGAAAAAAAAGAATTAGGATCTTGATTGAAAAGCTGCCTAGAGCCAGAGAATAATCCAAGTGTTTCCAATAGTTGTTCACTGCACAAATGAAAAGGTAACAATCCAGTGTCTCCATCTGCACCTTGATGCATGTTGGTGTTTTTGGCCTAACAACTTAAATAAAAGGCAAACTGTTGGTGACACATTCTTTTGGTCATGAATGTAACTCATATAAAAATGTACCATAATAAAGCTCAGAGAAATGAGAAGGATTTCATTCAGTAGTTCTTCAGTACTTGAATTAACATGTTGATTTCACCAAACAAGATTATCTTGATTCAGCCACTTTCACTGAAAAAAAAAATCAGTTTTATTTTTTTCTCTTTAGGACACTGTAAGCTCTGTAAAGGTTGGGGGGCTGGATATGATTCTTTTGAAGAGGCCAGAGTTACTAAAAGATTAAATAAGTGTGAATTTGTTTCAGAAGCCTTGTATTTGGATTACGATTTAATGTTTTCTCAGTGTTCTCCCACTTTGAAACTTGTGAAAATTATTGTGGTGATTTCCTGTTTAAATCAGAACAATAAAAATATGTTTTTTTCCCATTTTAGTGTACTCAGATTCACTGTAAAAACACGCTAATATATGTTAAGGCTTAACTTCAAGTTCATGTAATTTCTTTTATCCATTTCAAGGGTTTAGTAAATTGGTGAGCTGAAATCTGATATCATTTGAAAGAACAACTTCAAGCTCCTTATACTTTAAAAAAGCTAGGAATAAAAAGCAATAAAAGAACAATACACAATGCACTTAGAAATACAGTCCTTTCTTAACATGGCCTTCAAGATAACAGGATGATACTTTTTGCGGTTGGCATTTCTCTTCTGATCTTCATTTGAAGAAACATGTGCCCCTTGCAGGATACTTTACCAGCAAGACATAAATCCTGCATTTAGTCAGTACTAGATTTGATTTTTAACATGATTGTAAATTTAAATCTCAGCAAGATAACCTAAATACTGTGGAAAGTAAATCTGCCAGTGAAAAATATTCATAATATTTTTCTTTTGAAGAATTTATAAAGAAAACATGGACTTTTTAGGTTGTGAAACAGCTGAATTTAATACAGTTTAAAATACACATTAAAGGAAATATCAACAGATGACTAGTCTTAAGACATCACTCTCCAAAATACACATTTTTTTTTCCTCATGGAATAATAGCATCTGAAAATCATCAATATTTCCACATTAACTGCGACAGACCATGGCAAATATAATTTTCTGAGAACTTGATTGACAGCCAGGTGGTTAATGCACTAAATGGAGGTAGTGAATCAGTCCACTAAAGACCCATTTGCCTCCAGATACCTGTAACATCTGACTTCTCAATTAGTTCCTTTCCAAGTTGTCATTACAGAAATAAGTTTATAGCAGCAAATATGCCATATCTTCACTACAGGAGCTCTCCGGGATATTTTTTTTTCAGTTTTATATATATGTAATATTCATACACATGTAACTGAACACCTAAGAACTACTGGTGCCTCTTCTTGTTTCCCATTTACCCTAAATGACTTTTTGGAAGCCCTCTTCATTCCACCGTTGTAGGTTAAAACACAGGCAGGAAAACTTCTGCTTTGTAGTAACCACATTGCAGTACGATTTCTCTTCAGTAGATTGTGCAGAAATGTAAATTTAGTTTCTAGTCCCACTTCAGTTTTAAGCTTCCTATGGCCAGCAGTACATAAAAGGGGGGACTGCAATATGCATTGCAGTCAATTATTAGAAAACATTTTTTCAAGCAATATACTTCAAACTTCTCCTAGGATTTGTATTTGTTTACAGTGCCCACAATCAGAAACAAGTAGCATGGAGTTGCCATCTACTAACTGTAAATTTCTACTCTTGAAACAAAGACACCCACTTCTGCTCACACCTTCCTCCGCGGTTCTTGCAACTTAACAGGTCGGAGGAATTCAGCCTTAGTGTTTTCCACTGTCTTTAGACTTTCCTAATTGTTTGCCAGAATGTACTTTCTCAAGTTTAAAACTGATGTCGCTAATCAGATTATAACAAGTAAAAAAGTATGGATATGTCCAAAAGGGAAGAGCTGAGGAGATCAAAAGTCTTGGAATGACTTTGAAGTGCTTCTACAGATTGCTTCTATTTCAGTATTTTTAATATATCAAATATCAAACAGTATAAAAATTACAAAATATTGCTAAAAGGTAGCAGGAATATTGCTGCGAGTTTTTAAAACGTTCTAGTGGATGCTGTTACAAACATTACTAAGTTAATGCAATGAGTTCTTTACACAACTTTGAAAATCCCTGTCCCTCTGCAACATTTCCTATAAGTAAAAAGAAACCTAGAATGTTCATATATATATAAAACATAAATTTCTCCACTATCAGGAGTCTTCGTGTATTTCTGTTGATATCCTCAAAGAAACTCTCTAAAAGAAAAATAAAACAATATCAGCTTAAGTTCTCTAATACAGTACAAGGAGATAAATATATAATGTGACAAGTTAAAAAAAAAAAAAGGAATATATAATGTGACAAGTTAAAAAAAAAAAAAGGAAGGCTTATTTTTCTTAGACTCTGGCGGTTGTTTTTTTCTGAATTAATAGTTTAGCTTTATGTGAGCGCTGGTTAGGACAAAGACGACAAAATCTTAAAAATCTTTGTCATTGTCAAACATTAGCATTGGATTTCAAGCTATTTTATATCTGTGAATTTAAAATGTCTGCATTTCTATTTAGTTTCATTCCATCACTTTCTCTAATTTATTGTGTTCACAATATTTATATATAGTTAAATTCTCAGTGTTCAACACTTCAGGATCTGTGATCTGAAGTGGACTTATCAACTAATTTAGTCGCTCTGAGGACTACAGCATCGTCTGCAAATATGTATCTCCAAGGGAAGAGTTTGACTTTTGATAAAACAAATAGCATCATATATGGAGACATCAGAGAGCAATGGACTGGCAAGAAATACCATTACCCCAGATCTCCCAAAATGGTAAATTTAATGCTGCATGCATTTCTGAATGATACTTTAATGTTTCTGTAAGGTTTAGAAGGCAACTATACACCCTTAAGACAATGCATTGTGTAATTCTGGACAATTACTTAAAAAAAAAGAAGTGTTTTGTTCTGCAGAACCTAGCTTTTTGCCTTTTTTTTTTGTTGCTTTTCCTTTTAATTAGGCAGGGATGTCAAACTCATTTTCACCGGGGGCCACATCAGTCTTGTGGTTGCCTTGGAAGGGCCAAATGTAATTTTAGGACTGTATATAGGTAGGAGCGGTTATATTTATACAGTCCTAAAATTACATTTGGCCCTTCGAAGGGAACCATGAGGCTGATGTGGTCCCCAGAGAAAATGAGTCTGACACCCCTGTAATAAGGGAAAGCCACTACAGCCATGGTCTCTTCAGTACTGTTAGTCCAAAGAAAAAGGTATATAAATGCTTGCTATCAGATAGCAAAACATATGTTAACTCTGAAACCCCAGTTGAAAATTGATTTCTGTATATGCTTATAAAAGTTATGTACAAATTATACATAAGTATTGAGCACTTCCAAGCTGAACAAGAACATGAGTAAAGATGCAAGTAAATTAATTACAAAGTTTTACATTATCTGATACCAAACTTCAGTTATATGTGAGATGACTTAGAGGGTTCTCACTATTTTTCCTCCCTTCCCACCTCCATGAATTCTGGATATGGTTTCCAGCAATTTGTCACAGCACCAATTGTCTCACATATGTGATCTTGATTATTAGTTCTACAGTTAAACAAGTGCTTGGATCTAGTTTTTGACTTTCTGGGACTTGTGTGAGGCAAAGATGTATATGAAAGACCTACATATGGCACACGACACCTACAGTACCTACAAGTGAGTTAGTTCATCTTTGTAATTATGGTATAAAGCAGCAGTTCGCAGTTTTTTCTGCCTTAGGCTCTCTACTACAGTCCTGCAAAGATCCAACTACTTCAGGGTGAAAACAAACATCCAGAAGTCTGAGAAGGATAAGGAGACCGAGATCCTCCTAATACCTACAGTAATATCCAGAAGGTTTTGTCCTCAAATGTCTGCAAGTCACTTGCCCCAAGCAATGTTGTTTTTATTTTTATTTTTTACAAGGTCTTTTGTCACAGTCAAGCCTCACACATTGGTATTTTCAGCAAAAAAAAAAACATGAAACATTGCAGCTAGAACATACTGTGTAAACAACAAGAGTTGGCAAAGCAGAGCTTGGCAAAGTAATTTCAAGGCATGCCTTTTGCAAATTGTAAAAAAGTATTTTCTTTTTAACTAATCTAATATTTTGTCTTCCTTAAAGTCAGGCTTGATACATCACAATGTTCAGCTACTCAGACCAGGAGGTTTTGATGTCAATACTTTCCAAAAAGTATTTTATGTTCTTTGCATTGTGAGGCAACATACATCAAAATGTATAGTTTTTATAAAGAAAGGAAAAATCTATGGTTGAAATGTGTTGGATTATTATGTAAAAGCCCTCAGGTAGAAAGAAATGAAGTTTTAGTTGCATCATATATTTTGGTATTACGTCACCTTTAGAGGGGCACTCTCTACAAAAAGATTGATTAAAAAAGTAGAGGATATTAATTTACTGAGTAATTTTCAAGAGCAGATACCTATGCAACTAACAAAATGTTAGTTGCATAATAAAACTGTTTTTAATGTTTCAAAAACTGGGGGAAAAATATTCATTAGGTAGACAGAAATCAGTTCTGTGACTGACAATTTTTTTTCTGTATAGCTTTAATATATCTAGCTGAGTTAAAGAACGGTAATTTTCTATTGCATTTGTCGTTATACAACTCATAGCACTTCTTAGTCACTGTTAAAATATGTAGATACCAACCTGAAAATCTCTAATGAACGTTAGGAAGAAGAAGATAAAACCAAAGGCCACCGTCCATTCACAGATCGCGCTCAACAAATGGTAAGTATAATCCTGAAGAAATGAAACATAAAATGAATTTTCAGATAAAGCAGCTAAACAAATATATTGTGGAATGCTATAAAAATAGACCAATATTCTAAGACTTATGACTCATCATCCCAATACCCGGTTGTATAGAAGTCAATTCAGATTTAGTTTTTACAGAATGATAAGTATAGTTATCAAAATTCCGTATGTTCCATTGAAGCAATATCTTGTGTGCTAACATAAAAAATAGTACAAGAAAACTACAACTAGCACAAGATCAAAACACAGCTTGAATATAATCTGCACCTAAAAAAATTTAGTTCTTATGTGAGGGATACAAAAATGCCCATATTCAAAACTTCTACTCAGAGCCACTGAGTTTAGTAGTACTATCCCTTCTAGTAAATTCTCATGATGTTTTAAAAGGTGGGGCTACCCCTGTATGACAGTTCCTGACAAGACCTTTGTTTTTAAGTAAATCATGATAGAAAACTACATAATATGACACAAATAGAAAGTAAAGTAGTTAATAACGTGCTATCAACAAATACGCCATCTATTTCAGTAAAACCTTTTTCTCGTCCTTGCATCTCAAGTGAAACAAAAAAAAGTGAAACCAAAAAAACAGCACAACAACAACAACCAACCAACAAGCCAAGGGGCAGATTGTGAAGAATTATCTCACAGCCGCCTTGCCACTCTTTGGTTGAAGTACATTTGCCAAGTTTGCTTTTATTAAGCTCTTCAAGCAGGATACACTGTCTGCATTATTTAACCCACCTTTTTAATACCTCCCTGTGGAAAATTTGTTCAAAAAGAAAACTTGCCTTTTGTAACTGTCAGTCTGAGAATACTGAAATCAATTCAAATACCTTATATTGATGCTATTATGCTTCAGGTCAGACCCACAATGTTTATCACAATTGTAAAGACTATTTAATAAAGAATGGTGAGAAAGCTGAGAAAACAGATATTGTAAAAACCCTCAAAAACCTCAGAATCAAACTGGTTCACTTTTGTTTCATGTATGAAGTTCATTTTCCAGAAATATGACTGTAAAAGGAAGTAGAACAACTCACTTCTGGAGTATTTTTTTCTACCATTTGTTCTATGGGTAAGCTTCAAATGCTTGGTTAAAATGAAAGTCTAACTCTCTCAAGACTGACCCATCCATCACAAGTTTTGTTACCCAAGCCACAGACAGTTTTCTAATGAAGAAATGACGGGAAACCAGCATTGCACAAGTTGGTGAGATTTTACAAATCTGTTCACGATAATACACTACTCAAAGTCTCTGAAGAGTCTGTGATGATACATACTTTTAGATAAACATAACAGCATACCCCAAATAATATGTTACCAGGAAAGATGGCTACCTAATGAGGTTTTACCTTTTCACCTGGAGTCCAATCAATTTTTGTCATGGAAATTCGTGAAGCGAACACAATCACTGGGAAAAACAGTGTAAAGGAAACTATAAAAGTTTAGTAATAGTGAAAATGTCTGCTTATAAAAAAATAGCCCATCTTCCCATTTTGTAACACAGGTGGTCCTGAACAACCAAAATATCAAATCAAATATTATGAAAACAAGTAAATGAAACACATTATTGAAAGATAACTGACAGCAGCAATCAAACCAAATTTCTGCACAAATACAAGTTTCTGTGAGGCCTTCCAAAGTACAAAGCGTAAGGGGAGACACTCCAAAACTTAGATCATATTCTTGATTGAGAACTGTGGGAGCAGAGTCTGCATTGTTGGAAGGGGAACCACGTTGGTTTCTATTGGTCCACAATAGGTGCCTTGGTATATTTGTACAACTTTCTCTCAGGACTGGGGCCCTCTTTAAAAGCCCTTGCACAACTGCTGAAACTAAAAGCAGGCTGTAGCTGGCTGGCTGATGTGATGATCTGCTGCAACCACTTTTCAACACTGGCAGATCACTTAAAGACCAATAAAATAAATGGGATGGTTCTAATTTCTGCAGGCTGTGGGAAAAGCCAGTAAGTGTGCTGAATGTGTCTCTAGGGGAGGCATTTAATGAAGCCAAGCACTGACCAACATGATCAAAAGCATCTGCTTAGAATTGAAGGAAATCTTGTGTATGACATCTGTATTTTATATGTCTGTGTGTCAGGTTCATTTTAGAAGCAGTGCCCTCTTTTGCAAGCCTTTCTCCATAACCTCCTTCAAATAAATGAGGTTGGATAGTTGGTCTAGCTTTATTATTGTGTGATCCTATGAAGAACATCGGGGCATTAGATTCAAATACACTACTGAAAGAAGATACAGCTTTTTAGAAGACCCTGAAACTCTTCATTATGCTATTAATGGTGCCTCAACATGCTATATGCATTATTATAGCAGAAATATTACAGAGCCCTAAGAAAATATTATAAGCTCATTTTCATACTTCATCAGCAATAGTTAAAAGGAAAATCATGAACACATAAAGGGAAAACTGTGGGATACACCATAAAGGATACTAGGAATGAAAGCAATGCATGATATTACAGATATGGCCATCCTCACGTGACACACAAAATAAGTGTTCCATTGTGGACAGGACTTGTAGGAGATTACAGACTGCAGTGTAATATATACAACACCGGAGCCAAATGCCACCAAAGCTCCTATGTCATGGACACTGGGAACAGCCAGCTCCTGGAAAGAGAATCAGCACAATGGTTAGCTGCTACTGTTTGTAGAGTGGTAGGAATCAATATGCCCTGAGAAGATTGATGGCCACATTACACTGAGCGCGTACAAGCAGTGGGAAACAGGCCCTTCTCCAAACGGTTTACACAGGGAAGGTGAAAGCAAACAGAGAAAGAGTAGCTCAGAGAGGTAAACTAACCATATCAAAAGCCACCAGGTTATACTCCTTTCTCATGTTCACATAAAAACATAGATCAGTTTTGGTGCTGTTCAACAGTTGGTCTATTACCACAAACAGGAAATGGCTTATGTTTTTCTTAAGAGGTTCTTATACCTCCTTTTTCCCTTTACCCTGCTGATTCTTTTGCATTAAAAGACTAATCTGCATTTTGTGGCCATATTCTAACTAATAGTAAAGTTTCATGGGAGCTATTCTAAATAGTGACTGCTATATCTCTGTCCTCCACCCTCCAGTGGCCAGCCACAAAGCTCCAGGAAGTAAGTCCACAGAAAATTAGTTATATATTAAAAAAAAAAAAGAAAAAGAAAAAGTGTTACTTAAAATAAGCTCTTAATACAAAGGTCTTACACTGCCAGTCTCTTGAATTATTCAGCCCTTCTACTCACATTCAGCCTTTTCACTCACATTTACTCCCCACATCATCAGACACTTTTATTCATGTTCCACAACAGGTGAAAGTGTGTATAAAATTCCAGTATCACTATAAGTGGCCTATTTTTTGTAATACCCTACCTACGGAAAATTGTCTTTAAAACACAAACAAGTAGAATACCCAGTAACAAAACTGATGAAGGTTCCGGAGAAACTATTGTATTCCAAACGCTTTAAAAAAATACAAAGTTATGCCACCTGTGAATCCAATATCAGACAAGTAAGCTAGCTTTAAAGCTCCTTTCTGTCACCAGAGTATAGCAAAACATGTTATGATGTGACCTACTACAGTTCTATTATAGTGATTCACGGAAACACATCTACATCCTTTCATTACATAATTTAATATCTTTCCTGCCTGGAGGCCACTTTTATCTCTGTCTTGTAATGGTGAATATGTTCACATGCTATTTTAAATTATTTTTCCCTGTGCTTTTCTTTCTGTTCTTTCCATTTTATCTCTCTGATATATGAAGTTCTGTCAGATCTTAAAGCATGCTCCTCACAAAGGTATTTTAAGTGGCATCTCATATATACTTGCATTTTCTTCTCCTCTGTTCCACATTTTACCTGCCATATAGGAATGACAGGATTTGGTATGGAAAGCATTAATCAAGCTTAACTGTTTTTGCTGCTTAACTGCTTTTGCATTTAGTCCCATGCACAATACACAGAGCTTTTCCAACATGGCTCTCATGATTGCTTCTATAAAACTGCTACAGCTTCCCTAAAAAGCCTACCACACTCAACCCCTACAGAACCTGGGAAATGTTGTGACTTCCGCTATGGTAAACCTCCGAAGCTTTCTAGTCAAAGACAGGAAGATCTCTCTTTATTCACCTGTAATGTCTAACAGGCAAAAATAAGCCTGCTAAGACCCAGCTTCTCACCTTGCCTTATTCATTAAGTGCTATGGGATTTTTCCTTCCACATCCAATTATCTTCTTAAAGCTAACTCTCATTTCTGTATTTCAAGTCTTTCATTTCTGTATTTCAAATACTGTGTTATTTAGAATAGAGAACAAAGATTTTATTCATGACCATTACTTATTTTCTCAGAAACTCTTTTGCTTTCAGAGGACGCACTCCTAGTGTTTTCTCCCACCTCATTGCTCACTTTTGCTAAGTGTTCAGAGACCAATACCATTAAAACCCCATGCTACCTACAATATCTTGAGGCAAAAAGAGTGAAAAAAATTTCCTTACAAATAATTATGCTACTTAAAAGACTTACCACAAATTGTACTAGACTTGAGTAAATAAAAGCAAACTTTAAATATTTCCAGTAAAATTTCACACTGAAGCCTTTTAAACAAACTAGATATTTTGCCTTGAGGAAAGAGAAAATTAATTGATGCCCAACAATGTAAATCAGCTCTATTACAGGATGCACGTATGGTCTTAGCTTACCTGCTGGGGAAAAAAAAAGTGTAAAGGAACAAACAGGTAGGGCACATGAATCTGAATTTTCTGCATGACCCACTGATCAGAGGGACTAGACTGAATGCTAAAGAAATAATTCCAGCTTTGCTTTGGTCTCCTGACTTGAAACTATCACTTGACCTTGAGCAAATCTCACAGCCTCTTCATTTCTGTTATTTCTACTGGTAGATGGGGATAAGAGTGTACTGGTCACTAGTTGTACATTATGCAGTTAAAAGTCTGAAGACTTGTAAGCCACCATTTCCATCTTCCTGGGCATTTAAGCATGCTCAAAAATCTGCTAGGTCAGATCCTTAGATCATTACCATGTTCTGAACTCTTCCTACAAACTGCACCTAACGTGGAAAGTAAGATCAAAGCAGAGGAAAGAGAATCAGGTGAGAAAGGAGTTTATGAACAGGTAACGAGAGACAATAGAGATTCGATAAGAACCAATGCTAGAACTGTCAAGGAAACTTTGGAAACTTTAGGATCAAAATTTCTTCTTCCTTGAATCTCCCAAATTATTTTGCATTCCTGATTTTTCTTTTCCTTTTTGAAGCTCAGTTTGTTTTCTATTTCAGTCAAGCAACACTGTTTCCCATCATCTAACTTTTTTTATGCCACATATAAATCTAATCAACAAGAGTACAGATATTTAAAGTAGATTAGCATGCTCAGAATAGACTGTAGTGCCTGTAGTGTTTGCAATCCACACACACTGCCTGGAGGATAAAAGAGCAAGATATCAGAGTAAGGCAGAATTTTGTGTCTGAAAATACCATGTCAATTACATGCAAAATTGTATTGGCAGCTGAAGCTCTGACAATCTTTATTTTCAATTTCTCTGTATGTTGTCAGGTCACTATATTAGCACAACAGTATTCACTAAAATATTCCTCAAGGAAGACCATCCTTTAAAAGAAATAATTCAGCTGTTTCCACAAATTCAAAGGGAATATCTCAAACTACATGCCAATTAAACTTGACTTGATTCTCAGCTGAAGTTTTCAGTGCAATTGTCCTAATAATTCCCTGTGTCAGAATCTATAATGAGACGTCTTATCCTTTTTGGCAAATTAATCAGGAATTCTACGTGTCTTTATCAAAAGACTTAACATGTTGTTATGCCATCTCCTACAGACTCAAAACAATGAGCTAATATTGTGTTCAATGTTCTAACCTGTCAGCTAAGTCTAGTTTATTCTGTAGAAAATGCTGCTAATGCACGTGTCATCATTCAGGTAACAATACAGGTGCTTTTGCTAGTCCGACTTATTCTTCCCTACCTAACTGTAAGCAAACTAAATTGTGAATAGCAAAGCTTTTTTACAGTAAAACTTTCATATTAAAATTTTTTACAGCAAAAGCATCTGTATTAAGTTTTTTTCTAGTACAGACATGCTACAAGACAAGCACATACCAAACCCCTTACTGACATAGCTGTACAAGCAAAAAATCTAGTTTATAGAGAGAAAGAAAATCTGTCTTTTTAAAGTCACTGAAAAAAAGAAGAAAGAAACACATTTTTACTCCATTTGACAAGTATCCACATTGGAATAATGTGAACTGCTCTGATCTATTTGATTTTTTAACTGGTAAAACTGTAGCTTAATTTACGATATGAAATACATGGTCATACCTGAAAAGTTGCAACTATGCCCATTCCAGTACAGCCCATCAACCCAATACATAATGAAAACATGTTGCATGAAGACCCAACAAAGTGTGATGACTCATTTTGCTTCTCTATTAATAAATATCTGATGCACATTGTAATTACAGCTGAAAAACAAAAAATACATATTGTGTTAAATGATCATGGGTTTTTTACATATTAACACCTTTGCTCTATCCAAACCAATACATACCTAAAAGTGCTGAAATATTAATCATAAAACCAAAGATACCACTCTCTGGAGGTTTAGTTCCAGTATCACTAAAGGAGAAGAGAGAAGAAATTAAAAGTTAATGGACATCTGTGAAATAGAAATGAGACTTACAAATGAAACCCCAAGAGAAATGTAACCTGACTGAACTGCTGCTATATGCATAAGATATTTAAACATATAAATTGGAATGTTGCCTGCTGCACATTTAAGCTTCATTTTTAGTACTGATGTCTCCTTTTAGAAAGAAATTGTATTTTTAGAGCATACTATTTGAACTATATTTCTTCCTTTTCTGTACACAATATGCAGAGATGTGACGGATGTGACATGGGGTAAGAGTGTCAACCTGCTTGAGGGCAGGAAGGCTCTACAGAGGCACTTGGACTGGCTGGATTGATGAGCTGAGGCCAATTGTATGAGGTTTAACAAGGTCAAGTGTCAGATCTCGCACTTGGGTCACAACAACCTCAGGCAGCGCTACAGGCTCGGAGAAGAGTAGGTGGAAAGCTGCCTGACGGAAAGGGATCTGGGGGTGTTGGTCAAAAGCAGGCTGAACATGAGCCAGCAGTGTGCCCAGGTAGCCAAAAAGGCCAACAGCACCCTGGCTTCTATCAGGAATAGTGTGGACAGCAGGACTAGGGAAGTGATTGTCCCGCTGTACTGGGCACCAGTGAGGACCCACCTTGAATCCTGTGTTGAGTTTTGGGCCCCTCACTACAAGACAGACATTGAGGTGTTGGAGAGAGTTCAGAGAAGGGCAACGAAGCTGGTGAAGGGTTTGGAGCACAAGTCTTATGAGGAGCGTTTGAGGGAACTGGGGCTGTTTAGCCTGGAGAAAAGGAGGCTGAGAGGAGACCTTATCGCTGTCTACAACTACCTGAAAGGAGGTTGTAGCATGAAGGGTGTCATTCTCTTCTCCCAGGTAACAGGAGACAGGACAGGAGGAAATGGCCTCACGTTGCACCAGGGGAGGTTTAGATTGGATATTAGGAAAAATTTCTTCATGGAAAGGGTTGTCAAGCACTGGAACAGGCTGCCCAGGGAAGTGGTTGAGCCACCATCCCTGGAGGTGTTTAAAAGACACAAAGATGAGGTTCTTAGGGACATGGTTTAGATGTGGACTTGGCAGTGTTGGGTTAACGGTTGAACTTGATGACCTATAAGGTCTTTTCCAACCAAAATGATTCTGTGATTGCATGATGATTCTACAACAGAGCAATACTTTGTTCATGAATGACATAAATGATGACATAAATGACATTTTAGAAATTAAGTTTCTTTTATTTGCTAAACTAACACTGTGATAGAGTAAACCATATCTAATGTAATTCACATGTAATGTAATATGTGAGAGAATTTGACTTAGTTTCCTGATTTGTTTGAAAGGACTTTACCCAAGGAGAGCAACTGCATTCCAATGCCTGGGAGCATTCCTAGGCACTGTTTAACTTACTAATGTAGATACAGCTTAAGAGTACTCTAGGTCCAAGGTGTTGTAATTATTTTCTGCTGAAGCAATTCACCCTCACACGGGATAATTAGAAGTTCATTGGCGAGACACAGCGTGTGAGAATATCTACAGAACATATACACACATGCATACATCCTATGAAAAACATCATATACACAAAATATATGTTATGTAGGATATAGGATGCCTTCATCATAGAATCCTTTTCCCTCTCTTCTTTACAGATATGCAAACACCCCCACAAACATCCACACTGGAGAATGCCCTTTCCTTGCAAGAAGGACATATTCCTGGGAGTATGTGGATTCAACTCCCCTCAAGCAGGACTCTTCTATACAAGGTGAGTGCTCTGTTGAAATAAGAATACTGCAATGCCATCAACTCTTTACACTATTTTTTCTTCTCCGAAGTACACTGAGTTGAGAATATCTATTTGATCAGGCTCTGTTGGTCAAGCCAACAGAAAACATGTAACTCACAAATCTTTACAGAATTTGGGTATTATTGTAACTAGTACCAAGAGGCACAATTGTGTATGTAAACAGAGACACTCAAGGAACTCTGCTGTCAGGAATGTAAACACACAGGGATTTTAGCTAATGCCAAAGTTCAGTGGAAACCACGCAAAGATCCTGAGAATGAAACTTTCTCTTAGGTGTATGATGGGACAAGTAGGTACTTTTTTTTTTTTTTTTTTTAATGTGATGCAAGAAGATGAATATTCTTCATTCCAACAGTGAGGCCAGATTAGTTTCCAGTGGTAGTGAGGCCAGATTAGCTTCCAGTGGTAAACTTCTGCACCTACTACCTAGTGCAGCCAAAATTAAAAGCATTCAGCATGAATGCCTCTGTTCCTAACACCCATAAGAGAAAGCACTCTCTACAGAAGTAATCTTTCTTAATGAATTTTTGACAATTTTGTTAATTTCAAGCCAAAAAAGTATGACCACATCAAAATTTTTTAGAAATTATATTCTCTTACAATCCCCTTCTATGTTACAGAAGCATTTGTGTAATCAGTTGCTAAGAATGCGAGGAAGCTTAGGGCGAAGGGAAAATCCTTTTCTATGAAAAGCTCATGCAAAAAATAGAGAAAAATCTTGTATTTCTTTTGACTAGATTGGTTCCAAATTCTCAGACAACAAAAGCTTGGATCAGGCTTTTAGACAAGTCTTTACAACTTCTCAGGCATTGAGAGTCCCTATTCATCTGTATTTTCTTGCTCTGATGCTTTCTGAAAACCTGCTCCAGCTTGTACTCTGTGTTAGTCTTGTTGTTCTTTGATAGTGGAATTGATGAAAACGGTACAGTAACTCTAATTTTTTTGTATGCCACTTCTGAAAATCATCTTAATCCATTCTTCATTTAGCTAATTTTTTAACCTTGAACGTCACACCTTTTCCTCATCTTTCTGGAGTGGTTTCATAAATCTGACAAAGGACTCCATTTAAAAAATAGGCCTCTTGTGACAACCTTGAAGGACTTTTGCAAATCAGAAGCTGCTCTATGCTAAGTACAGGACTCTGATCACTTCAAAGCTTTTGGAAAACTTTAGGTGAGAAGAGAATTGAGTCGGCACATGCAAAGAAAGCCATTTGCAGTTCTTGAAACACTTCACATCATAAGAGCAATACAAACAGCCTGAAATGGCACTGAACTCCATTTGTTTTTTTAATTAAAGCTTTTCTCAAGCTAAAGCTTTACAGGTGAATTTTGCTATTGTTGATTTTTAAACCAAGCAATCTTAGATACATGGTTTCAAGAAATTTCATACCAATAATACTGTATCATATCTACAATGCATTTACAAAGTATTGCACTGTACTTCTAAGGACACAATCTTTGTAATACCATATTTTCCACTGAAAAATACCTGGAGCTAAATTAAGATATAGGTACATTTTTGTTCTACTTCTGGTCTGTTGCTCTGGTAAAACAAAACAAAACAAAACAAAACAAAACAAAACAAAACAAAACTATTTGTGACAGTTACTTTCTTTTCATGAAAAAGACAAAAGCAAATGGCAGATATGAAACAAGAACATGTGCTCACTTATTTGCAATGGTGCATAAGTAAGTACAACCACCACAGAATAGATGAGGAACCCCATATGAAAATGACAGCATTTGTATCACTGTGTCGGGTAGGTGAATTCTACAGTCAAACAGCCTTCTGAAGAGTGGAAAGACAAGAACTAGAGGAGACAGGGAATAAATATTTTAGAGCCTGAAGAGTCAGTATCATTAGATTTTCTTCATAGCCATCATAAACTATTTATCTCCAAACTGAAGTCCCAAAATCTTAACCTAGGAAGATTATATTCTGCCTATGGGGATCCTCATTGATCCAGAGGTACTAACTGGCAGCAGATACCTTAAGGAAAACTCCCTTTACTCTTTCACTGAGAATTCAAACCACCAAACAGGCATCCAGCACAGCCAAATTAGTTTGGGTTTTTAAGTAGTATGAGCAAAAGAACTAATTTGGGCACAACTTAATAATCTTTTAGTCCTCAGCTGCTAGAAACCACAAAATTATATTTATTTTTATCTACCCATAAATGTATTTATATGGTTTACTTGAGACATTAGCACAGTTTCAATGACAAATTTAGATGTGGTCTTTCACTGTGATAGCTGTTACATGGTAAATAAAACTAACAAGTTATCTCAAAGCATACACAGGCTACTTGAGGAATGTAAACAAGAATTACAGAAATGTTGAACTGAAATTGATCAACATTTTTCTCCTTTGTGTAACTGGAATTTCCCCATACAAGCTCTACTTAATTTTTATAGCTCATTTTAAGAGATTGCACAACTGAAATGTTGCAACATTCTTCCTCTTTCTTTTTATCAGTCTAAGTTTCACTAAATCACGTTCTTAATCCCATGATTCAGATGCTCAGGCTGAAGCAATGACTGCAAAGTAATATGAACTATGTTTTGACTATTGGCCTGAGTACTTAGAAGGAATCACCATATTAGTCCCAAGTGCACCTTCCACGAAGATCACATGCTTAGACCATGCACATTTAGAATTATTACATGTTGTTCACCAACAGCCAATGTATATCCTTAGTCCAAATGTTTTGTTAAAAGGATGTAAAATAAACAAGACATCTGTCTTTTGAAAAACTTTACTAGCAAATGTAGAGGACCTGAAACATGAATGGGCTGGAGATTTTTTTCATCACTGACACAGCCTCATCTGTCTTGTTGTTTTTCTAGGGTATTGTGATTACTTAGTTAAAGGATAAGAATGACCTTTTCAGTGAGATATTCAGTTAGATTGATAGGTATGGCAGCTGTGATACATTCATCACTTATGCATCTGTGACGTGTAGGTTTAGTCTACCTCTTTTGAAAGAATGACACAAGATATCTGGGCTGTCAAAAACTTGACTGTAAACACAATTATACAGAAAAAAACCTTCCTGTTTTCTCATATATTTTATTGAAGGACATGGATTCAACATAAGAAACATCATTTGTCAAATGTCTTACTACAGGACCTCAAAATCCTTCTGAGCACAAACCATGTACTGAGCATGGACGCAGTTATATCAAATGGTTTATTTTTCTTGGTTAAAAATGCACAAATGGCACTGGTTACCAGCACTTTTGTGTCAGTAAAACTGTGTATACAATCAAGGAACATCATGAGTACCACCACTATCATTAAGGCAATAGGTTATTTGTGCATGTGCAAGAACAAGGCTTTCTGAGTCCAGATTTGGGCAATCTTAAAAAAATTTGCTAACATAAGCATGAAGCCCATCTTTCTTTGGCTCAGTTTGAATGAAGCTCAGCTTCCTTGTGGGTCGTGGTATCATTTGCACCATCTCACTTGCTTATGATGACAAGCCCTGATTTTCAATCAAATTTATGTGTCTGTACAAATCAGGTTAGAAGTCTTCTAAAATTATGCACATCCATTAAGCCCTTCAAGGATTTAGGTCCAGATGTATCTTGAAAGATGTATTTGAAAGTCTCTTTTTAGATCTTCTATATGTCAGAGACCAATCTTGGATTTCTGGTTTACTTAATCTAGTAAAAGCTAAATACTAGTAATTTCACAGTTTAAATGTTAACATGAGTAATGTATAAAAATTATTTATAGAGAATTGTGCTTAAACAACTAAGGTTACAGAAAAGAGATGCCAGCCATCTCTTGGGGAGCCATTTACACTCATTGTTCCTATGCTGAAATGTTAAAAAAGCGTGTTTGTGGGGCTGCATGTCCTACAAAAGCTATTGTAGGGTTTCGAGTCCTGTCACCATCTGGTGTACTCTGTCCCAGCTCTTGAACTACACAAACAAAACTACATTTCCACCACTTACTCCATCAGTTTTGCTAGGAATTGGGCCTCCAGGATACTTTGACTCCAGCAGAAAACTGCTTCAGCTCCTTTCTACCACGTCTGTCAGTGTTCGGGTCCCGTGGGTCTCAGAGAGACCTGGGTGCTACAGGTAGTGATGGGTGACAGGAGCAGGTCCCTGCTCTGCCCCCCGCTCACGGCGGGGCCCTGCCAATGCTGCTTCTCCTCCTCCGGGGAGCCCCACATCCGTGCCGGGGGCCCATCCCCAGCAGCGGTGGGGAGGAACCGCGGAGCCGTCGGGGCGGGAGCCCCTCAGCACCTCCGGGCTAAGCCGCCGCCTCAAAGCCCCCGGCCGTCACCCCCCAATCCTGCCATCACCCTGCCTCACCTGATGTAGGGGACGAGGGGCTCGACGTGCCCGGCCAGCACGGCGATCACATAGGAGATGATGAAGGCGGCCGAGGACCAGCTGACGAGCAAAGCAGGGACGAAAGCCACGCCGGGCATGCAGCACAGCATTGCCGGCGGCTGCGCTGCCCGGGCCATTGGCGGCTTGGGCGGGAGCGCCCGGCCGGGCTCTGTGGCGATGCCCTGAAGTCACGGGCCGTGACCGAGGACTTGCGGGACGCTCACACACACACACAGACACACACACACAGACACACACACACACACTCACACGGGCCGCCTCTCACCCTCCCGCCTAACACGTGTTGTCCCCCGCCGGGCACCACCGGCAGCCGCGGAGATTCCCCGCCGTCCGCCGCCGTCCCTTCACTTTCGTTTCTCCTCAGCGCTCTCCCGGGGGGCAGCGACAGCTCCCGCCCCGCCCCTCCCGCCGCGGCTAACGGCTATAACGGCCCGGCTGGCTGCCCCCGGGCGTGGGGGAACCAGGGGACCGGCCACTTTTTAGCGGCAGCTCGAAGCGATTCGGAGGGGTTTTTGTCGACGCCCGAAAAGCTTTCCCACAGTCCCAGCCACAGGGGGGTCTGTCGCCACTCGTGGGGCCACGGCGCCGGAGATGCCATCTGGTTCAGAGACCCTGAGGTGCGAAGGTCTCATTGTGGAGTCCTACACGGTACAAAGCTCACCCAACTTGAACTTGGATTTAAAGCACATAATGTAGCCTTGTTTTGCACATCTTCTGGAGGATTCACTTTTTCACACGCTTAGAGGGAAACCACAGTTCAGTTCTAAATCGTGCTGTGTTCCGCATTTTTGCTTGGGTTTAACCTGAAAGCCATAGACAATCTGTCGAGGTTGTTTCTGTTTCCTTTGACTGTTCATATTTATCTGCCTTCCAAACTCACATCCAAATGCATGGCCACCATTCTGAAACACAGTTTAATATGTGCATACTCCACATCTCTCCTTTCGTCTCCTTGAATATTTATTGTGAGTCTTGTCTCCGTACCTTCAGTAGAATGTCCTGAGTTGGAAGGGACCCACAAGGATCATCGAGTCACAGGACAACCCCACAGTTCACACCATGTGTCTGAGGGCTTGTCCAGTCTCTTCTTGAACACTGTCAGGCTTGGGGCTGTGACACTGCCCTGGGGAGCCTGTTCCAGTGCTCCAGCACTCTCTGGGGGAAGAACCTTTTCCTAATGTCCAACCTAAACCATCCGTGGCGAGACTGGCACCTTGTATGTACGTACATATTCCCTGTGGTAGAAGTGTACTAAGTTAGAAGGTGAGTACTTTGCATGCCTTTCAAAGTATTGGGAAGTGAGGTAGAAATTTATTAAAAGGACTTGAGACTGCATACATTGTTGGAAGTACTGAAAAGTAACCAAATAAATTATTCTACCACTAACACTGGAGGTACTCTTCACACTACACCTTTTGGCAGTAGCGTGGTGCTCACATTCTTAATGTATAACTTGAGTCTAATAATTCACTGCTGCTTCATGAACTCAAGCACTTAAAAAACGAAAGCCCATCTCTTTTCATATTGGCTAATACTTCTGTATTGCTCTAAAAGAAAGATATTTTAGGTATAAGGAAAGCAAAGGTTTGTGAAAACAAAACAAAAGAAACACAAATTCATACTTGATCTTTCTGTAGGTAATCTGTCATCTAGTAATTTAAGTAGCAGAACTTTATAGCTGACAGAAAGCATTCATTTCTTTTCAAGTTAGAAATGCGAAAATAATGGAACAAAATTTCTATTTAAGCTGTCTTAATATTTGCATCTTTGTTTTATTCCCTTGAAACAGCAAATTAAAAGAAATACTATACTGGCACTATATCTAGTCTCTTTGCTAAATAAATGGACGGCAGATATATATCAATGTTCACCAGATTTATGGAGGTAGCATTTGACAATGTTTTGCCAGTAACATAGTATTCCATTTTGATTCTTTGCTGAAAGAGGGTCGTATTCACTTTATTTACTGCATCGACATTTAAGTGACATTGTTGGAAAAATGTTTCATCCACCATTCTGCAAAATCACATTATACTAACTATAGTTTTGTGAGTAGTAAATAACTCACTCTTAAGTGAGAGTTCAGTACTTAAAGTCTTCACATGACTTTTTGTAGTGCCTGGACACTATTTGGAGTAAGAGAAAAAGGCATGTCTTTGGCTCAAGCAGGTGGTAACTTAGTGCTTGGCAATCACTGGCAAAGGCACTTTGTTGCTATGTAAACATTCGTTATAGCTCACCTGATGTTTCTTTACACTTTTATTGTAGAAGGTAGTCCAGGTAGTCCGTAACAACATATAATTTGAGCAGTGATTTTTTTTTTTTTTTTTTGTCAGCACCATTAGTACTATGTTCTTCAAAAGATCATTAGGAATTTCAAGGAGTAAAAAATACAGGCTACTCATAAACTTGCGGGAAGTCATTTTATTTGCTGGTCTTGAGAACATTAGTGTGATTTTTAAAGAAGGTCTATATATTTTGATTTATTGTGCTTTGGACGAATTATATTAAAACACTTGGCAGTATAAAAATATAAAGTAACTATGGGCTTTAATGTAGCTTCACTGGATTTTTGTAGATAAAAAATTAGATAGGAGCCAACACACATCCCAGAAGGCCAGTCATATCTTGGGCTGCATCAAAAGCAGCATGGCCAGCAGGTTGAGGGAGGTGATTCTGCCCCTCTGCTCCGCTCTGGTGAGACCCCACCTGGAGTTCTGTGTCCAGCTCTGGAGGCCTCAGCACAGGAAAGACATGGACCTGTTGGAGAGGGGCCAGAGGAGGCCACAGAAATGATGAGAAGGCTGGAACAGCTCTGCTGGGAGGACAGGCTGAGAGACTTGGGGTTGTTCAGCCTGGAGAAAAGAAGGCTCTGGGGACACCTTATTGAGGCCTTTCAGTACTTAAAGCGGGTTTATAAGAAAGATGGAGAGAGACTTTTTACCATGGTCTGTAGTGACAGGACAAGGAGTAATGGTTTTAAACTGAAAGAGTGTAAATTTAGATTATATATAAGGAAGAAATTATTTACAATGAGGGTGATGAGACACTGGAACAGGTTGCCCAGAGAAGCTGTGGATGCCCCATCCCTGGAACAGTTCCCAGGCTGGACAAGGCTTTCAGCATCCTGAGTTAATGAAAGACGTCCCTGCCATGACTAGAGGATCTTTAAAGGTGCATTACAACCCAAACTATTCTATGATTCTGTGGTTTAGAAAAGTGATCAGACTACTTTCTATATGTTTAAAACATTGATATAAATTTATGCTTGTCAGTGGAATATAATATCATAATAATTAGAAAAATAGATGTGTCAAGATATTTAAATAATAACATCTGTGTCAGTGATTTGAAAACATATGAAGGTAAAGGAAATGTTGAGGAAGAGACCTAAAATAGGCAATGCTGGTGGTACTTGTGTTCCCACTTATCTTCGATTTTACTCACAATCCGGTTTCTATGGATTTTATATATATTATATGTGAGTATTTTCTTTATTGCATTACTTTCTGAGGAAAGTCAGGTAATTTCAATTACCTAAGAAGCATAAAGAGATCTGTGCAAAGTGTCATGTAAGAAGCTCATTGTTTTGCTCTGTTACCTACATAGCACTCTTCAGTTTTCAAAACATTGTGTCCTTGAATAAATTTTGCCTGGGCACTTCCCATTTGAGAAGGGTTATACACTGGTTTTTAAACTTATCTCTTTCCCATTCTGCTCTCCTTACTGTTTTAACCTGTATCTGATTAAAAGAATGCACTCATTACTCAAATGCACTCCTGATGCCTTCTGGGTGTGTACACCATGGACTTTTCAACTGCTGGTGAAAAGTTTATTTATTTTTCATTGACAGGCATTTTCTTTCTAACAGAAAACACAGGTAGCTAAACCAACTTGGGAGGAAGGGCTGGTTTGAAGGCTCATGGACTGAAGCAATAGTGGGGCAATCACTTTTTCTAGGTACATAAGCATCTCACTTTGAACACTGATAAGAAGAATATTCAATAGTACCTTTTAAATCTGGACAGGTTACTTGCACCCTTCACTTCTCTGGTGTGTGTCTATCACATCTAGATCATTTTTTAAATCTTTTTCTCAACATCAGAAGTGGCTAGTGGCTAATGATGTGCTAGGTCCAACAGAAAACCTCCTGGAAATGGGGACTACCTACTGCTGAAAAACCTGATCCTGTTTTCATTTGTTAAACTAGATTTGCCACAACAATTTACAGATGTTGGTTTGTCTGCCTTTACTGCAGCATATTGCTAAATACAGGGCATGCAGCTATTTCATTCTGTTTATACCATGCTTTGCACATTGCTGGCTGCACCACTGTTTACTCCTTTCAAAAACTGCCTTTTTTTTCTGTCTGGTCACTGTTGCCATCAAGGTCTAACAAGGCCACAGAGAGCAGCTACATATGCTTCAGGCTAATATTACAAAACCTCTTTATCTTGGAACGGTTTGTCTCAAGCTGATACAAATGTAACAGACAAACTTACTTAGTATAATGTAATTCTACAAAACCTAAATATTTTGTCCAATTTTGTCTTTTCAGTTTTAACAAACTGTGTTTTCCACCCTTTCTTAGCCTTTGCCAATGTCCTTCATAGTTCTTTTATATCACAGATTTGTGCTACTTAACAACTCAGATAAGACCACAAATAATATGAAATAAAGTCAGAAAGATTACTCTTGTTCAGTAAAAGTGCAGTGAAATCAGTATCATGAGGCATAAGCAAATGCTCAGCTTTGCACCTTGCACTGTGATAACCTGTGGGAACAGATCAGCACTGTTTTCTTATTTGGGGGAGGAACTCTGGATGGAGGAAAAGCTGGTGCAACTCTGGGAGTCCCAGAGAAAAGATTATGAGCAACGCCTGGGTCTTGTCTGTCTGGGTCTTGTCTGTACCAGCTTTTCCACACTCACAAACAGCAGTGGCAGATAGAGGCATCAGGTTTTCCAGTGGTACAAGCTGTGCATTGTTGCAGCCCATTATCAGGGTTCAATGGGAGGCTGAAGTGCTGCTAGGGGCAGGAGAGGCCAGAGGCTGCCCATGAGGACCCACCTGAGTGGGTTGCTCAATCTTATAGGGCCATCTGCCACTGTTTTGCTGGAGAAACCCCCCACCCCCGGTCATTCTCCCTGGATGGGCCCTGGGGGATTCTGATTGTTCCTTGGAGGCTCATGGAGCAAAATTTCAAAGTCTAGTTTTTCTGGAGATAACAGTAATTCACTGTAGGTGTAGGGTACAGGAAAGTAAAGGACTTGTGATGAATTCTTACCATGTTCTGAAATAAAATAGACATGAAGAACAACAGTTAATAGGGCTTTCCAAAAAGATCCTGTAGTAACTATTTCCACTCTACTCTCTTTGTAGTCTCTTAAGCAATTTTAGACATAAAATCTATATTTCCAAGCAACAAAGGAAATTGCTCATCCTAAACAGGTCCTTTATCTATTTCATCCTTCTGTCTGATACTGTGATCCATATTGGGTGATTGATAACTAATCAAAATTAAATGTTCTTCTAGGGTTCTGACTCTCCATCTTACTACTGTCAGGTAAAAAGAATGTGCCATTTGATACAGCCACAAAATCTTCTTGAGCACTCCTCATCATTAAAGGCGCCTCCATTTCTTTCTGCTAAGTGTGATGCTGATTGGATTTAAAGGACTACTCTGCCCATTCTAACCATCAAACACATGCAGTCTGTTCTCTATGCTATTGCAATTTGTTAGGATTAACAAAAGGAACATAAATTCCATCACTATTATGTAACAATGACAACAATGTACTAAAAACCCTGTGTTTTTAGTGTTAAAATACAAAATAATACCTTTTTACTCCTTAGAATAATCAAACATTTGAGAGAACCAGATTTTACTCTGATAAACTCTATTCTACCCTAAATACAGTGCATTCTAACTCCCTGTTTAATTTAACTCATTTCAGTACTTGATGGCTCTTCATTCCATCTTCCACAAAAGACAGGGCAGTTGATATTCTGCAGAAGAACTAGACCATGCCAAGGTGACTGATAATTTAACCACAATGACATTGTACATCTATCTGGAAGGTTTCAAAAGATTTATTCTGGCTTTCTGTAGGCCTTTGTTATTTTACTTTGAAGTAGTCAGAAAATAATGGGATCTTTCAGAATAAAATGTTGGCAAGTATTATGCTTTGAAAATTTGATTTTGGTGCCAGGTGCATATGCTGCCTAACCTTCATCTAGATGCTTGCTTTCAGAGATTTTCAAAATGTCATTGTTCCAATCCTTTGCTCTCCAGTCACTGCCTTTTTTTTCCTCTGTTTCATATATATTATTGTTTTCCTTTTTTCTTTAGTTACACTTCATATCTATTATACCAGCCATGCTTTTCAGCTTATTGCAAATATCCTTTGTAGCATCTGCACAAAGAAAAAAGTAGTGAAAAGGGTAGGATTTCTGTTTAAGAGATAATAAAATGTTTTTTCCTGAAGAGAAATGGGGCCAGTAGAGAAATGGGGTCTGAAGAAAAGAAAAAAAAAAAAAGAAGATTCTATAATCTGTCAACAAAATTTTCAGGTAAGAAGTCATAAATGCTCCTTCCATACCTATCCAGAGGGTTAGGAGCTGAATATCTGAGAATTTTCAAAACTAGTGAGACACCAAAGTACCGAGCATGATTTTCAAATTTCTACTTTTGCTACAGTATTACCTGAAAACTCTCACTAGCTGCATATAATCAGAATGCATTCACTCATGCTGCTAAAATTACTTCAGATACTACTTGATTTAGAGATAATCCATTACAAGGCATAACCTCAGGGAACAACGTCATCTCTCAGAAACTCATCACTTGTATTCAGTCTCTATTCTAGAGGTAATGTCAGTGGCACAGAGTCTTATCAAAGGCTAAGATGTCTACAAATGGTGAATCAAAATTAGATTCTTTTTTGAAGGATGTTCAGTCACCGTCTTTTACTCTTTTATGTTCTGAAAGAGTAATGTGATTTAATTATTGTATTTGATAGATAGCTGTAATACCAAATTCATTGTGCTGTACTGAGCTACTCATTCCAATATGCCTAAGGGTACTGCTTTAAATTTCAGAAGTGTAGGTATTAACATTCAGATATTGGTTTTTGGTGGATGAAGAGGCAGAAAGAGAACTCTGAGAAGGCCCTATTGTCGCCCATTTTCTTTCCATAGAAAGTGCTAATGCAGATCTTCAAAAAACTGACAAGCACACCAGCCTGTTTTGACTGCTGTTTAGGGCCTAGCCCTCTAAAAAGTCCTCTGTTGGCTCCTAGGTGTGCAAAAGATACATAAATTCTCAGAGGAGCTTGTCCTTAAGAGTTTGTTAATGTAGTAAATGATCAATGCAAGTGTACCAGAGAAACCTTTCATGGGCTTTGGCAGGGAAGAAATTGGCCAGAGCTGTTGAGAGGGGCTGTAGGTCCCTGTTGGTGGGTCAGCAAGTGTCCCCAGATGCCAAAATGTCATGCTACAACTCAGCTAGCTTTAACCCAGCTGCTACAGATCATGTTAGTTGTGAAGACCTTGTAACACAGCTTTTGCTGTGAACTATTGACTCGCATTCTTCTTACCAGGAGCTCACATAACCTGCCCTAAGTCCACACTGGCAAGGTTTCACTATTACTCATCTTCTGCTAAACAGACAAAGCTACCCTGGATACTTACACATGCTATTTTTACATGCTATGGAGATGTAACATCAATGGTATGTATTGACAACCAAGGAAAAATTAGGAGGTTTTCTAAACTATGTTTATGCTAATAAAACTGCTTTTATTACTTTTTTTTCCTTAAATGTTACTGAAAAGAGACTGCTTAGACCAGATGTACAAAGATAATTATGGAATAGGCATTTAGGCAGGTGTGTAGATTATGACCAAAATCGACAGGAATTTAGACACTTTTATAGGAGCTTTTGAGGATTTCAATCCTTCTGAGCATGTGCATTACAAGAGTGAGTAGTGAAACAGTTGGCTACCTTTTTCTCCTCTCTGTCCTTCAGTGTATGTGGCAAACCTCTTCACAGCTGCGTTTTTACAAATGATCTTAGAAAATCTCTTGTGAATAGGGAAGAAATAGAAATTATGGTTCCATAATTACAATAAGCAAATGCAAATTGGCCTCTGCCTCTGCTGCAAAACTCGTCTATCATGATAGCCAAGTTGCTTCAAACTTTCCACCTCTGTGTTCTTTAGTTTTGCTTGCCTGACTTGAGACACCTCTGAATGCTCAGAAATGCAACTAAAGTCCCTAAGAGCAAACTGCTGAGCCTTTAGAGTACTACCAGTTAGGTCCTGTAATGTGAAAAATTGGTTCTAAAGTCAAAGCAGGCATAAAACTTTCTGAATTTTGTCCTTGCCTCTGTGCTCAGTAATATTTGCTTCACATAAGTGCTACAAGATTAATTCATGTTTGTGAAACAGACCATAAAGTGATGAACATTGGAAGTCTATGAGCATGTTTAATCTCTTTGCTCTAGTGCAAGATTCATGGAGTGTGCAGTGAATATTATTCTTGGCTGAGACACCTGAGATACTAAGTTGACTGTTTCTGGTCTTCTGCTTCAACCAAAGATAATTACATTATTGCCTTGGATATTTAGCTCTTACTCTTCTCCCATCCCACTAAATTAGAATGTAAATGATTTGCAGAGAGTATTCCACAATACTTCAGCTTTTCTAAGGAAGGAACAGTGGGAGTGATTGTTGTTTTCCCACAGCAGACATGAAGAAGAGTAGCAGCAACTCCTGCCTTCCTCAAGCCTTTGAACATTACAAGATGTCCGGTCCTGTTTAAGAGAAGTAGTTATTACTTTCCTTTTGAAAATAGCTTCTACTCCCTTTCAGAAAGAAGGTCTAACCATAGTAGGAAAAACATCTCAAATTCAGAGAGCTTTCCGAGATTTAAGAGATGTAAAATGTTGGTGAACTTGCAGAAAATCAGGATCAAGATAAAGTGTGTTTATCATTATTTGACTGCTTATTTAGTTTAGTTCATATTCCACAGAAGGCATATCTTTAAGCCCTGCTACACGCATCTTCAGGTTAATGCAAATACAAGTACAGGGAAGCAGATTATTCCAAGAGCCCAACAGTTTACATGGATAGTGATTTGGCAAGGCCCTTCAGTGCATGTTTGATTATAATGGCAGCTCCTAATTTTTAGATACCCTGACACCTAGTGGAATTTACAGCTCCAATCAGAATATCTGGCTTCATTTGCCTGTACAGTGACTGGAGAAAATGAAGAAAGTTAAGTATCCCATTCTTGGATACAACAGCAAGATACTCACCTGGACTGCCTAAGCAATGCATTAGATAAAATGTGAAAAAAAGAGAATTTGGCCTGAGCCCTGCCCCTTTCAGAGACATTCTCATAAAGCTGGCTGCAAAGTGATGCAAGGTCCCTGGTCTGGTTTATGGTTTTCAGCTTGGAAAGAATTTCTCGTGACAGATTTACAAGGATCCAAGCAACTTGGATTCAAATTGTTGAGAAAGGGATTTGACCCTGCAAGTTACAGGGATGTGTACCCTGTAACTTGCAATTAATTAGCAAGATGAGGGTGGCCTTGTTTTCATCTGTTTTTCCATCATGAGTTTCTGTGTTGCATGGGATAATTAAGCCCTTGGTGGACTGAAGATGGCAATAGTGTATGAATCCATGGCAAAATGGGTATATAGGGGAACATTTGGAGTAAAGAGTTCTGTCTCCTGTCAAAAGCTGGCTGAGTGCTCTCTCAAGGCTTGATAGGTATTCCTGTTATTCCTATTTCAAATATATTCCAGGACCTGTTTTTATATTTGTTTGCTTGCTTGTTTTCAGTTTATTTGTTTTGTTTTAACCGTGACAGTGTTGCATTTAGTTTAAATAAACTTCTGATCTTCATTAATGTCATGTGAACAAGACAAAATCTTCTAGTGTCTTCTCAGAAGGCATGATCTTGTTGTTCCTTTTTGTGCATCTGTTTCAGTTAAAATATATGTTCCTTGAACATGAGTATTCTACAATAAGGACAGATAAAGTCACATCATGATTTGTACAGTAGCTTTTTACATGTCTATATCTGTTGGAGTACTTTGACTGATAACTTATAGGATTATATAAAGATTATGTGAATTGGTGTTATATTGAAGTATTTATTAGTCTGTATAAATGTATCATCCCACACTTTGCACTAATTATTAATCCAGGCCTTGAAGTAATTCAGTTTTCCCTGACTGATTTTCTGCTTTACTGTGATGTTATATGTCTCAGCTTCAGCAGGCCACACCTGGAATAGTGTGTTCATTTTTGGTCCCCACTATACAAAAAATATGTGGACAGGCTGGAGAGGGTCCAGAGAAGAGCCACAAAGATGATCAAACAATGGGGAAGCAGCCATGTGAGGAAAGGCTGAGAGAACTGGGCTTGTTCAGCCTTGAGAAAAGAAGTCTTAGGGGAGGCCTTGCCACCGTGCTCCAGTATTTAAAGGGCGGCTACAAAGAAGATGGAGACTCCCTTTTTAGAAGGAGTCAAGAGGAAAGGGTACAGCCAGGTGCAGTCCTCTCACACCACAACTGTGTAAATATACTAGGACAAAATTCTGGAAATGGTCAGGCATTGTTACTTTACACAGGGAAAAAAATAAGAACATGTGGGTGATGTTTGTTATTCAGAAAAGTCACTGCATTGAGTTGTAAGAAATACTTAGAAGTTGACCTTCAGATGCAGAGATAAAGGACTACAGAGACAGGTGCTACCGTCCATGGCCTCATGAGGTCCTCTGGCACCATTTTATTTTGCTCTGGTAACCAGAAGTGCCTTTGCCTGATTAAACTTTTGACAGTGGTGATACCAGCAGTGTCCTATGTAGGTGGCTGAACTTCATGGCATAAACCAAACTGATGCAGATGAAGGATTTGCAGAGTCTGCTGTCAGTTAGTGGCCTCCAACTAGTTTCTTGTGATCATGTTTTTGCCTCAAGAACAGTTCCTGAAGAACTCCACGAACAACCTTCTTCTAGCCTGGTGGTTCCCTTTTGATGAACCTATCTGTGCCGAAACATGCATGGAAATGCTTAAATGAAATCTCGGCATCTAGGTCTACTGTACCCTTGTGATATCCAGTGGTCCTCCCTCTCAGATAGGGAAAGCAAATTTGCTTTGCAGCATATGTGGTAGCATGACAGGATGGTGCAGCTCTGCTGGCCAAAGCCAGAGAGGTGTTTACACAGACACAAGTATTGTTTTGTGGGTAAATAATGTCAAGATCACCTAGGACGTTACACATCGAAACATTTACATTTTATTCTACAGCCAGTAGATACCAAAGGAAGAGTTACAAGCACAGTTGTGACAATGAAACTGGCGTGGTTTTTCATTCCTGGGTGCATGTTCTCACGTGCATCAGCTCATTTTTCAAATGTCTGGGGAGAGGCGTTAGAAGAGCACTCAGATTCATACCACCTGGCACATTTTGTGGCCCACCTGCTGCAAACACAACACTGGATGCGGATTTTGTCATCTGGGTGATTTATTAAACAACTACAGGGCCAATCCAGCACCTCCAGCAGGTCGGTACCGTTGACGCACCTTGAAGCCTTGAGCACTCAAGGCCATAAGGGAGGGGCCAAAAAAGTAAAAAAGTCCTGTAGTCTGACCCCTCACTGCCTTATAGCGCTGGGCCCTTTGGTCAGGCAGAGGAAAACCCCGAAATAGCGTGAGTCGGCTGGGGGCGATCCCTGCCCGGTGCCGCCACAGCCGAGGGGAGCGCGAAGCGGAGCGGAGCGAGAGCCACTGCGGCGCGGGGGCGGGGCATCCACCGCCGCCCCGCCCCCTCCCGCCCGCCCCGAAGCCGCCGCCAGGTGGCGCCGCGGCGCTGCCGGAAGCGGGGCGGGTGCTGCGAGGCCGCTGCCCGCCCCGGCGCACGGCAGCGCGGTGAGGCGGGCCGGGTCGGGCCGCGCCGCACCGCTGCAAGGCCGCGCCAGGCGAGGCGGCGGCAGTGGCGGCCACCGGCGGGCCATGCTGCTAAAGCTCCTGCAGCGCCAGACCTATACCTGCCTGTCGCACAGGTATGGGCCCTGCCTCTGCCTCGGGGGCCTCGTCCTCATGATCGTCTCCGCCCTGCAGTTCGGGGAGGTCAGTACGGCGCCGCACCGGTGTGGCGAGGCTGCCGCCTTCCCCTCCCTTCCCTCGGGCAGCCCGGCCGTGCAGAGCGGTGCCGGCGGGAAGCGGCACGGCACGGGGAGCGCGGGTGCGTTTGGGTTCGGGGCTTTTTTGCCTTTCGGGAGCCGGGTAGTTGTCATGTCCTGTGAGCAGTGTGTTCCTGCAGCAGGTAGCTTGGGCGTGAATGGTGATTATGTACATATATATGTATTTTTAAGGCATAAGGGAGAAAACGTGCTTTACGTTGGTGGTGCTTCCTTTTTCTTTTCTGGCATATCATCACGGCTGAGGAACAGGAGCATTCCCATGTGCCGTGTTTTGGGTGCGTTGAGCGGTGCTGGCTATAGGACGGCTGTGCCTATATGGGCTCTATCCCTCGCAGCCTGGAAAGCAGCTGTGTGGCAGCTCCCCCTCGGGCTCGGGTGGTCTCCTTCGCACTTGCTGGTGCGGCTGGCGCCTGAAGTGCGCCCGTGCGGAGTAACGGGACTCTGCTGCGAAGGGCGGGTGTGAGGGAAGAGTGCAGCGACTCCCAAGGGGTGTTAGGGGGTTCCTGACAGCCTTGGCGGGCCCTGGCAATGGAGAGCTGAAAAAAATCTGCTTGCTCCAGGAGCTCGTGTTTTCTTAGCTTGTGCAATTCTTTCCACTTCCCTTATCAGGTGATTTATTAGTACTGGATTTTTTTTTTTATTTATTTATTTGACTATTCTAAAGGCTGTACTGCATGTGACGTGCAAATGGCAACAGGGAGTGACAGAATCTTTCTCCTTTCCAGAATTTAAAGTGTTAAAGTCGCTTCTCCAACATGCCTGCAGCTCAGCAGAGTTTGTGTGACATTGCTTGCTGCTTATGACCCAGTTTCCCTGTTATTTTGTAAATGATGCAATATAACTTCTACTTTTCCTAGGTATGATTTTTATATAGGTCTATAGTATATTTTAAAGTTTTGTTTCATATTACCCTATCTATTTTGGAAGTCATCAATGAAAGAATCCGCAGGGGAAGAAAACAGTCCTGCTTCAGTGTAGTGTTTGAGAATATAGTAAGTATTCAGGGAATTAAAGAAAGTATTTTTGTCAGTGTAAAAGGATGTCAGTGTTAAATGCAAGCAGACTGGTATTTCCTGATTCCTACATTTCTTAAGTTTCTGCTTTTTGTGTATATGTAGTTTTTTTCCTCTTTTTCTTTTTTTCCTTATTTCTCCCTGTTAGATTTGGATGGCTGCTTTCAGATACAGAAAAAAATGAAGGGCCATAAAGAGTATTACCTGAAACTCTCAAGTGTGGCACAATCAGAACTTTACTTTGTGTAGCTGTACGTCTTCTTTGCATAAAGTACTTCATCCTTGCTGTCTTGTAGTGTTCACGAGTTCCTGAAACACTTCATAACCATCAGTGAATTAATTAATCGTGTTGTACTTTTAGCCACTTGCTCGTACATAATTGTCAACTTGGTTTGCTGTAAACCTCTTGGTGCCGTGAAACTTTGAATATGCTTTTGCATTTCTTTAGAACAAGGTCTTAAACCCAAACTCAGTGTTCCTTAGAAGTCTGAATTTTTTTTTTTTAAACACTTTGTTAGTTGTCCAGCTTATGGCTGATTTCACTGAGAATCAGCGCTGCTCAAAATTATTTTCCCTCAAAATCTTAGTTTGCTGTTAAGTTTCCAGCCCTCTTAGAGCTATTTGGAAAGCTTGGATACTATTTAGTGAAAAAAGAACTGGCAGATTCATGTAGGAGTAAACTTTCAAAATTATATGTTAAGAAAAAAGTGACCAGTAATGTTTAAAAAGCATGAACAAAACACCAACAAAGCCCCCACCCTTTATGGAATGACTGTATAGAAATACATACAAAACTTTTTTTTTTTTTTTTTTTACACAATGATGGTAAATGATCGTGGTGAGAGATGTTTGTATGCACTTTACTCTTTTATGATTTGGAGTGGTGTGTTTTGGTAAATGGTGGTAGTTTAAGGATTTAGGAGAGGCTAGACTTGTGAGAGCAAACACTATTGGACGTCTTCTGATAACTATAGTGGGAATGGAAAACATTTCTGTTCTTCAATACAGAGTCCACAAGGCAGCAACCAATAAATATATATGACTGTTTTGAAAATGAAACCAAGAAATCTTGCTTATAATTATCAGGTCAACCATTTTTAACAGTCTGTGGGGAACTGTCAAGCCATAAAAAGAAGCGTGAGGGAATGCTTATCAGATCCTGGTGTCTGAGCAGAATTTGCAGTTCTGCTTTCTCCCCACCCCAGAGCCAACTTTCTTTTGTAGGAGGCAAAATTAGATCTCCTTGCTTAGAGTTATGCCAATATCAATATTAATGCTGGCATAGAAATGGATGGCTGGGGCAAATAATTTGGGATTGGTAACTATGCCCTCGCAGTCTCAAGGTCAGAAAAAGCTTGGTTTCAAGAAAAAAGCTTGAACTTCACGAAACAACAGTGCATTAAGCATGATTCAGGAGCATTTCTGCAAAAACACATAGGGTAGCAAGGGCTAAACCAGTGCTGTAATCTAGTTGTAAGATGAGCTTTGAGTTTTAGGACAGTTTAGTTGCAAACCCTCCTTGGCCATCCTTCTGTAGGTTGCTCAGCTTTGTAAAATGTTTTATAACTGGAGTATGCCAAAGCTATTGTTATCACCTGTCTGATATGGTATCTCCTAGTAGAAGATGTCACTCCCCTTTTTTAATGTTGTTCTATTAGTGGTTTTATAATATCAGTATGTAAAACTGAAGAGAAGTGCAGCCTCAGGGCATTTTGCAACACAGATAATGAGACAAGAGGGAACAGTTACAGGGGGGGAAAAAAAATCCATCAGGTGGGAAGAACTTAACATTTTTCCTGAACGTGTTTCTAAAGAGAGCTGTCCTGGGTCTTTTTAGTTACAGCTGCACAAAGCAAATGTGTGAATGGTTAATGTTTTTCTTCTAGAGACCCATATTATTCATTTAATAAATCACATTCTTACTCAAATACTTCTTCAAGAAGCAGATCAGTGTGTGTCAATTCATCATTATCAGTTGTAGCAAATGTTTCTGAGTGGTTATCTTTCTGCTTGTGCTGAATTAAACTAGTGTATTTGGCAGAAGGACATAATGACTTGTACATGAAAAAGAGTACTACTGTGCTTTTGAGACACTTCTTGACTTTAGTATTTAAGGAAGGAGATGTTATGTTTGTCTGGGAAATCATGTGTCTTTTGTATAAGGAGAATAAACTTGTACAAATGTGATCTTGGTTACAAAGAAACTGTTTGCAGCTCTGGCAGGAATTGTGTGTGCTTGTCATCCAGGCGCATGATGGGGCTTCCCTCCTTTCCAGAAGGCTTTAATTTGCTTTAGTGGGTGTGAGGGTGTAGAGATGTGTATCTTAAAAGGGAGGGAGGTAGTCTTTGTGTTATGGTTTTGAATGCTATCTTAGAGAAATGGTATATATCATAATTCCTGTAATATAAGAAATAAGCAATAGTGAAATGTAAATCTAGTAACAGTGGTGTAAAGTAAGTGCTACTCTTTCCTGGTATTTGTTTTTTTTTTCCTCTCCAGTACATATAATTACATACTTATCCATGTAAAATAAGCCACTGCACCTTTATCTCTGAAGCAACACAAGATGCCACTGTAGTATTTAAGACTGGGCTTTCACTGTAAAAGGTATCATAGCAAGTTTATCTTGGAGTAGAACCTAAATGTTTTGTGTTAGTTTTGTCTCAAATTACTTATGCTTTTTTGTTATATCAAAGCATATTAACCATTTTTAGTGTTGAAAAGTCTCTTTTTTTCCTGTTAAGAACAATGATGTCAGATACTTTGTCAGTAATGGAAACATAAGTATGTGCCTTTGTTTTCTGTGTATATATGTACACTTAAGAATGGAAATGGAATGTGAAGTTGCAGTTTCAGAAGTAAGAATTGTCTTGTGATTGGTTTCCCATATAGCTAATTTATGAAAATGTCCAGGAATGGGGATGGCTGGCAAAGGGCATTTAAGTGGCGCGCAGCTTGAGGTTTTAGCTAAGCAGCCTTTGTGGCTGGATGGAGGTGGGGAAGACAACCCTGCCTTCAGCTATGCGTTCTCACCATTGCTCCTCTGCTCCAAGAACCAAGTAGAGGAAGATTGAGTGCTCTGATTTATCAAGGTTTATCTTTCTGTTGGTTTAGCTCCGTGACTTGGCTCACTGCAGGGTCAGGTGAACTTGTGTTGAGCTAAAGTGGGGGCGGGGGACAGAAGTGCAGGGGGACGGCAGAGAAGCTGCAGCCTGCAGAAGTACTTTGCTGTTGGGTTAGTCTGGCTGCAACGTAAGACGTGGCTAGTGTCAGGAAACAGCTATTGTGCTTTAAATTTGTCGCCAGGTCAATTGGCATAATTTGAAATGCCCTGACCTCGCTGTTTGTTTGCAAAGCTCAGATTTCAGAGGTGTGCATACTTCAATTTGTCCTATGTGAGAATAGAAAGGAAGACAAGAAAAAATATGCCGGGGGCGATAGGGGTTTCTTGCTTGTTTTGAAATAGATTTGGTTTAGGTCTCGGTTGTGGGAAAACATTCCTGAATTTTTAAAGGCTAAGTGATAAGGTGGAGGCAACCTAAATGAGTAGTAGCTTAAAAAGTGTGTCCACAGAACAGGAAATCCCGTTTTGCAGAGAAATTCATTTAAATCAAATGTGCTCTTACGTTCTGGGTCTCATTGCTGGCTCAGTGTAATAACTTAGTTTCAATTGAAGTCTGGTCAGTTGTGCATTAATGCATAGATCAATTTGAATGAAATTGATACTGATTAAACATTTCAAAAGGAGAAATTTAAGTGTCTAATTTTAGAAAGTGGTGACATCAAGTGTTTTATTTATTTTTTTTTTCTTTGCAGGTTGTCTTGGAGTGGAGTAGAGACCAGTATCATGTTATGTTTGATTCATACAGAGACAATGTTGCTGGCAAATCCTTTCAGAATCGGTGAGCTTTACTTGCAATTGACATTATTGCACATTTTACTGTTCCAGGAATTTTCAAATATTTAAATGAAGTCTTCCAGATAAAGTAACCTACTGTTGAGTAGGTCCTTATTGTATGGGCTCTAAATCTGCAGCAGATTTTAAACTTACTGTTTTTAAAATTTTGATTTAATTCCCAGCTTGGGAGATGTTTGGCATTTGGAAGCTCTGGTCATATAAGAGAGTGTACATTTTAAATGGATTTAATTAATCCAATCTCTAATGAAACATCAAAACGGTGATAATGTTAACAATAAAGGGAAGACGTGACATTTTTTCCATATTAATAGAGGAAAATATAAGTGCTGTGCACTTAAAGTTCTGATTTTCAGTGTTTTGAAACATTATTTTTCATTTACCTTGCATTTTCTGTGACATCTCATGAGGGACACTATTTAGTAGAGAAGCTGCAAAGATAGTAAGAAGAAGCTTTTTAAGGCTGAGTGCATGGGAGAAGTCACTCACAGAAAGCTGGAAACCAAGTCATGTGGGTCATTTGTTTCAGTTGTGTTAGCTGCTATGTGACTTCTTGTGGTTTCATCATTCGTCTCTAAATAGTCGTGGGGTCTGTTGTTCAGGAAGTCAGTGGACTGTGAATTGGTAGGTGGAAGAAGCTACTAAGGAGATATCATCTGACTGTTAAGTGTTGATGGAAAAAAAAAACCAAAAAAAAAACCAAAAACAAAAACAAAAAAAACAGCCTTGAAAGCAGATGCTTAATCTGCCTTGAATTGTGTTGAGTCACAGGACAGCAGAAGTGATCAGATCAATTTGTCACGCTTTAGCCAGTGCAAGCTAACTCTGTAAAAGCACATAGAATGGTGTCAGTGAATCCTACACACTTTCATAGTCTCATCTCCCCATTTTTCCAAAAAATGACAGATGAAAACAGAGTGATATAGCTCATATGGATCATTAGCTTAAAATTCACATATTTTTGCAATGCTGAAATGAAAGCATGGTAGTTCGTTCCTGTCAGTACCCAAATGCCTGACGGGGTGATAATGAAGTAGAGTGCTTTTATAAAATGGTTGAGTTTGACCAAAACAAAATCTCAGATCTTACTGTTGTGATGTAGGTGTAGTCAGTTCCCATTTCTATATTGCGTTTTCTTACTTCATTTTTCTTGTGTAAAAGCACTCCTTAGCTAGTGTTGATCGCTCTGAATTACAAGCAAAAAATCCAGCGTGCTGGGGAGGACCTATTGAATGCCTGAGGAGAAGCTTAAAGTTTTCATGGTGGATGCATAAGTTATTCCATTTCACCCATACGCCTTTAATACTCTTATGTCTTGCCCGACAGGGAGGTTTGTTGTGATATTTGTGTGCAGATACCAACTTCCCGTAAAAATTCATACCAACAAAAATTCTTTCTGGAGATGTACTTTTAGGCATCTGTTAACTTTCAGAAGTCCCTTGTCAGGGGTTCAGTTTGTTTTTATCAAACTTTGAATGCAGTAATGTATTCCTTCTTGCAGTATTCGTTCTACTAGTGATTGTTTGATGGAGTTTTTAAGGCTGCTATCAATACAACATGTAGGGTGTCACATGGCTTATATATAAACTGAGGATTGTGGACTTCCAGTTTTGGTCCTAGCTTATCCATTGATTTTAATCAGTTCTTATTTTAGTGTTAGAGTTAAATATTCAGAATTGGAGAACCAAAAGCTTGTTGGTTTGGAAATTAAGCAAATATCCACTCCTTAGTGGAAAGTAAAAGCTGCATGGCCTTTAAGAAATTTCCATGGACCTTCAACCCAATTAAAGTAGTATTATCATTTAGGAGCTTTGCAGGAAAACATCTCTGTTCTTGTCAAACAGTTGGATTACAAACTTTTATAAAGAAAATTTCAGTGTAAAATGTAGACAAACTTGTGCATATGGGCAAGCTTCTCATGATTATAAACTCCAAAAGCTCTTCTCTGTGAGTAACACAAAAACAGTGATATTGCCAGCATCCTTAGTTACACCTCTTGAATGTTGTTGTCTGCCAGATGAAAGGACACTTCTTTTTTTGCCTTGAAGTTTAGCAATTGCTTTGCTTTGCTTTTCCTGCTTGTCACATGTTCTTTGGCACCTCAGCTGTTGCACTTTCCAGGTCATCACATCAGCTGCTAAACTGCCTACTTAGGTTGCCCAGGCTCTTCAGCAACTTGAAACAGTGGAGCAGAAATTCCAGGGCTTTTTACCAAGCCACCTCATCCAAACCCATTTTTAAAGACATAGCTAGTTTTGGTATGAAAATAAAAGGGAGAAGAAGGAAACTAGATAATGGAGTTGCATGCATGAGAGTCTTGTATGAGAACTGTTTTATTATTTTCCACCAGTAAATTCTGCATTTTGGCAAATGCTGAAGTGTAATTTTGCTATTCCAGGACATGGCCAAATCATGCTTAAAACTCCAAAATACGTATGGAAACAAAATGAGAAGCAAAAGCCTCTGCTTTTAAAATGTACAGACTGATTTCAGTGTGGTACAGTGAGAGCTGTCAGTGACTGGGGAGCCATTAATTGTTGAGCAGAGTGAGGCTGAAGAGAGAAAAAGATGCACAAATTAGAGAGCTGAGGGATACTGGAGTGGAAATAGCAGTGGAACATTTGAGTTGCAGCTGATGGGTAATTACAGAGATGTAACAGGCAGCAGGGCTGGAATGTTTACAGTGGGGAGCTTAAGGGCGTGATAGACTTACACTCGTTCATAAAGCGGCTCAGCAAGGTTGGAGATCACCGTGTAGTCACTTGGGAGAGATCCAGAGGCTGCAGTATTCCTTCAGCAACTGTGGATGCTGAGACAATGAGGCTTTATCATCTTAGCTGCAACCTTGGCCGTGAGCGTGACTCTTGCGGGTAAACAGATGTCACGGGTACAGAAAATACTTCCAAGCACGTGCATAGAAGAAGCACCATGTGACAGGTCTCCTGTCCTGTCTGGGAGACCTGGTGGCACTGGCTTTGTCTTCAAGCAGGATCCTATTGATTTTTAGTTTAGGTTTGCAAGTGAAAAATGGGTACGTTTTTGAAAGAGGAAAATGTAGAGGAGTATCCAAATAAGACTCAACTTATTAAATGTCTGAGACTCTCCGAGAAATTTTCCGAAGTCCATGTTTGCTGACATTAAAATCAGTAGCAAATGGGAAAATGGATGATTTTCTGTAGAAAGGTGTTACATAATTCCCATTTAGGCAGCTCATCTTGGCCTTAATCTGTTTGCCAGGCTGGTATTTTTGGTGAAGGCCAAATGTATAAATCCACATAAAGGAGAAATGTACCTACAGAATTTGAGGGAGAAAGTTTTTGATCTTTTCTGACCTTGAACAATTTGCAGAAGACTCTTTGTATTAAAAATAGTGTTTGAGAAGGATAATTCAGAAGTGGCTCTCCTGTTCCCTTTTAAAGCAAAGTGCCACTACCTGCTTTTCAAAATAAAATCTCTCAGTACTTTTTAAGAAGCCATGAAACCAACCAGAAAGCTTTGGCAAGGACCAAAAGGTGAATTCTTAACACTGATCCTAATTGGAAGCAACAAGAGTATTCAATCCAATTTGTGTATATATTTTTTTTTTTATTATGTTTGATAATCACTACTTTTCTCAAACAATGTATGCTGTAAAATGCATTAAGAAAAATTATCTATTTGGATAAATTTTAAGTAATGAAACTAGTGGATCTGCAAACAGTTCACTTTAATCACATTTTTTACTAGTCTCTAATGCCCCTGGCAATGAAGAATCAGCTTGCTATGCCAGGGTTAATTCAGAATTGACGTACCTGGGTCTGACCAAAAATGCTTTTCCTCTGTGGAGTTTATTAGCGTTTAGCTGTTTGTGACAGCATTTCAGTGCTAAAAATTAAGTGTAGCAGATTACATAGTTGTATGTGCTGTTGCACAGAAACACATTATTTGTAAATGATAAACTGGGGAGGGTCTTCACAGAAGTCAAAATTGGCTCATATCCTAGAAAGAGTTACAGTTGAGGCTGGTTTTTTTTTTGACATTTCATGTTCTTCAGTGAAGCCTGGGAAAAATACACTGTGCACTTTGCCCAGAAGACTGACGGTTGGGTATTTTTGAAATGAGCTGACTTGAGTCAGGTGCTTCAACCTGAAACACTCTTGTCCTAGCTGTAGCAATCAAGGGACTGTCAATCCAATCATTTAACTACCCATAACAAATGTAGAAAGGCCGAAAGATCTCCTGCTGTTGAATTTCTGCCCCTGTGGAAGACTTTTTAGTTCAAAGCATGCCTTGAGTTGCACATGTTAATGAATGAGGAACTAGTGACAACTCCTGAGAAAGAAGTGAAAGAACTGATTAGAAGGGTAGTTGCATTCAGTAAATTGGCTTCTTTTGGTAGTTGAGAGGGCAGCCTCCTCAGGGTTGCAGGTCAGAGGTGACAGAGATTTTCTGTCCGGGTGGTGCTGCTGGGGAAGGCAGCACTTCTTAGATATTCAGACTGTCTCAGAATGATCCACCGTTATCGTCTACGTGCCATAGCTCAGTTAGGAATAGTGATTGAGTACAAGATGTTCCTGTCTGTTGTGGTGTGACCAGTTGCTGGCTGCCCTTTTACCAGATTTTGTGCTTCAGTTACTGAATCTCAGCCAGTAGAAAATTAAATTGGCTGGAAGTTGCCTGTATGCCATGCTGTGCAAGAGAAGGTGGAGGAGATACTCACCTATAGGATCTGTCTCTTTTTGAAGGATGTGGTGAGTGGGAAGGGAATGCCCTTCCTTGAAAACCTCATTGTGTGACCCCCCTGGATCGCAGCATTAGAGAAGTGATCAATGTTTGCTAGGCTATCTGCAGTTTAGGAAGGTATTGCATAGGTTGGCACTGGAACTTTTGAAAATAGTAATTGGGACATCCTCCTGCTGTCTGGGACTGAGAGGCTCCCCTATGGCAGCAGCCTGGGGTACCTGCTGAAACAAAGCTGTGGGCCTCGGAGAGGTGATTATTATTTAAAAACAAAACAAAACAAAAAAAAAAACCACAAAAAACAAACAAACAAACAAAAAAAACCAACCCCAAATAATTTTTTTCTTTGCCTTAAGTATGCTAGGAAACCTGTAGCTGTCCAGGAGTAGCTCCAGGGTATTAAATTATGTCAAGTATGAATTTGACTGCTGTGTCTAGAGTTTGAATTCATGTACCCTACTTAGGCTGTTGGTTTATTAAATTCCCCATTATTAATATTGAAGAGGCATTCCTAGGACAGAGACCTGGACCTGCTGAATTCTTGTTGGCTTTGAGCAATTAGTTAACAGCAAGTATCATTTAAGTCTTTATACTTTCGTGCTGTCCTGTAAAATGTAGTTGGTGAATTAAGGACGTGCCTGGATGCTGGTATTGATTTGAGAAATATTTTATGGGTTTGAAGGATTTGGATTATAGGTTGATGTCAGTGAAATCTAGAGCATAAAGTTCAGATTTTACTTAGTTACTAAACTGTTATAGCCACTTTACATCTTTTGGGGTTTATGTCAGTGCTGTTTTATCAAAGACGTGTATAATTAAGAGATGATATATATAGCTAGAGAAGCTTTTTGCTTTGTCTTGTTCGCAGCCCAGACACCAGCTATTTCTGTTGTTAGACAGAAATTGCTATCATAGGATGCCACAAACACTTAAAATGTAATATTAAACAGCTCATGTAGTTTTCATTTGAATTATGTAGGCTTTGTTTACCCATGCCGATTGATGTGGTATACACCTGGGTGAATGGCACAGATGTTGAACTGATCAAAGAATTGCAACAGGTCAGAGAACAGATGGAGGAAGAACAGAAAATAATGAGGTAATAATCTTATGCATTTTTTTTCCCTCTAACCAACAACAGCAATCTAATGCAGTACTAGCCCTCTGTTTTTTCTCCCCTGTTACTCAACATGAAAATTCAAAGCATATTTTCTCACTTCATGAAACCTTTTTTCATTTCTACATTTAGCTATGAAGTACTGTCTAATCAGAAGACTAAGGGACAAAGCATAATAATTTAAAGTAATTAAGGCTGTTCTATCTTGAAGGTGTAAAATGCCATGCAGATAACTGTGCTTTGCATGTCACTTTGTACTGATTTCTATAACTCAGTTTCTTAATTATAATAATACTGTATCTCATATGTATAACCTCTTTTCATCCCTTTCTTCCTCCTCATTCTGCCCCCCAGTATTTCTTTTTAGAATGGGCTTAATAAAATCTTAATCATATGTTTCTAAGGCTTGTTTTTAAAGTTAGATTTTTAGTCTCCCGAACTCTGAAACTGAGAAAGAGGAAAATAATTTATCCATGAAATAAATGTATGAGTTAGTGTTCTAAAGGAGGAGGGAAAGACATGTATTTCTGCATTTGGTGTTACAGATTGTACTATACTGATCTAAGGCTTCAAACACAGGTGTCTGCAGATACCTTACATTGTGTCTTGTAACCATTGATTTAGTTCTTAATAAGCAACTCTGTGGTCACGTGATCTGTTTTGGTCAGAAAACATGCTAAATGGAAGAACGACTCTGTATTTTAAGGGTCGTAATAGTTTAATTCAGAATAATCTGAAATCCACAAGTGAGCACATTGATCTGATTTTTTTGCGTGTTATAACTTGCAGTCTAGGTACCACTGACAATGTAATCATAAGTGAAATTGTGGATCTTTGCTACCTAAACAATTAAATAATTGGTAGAACTTTAAATCCATTAAATTTAAGGATCTTAAACATAGACATAGTCTCTGCTCTGAAAAGCTTTCAGATTTATACTAATCTTTTCCTAGCAGTTCATATAGCAAATGTTAGTGGTTTTAGCTGTGTCATCACTCATGCTGTGATTCCCATTTTACTTACTGTTTTTTCCTTGATACTGATTTGGAAATTTGGTATCAAGCTTATGAGTGAGACTCATGTCTATGCCACATTCATTATCTACATGAGCAGCTCATTCTCTCCCTTGTGTATAACTTCTTTCATGTACTTTGAAATCAGTTAGCACTGTTACAAAAATAACTGTTTAATGAGATCTAGATATTAATAACTGCAGAAGACAAAGATGCTATAAATCTCTAATGAGAGTATATTTTGTATTGCATAGGAAAACTTAAGTTGTAACTTTCTTGTTGATATGCCTGAAGTGAGCTAGTCATGATTCAGGTGCTTTAATCTTCAGTGAGAGAGAGTAGCTTGATGGATGGTGGTTTTCTTTCTGTTAATGTGTGCGAAAGGGTACTCTTCTGATAGTAATTATTATTTGTAATCAGCACTGTACTACCTTTTACATTAATCCTCATTAACTTCTACATGCACATGGCAAATGCATGATAGACCTTACCAAAACATGTATGTTAGGCAAAACAATCAACTAGTTTCGGTTCACTTCATCCTGGTTGCTTACCAGTGTTTTTCATATCAACATTGGTTTTGTTAAGTAATATAATAATAATCCCTGAGAACAGCTGTCTGCACAGCCAAGATTTTTTGAGCTATGCTGCATGAGAGTGAACAGTGAGGGGCACCTATGTCAGCCTGTGCTTGCTGTGGCAGGGCCATTTTATAACTGGGTTATCGATGTTCTAGCATTGTGTGTCTAACTCTGTTAACATCCTGAAATTAGATTAAATTCCTTACTGTCAAGTCAGTGTTATTTAATGTAGTTGTTTTAATTTTGTAATAGGGAAATCCTTGGAAAGAATGCAACGGAACCAACAAAGAAGAGGTGAGTTTTTGCGATTTGGGGCATAAATTGGAATAAATGATGTCCTACTCGTTAGCTGAAGGCAGATGCTGGTTCAGGAGGTTGTTTGGTTTTCTATAGCCTGTGAATGCTTTTTGTCTGTGTCACTTCAAAAGAATTTGACAGCATGATAATATATATGTTGAATATATGTTGAATAAAAGTAATGTTATTGTGACATTTATGAATGAGTTTCTTAAAATGTGACTATTTCTAAAGTTCAGAAAGCATACCCTTGTCACTGGTTAGGCATAGTTCCTATTCTGATTGTGGATTTTTAACGCTTATGTACTTGGAATTTTGTAATTAAAACTTTGAAATCTTGGAAACTTTTGAAAAAACAGTTATGGGAATGAGCTAAGCTGTAACAGTCAGATATTTGCCTTCTACAGCAAAATAAGCATGCTCTTAGTAACTTCTCCCTCCTCCAGCAGAAGTTAGAAATAATCAATCAGATTTTGCAAAAACATATCTTGTTGCATCTATCATTGATTTTTTCGTCTTAAATTTTCTGCTTGTATTAAATATACCTTTGGTATTTTGCTGTAGTGAGAGGCAACTGGAGTGTTTGCTGACACACTGCATCAAAGTGCCAATGCTTGTCCTGGATCCTGCGCTGCCTACCAATGTCACCCTGAAAGACCTGCTGTCCATTCATCCTGCTTTACAAGCTGCTAACAACATGTTTTTTGTAGCAAAACCAAAAAATCCTTCTACCAACGTGACTGTAATTGTTTTTGATAGCCCTAAGGATGGTAAGAACATATTTGGTGGATCCCAGCCAGTTTTATAGAGCAAGCTTTTCAGTAAGCTGCTGTGAAATAGGTTTTTTCCCCTCCAATACTGACTCTGCCACTAATTTTCTGTTTGACTTTGGCAAGTCATTCAGTTTCTCTCGCTGTCAGTGTGTTCCTCTGAATGATGACATCAGTGATACTGTTTGCTTACCTCCTAGACACCTGATTACAGATGATTAGTGTTCCGTGCTTTAAAAGACTATTGCAAAACAGGTTTGATATCTGAATATCTGTGTTGCACTGATAATCTCAGAAGACTGAGGTCTAGACTGAGGAAGATTAGTTTTAGAAATCCTCTTTTAATTGCTGTGAAGTCTAGTTTGAATGTTGTGAAATAAGTTTTGCCCTTGCTCAAAGGATTGCATACCTTAAAGTTATCCATGTGTCCAGCATATGTAAGTAGGATCTTAGAACAGGTATGGGCTTTTGATTTTGTTTAATATCTAGTGCCTGACCACTACCACCCACTAGCCCAACCACTGGTGTTTACCAGTTATAAAGACAACTCTTCACAACACACATATCCAAATCTTTTTAATTAGCAAAAACACCTTAGTTACTAGAAGTGACAAAAGAAGTGACTTTCAGTTTTTGATTTGCAATGCGTTTTATTTATTCTAGTTGAAGCTGCCCATTCTGGAATGTTAAAAGACAACAGCAAACACATAGTATGGAGGGGTTACTTGGTATGTATTTTTAAGATCTGTTGATTAGTTTTTGTATATGTTAAACTTCTTTTACACCTTCAGAAAATGTTTCTGTACTATTCTCTTTGCGTAACCCACATGTAGTAAGAAGTGAAAACTTTTCTAAATAACCCTTATTTAAATTTTGAAGTTTGGGTTAAGTGACAAAATATACACTATTAAATTTGGCACCTGATGAAGGATTGACAGATTAATGTGAATAACTGCAAGTTTAAAGAAGTCTTGATATCCTGCTTTCTTGTTTTTAGACTACAGACAAAGAAGTTCCAGGTCTAGTATTAATGCAAGACTTGGCCTTCCTTAGTGGATTTCCAGCTACATTCAAAGAAACAAATCAGCTACGATCAAAACTACCAGAGAGCCTGGCCTCTAAAGTAAAACTGGTAAGGGTCTGAAGGAAAGAGTAACTTGTATTGATTTTTGGAATGGTTCACATATGGGATCTCACCCACCTAGGAGACTTAGGATGTTTCTGATAGTAATCTGTTTTTCTGTGTGACTCTGTTCTTGAGTTGTGAAGTAAGCAGTGACTCAGATAGTTAAGTTCAAAAGATCAGTTGTCCATTCTGTGACTGCAAATTATTAGGTATTAGATTTGCTAGCCTGCAACTGATTAAAACATACCAGCCTTATCAGTTTCTCTCAGCCATTTCCTATTAGCTCTTGTCTTGCTGAAGTATACTATAGCACTGGCGTGTTTAATGTGACAGAATTTTGTTTATGTAGCTTCTTAGCTTTTTTTCTTCCTTCTTTGCTTTTAAAAGAATTACCTTAATTAACAACACTGGATTGTTTCACAGCTGAATACTGTATTTCTCTCTGCCAACTACTCTGTACGGCCTTGAGCAAGTTGCGCTTGAACTTATCTGCCTGCAAGGCAACAGTAGATCACAACTTGTGTGGCTGTGCTGTCCATTAGTGTTTCATACATTCTGTTCTGCCCTGCCATTTGGACACCTTTTCCAGTTACAGCCAGGTTTAACAGATAAGTAAAAAGTTTCAAAAGTCCGTGAAAATCAGTGACTTATGTATTGGAGGGAGATGTGATTGGTAGTGTGAAAGGGACTGAGGCCAGGGAGCTCGTGGAGGAGGAGAAGTTAGCAGGGATAGAAGGATGTCATTGCATAAGTGATCTGTCTTCTTTAGTCTGATGCCCACCAATAGGATTTGCGAATTTACTTTATGGTTTCTTGGTGCCTGAACAAGCATGACTTCCTTTTCTTGTCTCTTTTTTTTTTTGGCAGGCTGAGTTACAAGTCATGTATTCTGCTATTGCAGACACTATTGTGTAACCCCTTTCATAGCTTGCATTAAGTTGAAGTGTGACCAGCCTGAATTTCTTCTTTCTTGTCTTGGCTTGTGTTAACACGCTGTCTTAAGCTCACTAATGGTATTGTAGAAACCTTCTGAAGTGAACATATTTTTACCCCTCTTCCTACACATGCTTCAACAGCTTAATAGAGAGAGCTCTTAAACAGTTACTTAAGCTTAAATAGCTCATTTCTTTTGCCTTTGTTTACATCTGTCATCTTTTCACAGTGTCACAGTATGTTTGGGATTGGAAGGGACCTCGAAAGATCATCTAGTCCAATCCCCCTGCTGGAGCAGGAACGCCTAGGTGAGGTCACACAGGAACATGTCCAGGCGGGTCTTGAATGTCTCCAGAGAAGGAGACTCCACAACCCCCCTGGGCAGCCTGTTCCAGTGCTCTGTCACCCTCACTGAGAAGTTGTTTCTTCTCAAATTTAAGTGGAACCTCTTGTGTTCCAGCTTGATCCCATTACCCCTTGTCCTATCATTGTTTGCCACCGAGAAGAGCCTGGCTCCATCCTCGTGGCACTCACCCTTTATATATTTATAAACATTAATAAGGTCCCCCCTTAGTCTCCTCTTCTCCAAACTAAAGAGACCCAGTTCCCTCAGCCTTTCTTCGTAAGGGAGGTGCTTCACTCCCTTAATCATCTTTGTTGCCCTACGCTGGACTCTCTCCAGCAGTTCCCTGTCCTTCTTGAACTGAGGGGCCCAGAACTGGACACAATATTCCAGATGTGGTCTCACCAGGGCAGAGTAGAGGGGAAGGAGAACCTCTCTTGATCTACTAACCACCCCACTTGTAATACACCTCAGGATGCCATTGGCCTTCCTGGCCACAAGGGCACAGTGCTGGCTCATGGTCATCCTGTTGTCCACCAGGAGCCCCAGGTCCCTTTCCCCTACACTGCTCTCTAATCTGTAATCTCCCAACCTATACTGGAACCTGGGGTTGTTCCTTCCCAGATGCAGGACTCTACACTTTCCCTTGTTTCCTTTGTTTCCCTTGTTTCCCTCTCTTTTCATAGAGAGTGGCTCTGGCTTTTCATCCCACAGCATTTACTCTCCATCCCTCTCATCCTTCTGACAGCCCTTCTCTGCCATTTCATTGTGGATTTGTCTGCCTTCAACATGATTGAATGGAATTTTGTATCGCATTTTAAAGGAGGCATCATGAGAACTTTTAACACAGTGAAAAATACATAGTACATAGCTAACCCAAGGCCAGCAGACCATCAGAGACTGCTGTGTGCTAGATGATGCTCATTGCAAACAGTGCTACCACCATTTCTACATAACCTCCTTTGCATCCTTCCTCTGCTGTGTATTGATGCCATTAATAAAAATTGCCCCTTGCTGTTTTGAATCTGTTGCTAGTTTGTGTGAGTGATGGCAGGTGCGCTCTGGACTGGCCAAGGCATCCTTCCTTCTTTCTTAGTGGCACATTGGCTAAATAGCAGTGGATATTAGTATGATCAATCTGCCACTCTCTGCTTGTTTTATATGCTATGGGTATTTTTTAATTGCTTTAAAGAAATCGTGTTTACTGTTGAGAAATTAGGTCATTATCCAGCAGGAGATGGTACTTCAGTTTTGTTGTCTGAGATGCGAGGTTCTTCATTTCAAGTTTGCATGAGGAACATTGTTGTTTGAATGCTTTCTGACTTTGAGCCATGTGAAGAGTCTTTGAGTGCAGGTTCATGCTTTTGGGTTTGGAGCCTTTTCCAGTTCCCTCACCACAGCTTAAATTACAGGTTCATGGGTAGTTTTAACACATTTGACTTAATGGAGCTGAAGAAGTCAGAATACCTTTGACTTCATTAACACTTGGTGTTCCTTCATCAGAGTAACTTTTATGTGTCTGTCTTGGACTCTTCAGTATCTTCCCTTCTCTTATTCCCTCTGATGTATGGTGTCATGGCTCATACTAAAATTTCTGCTGCTAAAATATACTTTTAGTATAAGAATAACTTGTTGTATTTTCTTCTGTGTGGTGTTTTTTTGGTTTGGTTTTGTTTTTTTTGTTTTGTTTTGTTTGGGTTTTTTTGTTTGGTTGTTTTTTTTGTTTTGGTTTGGTTTTGTGGTGGTTGTTGTTGTTGTTCGGGTTTTTGTGTGTGTGTCTGTGTTTTGCCTTGCTCCCCAGCTCTCCTTGTGCAATTTCTAAATTCATTATATGTGGTTATTTCTCTAATTGCATTATCTGTTGTTCATGTCAGCATTGATGCTTTTTCTCCTTAATACTCCTGTGTGGATTTTTGCTTCCAGCTCTGAGAAGCTCATCATTGTCTACAGGATTTCTGCTGTAAATCTGTCAAGACACAGACCTTATTCTTAGACTAGCCTGTGTCTTTTGTACTATAATAGAGACCTTCTGTCTTTCATGGACACCTTGGAGGAATGAAATACCCAGATTTCTTCTAATTGCTTTTGAGCCACCTACTAGGTTTTATTATCTGTGGTTTTTAATACTTGTGGAACGATTCTGCCTGGACCTTAATTTTTTTATGGCAGTCATCTTTTTTTCCATTCCAGTAGGATCTCCTAGCTGTATTAGTCCAACGAAAACCATAATGGAAGGGTTCTGTGTTTCAGCTTTTCCTGTCCAAGCAGCTGGCGAATCTATTGCCTGTATCTGAGCTGATCACTAGCTTAACTCTTTAGCAAATCTTAAAAATGTTGTAGTTTCTCTGTGGTTTTGTGTTACTCTCCAGACAAACATCTTTCAGGTGTCTTAGATATGTCTCCCATCTCCTCTTCTGTTTTTGTGGAAGCAACATCCCATGCCTATTATCCTTCTACGCGATTTTTCCTTACTCTGTCTTGGTTTTGTTTTCTCATCGCCAGCAGTCATGTGTTATCTAGTTGATCACACATCTTTCTGTTTGTGCTGGTTGTCTTTTCCCTCCTGTGTTCTTATCTTTGTGTAAACATTACCATTGTGATCAGTTTGTTATCTGTTCCAAAGAGCTCCTCTTCTGCCATTTGGTTAGGCACATCTCCATATAAAAGCAATTTTTCTCAGCTATCCGCATAGTTCTGCAGTTTCTTCATCCAGGCATCGTTGCTGTTTGTGTGGTTTGTGCTGTTTCCTGGTGGTGGGTGATTTAGAACAATAAAATTTGGGTTATTGAACCCTGTGTGGTCACAAGAGCGTATTCTTCCCCAACTTGTTATCTACTCTTGATAGCAGCAATTTATACATGTTATACCTACAATGGAATATATGTATATAAATATAGGAAATGTTTTATTTCCAAGGATAAAAAATTTAACATCTGAAATGTGGATGAGGTTGTTTCTATAGAAGCATTTACTAAGATCCTAGCTCAGAATCAGTTCTTCGTTCAGTGGAAGTTGTAGGGTAAGCAGGTATGGTAAACATAACCAAGTGTGGTTTACTCCTTAACAAGGAGAGAGATGCTACAGTTGAGAAAGGTTGATGGTTTACAGTCTCCACTGAAACCTCCAGCAATTACTGTGCTGTTATCACTTCTGTTATCACCTAAAGCCTGTGAAGTGGTGTGAGATACCAGGTGGAGAGGAAGAAATTTGCACCTGAGTTTAGGCTAGACTTGTGTCTCCTAGCTACCTCCTGACATGTAATGGGTTTCTGCATGCTCTAAGTGGCTGTTCCTTTAGTGCAATGCTGGAAGTAAGTAATAATAATTATTAAAAAAAATCAACAATGCTGTTATTAGAAAGGAAGGAAGGTGAGAAAGGGAGGTGTGTAACCATTAGTGCATTTGTGTTGATGTTGGTAATGCTGCTTTAATTTGATTGCTTTAGTTTGTCTGATTGAAACCACTTCTGAATCCAAAGACCAAAAATTGCTCTGAGATCTGAGCGAGGTGTTTCTCATTATAAGAATCTCTGAGAAAAGCAGCAGAGCTCAACTAGAGGTGGTTAAATGGTGAAGATTTTATATATAAAGTATCAATTTCCAAGGTGAATTATGTATAATATGTTACAGTCTACTGAAATTTTGTGCTTGTGGCCTGCCCTGTAGTATAATGACATGGAAGTTTATTTCCAGATGAAAGGTAATCCGTAGTGTGTCTGCTGATCACATTTGTTGTTCTACATTGTACATGTTATGACAGGTGTGGTCGAAAATTTCATTTGGCTGCTTTTTATTTTCCATGCTTCCTTAACAGTGCATTAGTAATCCACTAGGTGGAGGTGTTACTCTAGTTGTGCAGCTGCAGCTAAGCCATATTTCTTTAAAGGCTGTAAAGATGTGACATTGTACCTATACATTAAGAACAACAACTTAAAAAAAAATATTCACTTTTCCTTTCCCTCCTTACATGCATTTATAAAGAAAACTACTGTTTTTCAGCCTAAAAGAGAAGCTTCTGACTTAAAAACTAGGTAATGATATAAAGATTGTCAAGGGAAATATTGAAAAGGCAAGGGGATTTGATTTGCTTGATTTTGTGTTTTTGAGGCTATCATGCTAACAGTGTTTTGCTGAAATATAGTATAGAGTAGTGAAAATTTTTTGGACAAACGTGAATTTCGTTCAAGGTTTAATATTTTGATTGCTTCAGGGGAAACTGAGAGCTTGCAGAATATTGTTTCCTCTTTAATCTGTATATGCATACATATACACGTATATGGGCAAGTTATGTTGGAAACTAATGGCTGTAATGTATCTTAATGACCTTGTCTTGCTAATGGAAGCAAATCCACATAGGAACATGCAAGCACAGTGACGCTGGGTGTTTGCTGTCCTCACTACCTTGAGGGTGTGGGGTCTGGGATTCTTACTGCTGCTCTTGTCAGTGTTGATGGAGCAGACAGGTGGCTTCAGGAGCTGGTGTTTTATGTTCACACAGATGCTTTGTTAGCTTTGTAGACAGGATAAAAAAAAAAAAAAAGGAAAGAAAGAAACAAAAACCAAACACACCCTCCTCCCTGCCCCAAAAAGGTGAAAAAACAAACAAAGAGAACTAAACCCCACAACCAAAAGAACAAAAACAAACAAACAAAACCACAAAACAAAACAAACCACCTAAGGCATTGCATTGGTTTTGGCTCGGAGGTCACCCTCCCACTAGTTACCTTACAAAGGGAACTTGATAACTTTGTGAAGACAACAGTATTTTGTATTTGTAAAGTTTTTTGTAACTCTTTAATGCAACACATGCATCTCCCTTCCCTTGCTGTGTGGGCATATGAGTTTTCCAATTATCCATACTGGAGCGTGATAAAAGGAGCATCTCATTTCTGTAACAGTCAGCTTTGGCCATTAAGATGAAACGTAATAATTTAAAGACCGGTTAAGAGTTCCACCTCAGAAGAAAAATCCACTCTTGAGGCCTCTTACCGTAAAAGCATTTACTTCTGCATGGGGTGGCTTAATCTATCTGCCCTACCTCCTCGTCTAGTAAGTCTGGACACTGCCAAACATGCTGGTTCCAAATTGACCCTGCATTTACAGTTACCTGATGGGTAGAATGCTATTTTCCTGTCTTATTTTCATAGTGCATGATGTAAATGTGCACGAATGGTCGTCTGTGTGTGCGCCTGTGTGCCTGCCCGGCGTCTTCGCAGCCTGCTTGCTTTATAAGCAGAGGCTTGCCTGATTGCACTGACTCTGTGCATCTACCTGCTTGCTTTTCTGTGCTATTTTCATAATACCTTTGAATCTGCTGGCCTGTTTTGTCAGGATGAAGATGATCTCTAGAAGATAATATTTCAAGGGAACGGGCAGTTGCATGCATCCCCACTGAGAGGAGGATAATACCTGTGAGAATCAGAAAATCTGACAGGGGAGAAATCTGTTTTGAATACGCCAGCAACAAAAAGCTTTGAGCAGAGCTTGCAATTTATTAGAATCTAGTTAGTTATATCACCAGGTAACTTCATTAAAATCTAACTTTATTGGTAGCTCTGCTTATGAAAAGACTTTTTTCTTAAAAAAAGGTATTGGCGGAAAAAACACTCAAGTAATACAAATAATTTATTCAGTGTACAGTTTCTCTTAATGCTGATCAATGGAGCACATTCTTCTGCTACTTCTTGTTTGTGCTTGCACTGTTAGATATTTAAAAGGCTAGAGCATATATGCTGTATTGATCAGGGGGAAGGGGAAGTGTTTGTTATAAATCTAGTTAGGAATCTGTAGTACAGTTACCTGTTAGTTTGAATTTGGTGGAAACAAATTAAAGAAAAACTAAATGTTCTTAGATGCTTTCAAAGCTCTAGAATGATAATATTTTTGGTTTGTTATACCTATGTTTTAAATGACAGATTCTAAAGGACTGTGTGACACTGCTGTATTCCTAAATAAAGCACATACCCACTGGTGGCAGCTTAGCAATCTGCAGCATTTAGATACTGATATTTTTGGAGGTTGCTAGCTGCAGCCCGTAACTATACCTCAGCCATTTAGCTACTGAAGCCATCCTTTCCACCCGTAGGTTCAGATGATTCCCTGGAAGGTCTGAGATTTATCAGATTTTTCTGATGGCAGGCCTCATAAGTCAGATTGAAAGATCTCAAATAGCATATGAGTCAAAGCATCAACAGCTTTAAAATGTCACAAGTGGGACAGCTGGTCTTGCTAAGGGAAGGGGTGGTAACTCTGGGACAAGTGTTGTCTTAAAATGAACAGAAAGGGTCAGATTTAATAAAAAATAAATAAAAACACTTAAGGGTATTATGAAATAAACTCTGAGTTTGCTGGCTTTGAACATTACAGTATTCAAATTTTATTAACTTATTAATTGCTTTCACAGATTTTATGCAACTGAAAATCTGGTAGGCGTGCTTATTTGTCTTAGGTTGCATGAAGGAACAAAAATTAAGCATACCATCTAATATTGTTAATGACGAATTGCATTTATTCTCAATCTGACTGTTAAATGCATGCGCTTGGAGAATCAAAGTGCAATTCTGCATTTAGCTTGTGTCTGCTTATGCTACTTCATGTGGCAAACACAGCATTTTATTGGGTTATGCTCTATTTCTAATGAAATGTTTTGATGCCCTGCAATTTGTAAGCTATACTAGCTGTTAGAGAGGGCATGTAGTGCGAGCCCCTTCTTATCCTGTGCATTATGAAATCTGATATACAGACTTACTAGTGGCAAGAGATAAAAAGAGCAAACAGATCAAACGGTCCCCAACTAAGAAGTGACCTTAACAGCATATTGGCAACCATCATTAAGGACTTGGAGACCCACATGGATTAGTTCTGGAGCCCTTTGTATCTCAGATTTCTGAGCTGTAGGTTGATCTGTAAACCATTCTGAAAATTTCACGCTTCTGATGGCAATGATGAATTGGTGGCCTTAATTTTCTGAAAAAAGCATTGCTTGATTAAGATGGAAAAAAGCATGATTATTTTAGTCATATAATAAAGTTGTAAAAAAGTATTAATTTTGTTATTGGAGGGGGAAGAAATGGATAGAGACTTCCTATTCACTTGTTCCAGAAATGTTTATAACATGTCCAGATTTACTGTTGCTGGATCGTTGTGTAAAGAGAGGTTTTTTTTTTCAGGAAAGTGAAAATTAAGCATCTAGAAATGTTCTGTATCTTTAAATGTTTTTCACTTCCCATTTTACTACCTCTTTTTGTGTTCTTACAAAATTGTGGTTCTTTAAAAACAGTGTTTACCAGTTGTTCTTATTAGTAATTCTAGTAAAGAAAAACAACAAAAAGGTGGAATTGGCAAAGGAAGAGCACTGCTCTGGGTGCATGCCAGAAATTATTCTCTCTACTTGTATAGTTGCAGCTCTATTCAGAAGCCAGCGTGGCTCTCTTGCAACTGAATAACCCTAAGGGTTTCCAAGAACTGAGCAAGCAAGCAAAGAAGAACATGACTATAGATGGAAAAGAACTGATGCTTAATGCTGCTTATTTACTGTGGGACCTCAGCTCTGTTAGTCAGGTAAGTAAATTCTGTTGCAGCATGTAGAGGTTGTAGTATTTAAAAATGGCAAGTAGAGGCTAATGAGTCAATGACAAGGAACATGGGATTTTTTCCAGAAGCATGGAAGCGTTAACAATCTAGTATTTATTATGTTGTTAAAAAACATCACAAGAACACTGTCAAATTTTGAAATCAAGGAGGAAGAAGGATCAGAGTGACATTTAATTGAAATTAATTTTTGTGTTTTCAACTAAGTGAAAAATTTTGCCCTCTGCACATGTTCTGATAAAATCGTGTGCAGTTGAGTCCTGAAAGGTTTAACTGGAAGATAAGCAGGCATCTTGTGTGGGGGAGACAGAGGGCTTTATTAACAAATGTGATTATCCCCTTTCCGATATGTTTCTTAGACAATTTTTGCTTTGCAGCATCATGTATGCTGAGCAAATGCTAATTACTTCTCTTCTAGAAATTCTGTAGACCTGAAATACAGATGTCTGTATGGAAAAGAGGTTTATTTTGAATGCTTTTGATACAAACAAGGATGTTTGGTTTAGCAAAAGGAAATACAATAACAAGATGTCTGTTTCAAGATAAGATGTTCTAAAGCTGTTTTTTTTTCTCCTACTAGAATTAAATTTTAGAGTAAACGTCAAGTGGCATGGGTAAAGTAAATGTGCCCTCTCCAGTAAAGTTTGCAGTGTCTGTGTTCTGAACTCAAACTTCATACTGCCCCATGTGGAAATTATGCATTCTTTTGTAAATGGGTAACTAGCTAACAAATACTGGTGTTGCTGAAATGTTTTCAGTTGTTATGTTTTTGAGAATGTGTAAGCTGTGTTATTGTACATGTTAGAAAAGAAGGAGACTTAGATACAGTGTGCGCAATATGCAGTGAAAATGGTAATTGTTAAACGTTCAAATTTTTCTTGAGTTTCTAGTTTCAGTTGGGTGTACTTCTTTTAGAAATGTTCCTTTTAGGCAATCTTAATTGTTGTTTTTTGAAGAGGTATTTAAGTTCTATTAAATGGGAAAAGAAGCCTGTTACAGTGTCATGTAACCTGATTTTTTTTTTTTACTTACCTGAAGAGCTTCTAATTACAAAGTTGTCTTTTTAACAAAACACTTGTGGAAATATTTAGCTATTTGATTGTGAATATTAGGCTCAGTTTTGTTAATTTTCTCCTGCTCAAGTTCTTTAAAATGAAAGAGCAGGGGCTAATTGGAGAGCTGCTACATCATGACACTTGCAGTGTATCTATATCAGGTGACATTTATATATGGCTTATGATGCAATGTACTTGCAAGACCCTGCCTCTTAAAGCTGGATTTCTGAAAGGCAATGTTACAAATTTGAACTGCAACTTGGCTTTTGGTCAAGATCAGGAAATAATTGAGACTAATAATTCAGGAAAACAGGAGGGTGTGTTTTATCTGTAGCTCTTCAAGAGCTGGGATCGTACAAGGTGCTGTCATCTCACATTGTGGTCAGCAGACAACCTAATGCTACCAGGTGGTCAGCTATTGATGTCAGAAGATTGTATTGTTCACCTTGATAATTCAGAAGAATATGATCCTTTAGAAGAATAATGGTACTTGATCAATGTACTTGTTCTTTTTGAGTGTCTCAAATGCTTATGCACCTCTGTGCTAAAGCACACTGTTATCTAGCTGGATCAGAACTTGAATACATATTTAAAAATTACAAAAAAGATTTTTTTCCCTTTATAGTCTAAACAAGATGAAGATATTTCTGCCAGCCGTTTTGAAGATAACGAAGAGCTGAGATACTCATTACGATCAATAGAGAGGCATGCCCCTTGGGTACGACATATTTTCATTGTCACTAATGGGCAGATTCCTTCCTGGCTTAACCTGGATAATCCTCGGATAACCATAGTGACACATCAGGTAAAAGCCTAACAAAAAACCCTACGAAAAGCCTGAAACAACCATGCCAGCAAGAGAGTGCCACTAGTAGAGATTTTGTGTTTGTTTTGAAATGTAGTTATGCCCCTTCATCTAAAGGTTACATTTATTTGGAACGTAGAAGTGACCACCCCTTTCCCCTGTCTCATGCATGGTTTTATTAAGCCGCAATATGTTTTTATATTTTGGCTAAGCAGATAGCTGAATATATATCAAGCTTTCATTTAGTCCACTTTTTTTTAAATACTGAGGCTTCAGCTAACATATACTCATGCCTAATTTCATTATAAAGTCTATTTATAAAAAACCTAGGGAGAAGAAAACCTAATCTGCATCCATAAACAGTCTCTCAGGGCTAGTAATAACCTAATAAGCTTGTGTTGAGACAAGATGGATTACAATTACTGGAACTAGGAAGGGGGTTGCCAAAAAAGTAGCTGTGCATTCTAAAAGGCTTATTTAAAAAGAGAAAGGGAATCCTTCTAGCTTCCTGGGTAAGTGAAACAAAAATACTTCATTAGGTGCTTATTATGAATTTGGGAGCAATTTTGGCATCTGGACATGTGGTAGGAGCCCTGAGCAATCTAAGTGGTAACAAGATACTAATTCAACTTCTGTTGCTGTCTGCCTGTGAAGTTACTTGAAAGAGATAGAAAAATCCCAACTTTTTGAGTGCTTGAACAGGTTCAACTTGCTTTAGATTTTGTGCAGCCTGTACTGCATGAGAAGTACAAAAGTGTCCACTGGGCCTGATCCAGTACCCAGTGAGAGAGGAGTTTCTGCCTTTGCATTGAACCAGGTGCAGTTTCTTAGTTAAGCAACAGACTTGAAAATGGTTTTGTGTGGGAAAATGAGATAGCAAAGTTTGGGTTTTTTTCCTAAAATATTTTCACTTTTTTTTTTTTTTTGTCATTCATGTGTCGTCTTGGTCTTGATAAAACTTTTTTTTTTTTTTAAGTAGATAAGTATCAAATATATCTGTTGTGCCTGACCTTTTATGGTTTGTGTTTGTTTTATTTTATTAATTCATTTTTGCCTTCTGAAACTATTTTGGGTTGTTGGGGCTTTTTATTTTAGGAAATATTTCAGAATGTGAGTCACTTGCCTACCTTCAGTTCACCAGCTATTGAAAGTCACATTCATCGTATCAGTGGCCTCTCTCAGAAATTTATCTATCTCAATGATGATGTTATGTTTGGGAAGGATGTTTGGCCTGATGATTTTTACAGTCACTCTAAAGGTCAAAAGGTAAGCCATTCTGAAAGGATTTTTTTACCAGAAGTAGGTGTAAAACTTTTCTATGCTAATATGATGAAAATCAAAGAAACAGCACTTTGAAAGGAAGGGCAAATATAAAAATAATAAAATTTGCCTTCACTCCCCCTTTTACCTCTAAAGGTTCATTATTCTTAACCAGACAATTTTTTGCAAAGGTGCAGGGTGGGGAGAGCTCTGTCTTTTTTTGCATGTGTGCTGTGTTGATATTTGGGTTGCAGAATTACTTTTGTTCATATTCACTCACAGGTCTCTGGTAGTATAATGGTTTCTCTGTCAGGCTTCATGCTTTGGTTTATCAGTGTTCTCTTAATTCATCCACTTTCTGTTGGAGCACTGGTAAGACTGATGTGATGTTTGGCAGCTGTCAGTCTTCCCTCCCTTGTGAATTCTTTTTTGTTTTGTGGGAAAAGTTCAAAACAGAATCAATTCTTCCATGGGAACACTGAGGTCAGATGACATTTAAGCTGGTCTAATATTTAAATTTACCGTTAGTTACCTCTATTTCAGACACCTGTAATATCTTTGCCCAATCTGTATATAATCATAAATATAATTATTTACTAAAAGATATACTATCGGATATTTATGAGGATCAAGTAATTTAGTCTTTCAGCAAACCTGTTATCAACAACTGGGATTAAGCAAGGAAAGCAGGATGAGGGAACATTGGCGGTTGTCATGCATAAAGAGTGGTTGCCAGCAGAGTTTTCGTCTGTGAACTTGATCTGCAAGAGCGACTCGGAGGAAAAAAATAAGATTTACATTTATTATTTATATTAAAGCAGTAAGTAGAAAAGACACTAGAGACCACTGAATTAAAGACTTCATTCAGGCAGATGTGCACACTTGTGTACACACACAGAAGGGTTGTACAAAATTAGTTTAAGCTACCCTAAAATTACTCTTTCTTTACTTGAGGATGTTACGAGGCTTTTAGTTGTTTTAAAGTTGTTTTCATGCATTTCTGTTGTTCTTCAGTTATTCTTCTCAGTTACAACCATGAAGTCAGCTTAGGTGCAATGTGGTTTGTTATCAGTAGATGTTTCAGTAAGAAATGTGCTGCTAGAATCTTGAAACTATAAGACCGAAAGGAAAATGTGTGTGGTTTTTAATGCCTCCCCAGTTGAAAATACACCCCCGCACTACTTTTTTATCTTGGCAATTCTTAGAATTATTTAAGTCATAGAGGATCAGATGCTTCAGGGATTATGTTCAACATGTGCTGCTTATCTCATGATGTTTAGTAATGAAGGAACATTTTGAGTCAAGAGAACAAGTCAACTGCAGAGCAATTTCAGAGTTTAAGTTCCCCCTTCTTATCTGATAAAAGACAAAATATTTATTTTCATTGGAATATGATTTGTGGAAATGGATTTGGGAAGTCCTGCTTTCTGTTTTCGGCTGTTACTGCCTTACTCTATGGCCTTGGGAATTCTTCAGTTCTTCCTTCTGTTTGAAAGGGATAACATTAACTTCACAGGTGGTAGGGTTTAAATGTTCTTTGTAAAGCTTTGTGAATGCTTAAGGCACTATATGCAGGGAAGTATTATTTTAAGTCTCTATATTCCAAGAAACAAGCTGAGTTGACCTGTTTGCCAGCCCTTGTCTCAGACTGTAATGTTGTTCCAGGTTTACTTGACTTGGCCTGTGCCAAACTGTGCTGAGGGTTGTCCGGGCTCATGGATTAAAGATGGTTACTGTGATAAAGCCTGTAATAACTCAGCATGTGATTGGGATGGAGGCGATTGCATTGGTAAGACAGCAATGTTAAATCAGAAAAAGTGAACTGTTTTGGTTATTTTTCCTAAGAATAATTCCGTAATTCATCATTCTCCTGCAACTGTAAAATTTGCCTCCTTTAATAATAATTAAAGAGTTGTCTTACATATTATAAACCTTGTTACCTGCAAACTACAGATCTCTATGGAAAATGACAGCAAATAGTAGAGCACAGGAAAATTTTCCTTTGTGTACCAAATTTGACTAGTGAAAGGAAGGTTTTTGATATTCAAATTATTATTATTATTATGTATTATTGTGTAGTATATAGAAAAGATTATATATTATTTGGACTCAAAATCCAAATAATAACAGGACTGTGAAGCTGCACCATTAGTTCCTAGATCAAATTTTCGGGACTGCAGGCTAGGAAAATGAAGTGGTGCTTCTGGACTGAGGAAGTGATACCACTCTAGGGGGACTGTAAAATCAAGCCTGCAAGCGTGAGAAGAAGTAAATCAGTTTTCTGCCTGCCTTTTGGAAGCTAAGACAAAACATGTTGGAGTTTTTGTTGCAATTTAAGTTGGTTCCTAAACTTCTACAGTGAGATTATGTACGCTGTAGATTTCACACTAACTCACAGTGGTCTAGTTAGTATTTGCCCAATTTTAATTTCACTGGTGATAAAATAAGATTGTCGACTCTTTGGTCTAGCTTAACACTATGGCTTAAAACGTGCCTTTCCTCAGAAATAAGGATTTCAAATCACTGGGGTTTTCTGTTTTTCTTTTCTCTCTGTGTAGGTAACAGTGGGGGTAGTCGCTATGTTGCTGGTGGAGTTGCAGTTGGAGGTATTGGGAATGGACCACCATGGCAATTTGGAGCAGGAATAAGTGGTGTTTCATACTGTAACCAAGGCTGTGCTAATTCCTGGCTAGCAGACAAATTCTGTGATCAGGCCTGCAATGTCCTCTCCTGTGGATTTGATGCTGGTGACTGTGGCCAGGGTATGTAAAGCACATTGCTGATAAACTTTCTGTAGGATTCTCTTGAATTGCCTCATTGTTTTGGTTCATCATTACTCTCAGGTCGGGCTAATGTGCCTTGTACAGCAGGGATGTCCAACTCATTTTCACTGGGGGCTACATCAGCCTTGTGGTTGCCTTCAGAGGGCCGAATGTAATTGTAGGACTGTATAAATGTAGAAACAGGTGAAAAAGAGTTGGACACCCCTGCTGCACAAAGTCATGGGAAAAAGGTGCTAGCAGCTGAAGAAAGATGCTTCTTGTATTCACTAATCCAAACTTGAATCAACATTGTATGCTGCTTTATTTAATAAAACCATTTGACCAAGCATGGGTGGGTGCATGATGCATTATAGAGCAGCAAGAGGCTTACACTTTAAATGGAAAAAATATGTTTCAGCTATGTGGTCTTTACCCGAATAAGGACAGCTGACTTGATGGTGCTCATAGTGGTTTAAGAAGTGAAAGAACCAATCTGATGCTGACAGTGTGACCTCAAGCCTTGCTCTGGTCTCTTGCCAAAAGCTACTTTCAGTCACCTGTGAAGCTGTCGGAAGTTTATTTTGAAGTAGAAGACTAGAAGGAGTGAGTGAAATGATTGAGAGTGCTGTCTGGTATAGGCAGGGGAACAGCAATGGAAGAATTTGGCCTGTTTGGAAGAGTAAAGGCTCTGCTGCATCTCAGCTCAGACAAATGCATTACTTGCAGTTCTGTTGCTGGCAGCAAGGTTTTGTTCGTGTGAGAGTTTACAGATAATACATCTTCTGCTGTGAGAGGGAGAACTTCAGTTCAGCCTATCTGATCTTGGAAGTCTCACTCAAATCAAGATGCAGTGGAGCAGTGAAATCCAACCGTTGTAACGTTAATCTGCTAAAATGTGGCAAAAACATAGTATGGGCATGTTACTTATGACTGATACATAATTTTAAGTAACATGATAATGAACCACTTAGGCTTTTCAGGTAGAGGCTGGAAGAGTGATAAATTATATTGGCTTTTACATTTACCACTGGAATGTCTTGCAGTCTTATATATCGGAGTATGTTCTAGTCATTCATTATTAAAGGTAGGTGAACAAGAAACTGGAAGCTACAGGAAATGTTCTTTCACAAAGAACTCCCTGCTTACATAGTGAATCTAGTTGGGCATGTTAAAATTTAAAAAGACTTAAAGTGTCGCACTGCAAATTGACAGAAATTTGTTTTGTTTCTTGTTATTTTTCAGATCACTTTGAGGAGATGTATAAGGTGACGCTTCAGCTTAATCAGACCTACTATGTTATTCCCAAAGGTGAATGTCTGCCCTACTTCAGCTTTAGCGAAATAGCCAAGAAAGTAACTGAGGGTTCGTATAGTGATAATTCAATTATCCGACATGCTTCAGTTGCTAACAAATGGAAGACTATCCACCTCATAATGCATAGTGGTATGAATGCAACTGTGATCTATTTTAACCTTACATTTCTAAATAAAAATGATGAAGAGTTTAAAATGCAGATAGCTGTCGAAGCTGATACTAGAGAGGAACCAAAACTGAACACAACTTCCATGCAAAAATCCAACTCTGATTTTAAAATGATAACTTCAATACCAGAAGCTGAAATGATATTTGAAGATATTCCTGAAGAAAAACGCTTTCCAAGAGTCCAGAGACGTCGAAATGACACAAAAGAAAGTCTACATGAAGAGGTGATAATACCATCACTAAACATGTCTCTCCTTCCTGAAGATGTTCAGCTAGCACTGAAGAACCTGGACTTAAAACTGCTCAATGGTGATATAACTCTGAAAGGCTTTAACCTGTCCAAGGCTGCTCTCCTGAGACCTTTCCAGTTCTTAACTACAGCAAAGAGTGTTACAGACCTGGAAATGAGGGGTGTGCATAATCGTTCAGAAGATCAGAAGAACCATACCAGCTGGCAGAAGCCTTTTAGGATTGTAAGTGATGGCAAAATAAAAACAAGAAAAGCAAATGAAGAAATTCCTTCAAGGCTTACAGGAACAAAGGGGACTGTTGTGACAACAAACACAAATAAACCTATTTATAAAGTAAAGCCTAAATTCACACTTCCAGCCCAGAGCATGGGAAATAAAAATGAAACTCGAGAAAAAGTACTGAATGCGCTCATATTAAGGGAAACCCAGAAATCAAAACATACTGGGAATTTAGCTACTGGAGAGGACACACAGGGAGTGGAAGAAGGAAAAGGGCATGTGCAGGTGGACAGAAATGTAATGGAAGGACTAGTGGGAAGAAAATTACAGTCGTATGCTGGAAGTTACCAAGGCTTTTTGCCATGGGAGAAAAAGAAGTATTTCCAGGACCTTCTTGATGTGAGTATCTTAATGACATTGCTTATTGGCATAGTTGCATCTTTCTGCATTTAGTGGATTACTGTTAATATGATCTATCCATTTGGAATGTGTCTTGCCTTCGAGGCAAATACTGAGTTTTTTTGAAAGCTCCTTTTGACTTTACACATGACATTTTGTTTGTTTATGATCTAGGCCTCTCTTAGCTAGGTGGCAAAAGCTGAATAGCCATTTCTGTTCCCTTTCTACTGCTTGTTTTAATGTCAGATTCATTTTTTATTCATTGTATGTTAGCACAGTGCTATTGTTCACATGTAGTACTACAACAGAAAGCTTAAATTTTGTTTTGATTGCATTTATGCAGGTGTGGATCTAGTTTATTAGAAAAACATGTGCAAAATATGTATAATGGTAAGTACTTGGGTTCTAGAAGTTAAACTGAAAATCTACCAACAAAACTGAATATCTAGACCACGTCAAGAACATGTGTAGGAAGCTTACTGTGCTTCCAGCCAAAGCATTTTGTCAGTTTTGAAAACCTCTATTCCTGGGGTGTCAAACTCATTTTCAGTGGGGGCCACATCAGCCTTGTGGGTGCCTTCAAAGGGCTGAACATAATTTTAAGACTGTATAAATGCAACTACTCCTACATTTATACAGTCCTAAAATTACTTTCAGCCCTTTGAAGGCAACCATGAGGCTGATGTGGCCCCCACTGAAAATGAGTTTGACACCCCTAGGCTAGTGTATGATGCCAAAGGAAGATTTTTTCTTTAAGTCAATGCAAACAAGACGGCCTCTCTGTTCATCTGAGATTGGATTTTGTGTGAAGGATCTCTATATTCACAGGATTTTGTTTCATCAAATATGGATGAATAATCAGAAAAAAAAAAGGCAGTATTAGAAATAAATCTGATAGCAAACAGAGACTTAGTGTGTGTGTGTGTGTGTGTGTGTGTGTGTGTGAGGAAGGTGTCAGACCACAAAAACTAAGAAGTTTTTTATAGACTACTTTTCCTCAAAGCATGAAGGAAGAGATTACCTTTAATCTTCCATTTTAAAAGGACGAGCTAGGGAATATGAAGAAGAGTATTCAAAATTTCTCTTCCCATTTTCAAATATTGGAAATAGTCGGCACCTGACTGAAATGTAATTTTCCATGTGTGTTTAATGTTTTGGGTCTTTTTTGGTAATGTAGCCTTGATTTATGTCCTGATGTTTAGGAGGAAAAGTCATTACTCAAACAAATGTCATACTTCACTGATGGTAAACATTTTGGGAGGCAGCTGAAAGATACATTTGCCGATTCTCTTCGATATGTTAATAAGCTTTTAAACAGCAAATTTGGATTTACATCTCGGAAAGTCCCTGCTCATATGCCCCACATGATTGACCGCACTGTTATGCAAGAGCTACAGGATATGTGAGTACGTCTTTGGAATAATGTAAAACTGTAGTGGGTTCTACATTTCTATTAATGTTTCCTATGGCTACTTCCAGTGTGTTGGTCGCTACTCATTAAAATTGTATTTTGCAAAGGGAGACAGGGAATTTATGACAACACGATAGTTGTGCTAAAATAAGGAGACCTTAGAGGACCTTTTTAAAGTTCTAGATGATAATTCATTTTTAGGTAGGGAATGTTTAAGAAACTGGAGTACTAAATTAGTTTACATTCTCACACAGGTTTCCTGAGGAGTTTGACAAGACATCATTTCACAAAGTGCGGCACTCAGAAGATATGCAGTTTGCTTTTTCGTATTTCTACTATCTTATGAGTGCAGTCCAGCCTCTGAACATTTCTCAGATCTTCAATGAGGTTGATACGGACCAGTCAGGGATTTTGTCTGATCGAGAGATTCGCACGCTGGCCACGAGAATCCATGAACTACCATTGAGTTTGCAGGTACTCTCCCTTACCAATAACTTTTACAGTAACTGCAGTTTTCAAGTCCAAAACTGTTAAAGTAAAATGAGTCAAGCCTGTCTTTATCGATGTTTATAGCATCTGTAACATTAGACAATTTTTAAATTTTACCTGAAGAGTATAACATATAACATATTTATCATTGATATATGGAGTCAACAATTGAAATGAGTTCTAGCAACATTAGAAAAATGGCTCACCGGTGTACAAATTCAAGAAAGCAGTTAGTATGAGGGTGTCAGAAAAGATGTTCGCTGGTAAAAGCCATTGTGAAGACTGGGATCCTGCTGTGTGTACTTTTGTTTTTGCACGTAGTAAAAGATGGTCCTTCCCCTGAGGAACGTGTGGCCTAAAGAAAGAAGTCAGAAAAATGGTAGCGAAGAAGTCATACTAGTAAACACTATGACCATATACAAAGATTTGTATTTCTGTGGTTCTGGAACCTGATAAACAAAGAGACATGGTCTTTGTAGGACTTATGCTCCTAGAGACAGCAGAGAATGAAGTGTACTATTTGTGCTTTATGGAGAGGAATCAGCACAATCCAATAAAATAATTTGTTATTGAAATAGCACAGAAAATCATTGGCATAGCTGGAATGCAGCCCTGCTTTAGTGTGTTCCTGACCTGGACCTTAGTCAGAAAAACTTCTTCCAGTTCTTTCAGTTCACTTTTCTGTTTGTTTGCTTGATTTGGGATGCACTATGCCACTGCTGGTTTGGGAATTCTGTACAATCCTGACATAATCAGTAAAGGTGTGTTTTACATTTTTAGATGAAAATGACACTAAGTCATGCTTTATCTGATCTTAATTCAACTATGCGCTGAGCATTTGCTTTAGGTGTATTGGGAGTCCCACTGACTTTGACAGTTACTGAATTACCTTCTACTGAATATTAAGTCTTCTTTTTCCAACAGTAGCATGGAAATTTGTTACATAGATAATGCTAAATATATCTGTGCACCCATGATTTTTAGAATTATGTCAGTGAGAAAACAGGTTTATCTTTTTTTTTTTTCTTCCCTTTCTGTTAGGATTTGACAAGTCTAGAACAAATGCTAATAAATTGCTCCAAAGTTCTTCCTGCCAACATCACTCAGATCCATGTCATTCCACCAACTCAGGAAGCCTATTATGATCCCAATCTGGTAAGAAACATTGGTCTGAAAAAATCCTTGGTTTCTTTCCTGAGCATGTTTTTACTGTGCTGGTGTGATTTCTAGAAGGAAAGTATTTACAAAAATTTCTGTTTGTGTGTACATGAATTGTTATAAAATGAAAATTTTACGAGCTACTTTATAACTTATAAAGCCATTAATTTCCTTCAAACACAGAGAAAAACTGAGCTTTAGAATGTTGTTATACATGGGATTTTAAAAGTCACCCCTGTTAAGAAAATTCACTGTTGTGAACAAAAAAGACAGTAAGCCAAATACCGCTCTGAATAGAACTTTCTGATAATTCTTTATCTGAATTATAACTTATGTCTTCAACACAAAACACAAGAAAACACCAAAGCATCAGCTGAATGTCTTTAGAATAATTCTTCCTAATATAAAGGCTTCAGACTAGGTCTGTTTAACATCCAAAGATGGGCTGACAGGAACCTCAGGAAGTTCAGCAAGGAGAAGTGCGAAGTCCTACACCTGGGGAAGAACAAACCCCTGTACCAGTAAATACTGGGGGCCATCCTGCTGGGAAGCAACTTAGCAGCAAAGTTGTTGGACACCTGTTGAACATGAGCCAGCAGTGTGCTCCCGCCACAAAGGTGGCTGATGGTCTCCTGAGCTGCATTAGACAAAGTGTTGCTGTCAGATTGAGGATGGTGATCCTTCCCATCTACTCAGCACTGCTGAAGCCACACCTGGAGTGCTGGGTCCAGCTCCAGACTTCTCAGTACAAGGGACATGTGAACATACTGGAGAGAGTCCAGTGAAGGACCATGAAGGTGATTAAGGAGCTGAAGCATTTGTCTTAGGGTAAAAGGCTGAGAGAATTGGGGTTTTTCAGCCTAAAGAAGAGTAGTCTTAAGGGGGAATCACATCCATGTCTATAATATCTGAAGGGAGGGCACAAAGAAGATGGAGCCAGGCTGTTTTTAGAGGTGCCCAGTGACAGGACCAGAGGCAATGGGCACAAACTGAAACACAGGAGGTTCCTTCTGAACTCCAGGAAACACTTTTTTACTGTGTGGGTGACCAAGCACTGATGCAGGTTGCCCATTTGTGGGCTGTGTCCATCCCTGGAGATATTCAAAAGCCATCTGGACATAGTCCTGAGCAACTGGCACCAGGTGGCCCTGCATGAGCAGGCATGTTGGGCTAGATGAGCTCCTGAGGTCTCTTCCAACCTTAAAGTATCTGTGATTCTGTGAAAACTGAGGCCTTAGGACTAGATGTTTCTTAAGGATTTAAGTCCTTAATTTATATTTTAGTGGTTAAATTCTCATTAAAATCTGCTGGAATTTAGGATTTAGATCCAATACTAATACCAAAATTTATTTTACAGTGAGAATTTAATTCCTGCATCAACCTTTGCATTAAAAAAAAGAAAGTGTGCACATACTTTGCTAAATTGATGACCTGGTGGTTTATAACTTCAAACCAATACTGTATCAAAGCAAAAATTATTTTAATGAGTACAGATTGTGACCTTTTGCATAGTGGAAGAGTAGTATTGACCCTCAACACATGCAGTTCATAGTACAGAGATCTACAGTGTGTGTGTAGATAAATGTATATGGGCATTGACTATTTTGTTTTCTTTTTCTTCTTTTCCCTCTGGACATCTATCCTGCCTTGTATTCTTATCAGGTTATGTTACAAGGTTTTAAAAATAGTTTTCCCCTAAGTCTGAATTCCATCAAAGTTGTATATAAAGCAATTTTGTCAGCCTGATTTGAAGAAATGGGAATGTGGATTTGAGAATCCTGCACAGTCTGAGGACATTACATCCAGTATAGCCTTACTTCATTTTGCCTCTTCATGACTCTCAGTTCAGTTTGCAAAATTCTGTGAAGAACTTTGAATGCCATTAATATATTTTAAGATGGAGTTAAAAATAAGTTTCTGTGGTGGGGTACAACATCAAATTAATTTTTTTTGAGAGTTAGTAAAATATTGCTAATCTAAGCAGTAATGACTAATGCACTTATCGGTCAGTTCAAATAGTGAAAAAATAGTGCTTGTGTTTAGCACAGATGCCTAATTTATTTCTACCTCTGTTGTCTGCAACAGCTAAATTTCTTGCAGTGAGTCTACTCCCATAGAAATAGCCCTTGAGAATGAGGATTTTATTTCCCAGAATTGTTTCAACATAGATTGTGGTAGAAGTAATGCCTTGTGTTCAGCTGTTCTGCAAAGTTTGCCTGGCCACTGTGACTGGTGACCTCTACCAGAGGAAAGTGAAAGACAGCTGTCAAATGAGCTACAATTTCTGAATATTTTAGTGAGGATACAATGCTGAAGTTGCAATGTTTTTTGCCAAAAAATAATCTGTAGTTTTATATAATATTTATATACGTAGGAAATTGATGTTGTGCACCAGTATCATATCTTTGTTTGATTTTCCCCTCAACAGTTGGTCAAGAAACTATTGCTTTTCATTCCAGGAGAGTAAACCATGTGCAGGCATTTCTAGCTGTAATATAAGTTTTTTCTACAAAGTACATCTTCATAACAGACTTTGTCATTTTCAGTAACATATAATCTAAGCAATGTTATCTTCCAGCCTCCAGTAACAAAAAACCTAGTTACTAATTGCAAACCTGTGACTGACAGAATTCGTAAGGCATACAAGGACAAAAACAAATACAGGTATGTTGTTACAGTCCTGTGAAAAGCTATGCTAGGTTTTGTAAAGCAATAAAAAGTAGTATGTACATGACCAAAGATTGAATGTGTATGTTAACAAATCTCATCTCAACTTATTTTAACAGTAGAAGGGAAGAAGCATACTGATATCTACTTATGTTTCAGTATGCAGAACGATGTGTGTTTTTTCACAGTTCCTTATTTAGTAGGCTAAATATTTCCATGCTACTCCTGTCATCTTGAGTCAGATCCTAATTTGTGTTGTACAACAGAAAGCCAGAGTGTCTTTGGATGTTTATATAAATTGATTATCTGTAGGGAGTGAGGGCATTTAAAGTAGTGTAAAAAAGAAGAAACAGCCTGTCCTGTACCTAGAAGTTGTAAATCTGCTTTGTCCTTTCTTCTACCAAAAAAAAAAAAAAAAAAAAAAAAAAAAAAAAAGCATTTTAGCCCTAACTACCTTGTAGTCTTCCTGCAAGGAGGAGTGACAGGAAGAGAGGGAGAGGGACAGGAAAAATCTTTCCACCCCCTTTGGAAAGAGCAGGACTAAACCATGATCATGACTGTCGGTTTGAACAATTGTATTTGTGTAGATCCACCTGACATCATATTCTATCAGATCTTTCTTCTCTGGAAGCTGCATGTCAGTGAGTTGCATGTCAATGAGGCTGTTTGGTGGTGTGGAGCTGACAGCCTTGTCTCCTGCCCATTGTCTCTCCAGTGGTGGGGAGTCTCTGAAGCATGCAGGTGTCCCAGGGTGGCTACAGAGTTTAATAAAGCTGTAAAGTGAAAGAGGGTTACAGATGCTGCTTAGGGCAGCTTTTGGACATTATTGTACATTAATTCATAGTCCTTCAAATTGTGGTGTAAGCTTTATAAATAATTTTCTTCCCAGGAGAGTTTATGCTAAACCCGAAAAGCTAACACAACAAATGAGATTGGAAAATGCTGGAGTGGAAGCAAGGATTTGCTGTGCTTAATGATATAAATACATTAGTATAAATCAGTTCAAGATATAAACTGCTCTTCTGTTGAATACTGAATAACTGTATCATAAATTTTGTGAACTTAATAAATGCAGTATATTCTCAGGTGAGACTTCAAGAAGTGGGCAGGGTCTTTTCATATATCAAGAGGTAAAAAATGTAGTGTGTTACTAATATGACTGTTGAAAGAGCATTGACCCCCTTTTAAACTCAAGATATCCTTCAGAAATTATATGTTTCTGCATTTCATATATTTATGTCTAAGTTATTGATTAGGTTGGTGGGAAAGGTTTTATTTAAGGCTGTAGTTTTATATATTCTTCTGTAATTTTATTCTAAGATTTTTCTGGGATTGGTGATTGGATAATAAGAACATATTTTCTGATGTCTGAACCGTCATTATAAACTACAATTGTAAATTTTGTTGGTTTTTTGTCTTTTAAAAAGAGCCTAGTAAGTGTTATGTCTGCTTTCAGATTAATGCCAAAACTTGTAGTTTACATAATTTGTATTAGCACTCTATTCTGAGGTTTATATGTGGCTGCTAATAAATCTACAGAAAATTGGTTCTGTACAAGAGCATTAGCTGGGAAATGTAATACTGATAGAAATCAAATTAGAAGTTCTAGTGAAGGTTGGGCAGTCAGATTAGAAATAAATTATTAAATTAAATATTAAATTAATATTTATTCAACCTGACTTTAGGTTGTTCTATTAATGCATAATTTCTTTTTTTTAACAATAAGGTTTGAAATCATGGGAGAAGAGGAAATTGCCTTCAAAATGATTCGGACAAATGTTTCTCATGTAGTTGGTCAGCTGGATGACATACGAAAAAATCCCAGGTATCCTGTTTCTTGATCTGCATGAAGTTGTGAGGTGGTTTTAATTTTCTACTTCAATTGTTTAAACTGTGCATTGAAAAAAAAAAAAAATTATTGCTGTGTATTTCTACACTGTGTGTTACAGGGCAAGACCAATTTTAACCAAAAGTACTTCTAATTTTTTCCATTTAACCGAAGATAAGTGACTGCGCTCTCTGTTATGCTAGGTGTTATCTTGTTAGTTTCTGTTAAATTTGTTTATGTATCTAAAACCTTGGAAAAATGGAAGATAAACTTCAGCTATTTTTGAGGCTTTCATTCTTGTTGTTCTAGAAGGCATACAGTTTATATTGCAGGTAATTTTATTTTAAAGGAAGAGCATTTTGATCTGCTTTATGTAGCAATTTAAAAATAAAACTTAGGTGTGGATTATTTTGTTACAAAATCAGTTTTGCGTATCTATTATGCTTTCATGTTCTGTTATAACATGGCAAGAAGTATTATTTTTTTTTTTTTTAAATATTTGATGAGAAGCCATCCAAAGCTGGAAGGTATTCCTCTGTTTCTCCACTCTGCAGTGGTGAAAGGCTTAGATACCGAGATCTGAGAATAGGCTCTCTAGTGTTGAAATGGGCTTTTGAAATGACTGTGAGAGAAATGGGGAAAATAGATGTCCTGGAATACATTTCACAGCAGTCACCTTGCAAAGCAAAGAATACTATATTTGAGACTCAAGTCTGAATGTGCTTCATAGTAGCATTTAATGTAGTCCTGAGCCCATTGCATAAGACTGGGGTTCAACAAGACATGGTGAGATAATTTAATAGCCAGCTGCCTGAAAGTGAGACAATGTGTCCATCCATCTCTCTCCTTCCTTCCTCTCAGTTGCTTGCTTTTATCTTGCATCTTACTTCTGTCTTCAGAAAACTAGAGAGTTCTCTGCCAGTTTAATGAGTTTTGCCTCAAGGTGTGTTCTGACAAGTGTTAAAATAGAGAGGAAGGAGGAAAGTATGACCAGGTACCTTGGGCCAGGGAAAGTGAAACCTCTTCTTGCAGGCCACAGCAAGCTATTGGGGAATCTCAGCTGCCTGTGAAGCTACACCATTATTTGCATTTCTAGATAAAGAACAAGTTTTCACTTGCCTCTTACACTGTACTACTTGGTAGATCATTCAGTTACAATGGGGAATGCAAGTTTTGAGATATTTTGCAGCTGAAGATGGCTTGTATCTATTGTTCCTCTTTACAACAGTGCCTTTTGGCCACGTAACTCCTGTATTCTAGTTTCCACAGTTACCCAGTTCAAAAGAAAAGTGAGCAGTGCCTTAACTGATCCTGGCGCTTCCTCTTCCTCCTCCATTTCTTTGTATCTGCTGGCTAGGACTTTTTTCTTAACATGTAGGTGTGATTTCAAGCCCAAGGAGGGCATGTGACATGAGTTTCTCACCGTCAATGTTCAAGTTTGTGCTTGCAATCACTGGCTTCTTACTTTGGTTGCTGATGTCAGACTTGATCCTGACACTGTTGGTTGTGCTCTGAGTATGCATACTGGATTGAGGCTTTCTAGCAACTTAAAATGGAACTGCCTGTGGAGTGACTGTATCCTTAGATGAGGATGCATTTGAGTAAGGGTGTCTAGTCTGCCTCAGGAACCTCAGCAGGCAAGATGAGGCAGGTGAGCTGATCTGTCTTGAATCTTCCCTAATTTTCATAGGAAGTACTGGCATGCTATTATGGACTCAACCTGAGACTCTGTATATGCATACCCTTTTTTTTTTTTTTCCTCTGAAGGAACAATAGTGTATTTTAGTCCCAGAGTGTTGGCTGGTTTGAAAAGTGAGGTTGAGTCAATTGTTTGGGCTGTGTTCTGCAAAGTATAGCGCAGTACTGTAGTCATATCTTGTTAGCAAAGGAGAGCTGTCAGGCCGATGTAGGCATGGCATTTCCTTCTCTTCACTGTGTTTTCCCTCCACATAAAACAACATAATTATTCTACACAGTCATTAAAAACAGGTTTTCAGTGCCTCCCTTGGGATGAACTTAAAGTATTTTCAACTACTGGTCTGCCTAAAGTGTTTGCTTTGCATCCTTAGGGAAAAGTAAGCCTTAATTATCTAGGTATTAATCCTGGAATATCCAAAGGAATTTCAGATTTGGTTTCTTTTGGATAGATTAAAACAGCTTTTCTGTTTGAAACAGGTTGATATCCTTGTCACTTGCTTTGGTTTGCTCTGTGTAGCAGCCTGTCAGTTTGTAAGCTGCATCTCTTTCAGATGAAGCTAAATACGGATGTATACTCCAGGAGTGCAGCTACTGCATTCCCAGGGCTAATGAGCTGCCAGTCCAAGGGACAAGGTCGGGGATAGTCCAGAGTGAACTCCTAAAATGCTTATAGTGTAGACATATGATTGCCATAACCAGCTGCTTTGCATAGTATTACTTGATAGTGTAGACATACACTATCTCTTAGCTCAATAGCTCTTCTTTGAAGAGGAGAGGCATATTTTGTTCTTCTCAGATGTAGCAATTTGAATGATTGATTGTCCCCTGCACACTACCAATTACGCCAGATTCAGTAGAGACTGAGGAAAAATAGTAATGCCCTGTGTAGGCTGATTCACATGCTCTAGAGTTCTGCTTATTTTCAGCTTCACGTAGGAATTCTGAACTTTGCTCTTTGAAAGTACACACCATACTATAGAGAATCCAGCTGACCAGAACTACTTACTTATAAAGGTTAATGATTACAAGGCATATGTCACCAGATATGATTTCTCCCTCTGGGGAAAATGTAAGGGTCTTGTATCTCACAATATAAATAAAGCACATAACCTTGCCCATGTGTGGGAAAGGGAATTTCTGTTGTCAAGCTCTGGGTCAGGGTGGCCAAGGGTACATAGCAGCCTAGCACACTAGCTGCTGCTTTAGTTTCAGTACTTTGCAGTAACTTAGATAGTTCTGTGTTTCTTACATGAGAAATAACTCTAGAAGAGGCATTATTGGGAGCATGCTTATTTAGTTGCAGTGATTTCCATGTAAATTCTATTCAGGTGGTGGTTGTTTGTATTTTGGTTGATTATACAAGTTCAGCTTTGGGTCTATGATTCAAGTCATGTTCTGCCCAGTTTATATAGTGTTCTCAGTAATTCAAAGCCTGGGGATCAAGCTTTGTCTTATCTTGTACAATCTTCTATAGTTTCTATGTTGACTTTCTCTAAAGAGTGCAGCATACACAGTAAAATATTAATTTAGTATGTTTACCCCTGTAGTGGAGCTCACTTTGTTATTGAAGATAATTTACTTATGATAACTTATTTAAAACCCTTACCCAAATCATCATGCTGTCCACCTAACTTGTTCTCTGTGTCCAGTGGTGGGCCCTGGGATGCGGCAAACCAGTGCCCATTAGATGGCAGCATTATGTAAAGAGAAGAGAGAGAAAGGTGGTTTGTCATTGGGTTCCTCAGAGGTTTTGGCTCGCAGTCAGCCTTGGTGCTATTAGTATAAAAATCAAATTAATTTCAAATAATGCAACAATAAGGAAACTGATTATTATTATCAAATATATCAGTTTGGTTTTAAAAGGATACTGTTTCAATTTTGTTTAAAATGATTCTGCTTGTTTTCTTAGTTTGCAATATCTTTGCTATATTATTGAAGAAATATTCTAACATGGCGTTTTGTTTTCTAGAAAATTTGTTTGCCTAAATGACAATATCGATCACAATCACAAGGATGCTCAGACAGTGAAAGCAGTGCTTAGGGATTTTTATGAATCAATGTTTCCCATACCTTCCCAGTTTGAACTGCCTAGAGAATATCGGAATCGTTTCCTTCACATGCATGAACTCCAAGAATGGTATGTTACACCTGTTCTCTTCAAGTTATTGTAGTGCAGTAGCATATAATTATAGAACATATTGATAAAACCATTTTTTCCACAGTATTTTAATGACAGACTTAACAGTGAAAATAATGTGAAAAGATTTGAATGGACTAAAATTTGAGGTTTGCAGGTTTTAAGTTTTTCTGGTGCTCATATGGCATTAAAATTTCACTGATTGGCCCTAACCTACTTCAAAAAAAAAAAAAAAAGGAGTTGTGGTTTTTTTTGTATGCGTGTGTTTTTTCATTTGTTTTGTTTTTCAAAAAAAGAGTAAGTCAGGACTTCTGGCTTGCTTTAAATCTGAAAAAACCCAATATTTTTGGAGTTCCTGTTGCACAGCAGCAATATAAACTTAGTTTTCTCACTAAGAATTTTTTTTTAATCTGTCAGACATCTGGATGATCATCACAAAAGATCCATGTGAAATTTTAAAGTTTATTTATCTCTTGCCATTTATACATAATCACTTCAGAAATTGAGGTAGTTAGCTTCAAAAGAACACTTTATTTTGACTTGTTTGTAACCAAAGGAGATTTCTGCCAGGGTGGGTTAGAGCATGCTGAAGTGCTGGTGGAAATCCATGTTGATCAAAATGTTTGAGAGTCATAGAACAGCCCAGGTTGGAAGAGCCCTCGATAGATCATCTGGTCCAACATTTTATGAGAAAGGGAGCCTAGATGAGATTATCTATCACCCAGTCCAGTTGTGTATTGTAAAATCTCTGGTGGTGGGGACTCCACCACATCCCTGGGGTCATTGTTCCAGTGAATTATTTTTTTATCATTTTTTCTCTGTTAAAAAAAAATTTATATCAAGATGAAACCTCTTCCAGTCCAGCTTGTACCTGTTGCCCCTTGTCTTCTCCGTGTGGCTCTTAGTGAAAAAAAGAGCCTCCATCCTCTCTCTAGCCACCCTTTAGTACTGGAAACTCTTCCATGGAAACTCTTTAAAGTGTATATATTTGCATTTATAATATATGAAGCTGTTTTTCTGTTTCCTTCTTTCTCAGGAGGGCATATAGAGACAAGCTCAAATTCTGGACCCATTGTGTGCTAGTAACACTTATTGTATTTACAGTCATCTCATTTTTTGCTGAACAGGTAAAATTAAAATCTTCTTATCAAATCTATAACACTTAATAGATTGTATCTTCAGGATAACATAAAATGGATGCTTGAAGAGTAGCTAGGATTTTTCCTTCATAAAGGAAGTAAAGATGTTACATGACTTATGATTGGGTTACTTCAATTTTTAAGTCATCATGTCGAGATTCCTTGGAAAGAGAGTCATACAAGGGGAAGGAAAGTGGTATTTCCTTTTCAGGTGCCTTGTGGCTGACAAGTCCATCGTCAGTGTGCTGAATTTGGATGCTCAAAATCAGTAATTTTTTTTAAAATTCTTGGTCTATTAACACACATATTGGCAAAAGTGCAAAGTAAGTTAACAGGAAGAAAATTTAGGTAATAGCAGTGCTCTAGTCCTGAAGAGAATTTTCAAGTATTTAGAGGCCTTATCTAAATCTTATCCCTGAGTAACTGCAAAGACACCTATTGAATTAGAAAAGTTTTGAATCCAACTCCAAGGAAAAAGCCCTTCATTTCTGCAAGCATAATATTGCTTTCTTGAACATGATTAATCCTGCTAACCTTAGAGGGAGTCAATGGAACAAATCATATGGGTAATTCTTTGCAGGTTGGGGCCTTAAGTAACCCTTTCCGTGGTCTGATGAAGAGGGTGTAATTCTTGAAAGGTTGGCTTTTGATTATTATTTTTTCCCACCTGTAACTTTTGCATGAATCTTTCCCTTGATTTTCAGCCTTTTGTATATATTAAAAAACTTGCCCTCCATTAGTAACTTGGTTTTGGAAGTGATACTCAACTCAACACTACAGCTAGGTATATAAATACTGCTATAAGATGCCAGCTTTGTGTTGATCTTTTAGAAACTGAATGTAGCTTGGTGATAAATTAATTTTAATACACAAATTAACTTTAAAATAATCAGAATATAGGCATACTGTATTTTTCACTTTCTGCTTGTATTCTGGTTATTGAGAAGTCCAGTGGAAATGTGCACACCTAACAGATGACTTTGAGTAAGTAATTTTCTTCCTGTGCAGTGAAAAAGAAAAAAAGGACAGTATTGGCTTAATTACCGTGGATGGTACAGATTTTATAGTTCCTAGGATGAAAGCCTGACCAGCTATGCACCGTTAGCTCAACAGAGAACCAAATACTTTATTTTTCTCTCCTCAGCTAATTGCACTTAAACGGAAGATTTTTCCAAGGAGAAGGATCCAAAAGGAAGTTGGTCATGAACGAATCAAAGTGTAGAAGAACTTTATTTTAGAGATCAGTCTACCTCAAGATGTGATAAGCATTTAATATCTCTCATAAGTGTCTTTTATGGTTTGACATTTAAATATGCTGATATGAAGAAAAAAAAATCATGCATCTACACTTAGAATCTCCGCAGTACTCTTCACGATATGCAAGCTGCTGGAGCTGTGACAATGCAAAACAAGAGAAATATAATTGTGGAAAACCTGTACGTAGGCAGTTTTCAACAGATCTTACTTTACAACTGTTAGTTCATGGCCATGTTATCCTTTTTTATAAAAAGGGTTACCTAAAGAAATGTAGCTGCATTTATTGCAGTGGATGTTGCCAACTAGATAAAATGTTGGAATGCAAAGTTGTTTGGGATCAGCTTAACAGGTCCTTGATCTTGCATTCCAGAACATTTTGCAAATTGCTGTCATTGCTGCTTTTTTTAGCCCTATGGGAAAATTGAGAATTATGTATCTTGTCATTTAGATTTAGTATCCATTTATTGATGTTGACATTCTTTAAATCACAGTAGCAATTCATCCCCCTATTTGTAATATTTAATTGGGATTGGGAAGAAATGTATGCTACTGAAAAGCTACAGAATAAAAGAACAACTAATAGTTATTTGGACAATACTTTATATCAGGTGTATTATATTCCAAAGAATACAATGGTGTTGTTTCTTGACTTGATTACAAAGAGAGGGTTGTAATCAAATGAAAATGATCAAGGTATATCATTTTACAAGCATTGTAAATATAAAAGCAAAAGTGCCTCTCTATCTGAATGGATAACCAATGGATAATTTAGCAATGTATGGGAGCAGTGTTTCACTATTTCTACTGACATATAAAGCTTTGGAGTTTTTAAATTTAACAGGGTTTGGCCCTGTATTTTGCTGAGACATCAGAATATTACGGTTTTATGTGGGAAAGGATGCTCAATTTTTCAAGCAGAAATTTTTGGTGGTGTATCTTCAGTTAATTATATTTAATTATATTAGCAGTATTCAAAAAAGCATTCATTTTTGCAATCAGATGATGTACAAAATGTATGTGCATATGTATTGTAAGATACTTGGTTTGCTTTGAAATGAACTAAAATGTGATACAAGTTTTGTCTCTTGTTTCTGTTTTAAAGTAAACCAAAACTTGCCCATTTTGATAAATTAGCCATTAATGCTTATGAATGCTTACATTTAAAGTTCTTATTTTTCCCTTAAACTTCCAACAGTAACAATTTCATATCAATCTGTAGCATGAATGTATTCTCAAAGTACAATCAAGCTTTTGAGCATTGTAAAAATGCAAGCACTTTTAATTATTAAGGTTATATTTCATGCTAGCAATATGTATTATGCTGAAATGTAGAATATAAATAAGTAGTTTAAATCTACATTACTTCAGATTAGCAGAAAATTAGACATTTCAAGAAATACAAGCAAGCCTTCATAGCTGCTTAGATTGAAGTTTGACTAGGACATGTGGCTTTTAAAATTATATTTGGCGTTCTAATCAAAACAGTTGGAAAAACTTGGTTGACATTTTAAGACAGCTTTTCTGCTGAACTTACATATAAATAAACAGCTTGCAAGAAAGGAAGCAAGGTGATATATGAACAGCATGGTGGTGGCAACTAAGCACTCACCACTCACTCCTGCCACCGGGGTGAGGGAGGGAATTGGAAAAGTAAAAGCAAGAGAAGCTTGTGGGTCAAGATAAAGATAGTGATGGAGGAGGAAGAAACAAAGAAGCACATCCAAGTGATGCCAAGGGAGATACTGTGATACTCTGCCTGCCAAGAGCAGACCCTAATAGGTAAAGGGTAAAATACCTCATTTACTGAGGACAGAAAATCCTGTAAGAACAGCAGAAAAATCTGAAACACAAAGCATGCCGTTTGTAAAATTAATTTGACTGGAGGAACAGTGCCTGTTTGCATTGACTTAAGGAAAAATCCTCCCTCGGCATCACACCCTAGCCGAGGGCTGTCCAACTTATTTTCAGCGGGGGCCACATCAGCCTCGTGGCTGCCTTCAGAGGGCTGCATGTAATTTAAGGACTGTATAAATGTAGGATTAGCTACATTTATATAGTCCTAAAATTGCATTTGGCCCTTCGAAGGCAACTGCGAGCCTGATGTGGCCCCCCCTGGAAATGAGTTGGACAGCCCTGCCCTAGTCTCATACACCATAACATGTTTTGCCTCCTTTTGTTGTTTGAATAAGAAATTAAAGCCGTTTATCTTAAAAAAACAAAAACAGACAAACAAAAATCTGCGAATCTGCGCATGCGTCCCCGCTCCTTAGTGCTGTCCGACCGGTTTCCCGCCTTTCCTGGGGGCTGGGAGCAGCTGAGGCGGCCCCGCGTCATCTCATCCCCGTCCGCCTCTCGCGCGGGGGCCCCCGGGGGAGCCTGAGCGCTGCAAGAGGCTCTGGTGCCGGTGGGGGTGAGGGGTTTTGGGTGAAGCGGTGTCCCTTTCCGCCTGCAGGAGGGTGTAAGGAGCCCTCTCCCCCGCGCCGCCGGTGCGTCCTCGCCGTGTGAGGTGGCGGCTGCCGCGGTGGGCGCTGCTGTGCGGGGGTGAGGTGGGGACAGGGGAGAAGAGCCCGTCGCAGGGCAGAGGGATGAAGGGTGGTTGGGCGGGGAGTAAGGAACTGGGTTGGGACACCGCAGTGCCCCCACAGCCTTTGACACTCCAGTGGCTTCTCCCCAAAACCTGTTATCGCGGTGGGGAGGTGCAGGCTCAAGCCTCTCTGAGTGCTCTGAGGTGGAAGAAGGTGGGCCCCCACAGTGAAAAGCCCCACATAGGAGATTCGCACAAATATTGGTTTATTTCACATCTTTTTTTGGGCAGAGTGAAAATCAGGAGGTGAATTTCACTGAAAAATCCTTGTTAAATACACATTTGTGGACTGAAGATACTCGAACTGACTGAAGCAGGTAGCTCCACAGGAGGGGTGAAGGCTGGATGGTGGTGGGAGGTGGCAAGATTGTTTTGCAGGGGTGTCAAACTCATTTTAACTGGGGGGCCACCTCAGCTTCACGGTTGCCCTCAAAAGGGCCGCATGTAATTTTAGGACTGTATAAATGTAGGAGTAGTGGCTTCTGGTAGAAATCAGTTTGACAACCCTGGTCTAGAGGAACTGGGGAGTTCTGCTTTGTACACTGATTTTCAGTGCAAAGGAAGGTGCCTCTGTGTGAGAAAAATACATGTAAATATCTGTTCATGCTTCCAGTTTAAAGTTGAAGCGCTTTGTCTGGCAGCAGACAGATGCATGGCCACATGCCATACCAATACTGTCCTCCTTAAATCAGGTTTTCAACAACTACAGTAGCTGAAAAGCAGAATGAGTCTTGAAAACTTCCTCTCATCTGAGGACGATTTTAACGCAAGAGCTTTTGATTTTCCAATTAATAATTTAAAGGTGTAGTGTTTGGTTGGTTGTGGGGTTTTTTTGTTTGTTTGTTTGTTGAAAGTAACTTGTAAGCTGTAAAAATATACTATATATGCTACATATATACTAAACCATACTATGTAGAGAAGCATCAACCACAGGAAGAACTGGGTATTAAAAAGCAGTTAGTAGATCAGTGTGATCACATTGTATGTAGCCATGTAATATGTGGTTAATGAACATATTTTCATACCTACGGACAACTAATTCAAAAAAACAGAAATGGGAAACTGAGGTGTGTGAGGCAGCTGTTAATGCTGGGGGAACTTCTTAGTCCTGGAAATTCAAAAGATCTTTACTGGAGATCTCAGTTTCAGTGTGGGAGCTTAATTTTCAGGTCTATTTTTGTCTTTGCTTTGGAAAACTTACTGATACTGGTAACTGTGTTGAATTGTGTCTAGAATGAGAAGTTTATCCATTGCTGAGTCACATCTTGCTCAGTTTGGAAAATAAGGGTATTTACAGCTGATTTTTCTTTCTGTATTCTTTCCATCTTCCAAATAATCATGTTATTTTTCGAAGGATTTTTAAAAGTATATGTTGTGTGATGCTTTACTTGAAATGCTTCATACTTCTTGCCATCAGACAAAGAGAAGAAACATTTCAGGAAGGATTCAGTAGCTTGCTATTTCCCGTTGTATTTGTTTATTGTTTCTATTGTTGATAAAGCGCTAAGGAAAAATGATTTTGTCACTCATGTGTTTAATGATTACAACTATGCTCTTTCAAAGTAGATATTTTACTCCTTAAATATTTATAAAAATACACAGAATATATAAAAGTTAGTATTACTAAAGTAAATGAATATTGTTTTTTTTAGGAAAGCAGTGTATTTGTAAAAAATACAGAAACTGCATTAGTTGCATTACAGAATGCAGAGGCATAACAGCTAAAAATAAAGCTAATTCAGAAAGTGAAAGATTACCAGGATTTTTTAAAATGGTATATGTGTGTGTATATTTGTGTGTCTAGCATGGGATGGCTTGTAGAATTAGATTGTTCTTTATGGTTCATCTTCACCATATTTTGTAAAATAGAATACTGACATAGCTTTTTGGGAATGCAGTACCGGATATGACAAAATACATAAAAAACATTATGGAAGTTGAGCAGGCAGGCACCTTAAGAAAGTGCATAATTTACCCCTTGTTTTTCTGCAGAATCAAGTATGTTCCTACTAGCCCTCATAACGTTTTTACTCCGTTCTTCATCCTGTGGATTACCTCAAAACTGAAACAGTTTGACTACTTGAATATCCTTTCAGGGAGAGACTGTTACAAGGGTGTCCATAACAGGTCAATGTAAGCATGAAAACATATTTACCTTGAAGTATTGTGGGAAAAGTTATGTAACAAATACACCATTTCAGTAGGAAGAAAATCTTATTATGGCACCATCAGGAAGGAAGCATGGAGGAAAGGCTGGTAAAACAGCACAGGAAGATCAAGCCATTCCTGCCTATGACTTTCAGGAGGAAAGAAAACAGCTGAGTGGATCAGAGGAAGATATTAGAGAAGGTGCTTAAGTGTTTTTGGGTTTTTTTTGTTTGTTTTTTTTAAACATGAAGTTTGTAATATTTCTGACTATTAATAGAAATGAAGAGACTTTGGCTTCAACAAGTGTCTGAGCAAGCATGGTTCATAATGTTTGTGATGGCTTAACCTATCGTATAATTTGGATTGGTAAGAAAAGACAACACAATAGAGTAGATGCGTATTGTACACTATAATGTCTTAAAATTAGAGGTGGAGTCTTTAAAAGAGTAGGATTGTTTTTTTACACGATTTTTTTTAACCTTATTTAATGCCATATCCTTCTATCACTTGGCTGCATTTAACATTGTGAGATCAGGATAAAGCAGAACTCCTCTGCTTGCTTGTGTGGAGTGCTGAGTCAGGTAGGGTAGTTGCTGGCAGAGTTAAGAGTACTTCAGAAGAATCTGAACTGAAAAAAATAAGGAGGAAGAAGCTGAGGAAAAAAGAAAATAAGTCAACCAAGGGATTCTTGTTTAGTTTTGAGGGAATGTCATGAAAAAGTTGGTTTTGCCTAAAAATGTAGTTCTCATCATGTGATGGGTTTTGTAAAGTTTGATGTAACTCCATTTCTGGATTTTTGTCTTTCAGCTCCCTCCCCCGCTTTGTTAATAGAAAGGATTTTTTTTTTTAAGAATATAAAAAAATATTTATGATTTTAATTTTTTTAAACATCACAGTACACAATTTTAGTACTTATTTTACAGTAAAATGAAATTCTTACAGATTGGGCTTTCTCAGTATTTAGATTATTTTTACCTTTCTGATGGTTTTGAGTTGGGAGTAATTGCATAGTAGCGGACACATCTAGAACTGGTTGAGACTAGTCTAGAGGAACACCAGGCAGTGCCAGCTCAAATCCAGCATTGCAGAGTAATTCATCATCTGTCAACTCCAGATTCAAAGTTTTAGGAGCTGCATGTGTTACAGATGGGAAATGAGACCCATGAGACATGTTCAGAAAAGTGGCATTACAGAAAAGTTAATTATACTTTTAATAACTCAAATGACCCCCACAAAATATATTTTTTTGTAAATCTTTTTGAACCTTGTATTAAGGCGAAATACCAGTAGTGGACAAGCATGGAAAGAAAAGACCTTTGGCGACAACTCATGTGGTTCCAGATGATGTGGGGTAAGGTTATGATTTTTATTTTTTTTTTCCCAAAATAAGCAAGTCTGAAATAGATACTGAGTTCAGTTATTGATCATGCTTGTTTTGCTTGGGTTGGTTTTATGGGTTTTTTTGTTTGTTTTTTGGGTTTTTAGCATTTGATTCAAAAATCAGGTGACAGATAATACATTAGTTGCAGTAAAATTATTTTTTCTTTCAGAAGATGATTTAAATTTTATCCTAAATTTTTGATAATTTTATTCCTTTTTTTCCTTCTGATCATAGCTATTTGAAGATATTAACAGTACTTTAAATGATCCAACTACTGCATGAAAAAAATAAAATTTTTTACAAATAAATCTTATTAATTTCAGTATTTATGGGCAGTGTAATAAAAAAGTGTATATTGACAGTGTTTTAACAAGCTTATAGCTGTTGAAGAAACTGGGTTTTTATTTCTCTTTTTTTTTTTTTTTTTACTCTTTAGAAAAGAAAGTGATATCCTGTGGAGATGATATAAGACCAAGATAAACATTTTCTTTACTCACCAAGTCCCATTTTGGACTTGTCAGCTATTGTACCACTGCCTTACCCACTGATGTTATCATCTTAAAACTGTTGTAAAAACAACCCTGATATTATTTGTCTTGGATTTTACTTACTGTGCCAGTCATGCTGTATGCAATGGACTTGTTTTCACTTGATGTTCCAAATACCTTTTGTCTTTTCTTTTTGTATAGGAAATGATCAATTTTGTTTACTGTCCTCCTTCACTCGGGGGCCTTTAAATGCCTAATACTGCCTTTTTACTGGGGAGTAAGTGAATAGATTCTAGTAACTTTTTTTTTAAAAACAGCAAATTAGCCTAAAAAAGAGACCTCTCAAAGGAGGACAAAAGGATTGTAATTTTTTATCTTGTAGAAGAGTAGCAGCTCTCACTGCTTACCAGCAATAGACATGTGACTAAGATTAGTTTTAAGCAGACACAACAGGTCTTATTCTTAAGACAGAAAATGGGCAAATAAAATTTTTTCACGCTATTTTGTAGGGGTGAAGTACAGAATATGCTGGAAAGATTTGGAGGTAAGTACGTTTACATTCTAATAAATTAAAAAACAATTCATGTTTAAGTTGCAGAATTGGCAGTGATTCCTTACCATAAAATAATTTTCAAATAATTTCAAATAATTTACGTAAAATGACCAGTCTTCCGAGCATTCTTCAGCATTTCTGAAAAAAGCCAGTTTTCAGAAAAAAAAGTTATAATACATCTAAGTAGAGCAAAGAGAAAGAAGGGAATAACCACATTTAAAGTGAGATGGAAGTATTAGTGTAGCTAATTGAAAAGGAAAAAGAGAAAGAGGCATGAGTGCTTTTGATTATCAATTACAATTTTAAGATGAGGTATAAAAGGTAGTCATATTGTAGAGAAAAGGGACAATGAGTTAGCTGTTTTTCTCACTCCATTTTTTTGTTACAATGACAGAAGAAACTGGGGATTGCAAGACTTGAGTAAGAAATTAGGGGCATCTAAATGTTAATATGAGCAGCTAAATAGAACAAGTAGTTCTAATTCCAGACAAGGTATTTTGGAAGTAGATTGTAGTTAGAATACAGAATGACCTAGGAGGTAGTATGTACTCCACACCTTCAGAAATCTAGAGAACTAGAAAAGATAATTTCAACAATCAGGAAGGAGAGTACCAGTTTCTAGAAGAGCAAAAGAATGAGGGTAAGTAAGGCCAGTCATCTAGTGATGACAGATTTATGCATGTCACCTACTTGGATTTAGTTCAGTCATCAACAGACCCTCAGATGACTCGACTTATAAATTTCCCGCTAAACTCCAGGTAGCTGACAGCTTAGAGAAAAAACACATTTCACTTGTAAAGAATTTATAATAGACATCACAGTGCAAAAAAGCATCAAAAAGCCGTGAAAGGAAGGGAAACAATCTTACTGCCAGTATTACACACTCAATAGGTGGTTAATACTTTCATTGTGTGTATAAGAAAATGCTGCACACAGTTATTACTTGCTTGTAAATCTTAACGTGGAAGAGGAGTTGAAGGAATTCCCTAATTCACGAATTAAGACTTTTTGCTGTTAAGGTATGTATTGGAATGCTGTTGTAGATCTAGCAGTCTAGACAGGAGGAGGATTTTGGCATTAAAAAGCTAGGATTGCTTGTGATTGAAGACTCAAAAATAGGACAGAAGGAAGGAAAAGGAATGGATCAGAGAGAGGATGCTGTCTGCTCAAAAATGATAGGTTGGGCATTAGCAGGGGCAGATGCTTCAGCAAATTAGAGAGGTTTGACAGATGTTTGCTGAAATCTACCGTGAGAAGGAAAATAAATTACTGTATTAACCTTAAGCTGTGACTTGTTTGTTAAACTCTAAATGTAAATTAAAGTGAAACAAACATACTAACTTACATTAACTTGAATACTTCTTAAAAACTTAAAAAGTACTAAGTTTCTCTGAAGTATGAAAAATAGTTTGTCATCCATTCAATATGTTCTTAGTGATAGTAATCACATACTACTTTTAATTTATTTCTCAAATCTAATTAATTTGAATATTACTCTGAAATGTGTGTTTTTTCTAGAAAAATAAAAGTGTCAGCATAACTAAATTCCTTGAAGGTCTGCAAACTCTGAGCTGGCACTGCAGTCATGCAGCTAATGAGGATTTGACTTAAATATTATTAGATACTAGAGAAAAGAGGGAGCTGTCTGTGCTCAGTCAGGTTTGTGCAAGGTAGCTCGCTCTGCCTTTGAATGGAGAATTTCCAGACGGTGAGATGTACAAATACAGTGTTTGAAGATACACAGTGTGAACTGATTGGATAGTGCTTCTAGCACTTCAAGCACGTATGTGTGGTCATTGTATGGATGACATGTTAGACGTGCATGCTGGACCATAATAATCAGTAGGGGAACACTTGACAGCAGCGTGTAAGGAGACAATTTATATGTGGCAGCACTGCAGCCACCCTGGGTTCAAACTGCTGCACAGTTTCAGTTCACCGTGTGTGTCTATTGGGAGCCAGTCTGACACCACCCTGCGCAGTGTGAAAGGAGCTCAAGCTGAGTCATGTCACGATAGGTCCTGTTTGGTCTGGCCCCTGAGAGAGATGGGACTCGAAGCAGATGCTGGAGGAGTTGGTGGGGCTGGGCAGTGAGTAGTTGTGATTCCAGCAGCCAGGTGTCGGTGAGGGTGTATGGGGGGTTTAGGGAAACAGCACTCACACCGCTGCCAACAGCAGGTTGAGGGACACTCTAAACACAGCAGCCAGGAGCCCAGATGACATCAGCTTCTCTCCATTAGAACATGCCTCACTTGCTTCTCCAAAGCGTTAACTCATCAGCATTTTTAATAAAAGGCACAATGTATCTTGGTATGCTTAATTTCTAAATATTTTTTTTTTAGCTGACATTAACAAGGCTCTCTTAGCTAAGAGGAAAAGATTAGAAATGTATACAAAAGCTTCACTCAAAACCAGTAACCAGAAGATTGAACATGTTTGGAAAACACAGCAAGAGCAAAGGTAACGTTTACCCTTGTTTTTCAAACCTGTGCAATCAAATTCCTTTTTGTGTCACAGCATGGATAGTTGGTCCATCTTCTTGCAGTTAAATAGCAAGTTAGTGTATCTACTAGTTAAATATGTGCTCAGGTCCTCTTGTTTCTGCTGCCTCCAATTGTGTCCACTTGGTTAAATTGACAGTAATAGTTTAGCCTAGTACTTTCCCTTTCAATTTGAGAAGCTTAAAATTTGGAATTTTGCGAGAAAAGTACCTTAAAGAGCTGGTTTGACTTTTATCTTTATTTTTGTCTTTTAAACTCCTCTTGCCTCTTAAGGCATATTTAATTACTACAACTGATACTACAGGTAAAGCAAACCGAAAAATGAGACATCTGAAAACTGAATGTCAGCAATACTTGTAACTGTCTTGGTGTTATATATATATGTATATATGTATATTTGAAACTTGCATTGACAAAATTTAAGTTTACATAGAGCAACTAGAGCATAATGAACTAACAAATGCACTAATCAATTTTCATTATAAACCCCTTGTGTTAAGGCCAAGATCTGTAGTTGGCTTAGAAAAACAGTGAATCTCAGAAAATCTGGCACTGTATTTTTCTTTTACCCTGAGTTAAAAATCCACATTCACTCTGTAAGTATGCATGTGTATGTATGTGTGTCCAGTTTTTCAAAATATACAGTATTCATTTATGGCCAGATGTCAAAATAACCTGGTTTTTAATCTATGCCAGCTCCTTTTAGTCTGCCCCATGTGCGTGTTGAACCTTAACTTTCCCTGGAATTCTTCATAGCATTTGTCATACTTACAGCTAGTGTCTATTTATAGGCAGAAGCTTAATCACGAGTTCTCCCAGCAGTTCCTGACTTTATTTCAGCAATGGGATGTAGATGTGCAGAAAGCAGAGGAGCAGGAAGAAAAACTAGCGGTGGGTTTCCAGCATGGCATGTGTTTCACCGTATTTTCAGTGAGGAAATATTGATGTTCAGACACTCAAGAAATGTAAAACCACTTTATGGAGTTTAAACAAATATGTTATTGTTTGCCTCGATTTTAAAATTTCCTTCAAGTTTGGTGGCTCTCAAACTGTAAATGTTTAAGTTTTAGGATATATTTTAAAGTGAAGAGAGGTGCATTTGTAAGCTTTAGTGCAAGTTTATAAATGGCAATAAGTGATGCCCTAGGCCAGTTTGAGAAAAGCCGAGACCATTTAAGGAGAAGAAAGGTGTGCTATGCATCTATAGTATTTGGGTTCAGAGAACAAAGGAGTAAGAGAGTAGTTGTATTTTAGCATGCATTGCTTAAAAATATGCTTGCATATAATATATGTATGAGAATTTGATAAGGGGATAGGAGGATAGGGGATAGGAAAGGGGATAGGAGCTATACAATGGAATGTAATCCCATGATGATGCTGTATTTGTATTCCCGACACATTTGCAAGTTTTGCTTTTCCCCAGGCAGCGCATTTCCCTGGCATACCCTTGAGAACTGCGTTGACAAGCAATCCTCATAGGATCTCATAGGGACAATTCAGATGGGAAGGCACTTCAGGAGGTGACTCAGGGCTTAATCCAGTCTTCAGTCATTCTTTCATTAATAAGAACAAGGATAACTCTCCAGGCAGAGATCTACATTACATAACCCAGATTTCCAGTGAAGGCAGAATTTCTGATTTTAATAAATTACAGTAGTGTTACTGTCCAAGGGCTTTTGGTTAACTAATGCGATTTTTTTTTCTCTTTTGCTTCTGCTTCAGAATATGTTTCGTCAGCAACAAAAAGTTTTTCAACAGGCAAGAATAGTTCAAAGTCAGAGACTGAAAACCATTAAGCAACTCTATGAGCAATTCTTAAAGGTACAGTAAATTTTCTTCTTAGAAGGTAGCTGATGTGTATCTCATCCCTTAAGAAAGCTGTATTAATACAACCTTTACAAAATACAGAGATTTAAGGATAACAGCCTTGCATGAATGTTAGTATCTTTCCCTTACTTGTTAAGAACATGGCTTGTTCTCACTATACGTGCATACACGTTGCATCTGTTTAATAAACAATTTAGTTAAATGTGTTCTCCCAGGGATCTGACTGGCTTGCCTGTTTCAAATATTTAACCACAACCCACAAAGTTTCTATACAGAACAGAGTTTTGTACTAGTTTAGGGGTTACGTAGGTCAGTTAAATCATCAGGATTTTTTCTTAATTCTTCCCTTAGATTTTTGGTATGTATTTTAAAAAGTGAAACTTCAAGATATATTAAAAGTACATCTTAGTCTGCAATTTACTGGCTTTTATTATTTCTGGCAGATGCATCCCCCATAATGAGAACGGTACAATTTTTTCTTTCCTGTCGTTAACCTTTCTAGCTATTGCTATTTCATGTAAGGAAAGTGACCCTTAAAAGAAAATCAACTGTAATTCCCTTAAAATTGCCCAGGTAGAACTCTCTTCATCTCTTCCTAAGCAACATTCATTACAAAGTGTTTTCCTTTCTTTAACCTGGTATTCAAGGTGAAATGTCAACAGAAAGAATCAGGTGGAAGTAATGACTGATGCTGGAAACAGGCCCAGCTGGATGGTTATGTGATCAGTCCCCTTTATCTTTCCAGTTGCTTTATGCATAATTTTTGTATTTGTTGGCAGTCCTTACAAACACTATTTTTTTGACAATGCTTACGGAGCATATTGTATTTTAAACACAATACATACAGATCAGCCATGGTAGGTTTGGGTTTTCTTGTGTGTATGGTTTTGTTGTTGCTGTTGTTTTTTGTTTGGTTGGTGGGGGTTTTGTTGTTGCTTCTTTATTTTGTGTGTTTTGGTTTTTTTTTTACAAAGTAGCTAACATAATAGCAAACAAAAAATGATCATGAGTACAACTACTCAAAAATTTGACTTTTCAGTTAAAAAAGTTTTTCCCTGTCATTTTATACTAAGAACAAAATACTGGATTCCCAGAATTTCCTTCCCCACTAATTTTCTAAGTAAGGTATTAGTAAATAAACTGAGAAAAATGAAAGTACCCTAAACAATTGGTTTTCTAAGGAATGTAGAGGTACAGTACCATAGATTCACTGAAGGGCAGAGATTGGAAGGGGCCTCTAGAGGTCATCTGGTGGTACAGCAGGTCTACCTAGAGTCAGATGCGCAGGACTTCTGCCCATGTGGTTTTTGAGTATTTCTAAGGATGGAGATTCCACAACCTCCCCGGGCAACCTGTTCAGTGCTTGCTCACAGTAAAAAGATGTTTCCTGATGTTCAGAAGGATCTTCTTGTGTTTTCAGTTTATGCCCATTGGTCCTGTTACAAGGCCCCTCTGAGAAGAGCCTGGCCCAATCTTCTTTGCATCCCCCTTCAGGTTATTTATGCATAGATAAGATTGTGTGTAAGTAAGATCCCCCTGAGCCTTCTCTTCTCCAGGCTGAACAGTTCCAGTGGTCTCAGCCTTTCCTCCTAAGAGAAATGCTCCTGTCCTTTCATTATCTATCTCCATGGCCCTTTGTTTGGCTTTCTCCAGTATGTCAGTGTCTCTGTTGTACTGAGCAGTCTGGAACTGGACCAAGCCCTCCAGGTGCTCACCAGTGTTGAGAAGAGGGGAAGGATCACCTCCCTCAACCTGCTGGAAAAACTTCTAATGCAGCGTAGGAGACCATCAGCTTTCTTTCCTTCAAGGGCACACTGCTGACTCACGGTCAACTTGGTGTCCACCAGGACCCCAGGTCCTTTGCTATCAAGCTGCTTTTCCAGCAGGCTGGCCTCCAGCATGTACTGGTGCACGGAGCAGATTCAAGTCCCTCAGTTTCTGACAAATTCTAATTTCTGTTCAAGTCATTTTCTGACTGATCCCTTTTTGAAATTTCAGTTAGTTATGATATATTTGGATTTTTTTCAAGTCTGGTAGCTTCAAAAATTAAATCTGAAATAGAGTGATTCTTAGTTTAAGATTATAGTAAAAATTTACAGAGGATGTTACAGAAGCATAAATAAATAACTGTTCCAAAATGTCAATAATGTCTTCATCAAAAACGAAAAACCTGAACAGTGGGGTGAACTATTACTTTGATTTTTCTCCTCAAAGAAGATCAAAAGGGAGAAACCAAGCCTCAAATAAGCTTAACTAAATACAAGTTAATGAAAACACAACTACACGCATATATAGAGTTAGGGATCATTGTATGTACAAAGGGAATACAGCTAGTGCCTTCGCCCGGCTTATTTGGGAAAGAAGTATGCAAAGAGGAAGAAATTCAATGTTTTTTTATAGTCCTTACCTCAAGTCTCCAAGGTTGTCATAATATTAGACTGTACCCCTATCATTCATGACAGATGTCTGTTTAATCTTGTAGAACTCTTATCTTTACTGAAATGCAGGATAACTAGCTGAGACTTCACAGATGCTGACTGGAGGGGACTTTCCTTCACAGGGCTTATACTGTTTAAACAGAAATGTAGACTGGAGTACAAAGTCCTAAAAAAATTTGTCTTTCAGGTTTGTGACAAAACAAATACATTATCAGTGACCACAACTGCTGTAAAATTAAATTGTAGTCTGAGTAATGGTTGGTTGGTTTGTTTTAAATTAACCCTTTGACATTGAACAGTTCTGAATTAAGATTATTATTAACTTCAGAGCATGGAGGAGTTGGAGAAGAGCAACGAGAATCTTCTAGCTGGTGCACAAAATGAACTGCGCAAAGAAATGGCTATGTTGCAAAAGAAGATTATGATGGACACTGTAAGTATCAGATCTATGAAGAAGTCAGTTAAATGCAAAAATGGAACATTCTATTAAAAAGTCGTTTGACATTCATTTAATTAGCTCAAAGGGATCATATTGATATGACATTTGTTCAGTATTTATCTCCTTTTCTTGTAACAGCAACAGCAGGAGATGGCAACTGTTCGCAAGTCTCTTCAGTCCATGTTATTCTGATGGCTCAATGGAGAAACAACTTGTACCTAAGTAACATGATACAAGTATAGGCATTAGCCATACAGAAGTATGTTAAGATTTACATGTTTTACAGTTTCTATTAAACGCTTTCATAGATTGTTCTAATCTTGTGTCTGATAATGTTGTAAGAGTGTATATTAGTAGGTTTATTACTTTGGCAGGGTATGGACCCCAAACCATTTACTGTCTGTCCAATTAATCTTTACTTAATACTCACTTTCAATAGCATTGGACTGTTTAAATTGTTTCACTTTTTATAATGCCAAATTGTAACAATGGGCAGGATTAATGAAAAATGCATTACCCAGATTGTACATAATAACTTTAGGCCTTTAGGCACATTGTACAAATAGAAGCATTTTTCGCAAGATGCAGAATTTAAGATTTTCATAGTTTGAATATTTAGTCTGCTGGCATATCAGCAGTTATAAACGCTCACAGAGTATTACATAGCTCATGTAACATTGTTTAATGATGTGTATTATGGTAAAATTAAGAAAATTTTGTTAATTTTTTTGTTAGGTTAGGTATTGTAATATCTTTGTACTAGTAAAAGAGTTATGAAGTTCTGTAATTTGTCTAAAAAGCAGGTTTCTTTAGTTGAATGATGACCTGACTATCACAGCCTTATAAGACATCTGCTCAAGTAAGCATCATTAAAACATTAGCATTTTGGGGTATATAGTTCTTGTAGAACCACTGCTAGAAGTAATCTAGCTCTTTTATTTAGTACAAGCTGTAATAAGCTGTTGAGATGGAATATTAACTTTTTTGCAGTTCCAAATGACAAGCAATTTAGGGAAGCCTAAGTTTTAAGGATAAAGCATTTATCTTTCGTGTATCTCAATAGAGTACATCAGTATAAATTAAACAATCATCTTAGCTTGCATGCAGTTTTACAGAAAACCATTACACCTCAATACCCACTTTTACAAATTAGGTAGCTCCTAATATATTTAATGCTTAGATTTAATACAACAGTATATACAACACAAACCAACCACATACCCACACACGCAACTGTGATGTTTTCATAATGATGTATTTCAAAACCAGTCCATACAGACTCTTCTCAGCTTACTAGCATTTTTAGTTCAGAATCAAATCACTTGATGGTTCTCTGGTTCTGGGGGCCAGATGAGTGACAGCTAACTTACAGAAACTTCACTACTGGGTTGCAACTGAAGTTGAACAAACTCTTTTTGTTCTCTGTCTGCTATGACTCAGGGAAGGAGCAAACACAGAAGTTATGTTGCTAGAATGATGTGTGAGGCCATGCAGGCCTCTCGTGGGTAACAGATAACTACACTAATTTGTAATTGTGCTGCTGAGTCTCAGCCCTCTAAGGACAATTAGCTAATGCTATGAAATACAGTTAAGTTTTTGCTTTCTAACTTCAATACTAGCTTAGTATTGCCTCATGTTTCTTGTTTTCTTAACAATTTCTGCACTAGTTTCTGTCATCTACGTACCTCAGTCATGTCTTTAAAACTACTTAAACCTACTACATGACATATTTTTGAGCATTCTGGAGAACCAAACCTTCTCAGTCTAAAAGAAAGTTGCCTATGTCTTTTCATCAGGTGGGTAATTTGTTAACAGTATTCAGGCAAGCTGAAATGGTGTTTACCATCTTCTGTTTGCCCAGGGTTCAGGCTAAGTTCACATGTAGATGCTGTGTTTTTCCCAGCCTCAAAAAAGAATAGTAAGATTCCTTTCAAATTGGTATTAGTCACTTGGAGTGCTAGTTCTTTGGCAGTAACTGTTACAGTTATCCCTCAAGTGTTTCAGTGCATCCTTCTTAGGTAGGAGTGTGATAAATGATATTGTATTCCCTCCAAATTTAGCAGACAATACACCACTTTTAAAGTTCTTTGAACACCTCAGTAAGTCTTTTTGAATTAACATGCAGCTAGGAAGCTGCAGTGGCAATATTTTTGTAAACAAACCATAGCATTCTTTATTGTACAGTTCAGGAAGGACTTCATAAACTCACAGCTTGGCTACATATCAGCAACTGAAAGTGATAACGGAAACTTACATTCAACAGCTTTTTACAAAAATAATATTCAAATAGTACCTCTTTAAAGGAGCTTAAGCTTATAGAGTTTGTGTGCAAGTCATAATTTGCTCATACAAATAATAAGCTACTTTCACTCAGCTTTTCTCTAATGACAACAGCCCCTCAGCTGAGCACATTATGTTAGCCAGGGGGTCTGTTCTTAAAGAGAGAGAAAAGCTGATAGTGGGCCTGATATTCTGTTTTAGAGAATTTTACTATACATGATGGTTTAGGTCCATGGAGTTTTGTTTGGATAAAGTACAGTGATAGCTATGAGACAAATGAAATTATAAAGTATATGAACACAGTGATAGCAAACATGACTTCAGAGGGAATTACATATGGGTGCGCTGCATTGTCACAGTCAAACAGTCACAGTCATTTAAGTTTATCAATTAACTTTGTCATTCCCTTGTGTAGTTTCACAGATACAAGTTAGGGGAAGTAAAGTTAGTGTCCTCAAAGTACACAACTACCTATAGCCTAGCTAATGATGGAATACGATGAGGCAAACCTTATTATGACCACAAAAGCAGAAACTGGCCTTGAAAGAAAATACAAGCTACAATTGTATTTCGTAACAGTAAGTTATATACTTAGAGAATGCATGAATCCTAAAGGCACTCATAACAGTATTTTGAAATAGAAGAAAAATTTCCTGAGCTGTACCTCCTTCATCCTACTGTTCCAGTAGCTTTTTCTTTAGAAATACTAGAACAGAGATTAACAAGTAGTTTTACCTCATGGATGCCTCATTTTACCAGTCTTACTAATGCAGTACTGTATTCACTGATATCTCTGACTACCACTTCACAGCAGTTCCAAGAAGACTTCAGAAACTAACACTAGAAGATTAGTCACTTGGTCTAGGGAAAAGTAAAACTCCTCTTCAAATTCTGGTTGGTAGCACCTTGGTTTGCAGTCTATTATACATTCACCAGACCAGAAGTACAGAATGATGGTTACCTAATAGGAAATGGCAGCAATTTCAATGTGGAATTTATGGTATGAAATAACAGCTGCAATGTCTAAAACACCAGAGGAAATAAATCCTGGTGCAAAAGTACTGATCACACTTGAATCTGCAGGACTTTGTATTTAGTAATTCTAACATATGGTTATGTCTGGGACAGAGTGACCTTTCTCATAAAACTGTTTTCTTGAAAAGCTTAATCTGTCTTCCCCAGCTGCTTCATTCAACATTCCCCTAACTGCTTCTTCTCTTGTCCTTGACCTATTTAATCAGTCATTATGGTTTTGAACCTGTTCAGGAGCTTGATGAGATGAAATTCTGAAGACATGTATATGAAGATGAGCAGCAATCTGTAGGCATACACCAGTGGCATATCTCAGCATATCAAACAAGGATATGAACTTCAAAAGAACAAAACAAAGCAGGTTAAAAAAAAAAAAATAAACTTGTTCCTACTATAAATTCAGCTATAATTTAATCAGAATCTATCCAAGTGACAAGTTTAACAAGCATTTTAACTTATAGATATACGGTGGTCTAGTTTAGAATTAAAAAAAAAAAAGAAACCCCAATGTACCACACCCAAAAAAACAAACAGCACTAAACACTTACAAAGTCTGATAAAAAAAAGTTAGTCTGCAGTTCACAGAATAACTTTAAACAAACCACCTGGACTAAAACATAATTACAAGAGAGATCTGTAAATTTACTTTCACATCTCTGTTCCAAGGAAAGAAAGCCAGTCAGCTCCCAAAAATACATGTTTACATGGTGTCCTGGCACTGCCTCTGCAGTGACAGCTGAAATCTGAGCAAGTCAGAAATGGCAGAGCAGAGTGACAGGGACAGTTCTCAATCCATTCCTTTTAGTATGCTCCAAAGGAAAAGTATAAAATGAAATGCTTACCAGTGCTATCCATAGAACAATATATTCATCAATGCAACTGTTGAAGTACTGGTCCAAAAACAGAAGTCCTGGTCCAATAAATGCAGTGTCCTGAAGACAGATTTCACTTTTCGTCATGTGAGCCACCTATGTGAAAAGAAAAAAAGAGAAGGAAAAATGACACACAAAAATGCATCACTGCAAGATGCTGTCCTTGCCCAGCCACAGCCTGCTGGCCACGGTTCCAGGGCAGCAGGCAGGCCAAGGGCTTCACGAATGCTTCAGGGCCTGCTGCTCCCTGAAAGTTTTCTTCCCAAGGACCAAGTAACCTCTTCCCAGGTTATTCAATCAATACAGAGCACTTTAATCAGTGATAAATGCTATTTGATTTATCAGTTGGTGTTTGTTCATTTTATTTATATAAGAAATGTGTATGTCCTTCAATGTTCGTTTCTAAGTTCCAACTATACCAGTGCATTTTACCTACTTGTAGGGGTTCCCCACTCTTATTTTGTCTGTGCTGTATTTGAAAGATAAGACTATACAAGTGTATTACTGAAAATGAATACTATTCATTTGAAATGTTGTTCTCAATTCTAACTTGAAAATTTTGGCTTAACTTAGCTAAAAGCTAACTAGAAACCAGACTTTTGCTTAGGTGACAAGACTTGTTTTCACTGTTTAGCAGAGAGAGCAATATATGCACAGAAGCACTTTACAGAATGATGAAGAGATTACTGAGGGTGAAGGGAGGGAATCCATTGTCCACACACACCTTGATCCTTCCATATTTAGCACTCTTAGAGACAACTTGAGTTCACCTTTAACTGAGAGCCAGAAGAAGGGTTTTTTTGTAAGAAGTTGGAGACCTTATAGAGGACATATGAAGAATCCATACCAGGAAGCTCAAAAATGGCAGAAGGAAAGTAGCCTAGGTGCCAAGTTTGCTGTAAGAACTCACCCATTCTTTCCTTGACACTTGTCAAGTATTATTAAGGTATTGAGAGGTTCCTATAAACAAATTGGTCTCTTGGCATAATATACATCAGGTTCAACTCTACACTGGACAGCAAAATTCACACAAAAGCCTGTGAGTGTCATAACCTAACAAACCACAGCAGCTTACATCCAGAGGAGAGACGACAGAGGCTTCCACTCCTAACCAGCAGAGGATGCATCTCTGCTGCTAAAGGAGGGATTCCTGGCTCACATCTGGCATGACGTACAAGAGCTACACAGAATTAGTGCCCATGGAGCAGTTCTGGTACATCCACACAAACTGCACAGACCTCAGCTCATCTCTCTGCTGGGCCTCCCACCTGGTCATGCCTCAAGTTTTTACTGCACTTTGCTCACTCTGGGGTGCCTGAAGGACAAGGCCTCCTGAAATAGGATCAGAAAACTGTGAGAGCTAAGCCCACAAAATCCTTTCCTGCTACCTTTACAGATTTGCCTCTGGAGCAGACTATCCTCAAACCTACACATAAAGCGTCAAGGGAAGCCTGGGATGCTCAGAAGTGTCCATGAATGAGCTGAGGTACATGCAGTGATGACTGGTGGCTACCAGGACCCTGGGGTCCTCTGAATGACCAAGGCAGCCAAGGTGTTTGACAGAAGAGATGAACTGCTTCAAGTTCCATCTTAAGGCTCATTCTTACCAGCATTCTGTCTCTCAAATCAAGCTAGTAACATGTTTAGCAAGCAAGTCTGTAGAATACCTGTTTTCTAGTGTTTGAAAAATGTCATGCTGGGGATAAATTAAAAGAAAGCAGCTGGCTAGATTACTGTTGCTAGCAAATACATAGTAAGGCAGATCTCATTTTTTTTAATCCACTGATGAGGTTTTTATATTACAAAAGAGATAAACATGTAAAAGTTTCTCTCTTCAATGATTAAAGTAAATTCCTTTTTCAGATAATTAAATCATAAGTCACAGTACTCTTAGTAAGGCTTGAGGGACCACAGTTATGTTACAGACAGTATATCCCTAGGAGTAAGTTAAAGCTGAAAGTTCTAACCAATGCATTCAACAATAAGTATGTGTTTGCATCAGTGTCATATATAATGTCTCTGTAGGAGCCTGAGTCTAGTTCAGTGTCTTGGTCCTAATGAAACTGGTAATAGGCAGAGCAGAATGGGAAAACTTGCGGTGCACTGATCCAGGAAGCTTTAAGCTGAGAATTGGTTTATTTTTAGGAGGTTTAGGACTGAAATAAGATTCCTTACCACCAACTTCTGTGAGATTTTAGCATTCACAAATCCAAATGTCAAGACATACAGGCAAGAATGTTTTTCAAACAGCTGAGTTGTAGACTTTTTATAGATCATAACGGCCAGCGTGATAAGTAGTCCAATGTGCAGGCCTGGTGAAAGAACACTTGTTCCCTGAAATACAAACGGACAGAAAGTTTATTTTAGGCTTCAGTCACACAGTAAGGTCCAGATATGTATTGCAAATCCCATTAAACAAAACCAGAGTTGTAAAATCTCCGGGGCAGTCAGTTAGCACTATGCCAATGCTATTAGTATCCTTTGCAATGACTGCTAATCACTTTTGTAAGAAAACACATTGCTGGTTCCTGTGACAGAAGAAATCCAGTAACAGGTAGGGAGAAGGCAGATAATGAAGTCTTTGCTTTAGCCATCCAACACTCATATACTTGTCTGCTTAAATGCTTAAACAGATAAAACCTTTATAATAATCTGCAGTGCAATAAATTATGGGCATAAATTACTCAAAGCTCATTCTGATCTTTAAAGCAACTTACTGCTATTGTAGATCCATTCTTTCCAACCCCTCCACCAAAGATGACACGGAAGTAATTGAAACAAGAAAGTGCTGTTCCACATAGTATGCCAAGAACTGCAAGGAACTTCAGCTCTAAGCCGACAAAAGGGACCTTAGCAGGAAAAACAAGAGAAAGGTATTAAAAGGATAACACACTTTTTAGCAGGTATCAATAGCTTTTTTTAATCACTCTTTAAACAATTTTATTTGAGCTCTGGATTTCTTGGGAATGAGTTCAGGAGGAGAGTGTGTGAAATTTATTGCCTTATTTGGGAGATGACCAATTTCTTTTGTAATGTTTAAACTCAACTTTTGAGTACTTAAGTTCTGGTCTTGAAATTCAGGTAGATCTTCCTGTGTTTGTCCTTACCATATTCTTCAAATATTTTTACTACATAAGCAAAAATGTGACACAGAATACTGCACCACCAATGCATGGGAGGGGGAAGCAGGATAGTTCCTTCTATTTTGCTGGGTAACACAATATCGAACCACAGGAAACGCAAACACCATCTGCCTGCTTTGTGTTTTGGTACATACTGTTTGTATGCTGTATCTTTGCATTCAGAATAGTCTCCAGATACAAATTTTAATTAAACAGTTACCTTTCAGAATCAACTGCAGTTTCAAGGAAACTTCCAAAGGCAGCAAGGGATTTAAAAACAAACAAACAAACAGAAATAGTAATAAATTGAAACCATTGATTATATGTTTGACTGTAGATTGTTTTGAGATACAGCATAAGTACCACAGATTTTAATATTGAAGAAAAAAAAAAATCAATCATAATTTAAGCCTAATGTGCCTGCTTTATTTTCCAACATGAAAATAAGCTGTTTGAATATGGAACAGAAGCACCTTGCAGGATGGGGAAACAAAGTTTAGCTAAATATTTCTTAATTGCTGAGTAAACTCGTGAATCAATATGAATTCCTCAGTGGTTTATGTTTACATTTGCATTGGTTACCAATAGCGTGGAATGGTCTCAGCTCTTTTGTGAGCTATATCCAGAAATGTATAGTTCTGCTTGTATAAAGACCCTAGAAAGGATGAAGACATTAGTCTAATATACTTTTGATGCCATCCACTAAAGCACCTCTTTAAAGATCAGAATAAAAGACAGTGGTAGGGAAATGCTTTCGGACAAAAAATAATTATTTAAATATAGATATTTACATTTGTGTCGGACCTGACATAAATGTTAAAAGTCAGCACATGTGTATCAGAACATAAATATGGATTACGTAACCACAAATCCCCTAACTTCATCCCATGGTTTTGTTAGATTAAAGCGGGGGTGTCAAACTCTTTTTCACTGGGGGCCGCATCAGGCATCCTATAAATCACTTAACTGAACAGAAATTTATGTGTCTTAATATAAACAAGGAATAAAACTAGAACAAAAGCTATTTGTTAAAGCTTAAGTATCCAGAGTCTCTGTTCCAGACCAGAAGTTTATTTGTGGCAGATGGGGTCTTTTTTCCTCTACGTAGCTCTAAATTTGTGCATGGGAAGTCACACCATCACACCTAAGTTAACTACAACATAAAAATAACCGACGTTTGTACAATAAGCTAAACCAGAACACTGGACAACCAGTAGGTGTTGATGGTACTTGCAGAGGATAACTTCATATACCACAGGAACTGCAACACTTAACAGGAGCTGAATACTCAGTGGGAATTCTGAACACTTAACACACTTACCTTGTGGTCCCATATTGCTGTTCCACCATATGCAGATATCAAGAGCAGCATTGTTATGGCTAACTGAACTTCAGTTACATCAAATCTATGAAGGAAAAAGAAAGAGATTTAGTTAAAGAAAAGGTCTTTTTGCTGTAAGAGTAAGGTGGGGAGCAGTGCAAGGGGATAAAGCAAAACAAAACGGTAACTTTATCTCCTTGAAAGTATTTCAAATTACCTCAATGTATATAGAATATGATTTTCCTTGACTGAGAAGGGCACTGTATATGAAGGAACATATCTTTGGTTCAGATTTAAAAATAAACCTGTAGTCTGTATCTAAAGCAACCTACATATAATTTTAATACGGGGAAAGCCTTGAATGAATACGTTGTTAACTATTTGAGAACTTTGTATAAATTTACATGTGGTGCTGTGTTAAATATCAAATCAAAGTTTAAGGCAAGCTCACAGTAAATACAATCAAACATATCCATTAAAAGCACATCATATAGAAGTATAGACCAAGAGGAACAGGCTGGGACAGAAGGGATTTTTTAAGCCATCATATCACGAAAACCTCACAGATACAGCCTGTAAAACATACGGGCGGTATGTTGAGGAGGGAGTCAGTGGATAGCTAAGCATCTGTCCTGTTTCAGAGGACATATCGTTGATATCTTGTTTTTTTCCTTAAAAGCATTTTATAAATAGATGTCCTTGTATGCCCCCTAAAGTCCAGACTATTCCACCTTCTTTGTTCTCAGACAAGACAGCGAAACTCTCTTACTGTATTTGATTGCTGAAATGTTTTGAGAAGACCTGAATATATAAAACCAGTTAAGCAGAGGCTCAAGAGACAGAATTTATACTTTCAATAAAGCTTTAAAATAAGTAAGTGTACACATCTGAAGTACCTTTTATGCCACCAAAGGTTTTGAGAGAGGCACCTGATCTTTGTACTGAAGTGACAGTGACAATACAGTGCCAACGGATGTTTAAAATGCAACATTTCTTTAAGTGGTTAGAATAAAATTGCTGTGTTATGACCAAAGGCAACACATATCATTATTTGCTTAGCATGTGAACTGTTTGCAGAGGAAACAGGGTGTTTTGAAAGGGAGATAGGAATCAGCTCTTGGCTAATGGAAAACATTTATCTGATCATGATAATCACAGTAACATTAAACTCTCAGAAAGATCGTGATAAATACACCAAGTTTTGTCACAAGCTTCAGACCGTTAGTCTTAGAAGAGCCAAAGCTTAAGCTGCAACTAGACGACATGCTGAGGTGCTCATCACTCTTCAAAGCCGTGGGAATGGGCAGTCCTCTCATCTTTATGCCCTTGTGCTCCCTCATCTGTACTGGCTGTGGTGCTCATGGGCCTGTAAGGTGGACCAGGTCAGCTTGCCAGCCTCACATCACTTTGTCATCTTCTGCTCCTTTCATAAATTGGCTTGAAGTCAAGTGAGTCTGTGCAGGGGGGAACGGGACAGTGCTGCTGGGAGGGGGCTTTTCTCTACCAGGGCTGAAGTGTCAAACCTGCTCAGTCGCTGCTGTAGCCACACACTGAACTTGTCAGTTATGTCGTGCAAAACCATCCATACACAAGGGCAAGTGTTCAAAGTTCACACTCTTATACTATTAAAGCCTATTTCTAAGCTGTCCTGCACTTGCTGCTGTTCGTGGCAGGAGGAGGCTCGAACTTTAAGCTGAATCATATGTGTCAAAGTTTAGTACTTAATTTTACAGAGGCTTAGACAGCTGGTTGCAACACAACCCAAATCAGAGTCCAAAGATTTTAATCAGACACTGTGCAGTATTCTACACAACCTGGCGGTGGCACAGTACCCAGCTACTCTGATCCTCCCTGGCCATCAGCACTAGGTACCTTATCTGTCATTTGACTTCTAAAATGAAGTGCTGCTAATTCAGGAAGAGCATCCATGAAAGCTTCAGTCTGTGTTACTAAGTCTTATCATATTTAGAGTAATATACTGTTGCCTTCATCTAGTCTCTCACCTCTATACTCAAGAGAAATAAAATTGTGAGCCTTCAAACAACTCCAATCTGTTCTCACTAAACAGAAATAAGTTATCTTGGAGAAAAGTTGTGTCTATTTAACTTCAAACAGTAAGCATGGAACACCAAGCCACTCCGAACTGCTTGTACTATCACTGTCACTATATTTAGTGTCTTCCTGATGTAATGGAATTATTCTCACAGTTTATGCAAGAACAAAAGGCACAGAAAATCAATCATTTATGCAAAAACCCAGAGCTCATGGCATAATCCATCTCCCTTCACTGTACTCCACTGTCACATAAGGAAATTATCATATTTCAGCCATCTGAAATCTCTCTCCCTTTTTGCTTGCAGCACAAGATGTCCATTAAAAAAAAGGAGGATGGGTAGGTAGCTAGAAGAGTTACAGCTTTTGTGGTAAAATGTGTTATCAGCAAATAAAAAAAGAGCTCTTAGCACTATCGCAGAGACAGCTTTCTTTTGATACAGACATTAAACAGTATGCAAGGACATCTGACCACTTGATCATGAGCCTGCGTGCACAGTGATGCTCAGATTTGCTAAGGTGCTTCTTGCAGGTCAGAGCTAAGTAGGGTTATAGAAAGGTGACTTAGCAAGTGACTGGGATTATCAGGATAGTCTTCCTCTAGCACATATTTCCAATTTTGCTGCTATGGAAATCTCTGATCTTTTCCTCAGAAATCATTCCTGAAGTGCAGCTCATTGTTTAAAAACAGCAAAAGGCCATGCCTAGGCACCACCAGAGCTGTGAGAGGGTGCAGCAATCTCCACACTATCAGCAGTTAAATTGAAATTGGTATCTTCTATGTGAATGTCATGACTTCTTCTCCTTATGCTGCAGTGAGATGAAATTTCTACCAAGTCATGAACAGCATCACAGCGATCACTAGAACTGTGATGCAGTACAAAACCTACAGGACATCAAAACCAGTATGAAGCACAAACGTAAATCTGGGGTAATTCTTCAAGCACTGCCATAGCTCTGTAGAAGTCCATGCAAAAGGATGCAATGGATGCAAAGAGCTCATTCAAAGGAAGACTGAAGATGTCTATGGAAGGGAAACCTATTAACAGGGAAATTTCTCTAAAAAAAATGCATATGGTTCAGAGTTCTCTGGGCTTAAACTGTTCTGTGGCTGGGAGACTACGAAGGCAGGGACTGTAGATGCTTGCTCTGTTTCTACTCCTACACAGAGCACTTGTTTATACTGCAGGCAAGATCTCTCTGGGCTGAGGCTGCATGGTGCTTGCATGAGTTCCACAAACAAATCTGCAGACAGAAGTGTGAAATGCATGCAAACAAAACATATCCAGCTAACAGCAGCTGCTAGAAGGACAGGTCCTCTGCTCAGTATTACGCAGTTTTAAAATTCTGGCCAGGTAAGACACAGGTCTGCTAGGGCAGAAGGGATATAAGGAAGAACGTAAGAGGAAGAGAGAGCAGGGAAAAAAACAAGAAAAAATGGAAATCAAGTAGCTAGCAGTCTCAGACATTAAGCCACATGTACATCTAAAGACATCTACTTACTTTCCAAACCTTAGTATGCCTGATACATATGTCTGCCAGTGAGCAGAATAGAACATGAACAGTCCCACGAAACAACAGAAAAACAACCAGTCAGGGTGTGTTCCTAGTCGGATTGCTATGCAGGATCCAAGGACAACAAAAACTGAAAAGTAGAAATGAACATGTTAGTCACAAACCTTCTTTGTTTGCAGCGAAGAGAAATTAAAAAAAAATAATAGATCACATGTCATTTTGCATCACTATAACAAAGTACTGATATGACAGATACTTTACTGAGTAGCTGCCTTGGGGACAGTCCTGGCAAGGAGAGACCAAAACACAGGACTCCTTTTCTTCTAAGCAAGGCACCCACTTAACCTACAGTGGTCATTCTCTCTTCTTCTGGCCTTGTCCCCTCATGTTCTTTGTGACACTGACAGCTTCACCTGAACGGCCCAGCTCAGACTGGTAGTTGCACTGCTCTGGGAAGTGAGGTGTAAAGAACACACCAACTCCCAGGACAAATGTTTCAACCATTAAGCTTTTACAGAAGTACAGGCATTGCCAACAGCAGCTAAGCTATGGGAAGTAAAACTGAGCAAGAGTTACTTGTTATGGAGTACAAATCAACTTTTATTTTAAACGTATTCTTCTAAGGAACATATATGATCCTTCTCCCTTCTCCCAAGTGCCAGGCTAGATGCCCTATTACCAAACTGATATTTTGGCACCTCACTCCTACAGCAGAACCCTTAGTTTCACATGGCAGCATAAGCCTTTTAGGTACTTAAAATCCTTTAGTAGGCATCATTTGTACCTTACTGGAAAACACAGGCTATGTACAATAAAGAATCTTTAAGCACACTCTTCCAGTTCTCTGTTCAGCACTTAGCTCATTCAAAGAGCACTGTACGGGAAGATGCACAGCAAGAGCAAGCAGAACGCATGTTACTCATCACCTCCCAAGGCTCTTCTGAACTATCCTCCGTGACACTGGTCAGGGATGCAAAGGTCAGGGGCAGCCTGGGGTGCAGTGACCAGGAGATGGGGGAGTTATCCTGAGAGATGGGAACATGCTGACCCTGCTCTGAGCAGGAGGGTGGGCTGGGTGATCTCCAGAGGTCCTTTCCAACTTCAACAAATCTGTGGTTAAAAGGCTGCTCTTGAAAACACGTAACTTTTTTAAAACTAGAATGAGTAACAGTAGGTTGAAGCTACCTGTGGAAATAGAGTCGCAACCATGATCAAAGAGTTCTCCTAGAGGAGAACTGCTGTTTGTTCTTCTGGCTTGCTTCCCATCAATGGCATCCAGAGACTGGTAGATAAAAAGTCCTAATGCACCCAGGATGTATGCCCAAAAAGGTGCCTGAAAGACATTCACATAAAAGGTCATTAGGCAGTTCCCAATTTCTTAGCTGACTATCTATTTCATGAAAGGCAAAATATTGTTCAGCACGAAAATATACTACATTGCGCTATTTGTTACTTAACAGACAAACTAAATTCTGCATGCTAGTGCCTACATGAATGGTAGCAACTACTATAATGAACTGCTCCAGATACACCAGTGAAACAAAGGTCCTTCTGTTTATTAAAAACAATAACAAAAAACAAAATCAAACAAAACCCCACAAAACCAACCAACAAAAACCCCACAAAACAAACAAAAAAACAAGCCCAAACTTTAACCTCTTTTCTGCAACAACTGACTTATTTTTCCACCTTAAAACCACAGTATTTCTACAATTATTTGTATTCCTTGTGCTGAAAAATGTTATGAAAATAAAATTAATCTTTAGAACACAAACTAGTAGTAAGGCACATTAACTAAAATTCTAAGCAGTTTATGTGACAGATGCTCCAATGATTTACAGAATCATAGAATCATTTTGCTTGGTCTTACAACACAGAGATATAAAAGCCCAGTACATTTTACTAAATAAATACTTCAGCTTTTAGGGAAAGAGATTTTTTTCAACACAGAAAAATTTACTACATAGGTGCTTCGGACAAGTGTTTGAAGAAATTAAGTCATTCACTAAATATGAAGGACCAGCCATCTACTTAATACAAACTACCAGAGTTTCAAAACAACATTAACACCAGTCTTAGGTTCAAAGGAACTGTCCTACAGTAAGTAGTACCATTCAAATGCATTATTTTCATATGCATGGTCAGTATGTATTTGTCCAGAAATTAGTGTTTACTAAAAATTATAACGCCTTTTGAACAAAGTACAGGTAACATTTTTGTCACAGGTAGTTCCCAGCGGTATCCTTGACATTGAAAAGCACTGTTCAGGAAAACGGAGTGAAAGTTCGGGACAAATGTTGGAAATGCAACTTGCATGTGAAACAAGTGACGAGTGGCCGGCAGCCAGAGCTGAATCCTTTCCCGCTCCCTGGTCAGCAGCAGCTGACGTGGTCCCTACACCTCCACAATTCCTCCCCCGTAGCACAAACAGACCAACGCAATGACATGGATTTCCAAAGTCTGGGAAAGGCTATTAAGCAGATTTAGAGCACAGATCAAATCTCGGTGAGCTGAGATTTGTCCACACATAAACCCAGCGGCACTGCTGGGGAAAAAAAGAAAAATGAGAGTTGCCAGTGAGTTCACAAGCAGGGACAGGAGCACAGCAACAAGAATGCAGATAACGTGAGCTGCTCCTCCAAACATTCTGTTATCTCATCATCATTATACTCACTGCTTTGAGCTAGGAAAAATGTTATGGCTCCAGTTAGACTGATCACAAAACACATCCTTCTCAAGAATCACCGTGCTTAAAACCAAGTTTAGTTCTGAACAGCTTTTTTTTTTTTCTGTTATTTAAGACTTCCTCAAGTTCTTAAGGCTGGCTGATACACTATGTTATCACTTAGTTTTATACTTTTAATATGGAAACAATATTGTCAGCAAATTTATTATTTTCCCACTACCTAGTATTTGGATAATTTCATCAATAAACCATTTCACCATTTAAAGTCAAATAGTTGCCTGGTTTGCCCAGCTTTGAAGCAAAAGGCAGTCAAAGAATTAGGGACTCCAGCTATAGGCAAGAAGTCTGGATTTGTATGTACACAGAAATCTAGAAAACACAGAAAATTCTTCAAAACTAGCAAGGTCATCTTTCCCCTTAACCCAAGGAAAGAAAGAAAAATTGTAGTCACAGCTGATGTTGGAAGCCTTAAGCAGGTAAAAGAGGATGAGTGGATATTCTCATTCCAGTGGACATTTAAAATACTGGTACCTATAGCCCTCCTCAAAGATCACACTACAGAAATGCAGGTGAAGTGATGACAGCAATAAATGTTTGATGCTCAGAATGGGATTTGTACAGTTATTTAGGTTTCTTCTAATCCCTGGATTTTGGCAAGTAAACCCGGTCACACCTGGCAATTCTGCCCAGGACACCACTGTTTTCTTTGATTGCATTAGGCTCCCCTCCATTTGCAACCATCTACCTATAACTGAAAAAAAATGTTTTGTTTGCTTTAAAGTCCTCAGGTTCTTCATATCACAGACAAAAGCAGGCTGTATCCAGCATTAAGTACGCTAGCCAAATTCCTTACCCACTCTGCATTCACCCCCCTCAGTGTGAGGCACATCATCAATTAAGTCAAATGCCAGACCATGGGCAGTTTCTTATTTAATCGCATCATTTCCATAACTGAAACACCGCTCAGGAACAAAAACCTGTTACGGCACTTTTTTTGTTTATCATTAGCCATAGTGCCGTATGGTTGGTATTACCACAGCCTTCTGAAATGCAAGGTCCACGAAATAAAACCGCAATTCCAACCAAAACAGAAGGCTTGCATGCTGGTTACTGTAGTCAGTTTGTAAAACTTTCTTCTATAACCCACACAACACGATGCAAGAATTCTTGTTCAAGGTAACAATGTCCACATTTACCTTACCACAAAAAAAGTGTAACACATGAAGTGTAAAAATAAACAAATCAGCTTCAACTCAAAACTCTCTTATTAGGTCTTTTTGACAAAGCAGTGGCTTTTGTTGAGTCACAGTTTACAGTACAGGTATAATCATTATGACTGCTAAGCCAAGACTGTTTGCATTAGCACCTGCTCAGACAAATCAAAGCTACAGTCCTGCCAGACTCCAAAACTAAAATGTTCTGCTCCTTGACAATCTGGAAAGAGGGGGAGAGTTTTTATCCTCCTCCCAGTAAGGATCATCTGTATCCAGTAACACCTGTAGCGGATGCATCTGTATCCCCGCAGCTGTGGAGAAGGGAAGAAGATCCTTTAAGAACAGGGGAACAGGTGTCTGAGAGAGCTTAGAAACACAATCTGGAGCATTTCATCCCTAGGCTGTCAGTTCAAATTTAACCCAAAGCAGTAGTAACCAAAGCTCACTTGTTATCAATGATTCACTTAGCAGATGAAATGAATGCTCTAAAGTTTTAATCGGTAAAATAGAGTTTTTCAAATCACCAAAGGTGCACAGGGGTTTCTGAAGTTCCTAATAACCATGGATTCTCTCTGCTATCTGCCCTCCCGATACGGCTACAGCTGCCGTCTCCGCCGCCTCCTCACATGCATGGCCCTCCATCCAGGGATGTCCCATGCTGGCTTCCCACGCCGGGCCCAAGTAGTTTGTAAATTAGAGAAGTGGAAGCATTTGAGAATGCTGACATGGCTGACAGACTCAGCAGAAAGGTCAGGAGGCTCCCAATAATCATCAGCTTTTCACTGATGAGGTGTTTATTATCTCTGCCCAACGTTATATCCTGTCCAAGCAAATGTATTATTTGGCCAGAGCTAGATGCTATTCTCATGGAACGCAAAGGGAACACAAACCTGGGGGAAGGCGGGGGAATGCTTCTCTGCTTCAATTAAAAAGGATGTCTGAAAGATGATACAGCCCCAAGAATCTTCTCACACACAGATCTGGTACAGCAGGTCTGGTCATCTACTGAATCAGAGAGTGTCAAAACAAAACCATGTGTATATAGTGTTTGACGGGTATGTGTGGCATGCGTCTCCTTCAGGAAAAAGTGTAGGTGGAACAGCAATCCTTATTCTTCTGCTCCTGTGATCCTACCCCACAAAAAAGCACAGACAGCTGCAGAAGACTACACGTACCCAGGAGATCCCTTACTGCTTATTTCAAGCAAAGCTTTCAAGTCCAGAGAGCTCAACAGCCCAAGCTTTTGCAATATGTAAAGATTCAGTCCCCCTTAATTACTCATCACGTTTAGTCATAATCTCGCTTCCTCAATCCACAGCTACTACATTTTGCCCTAGTTTACATGGCCCCTCTTTGGAACAGATCCAGAATAGAGAGAATTTTTACTGGACTCCCACCCTCTTCCCCCCAGACACGGATCACTTCCCTCACTTTCGTTCAGCACAAAGCACCGTGTACAATTGTACTAATAGCAAGAGGAGGGAAGGGGCAGTTTAAATCTGCATTACAGCAGGGGCAGAGAGGAAAAAAAATAAAAATAATCATCAAATAATCATACTGTAGCCCAAGTGCACTCCACACACACCAGTGCCTCCCTGCATGCCTTTAGCATCCTCCTCTCCCCAACAAGCTACTTTTAAAAGAGGTCCTGTCCCCCTCTGTCGGGGTTCCTGAACCTTCAGTGTCTTACTTTAAAGCCAAATGCCTCTTTTTTCCCCCGTTCTCTACTGAGTGCTCCATTCTTTACTCCTGGATATTGGCTGGATTCTCCATCCCACTCAGTGCTTCACACTTCTCCTCTAACAGGTTAGGGCCTTAATGCTTCTTCCTTCACACCCCAACTCCACCAGCTCATACCAGTTGCTCCAGTTCACCCTCTTTCCTACTTCTCTATTCTCTCACCCAAAAAGCTCAGTTGTGCCCTTCCCATTTACATAATGTCATGCCTGTCCACATCTTCCCCTCATTTCTCCCTCTCACAGGAAGAAAATGCAAGACAATCCCTCTTTCCGTTTAAAAGGTGGGCTTTTTTATTTCGTTTGGGGTGGTTTGTTGGGTTTTTCTTGAAGTGAGTTTTTTAAAAAAAGAGAGAGAAGCAGAGATAGCACTTCACCAATGTACCTCTCCCTTGAAACAGTTAATATAGCAGAGCTAGCTGAAGTCTCCTGCTTTTTGGTCTCCATAGATGTATGGCTTTCTAAATAGCATTTTTCAGCAAGGTATAGCACCCTTTTATAAATTCATTACACCATTTCTCAAGCAATGCTACAGGGTTAGCCATCACAAGCCTTCCTTCCCTTCCTCTGCTCTTTGCATGAGAACCCTTGAGCCCGGCTCCTGCATCACTGCTAAAAACCAAACAAACAAAACAACAAATAAATAAGACATGATGGGACCTAAGAAGCTGAGAGCAAGCAGGACAAGTCTTTATCAATGGATAAAATCTACTCTGATCAGTTTCACAGAATCACAGAATGTTAGGGATTGGAAGGGACCTCGAAAGATCATCTAGTTCAATCTTTGCCTAGATTTTGCTGCAACTGCTACAAGATTTTTTTTTTGTTATTTAAATACACACAAATTCAATAAAAAGTAATAATTACTTTTAGCATTAAATTCTGTCTGTTCTAGCTTCCTATGGTATTTTAGAGAGCCCTGTGGCTGAGCTTGAAGGATTACCAAAGCTAAGCCCCTCCATAAGCAAACAGGAAAGCAGCAGGATCAAAGTTTCCTTTCTCCTTTTTAAATAGTCAGAGAATTATGTTTAGTCAATTCTCTTCCTGGTGTTCATGGAACAAAAAACTTAACATGTCATTTTCCCTCAGAACGTGAAAGGGTACAAGAGATTCCGGTGCAAATCCTAATGAAGTAACTGTAGCTAAATCAGAGAAGGCAGTTTGCAGTAGACCAGAAGAGTTCACTGTCAAGTGGTGGGATAAAATGGAAATATTCACCCAAGAAGTGCTCCTTCTACACTTTAATGCAGCGAATACATATTGTTCATATTTAATGTCGGCAAAGCTTCTCATTCTTAAATATTTTATAATTACTGTCAAAAACAAACAAAAATTACACAAACAAACAAAACCTACAAAACCAGCCTGTGGTCACAGTGAAGAAAATATTTCAGCCCTTCACAGAACATGAAATGTGCAGGTAGTATCCTCCTCAGCACCACACCTAATGTAACAGTCCCATATATTATGTCTACAGGTTACAGTCCTAAGTTACACAGAGTAGGAAACCTGATAACACTGTACAAAAACCTACACACATAGATTTTAGTTACAACAGCATTTGAGGGATGCAGTCTGCTAATGGCTTAGCTATGTATCAGAAGGCTTATGTTGAAATGTGCATTTACAGGAGACAGTGAGACAACCCATGTTTCTACCAGACAAGAAGACATTAATGAAGCAGGCAATATTTTATAAAGCCAAAACATATTGCACTAGTCAGTAGCAAACTGGCTTTTAGTGCCTACTGATGCTGATGAAGATAAAAATAATAGCACATAAGGAAAAAACAACTACACAGTAAGAGAACAAGGGAACACTGTATGGTTTTAGACATTAATTGAACTGTGTCTGAGGGAGCAAAGTATTAAATTGTGGAATTCACTGCAACAGGACATACTGGAAACTGAAAGTACAAACAGGTTAAAAACAAATAATTCCAAAGGCAGTATCATGAGTAGGAGGGTGTCTGTGGGGAAACAGATCCATAAGTCGCTCTTCTAACGTGTAACCTGTGCAGAATATCTCCATGAGAAACCCCTAAAGCAGAGTTTTTTGGCAGTTGCAAGGGTGTACTGGGGAAAGATCTCTTTTTCTAAGCATCTGCCAGCAGCTGCTCTCCAACAGAGACCTGAGCCAGGTGGACTAATCAGGCCTGAGGATCCTTTCATTTGCAAGACTTGGTTTCTTAACAGCAAGCAGTCTTACTTCTTTTGGATGGTTTGCACAAACATCAAGACTTCAGTGTTTTCAACAGAGGACTAATAGAAATGGCCCGCTTAAGACTGGTTAGGGAACAAAAAACAATCACACAAACCAACTGATAGAAAAAAACAAACAAACAAATACCAAAACACCATACACCTAAATCCAAAACCTGCTTGTTACTTTATTTAAGTCTTCTATACAGGGCTCCTACACCTCCACCAAGAGAATATAACAAGTTTTTGTTAGTCCATTAGGTGATCAAGACGGTAGTTAGGGTGGGAAATATCAGGGGAAAATAGCTTTGTGTAGGTAAAATATTTTGGAGGGCGACAGTTGTTATTCTTGTATGGAATAGAAGAGGTGGCTTGGCAGTATAGAGAGGTGATGTTGAAATGCCCTACGCTATACTACTAGTTCACCATCTTTCTTAGTATCAACCATCTTTAACATGATTTTCAGTTCCACCTTCCCTCTAGCCCTTCCAACCCACACATTCAAGTCAAAAGTACAAAGTCGATGTTACAACATATACATATAGCACCAATTAGTGTTGCAACAGCTTTAGCTTTTTAAAAAAGCCATCCAGAAGCGTGAAATCTTAGATGGAAGACAAGCTGAGTCATTAAAGAAGCAGAAGAGAGATAATGATGCTGATGCCCTAAGTGATGCAGCAAGAAAAAGTGAGGGCTACTCTCACAGTGCAGAGGGAATAACAAAAAAAAGGAACAAACAGGATAAGGAATCTGGCTTCATGCTACATATTTATAGCTGATATATAGTGATATCTGAACAGGAAGTTTTATCCAGACTGTAGGTCCTTATAAATTCAGCCTCCACAACTTAAAAAACAAAACCAAACCAAATCAAAAAAACAACCCAGTAAAGTTCCTAAAACTCAACCAGAGCTTTCCTGGAAGAAATAATTCCCTAGATGTCTGCAACACAACCTTTTTCTTTTTGTACAACAGACCTCAAGGGAAAAATAACTTAAAATTTACTTTCTCCTGTTTTGTTTTGTTTTCCTGAATAGCAAAGAGAAAAAGCTAACACAAACATCCAGACACATAGCTGGCACATGATTGATATCTACACCACAAAACTAAGCTGAAAGTAGCAGTATCACAAGCATTTTAATTCTGAAAGCGTCACTAGAAGACACACTGTGGTTTCCAACCATTTGCTCTCATCTCTATCCTCCCTTCTCCAACTGCCTACAATGCCACAGAGTGCGTCTACCCGGGGATGTGTATCAGGGAAGTGATTTGAGTAAATCCAAAGCAAAATTAATTTTGATCTGGATCAGTTTCCTGATACGTCTGCCACAAACACCTCTGCCAACATGAAGGGCAAAGCAACTAAAGAAGGGTGCTTTTGTCAAGAAGAACACGTGCAAAAGCATATTCAAGTTATTAAAAAAACCCAACACAACAACCAATCAACCACCACCTCTGCCATTAGGACTTAAGCCCATCAGAATGCAAGAAAAACAACTGTCACCCTCCAAAATATTTTACCTACACAAAGCTATTTTTCCCTGATATTTCCCACCCTAACTACCGTGAAGACTCCACACTGGGAAACTTGTAGCAGTTGGGGAAGCTCCAACAGAGCTGCTCAAATTGTCAGAGAAACTGCTGCCAACCCAGTTGAAGCAACAGCCGCATCAGCCCACATTAACAAGCCCGTTCTCCCTCCAGAAGTTAAAGCAATTAAACATTTCCCACACGAGGACGGGAAGCATTTGAGCTGCTGTCAGCTAATACAGCTGCGACACAACTAAACCTCGATTCTGAACTAAGCGATGCTGCAGTGGCATCAGCCATGGCTTGAGGTGAGCTCTGGCCGGCTCTGCCCTGCTCCCGGGTAAATCCCACACCCTCTCTCCTGGCTGGCAACTGTTTCTGCCCTCACAGCCCATCTGTCGCAGCCTTCCCCTTAAGAAGGGAGTTGACATAGCTTACATCTCCTCTGCCTGAGCAGAGGGACACCTGTGGGATGCAAGATGGTCCCTGGCAGAGGTCGAGGTCCCACAGGCCAGGCTGAGCCTGGCTACACCCTTGCTCCGCAGCAGCTGGCATGGGCCAAGCACCGATCAGAGCCTCATGCCCGCGGGGACCTCTGCTCAGCACAGGGCTGGGGAGGAGAGAGGAGCCCACTGAAGCTCCTCCTTTCACATGATACTCCCAACATTTCGGCACTCCAACCTTAACACTCACGTCCAGCTCGACACCTGCTACCTTAAAGCGTGACCCCCGCACCCCAGATTGCTCAGGGCAGCCGCTACCTCAGCCCCCCCGACCAGGAGACAGGCCCATCGCGGTGAAGGCGCAAGCGACAGGCGCGGTGGGCAATGGCCCGAGGTACTGTCAGGAGGTACCGGGCCGACCCGCTCACACTGGCCGAGCTGCGACACCCGCAGCGCTGGAGGGCACGGAGAGCCCGGGGGGCCGGCGGGCGGAGGCGAGGCCGTGCCGGGAGGAGGCGGTGGCGGGCGGGGGAAGGGGCCAGGCGCTCACGGAGCGGCGGCGCCGTGGCTGGCGGTACCTGCTCGGTGGCGCTGGGGCAGCAGGCGATGAGCGGCAGCGCCGTCAGGCAGTTCAGCAGGAGGCCGCCCAGGGTGATGGCGTTGGGGGCCAGCCCCAGCGGGACCTGCTCCACCAGCCAGCCCCAGTAGGGCTGCAGCCACGGCTCAAGCAGCGAGCGCCCCGCCGAGCTGTAGCGGTGCTGCTCCAGGCGCTTCAGCTGCGCCGGGCTCAGGGGCGCGGGCAGAGCCCACAGCACAGCCATGCCGCCGCCCCGCCGCGCACCGGCAGCACCGGGGTCAGGCCGCCGCCGCTCGGGGCGGGGCTGGGCCGAGGGCCGCGGCGGGAGGCGGAAGAGGCCGACGCCCAGCAGCGGCCCAGCTGGCGGGGAGCCAGCACCCTGCGGCAGCCAGTGCGGGGCGGGTGCTCTCGCCTTTGGTCCCTTCACCTCGAAGCATGGCTCCTTCCCTCTCCCGGTCGCAGGGTCCGTGTTTCTAGGCAGATTGCCCCAGGTGTGGCAGCTCCGCCAGCCTCACCTGGCCGTGAGGGGATGGGGGTTCCCCCAGCGCCCGGGGAGAGCCTGTCCAGCCAGCAGCCTGCCTGCTGCCATTTTCCCAGCTGGTGGTCAGTTATGGCCAGTGCTGCGGCCCAGTGTGATGGGCCTGAGCACCTGCATCTCGTCGCTGCTGGGTGCAGGCAGGGTGGGTTGAATCCCCTGTCCAGCCCTGGGTGATCCTCCTGCCTGACTCCTCACCCATCTTGTTTTCCTTTTGCACACTTTATAAGGCACAGCAGGTGGCCAGTAAGGCACTTCACCAGTGCGAGTTGTGAAGACAGGGCTTGGGCAGCAGGCGAGTGCCCTGCCGTGAGCAGGACACCACAGCCACGTCTGCAGAGAGGTGATCCCCACTGTATGGGCGGTGGGGTCCCCCTCCACAGGCAGGAGACCCGCTGCCCAGGGAGCATCATCTTACACCTTACAGGGCAGTTCTACGGCCAGACAACAACTTCCCAGACAGAGTGGTTTTCTGGTAGTGAAAGTGAGCTGATTCCCTTGGCCTTATAATATGTTTTTGAGTAGGTTTCTCTATTGCAAGGGTTGGGAATGCTTGACATAGACAAGAGGGTGGTTTCTAAATCCCTTGACATGGTGTGAGCATCCCAAGTGCTACATCATTCATCTGCAGTCATTTACAGATCACTAAATGCACTGTGATACAGCAATGGGGATTAGGGTCCAAAACAGAGAAGAAAGGAACTGCCAGCAGAGGAGCGGGTAATACATAACATAATAAAGAGTGATTCGATAACAGCCAACTACAGAATGGCAAAAAGGAAATGTGACAGGTAGATTCACAACCAGCCATGTCCCCAGTCCATTGAAATCACTGGTTTTGGAAAAATGCAAAACTGTTAATACCCTGTGTATTGCTGTGGTTGATGAACATAATGGTACTGGTACCTATGGAAGGATTGCTCAAGCTCTTTGTGATACCAAGAGGAAAAGAGAAAAACATTTTTTGTCATTATAAGAGTTATAACTAGATAAGTATTGCATCCATTTCATAATTACGAACTTAAGCAATTAGAGGCAAAAGAGAAAGGAAAAAAGGGAGGGGGAGGTAAACGGTGTTGAAAATGAGGGCCAAATAAGTAGAGGAAGAAATAGATTCGCTAATGAATTTATCACTCAGCTTGGGGAAGGTTTGTTTTAATTTAAAAAGTATTCAGCAACAAGGCATAGAACAAGAAAAAAAAAAGAGCTGAAATCCAGTGCATTTAGAGTTCCAGTGCTTCTTCGGTATTCAGGATTCACTTTTGCTTCCAAATGCTCTCTGCTTCAGCAAAGCAGCAGCTTTACTTGTCAGTCATGAAAGCAGGCCATGAAAATCAAGTGACAGTAAGTACACTGTGCTTAAAATAGAGTGCCTTTTGCTCTAGAATCTCAAAATGCAACAAAAGACATTCATAAAGTGAGTCTCCCTTCACAATACTCTGTAAAAGCTAGCAATATTATACATTTTTTCCTAAAAGAGGTACAGGAAGCTTGATTTTTTTTCTAAAGGAATACTTTTAAAAATTTCTGAGTGTCAGTAAAGACCTCCTTATAAACAGCATATCCCAATTTAAGCATTCTTGAAAAGATTTGCATGTAGTTCTCTCCTCCCCTTTTTATATTTGTGAGATTGTTCTCACTGAAGGAAAAATGGGCTGGCACTGGCCATGACATTTCAATGCAAATGGGGAACTACAATGCCTGTATCAAGCTCCATATACAGCAATTTGAGAATGGATCCACATTTATACAACACTAACATCTATATACCAGATGCCCTTTCATGGGCTTGGAGAACAAACCAAGAGAAGACAAAATATTTTCCTTTGGCTTCTTTAAAAAGACCCTTCTCCCTGCCCCCCCCCCTTTTTTTTTTTTAATTAACGTTGGTTCTTCTTCCTGTGTGTGTGTATCCGTATGTGTATACATGTGTAGTCTGCCTTCTTATTCCAAGTAATAACTTTCCTTGACCTGTGTAATTCACACTGAACACACCAAGGCAGAGCTTTCAAAAATACTACATTCCTACCAGATATGTGGAAGTGGGCAGAAAAGAGAATCCTCATTAAAGATCCTACTGAACTATAACCTCAGAGTGTACTAGTTGATGGAGAGTGTACATAGCAAACAGATAATACAAATAATGCAACCAGCTGAAGACTTAAACTGGTTTCACATATAATGACACATCAGGGAACACAACCGTAAGCCATACAAGCACTGCTAAGTTTCACTTTCCCTGAAGCTTTTGTATTTTGCGGTTACTTTCTCTCATATGAACAGGTTTTATTTGCTGTCCTCTGTTACTGTTAGGTCTCTTTCAGGTTCACTGGTTTCCTGGAAATTCATGTGAGCTGACTTTTGAGAAGTTTCTTACTGGGAGCATTAGGCCTTATCTTCTACAGCATGATGCTCTGCTGCTTGTATTCTCTCTAGGTTGTTTTGCCTCTAGTTTTTGTTACCTTTGCTATGTCTTTATTCTCCCAACCTGGTATTAACTGCAGATTTCATTAGCATTTTCTTAACTGAGTGGTTTTGAACACATTATTTCATCTATCAAACACCACCCCTGGAGAATCCCATTAGGCAACCCATCAAAAATAAAAACTTTATCTTTTGTTATTTTCTATTTAAGGTTTTGTAGCCCACTTTAGATCTACAAATTCCTTGCCTATCTCACCCCATCCTATCATTCCTCTCATAGTCATTTTCAATTATTTTTTAATCCAGAAGCTTGGCCAGTCAGCACAATTAGTGAGAGTATTAATTTATAGCACACTAATGCCCACTCATTTCAGTTCCACCCATGGCCCGATACCCAGCAGTTCCTATCGCTGTGGTGAATCTCCAGCCCCAGCAACAGGCAAACGCTGGGCAGCGTGACTGGGAAGGAATTAAGGGCACCTGAATAGAACACCTACTGTTCACACAGTGAAAAGTAGCTTAGTTCAGCTTGTCTTTTAACACTGCTGGCATCTGGTAGAAATTAGAGTAGCTAATTCCATCAGCAGAGAGCCTACAGAAGCTGAGATTTATGCTGGCTTCCCAGTTATTATGTATGGTATATTAAGGCTAAGGAGGCAGACAGATACAGAAGCTTGAAGGTGTAAACATCTTTGTATGCAGAGCACGGGTAACCATGCACATCTTCTTTGCCTTACTGAAAAGCACAAACTGAAAATATTTTTTGCTTTTTGTGGCAACTATAGTATATCTCAACAGACAGACATTCTTTTAAATGAGGGCCATGTGCCTAAGTGCTTAAAGCTTAAACCTGCAAGGCATATATTCAAACCAACCCTCTCCCACAGGCTTCTTTGCTTCAAAAGAGATGAAGGCAGACAAGGATCACTGGTGTGATACAGAATAAAGAGAAACTATTAATCCTTTGTGGAATTCTCTTCTTAGTAGACATTGCCTTCTTTCGTGTGCAAGTGTGAATGAATGTGTAGGAGATAACTGATTCTGGCAGCGCAGGGTGAAATGGGGGGAGGGGAGGAAGGTGCGGTGCCCAGGATCACTGTGAATGGAGAGTTGATTCCTTGCTCAGGTGGCAGCACAGGAGAAATCACAAAGAAGAGAAGGAAGAAAAAGGATCTCAGAGCAAGTAAGATTTACATAAAAAAGTGAGATCTTCTGATGCCTGAGGTGAAAGAAGTGGTAATTCAAGTGAAAAAAAACCCCACTAGTTCAGCAGTGGGAGTTGATAGTAACACATTCTTTTATTATTGCATAATTACTGACTGCTGGATGTTTGAAAATGCGCTGACATCACATAACCATCTTGTAATGTCCTACTTGTACCATTGGTCTAAGCAGACCTTTATCTTTAGAAACCATAACTGGAGATCAATCATTAGTCAGTAAGCACATAGCCTACCCTCTCTATACAGCCAGAGTGAGAACTGGTAAATAAGTGACAGGGCAATAGGGGATTGACAGCCTGGCCAAATTATGTGCGACCTTGTATCTCACATGCTTCAGAGTTTGCTGGAGACTTGCAATAACTCCGACTCGTGAAATACTTGGAATTTAATGATGTTAGAGTTGGAAAAGTAATTTTACCTTATCTAAGGCATTTTTACTTTGCACAGTAAATCACTAATGATATGGTCTGAGTCCCTTTTTTAGCATGATGCCTATAAGAGCTCCACGAATTTCTGAGGAGGGGGGTAGATCCAGAGTCATAGAATCATTTCAGTTGGAAGAGACCCTCAGGATCATTGAGTCCAACCATAATCTAACTCTAGCACTAAACCATGTCCCTAAGAACCTCACCTAAATGCCTTTTAAACACCTCCAGGAATGGTGACTCCACCACTTCCCTGAGCATCCTGTTCCAATGCCTGACAACCCTTTCCATGAAGAATTTTTTCGTAATATCCAATCTGAACCTCCCCTGGTGCAACTTGAGGCCTTTTCCTCTTGTCCTATAACTTGCTACTTGGGAGAAGAGACCAACACCCTCCATGCTACAACCTCCTTTCAGGTAGTTGTAGACAGCGATATGGTCTCCCCTCAGCCTCCTTTTCTCCAGGCTAAACAGCCCCAGTTCCCTCAACTTCTCCTCATAAGACTTGTGCTCCAGGCCCCTCACCAGCTTCATTGCCCTTCTCTGAACTGAACTCTCTCTAGTAACTCAATGTCCTTCTTACAATGAAAGGCTCAAAACTGAACACAGGATTCAAGTTGCAGCCTCACCAGGACCGAGTACAGTGGCACAATCACTTCTTTAGTCCAGCTGGCCACACTATTCCTGATACAAGCCAGGATGCTGTTGGCCTTTTTGGCCACCTGGGCACACTGCTGGCTCATATTCAGCTGGCTGTCAATCAACACCCCCAGATCCCTTTCCACCAGGCAGCTTTCCAGCCACTCTTCCCCAAGCCTGTACCACTGCCTGGGATTGTTGTGACCCAAGTGCAGGACACGGTACTTGGCCTTGTTAAACCTCATATAATTGGCCTCAGCCCAATGATCCATCTGGTCCAGATCCCTCTGTATGGCCTTCCTACCCTCCAGCAGGTCAACACTCCCACCCAACTTGGTGTCATGTGCAAGCTTACTGAGGGTGCACTCAATCGCTTTATGCAGATCGTTGATAGAGAGATTAAGCATAACTTGTCCCAATACTGAGCCCTGGGAAACACCACTTGTGACTAGCCGCCGACTGGATTTGACTGCGTTCACCACAGCTCTTTGGGCCCAGCCTTCCAGCCAGTTCTTTATCCATCGTGGAGTATACCTGTCCAGGTCATGAGCTGCCAGCTTCTCCAGGAGAATGCTTGTGCTAACAGTGTCAAAGGCCTTACTGAAGTCTAAGTACACAACATCCACAGCCTTTCCCTCATCTACTAGGTGGATCACCTTGTCGTAGAAGATCAGGTTGGTCAAACAGGACCTGCCTTTCATAAACCCATGTTGACTGGGCCAGATCACATGGTTTTCTTGTATGTGCTGTGTGATGTTACTCAAGATGATCTGCTCCATGACCTTCCTTGGCACCAAGATCAGACTGACAGGCCTGCGGTTCCCCGAATCCTCCTTCTGGCCTTTCTTGTAGATGGACGTCACGTTAAGCAACTTCCAGTCAACTGGGACCTCCCCGGTTAGTCAAGATTGCTGATAGATAATGGAAAGTGGCTTAGTGATCACCTCTGCCAGCTCTCTCAGCACCCTTGGGTGTATCTCATCTGGCTCCACAGACTTGTGGGTGTCCAACTGGTGTAGCAGGTCACCAGGCATTTCCCTTTGGATTATTTGGGCTTCATTCTGCACCTCATCCCTGTCTTCTGGCTCAGGGGGCTGGGTACCTAGAACACAACTGTTCCGACTATTAAAGACTGAGGTGAAGAAGGCATTTAGTACCTCAGCCTTTCCCTCATCTTCTGTCACTGTGTTTCCCCCCACATCCATCAGGGGATGGAGATTCTCCTTAGCCCTCCTCTGGTTGCTAATGTATTTATAGAAACATTTCTTGTTGCCTTTTACAGCAACATGATGAAAGCTGTCACAGCTGGCATTTACAGTATTTAAATATATATATTTAAAATATTGAAAACATATAGGTACAAAATTGCATGTATCTATAGCATTAGCCTTCAGCCACGTTGTGTGTCACGTATCTTAAAATGTAAGTCCATTGGGCTGATGCTGTTTGCCACTCAGTTGATGGGCTCACGTTCCTGCTTTACAGTATTTGGAAATTAAACAAGAAATGTGGTAAAACAAGGTAGAAAAAAACCATAAAAAAATAGTAAACAAGAACTTGATAGATCTTAAACACTTCATATTTATTGTACATTAAATAAAACAATTTCAGTTCAGTTGAGAGACTGATGGGTTGGATTTAGGAAATCAAAACTTCTAAAGGAAGATATGTTCAGCTTAAATGTTCATTAAGTACATATGTATTAATTACGTTACAGTAAAACCATATTCTGTTAAACCATTCTCAGGTGAATAAGATACATTATCAAAGAGGTATATATTCCAAGGGTCTTATTGCACAGCTACTGGCTAATCCACGTACTTCAAGTCTGAGAAACATATGCTTTGTACCACTGAGAACAAACTCTGACTGCCTCCTTGTGTTTATTACGCAGCTTCTCCTCTTTCCTCATTAAAAATCAGAACACAATATCAAACAGAAAATAAAGCTGAACATTACAAAACGTGTGTTGTCTTCGGTTCATTTAATTTCAACCCCAAAACAATCCATGCGTATTCTTTCTTTTCAGTAAGAGCAGGTAGGGAAAACAAAACAACAAATAAGAAAAAAAAAAAAAAAGGAAAAAAGAAAATTCCCAACCACGCATTTGTTCTGACATTGCAAGAACTAAAATGCTGTAATTCTGCTACCAATTTCCAGCGCAGTGGGAGGAAACACTGTGGACGGACTCTCACTTCCCCTCAGTTTTGTCTGCCTGCACTTCACGCATATATGAATCAATGATATGCGGAGGCACTCCATCCATCAATAGTCTGAAGAACGAAAGCCCACCTAGAAACAAGGAATAAAGTAGTCTTTAGTTTGAAGGTCCCTGGAGCAAGAGCTTTGTACCTTTATTTCCTGGAGTAAGTGACAAAGATTTAGTTGGTCCCTATTGCATACTTCATTTTGCGATGGGGTAAAATTCATCCCTGTTCAAAAGTCCAGCACAAGAATTAACCATTATTTAATCTCCGTACTACAGAGAACATTCCTGTCCTCTTGCGCAGGGTGAATTTCACTTCTAGCATGTCATATATTCAATCATTTATCTCACTCCATGCAATAATCTGATAAGCTTCACCTCAAATAACCCTGCTGGATTTCCATCCGGCTGGGTGGAGTATAGTCAGAGATGGAAGTCAGCCCAGAGGGAGCAACGCCTGACAATGATGAGTTTGGAAACCATGCAGAGACATTCAAATGGTTTATAAGTATTTAGCAAAATATTTACCATGTTGCTTGAAAATAACAGCTGGATGACATATGTAAAATAATATTTTCTTTATCCTTCCCCCCTCACCCCCCCCCCATATTCCAGTTTTATGATGGGTGGAGTCAACATTCACTGAACAGGTATCAGAAGTACCATACTCAGCCTTTTAGGTCTATGATGTGCCTTTTGACTGTGGCTCAGTCACCGTGAGTAAAAAACTGAACCAAACGTATTTTACACCACTGCTGTAGTAGAAACCTGGGCTTATAAGAAAGCCAAAGCACTCAATATTTTCTTTGGTGTTCTGATTAAAGAGGCAAGGCAAAAGATTTTTGAAGAACATTTGATAATTTTAGCAATCCAGGACAAAATATTTATTTCAGTGCCCAGAAAAATGTGTATGTAGAGAGAAGTACGCCAGGGCATGCCAGATCCCAGTGATGTAGAAGCAGTAATTTTATACAAATAATCCAAATTAGAAGTGCAATTTCATGCCATTGAAAAAAATGTCATGGAAACAAAACACATGAGTATTTCTGCTAATTTTGTTGAAATCAAATTACATTTGGGAGAAACAGTTGGAAAAAGATAAATATTTTGCTGAAAACATTAGAGTCCGACTTTTCTCAAGGTGTAAGAAAGCTACGTACCATTACTATTCCTTTTACAAATCTACATGAGTGTTTTGTTCTTCAAGTTGCAAAGCCACCCACTGATAACTGCACTTACCTTCTCAGCTTTTTCTGGAACACACCAAAATCTTTAAAGCAAAACCACATTGCCTGGATGAAGATATCACTGTCTCTGAATGCTTCAGCCAAATGCAACTGAGCTGATACTTACTTATAGCATTTACCCTGAGTATAGATTTCAATGTTTTATAACCTTTATTAAAACAAAGATTATCCAGTGCTATTATGAAGTGCTATTAGTTACTAGTGATTATGGACTGTGCCGTCATTGCTGCAGAACTGTTCGCTGCTGACCTTAGGTAGATGCACAATACAGACGAAAAAAAGCATGCGTTTTGGCATTCTTTTCAACTCGTGTAGTGCAAGTTGTGATATGAATCATTCGTTTTAAAATGAAATTAGCTGTGGAATAAATATTTCATTGATGTAGAGGTATACTCCTATATGAAAATAACTGACTGTAAATGCAAAATGCTCTTTTATTACTTGCATTTTATTCATATTAATTAGTAATGCTAACTCATGCATTGTTAAATTCTATTGAAACATACACTGTTAGAAAGTAGTGGGATGTACAACTAAGAAGAATGACTCTAACAAGCCTTTATGACAAAAATCTGGTTTTATATGCATTAAAACTATCATGCTACTCATTTCAAAAAACATTTTCATTAAGTAGCATAATGAAAATCATGCCATACTAGGCAGACATTGTATGACCTGTAAACAGACATAAGCTTCATATGCAAGAACCATATGAAAGCTTACCTTAGATGACAATATACATTCAAAAATCCTTACTGTGTAACTAAGGGAGAGAGAGAAAGAGAAGTAACAATTTAATCGCAAACACAAAAGTAGAGAGAAAATGTTGAGGGAAATTATGCTTACAATTATGTCAGGATGATGTTTTAATCCTTAGTCATGTAAAATATATAGGAATAGAAGCACATGAAGAGTAAAAGGTAGGGATCCAGTTCCACTTCAAAATTATCATTAATATGTAAAAGCTATATTAATATGTACAAGTAACTATAACTCCTGTAATTAGTCTAAAGTATAGATTGGAACCAAATAATGCAAATGACATTTATGATAAAAGTTTCCAAATGTAGCTTCAAGGAAGCTAACACATATATATATATAGTATTTTCCACCAGGGAAAAAAAAAGCACACACATAACACTGAAGCATATATATATATATGTTGAAACTCTATAAGGCAAAATAATCAAGTACAGACTAATAACCTACCTGTGCACTAAAGTATGTATTCTGTTACATATCCACATTTACATTACTTAAAGCATGCTATTTATAGGAGCCCTTACCTTTAATTAAACATTTTGACTCTATAAAACATCTGAACCCGAATTTAAAATAAACCCCAGAGGAAATGAAGTAAAATTATATGCTTGTAAGAAAAAAAATTTCACGGATTTCAGTTGGATCAAGATTTCTTCCCTAGGTTCTGTAGTGCAAGCTGGACTTGCATGTAAGAGCATGGATGGTCACTCTCAGCACTAACTTGTAACCAAAGACTATAATGCTGTCATAAAGAATGCCTTCTAAGCACAGTAAATGACTTTATGATACTTCTGTTCTTTCAACAGTTCTACAAGCTGAGAGCTGTTTTTCAAATTTCTATTTCTTGGAAATGTCTAAGTGTTTTGGTTTAAGGTACTCATAGACGTTAAAGAAATTCTTTATAGGTACATGTAGTTCTGTGCCTGGTGACATAGCAAAAGTATGTCTAAAACCTTTTTAATTCGGATGTTAAATACCCATATTCTTGATTAATTTGGCCTTCTTTGCTCATGTGACATAGACATTGTATGTCATGAGACACTAGCTAGTTTAATCTAAAAAGCAACTAAATACACACTTTGCATGCAGAAAATGCGTTGCATGTGGAAAGAAAGGAAGGGAATGAAATGGAATGTCCAGGGGAGTATGCTTATTATAAACCTGATTATTCCCCGCCAAGAAGAATGGTTCTCCTGGGTTAATTACTCCTTGATATATCACTGCAGAATCAGAATATTTATAGTGGTATTTATTTGCATTTGAAATTCTTCCCAGTTGATCTTAACAGCTTATATTTTAATATTTCTTATACAGAATCTTTGCTATCGTCAACCTGTTAAAGTGATCACCAACCCTGATTTTGCTCTTAAGATAAACATTCTCCAAAAACATTCGTTTCATTATAAAAGAAGCAAGGTGCTTTAACTGAACCTTTTAATTGACCTCAGTGAAGCTGATAAGGAATCAGTTCCTTACTGCACATAATGAAAATTCACAGACAATGCTATGGATCTACCTAAAACCTGATATATATTTTGAATTTTCTGTATGTGACATATATAATTAGATTCCGTGTATGCATCATCTTTCAAGATATATGAGGTGGAGTTATCCTTTTGCATAAGATATATTGCTTGACTTTTTTCAGCACCTTTATTTTTACAAAAAAAAAGCCATTGTACATACAGCTCACATAACTGCCATCTTTAAGTTTCCTCAGCAAAACTGAAAACATAGGAATGAAATAACTTCTGAAATAACATCAGTAAATGCAATTTTTTTTTTGAGGACGGAATAGGAATTTGCTATTTTTATCTTTATTGTGCTCATAATTATAATTAATTGTTTTTCATGAAATGTGCATTAAATTTAGTAACCACCAGGGGTTTTAATTTAGTACTAAAACACTGTAAGTGAATGGCTAAAAAAGTAGAAAATTGTAGCATAATGCTAGCATTCATAGAGTATTCATAGCCACTCAGTTTTTCAAATACTATGCAAACCTGGAAATTCTAGACTGTTCTCTGAGTAGTTCTATGGCATTCCTAGGACTGGGCTTATATATATGCATGATAAATTTCAGATCTCCAACACTTGAGAAGTATAAGGATAAAAGAAATTCTAGCCAACACAAGGAAAATTCACTTACTGCAATATATACTGTTGCATGTCATAGAGCTCTTTAGCATGACTTACTATCCAAAGATCTGTAGGGATAGCACTGTAGCTGCTATATTCACCAAATGGGTAGCATAGGCTTGAGCCCGTTGGTTTTATTCAAGCAATATTCATCTGTATCTCATCATTTTATGAATGTAGAACTTGATTGTTACTTGCTGGAGTAAAGCTGAACCAGTTTAAAGCTATACATATGAATACATACACACACACACATAAACACACACTGCAATCTATTTCCAGTGAGTCAGAAATCCACAACTGTGTGTCACCGTGATGAGCAGTCATCTGCAGAGCCCTCCTAAATGAACAAACAGGCTGGGAAACTTAAGAGAATGATAATTCAACACATAAGTCAATAGAAAAGTGAAATAAGACATAATTATGTTTTATGCTCTGGCTGTTTAATACTCATTTGCATTTGTCTGTATCATATAGCAAACCCTGAGCCTACCCTGGCTTGCCAAGCTGCAGCTGCTGTGTTTACTTAATCCTATTCCCTTTGAATTCATCAGCTGAAGTGCCTGTCATGTTAAGAGCATCAGCACTGACCCCTTCCAACAGCTGTGCTGTATCTAAGCCCCACAATTTGCTAGTCTAAGCAGTCTTCAGAAAGGAGTCTAAAGTAATGGCTAAACCTGCCAGGATGGAAGGAAGAATCTCAGCAAGGGTGATCACACACTGACCAAACCCTTGGGATAGAGCCACAATACCAGGCTTGGTGGGAGGGAGTGGGACTGTACCAGGTAATGGTTGATATCAGATTGGGCTCAGAAACCACCCATTAACTAGGGAAGGTGGTATTTAGGTTAATGAAGCAGCCCATCACATAGCTAAGAAGAGAGGAACAGCACACGGTCCAGGTGGTGTCTGAACAGCCTGCATTTAAGATTTCTTCCAGGTTAAAGTACTGTTCTGAGCAAAATGTCTATTGTATAGTATTCATTTTTTTTTTTTCAGTTGAGCTTTTAAAGTAAATATTACTTTATTTGAGAAGAAAGAAAACTTTTTGACTCTAGAAATGTCTGTGCTACAAGCCTTTCGCAATCAGTGCATGTAGGAGGTTTTGTTTAGAAGTGGGAAAGCACTGATGAACTGAATCTTGTCTAAAAGGAGTAATTCTGTCAGCCTCATTCTCACTGTGGCAAAAGTATGTTTAACTGCAAACCCAAAACAAGGTGCCAGGGTAATTGAGACCATAGGATGTGCTGCAGCCAGCTGATAGACTGATTAATGCAACCCTCAGAACATGATACAAAGCCCAGGGTTTCCTGTGGTATGAATGATTGGGGCAGGGTGATAATTGAATTTGGTTGAGGTACTAGGGTATGCTGACTAGGTTAAGAACTGAGTCAAAATCTCAGACTCAAAGAACTGGAAACAACCTTGAAATGTCATTTAATGCATATCATAATCCTAACAAATTGCACAGCTGTCAACCTTCTAAGCTGCTCTTAAGGCTCCTGGTATCAAAGGCTCTACAACCTCTGCAGGAAATCTGCCCTACTGCTTCACTTCTCTGACTCTTTTCTACCCTAAATGTTTGCTGCTGTGTTGCCAGATAGAATGTTTTTGTTTTAATGTTTAATTTAATTTTTCCATTATGGAAAGAATGTGACAGGCCTGGAAGCCTGTGAAGGTAGTAGATCATGTGCTCTCTGTTTCAGAGCAGTACTCAGACAACTGGACCTGTAAAAGTTAAATAAACATTTGTTAGCAAAAATCCTCAGGGACGTCAACTTAGCTGTTCCTAGTAGACACCTTAATGAACAGAACTGTAGCTTTTTTTTCCTAGATAAATTGCTTCTAAGTGACTAATTGATTTTCAGCCTATTTCAGATACCAGCCCATAAATGTTCATAAATTTAAGAAATTAAATTCCCCATCAGTATTGACCAAAAGCAAAAATGTTTCCACACTAACACCGAGTAGCCTCCACTGCTGCTGAAAATATTCTTGGAAAATGTTGTGTATTAAAAGAGCACCTGAATGAAAACATGGTGCTTGTCTTACACTTCAAAAATAGAAAACTAATTAATCCTGATATTTAGTGAAAAAAAAGTTCCAAGATCAACAGAAGCACCTGTATTTCACAACAGCTGGAAAGGGAATTGCTGAAGAATAATATGTAACCCATGGCAACATTTGGAGACTTCCTAAAACTGAGAGATATTAGTTAAATTGTGTCTTATCTTAGAAATGTTTTACAGTAAAACAAAGGACAGCAATAAACAGCTTCTTGTATTTAAAATGTAGTATTTGGTTGTACTACAAGCAATGTGCTGAAGACTAAAAAGTTACAACTGAATGTAAATGTGCATGAGAACTTTAGGGCTTAGGGATTTAGGAAGTTTAATGAAACAGCAAAGAAACTTGGCCTTTCAGTATAAAAAAAAACCAGATGAAGCAGCCTTCTCACATGATGAGGTCTTCTGTTCCACTGTGAAATAGAGAGTTTGCTTGTGGTTAAGGAAAACAATCATACTTCCAGGATGTGGACATCACCTTTAGACACAGTGTCTTAAAAATAAATCGTGAAAATGAAGAAACATATTATGTACATTTTCACTATATTAGTGAAATATTCATATACTCGACATTTATTGCAGTGGCTTCTTGCTTGCAGATTGGAGCTGCGGGACAAGATACATCGGAAAACGGAAAATGAAATCCAAAATAAACACAATGCAATCCATAAGGATATTAAATATTATGGTTTTCATTATGAACTAGCATGATGGAAATAATATAATTAGGACCATATTCAGGTACCCTAAATTCCGTCTAAATTCCTGAGTTAGACACTTCCTATCAGCTGCTTTATGCAGCTTTCCTTACTTATAACCTGAAATTATTTTTTTCAGAAACACTTAGCTTATTTCACAGCAAAAGCCTCTGGTGGGGGTCAGTCCAGCTAAATATGACCCTGTCTTTCCCTAGGAGGTAATTTTCTGAAAATATGCTCCTGAGATTATTATTGGTAGTCCAATCCAAATCCTATTGCTGTTCATGATATCCTAATCAGTGCTAAACTACCTGCAATTCAGAAAATGTATCTATTAATGAAAATAAATATGTCTTCAGTTGTAGAAGGGTAACCTACTTTGTCCTCTTTCCCTGTATTTGCAAAGACCATGGTTTTGATTACTTTGTTCTTAAAGGAAATACAGCAATTATATCAACTAGCTTGTGTCCTTGTTGCTACATTTGCTAACAAACTACATTAAGAAGTTTTCCTTGGAAGCAAATATTTGATTTGTTTCATACGTAACTTTAAGGCAGACAGATTATCCTGAACAAATCTTTCTTCCTTCTCTCCTTCTCCCCTGGCCATTTCCTTCAGAGATATCTCTTTCTTACCCAAGATGATTTTTTAAAATATTTTCCCAAAGAGCTTTATGGCTCAGTCTTACTAGAGTTTTTTGGGTAAGCACCATAGTTCTAAGAGGTGTAGTCTACCATTTGGTCACTTGTGGAAAAAGTCTTGCATTTGCTGGAGGTGCTAATTGGTGTGCAGAGAAAAAAAAAGACAATATAGCACAAGCACAGCATGTTGGTCTTCAAATAGAAAACCAATAAAACAATATATTTTATTTTGTCTTAATGAAGCTATTATTTTTCACCTGGGAAAGTTAAAAAAGTTGTTTGAACTCCCTTTTACATTTGCCTTGCATACTTCTGACTCCTGTGTAACTGGTGTTCAGAAAACAGCACATTTGCAATGGTTTAAACGCCTTACCTTTCACTTCCAGTTTGCAATCAACTTCTGCCTCTCCAAGTTCATTGACTGCTCGGCAAGTGTAAGTACCTCCGTCGTAGGGACTGGGTTTGCGGATCTCCAAGGTGCAGACACCTTGGTTGCTGAACATTCGGTACCTTGGGTCATTCATTATAGCAACTTTGTTTTTCAGCCAGGTTATTTTGGGCTGTGGTAAAAAGAAAAGAGCACTCACATGCACAAACCTATAAACTTAAACGTTTTATCTCTTTTTTTTGTGGCATCCTGTTGAAGCTGAGTAATCCAGAAATGATACAAAATAGATAAAATAGTGACAGAAAGGAAATTGTAATTCTTAACTCAAGCATAAACACGGGCTGCATCATGCATCTGTTTTCAAGTAAGATGTTTTTCAGTGCAGCTCCTATCACATTATTAAAGTCTTAAGTATAAGCCTGTTATCAATATGAGGTGCTTTGTCGTGGTAGCAAACATTGAGCAATAGCTTCTGACATCCAGTTACTCTACGTCAATAGAAAAGCATGTTGTTACACAGTATTGCACACAGAACAGTCACGATCTGTGAAGAGTGAGCAGAAAACATGTTCTTAAACACTCTTGAGTTTGTATTTTACTTGTCAGTTTAGTTTTTCACAACAGAAAACAGATCACAAAAACACAATTCAAAAGAAACTGGAAGATGCGTTGCACAGTGGGTCTGAGAACTAACATGGTCCATGGAGTATTCCTGCATTTTTATAGAATAATAATGGCTTTATTTTAGTAACAACATGTACTGATATATTAACTGTACAGCTGTTGTCAGTGCCAGTCCCAGTATAGCCCAGCATTTCCTGAGGCTCTGCCCTTTCACTGAGTTATCTGTGGCTTTAGTAACTATTAAAATGCCTATATCACAGATAAGCAGGTCCTATTTTGCATTCTTTAAAGCCCACATGACTCCTTTTGCCTTCAGCCTGGCTTGTGAGGCAAATAGTAAAAATGGCACCACAATTTTCAGTGTCAGGTTAAAGTCTTTTGTGTTTTATCTGATACTATTACGAGCTGTGCTGTACCTTGGGGTTGCCCCGAACGCTGCAGTTCAAAGTCGCATTGTAACCAGCTACAGCAAACGTGTTGACTAGAGGCTGAGTAAACAACGGCCGTTCACTGAAGTCAAAATCATTGTAAACTGGATATTTGTAGACTTTACCTATGAAACGAAAAGAAAACATTTCTAAAACAGTGTTGACGTGTATCTAAATACCCACGCATCTTAAAAAGCTACAAAAGTCTGAATCTGTTCTCATCGGCACCACTTTAGCTAGCGACCTAATGCTGGTAATTGCACCTGTAGGGGAGGCTGGAAGTGAGCCTGGGAAGTGACCATAGCCCTTGGTCATACTATAGAGTAGATGTCTGAGAGGTCCTCTTTGTTTCCTGAGAGGTGGCATACAAAATAACACACATTTATTCTCTGTCTTTGCCTGCATGTTAGAGAACAGGATGGATCCTGTCTGATATACTGTGGGATGCTTGTCTTCACAGGCTGTGTTAACTCTGTTGCTGATTACTTTTCACAGTTTGTTCTGACTACAAACTGGCTCTGTAGCTGAAAACCCACATTTTTCTTTCTGCTTCATACACTGCACTAACAATACAAATATGTGAATGGATATACTTTCTGTACAAGGAAAACATGGTAGCAAAATCTAGTTTTTCACTGCCACTTTTTCCCTGCTGTGCAATGGAAGTTACCATCAACGCATCATCTTCACTCACAAACTAAGCTGGCATTTAAAACAGCTGGACAGAATGACATCTATTCATGTGCACAGGTATCACTAAACATCTTTGCTTCACTGAAATACGATCCAAGCTCTTGTGCTGACTTCAGTGCGGTTTAGGCCTGATACATGCTCTCATGACAAGGGCAAATAAGCAGTGATGAAAAACAGTTTCTATAGCCATTGTTTTGTTCATGGTCCCATTTCTAAAAGAGCAGTTGTTTTCTTTTTAATAATGGAAGTGGGATCTAGTACTCCGGGCCTCCATTCCTTCAGCCTGTCACTATGGTTTGTACAGTTTGTCTGTTCTGCATCATGGCAATCAGGTGTTCCTTTCTTTCAGACAAACTGAGGTAATCTGGATTGATTTTGTTCCTTTAAACCACCCGTTTGTTGAATTTCCCTTCCATAAAGGAGCAGGTGGTAGTTTTTTGTTGTTGGTGGTTTTTAAAAAGTTTACAGTACCATATCAAATGGTCTATTTCTGAAATGTCAGGATTTCTGACTGCAGAATCAGATTTTGTCCAGCTCCACCTGCAAGAGATGTGAAGCAGGGTTCTCCGATCCTGCCTGAAATGGGCAGGAGCACTTGTACAGCTGCTGCCAAGTCTCCACTGGGAAGCAGTGACCCACTGCTTCTAGCAAAACTGTTTCTTCACTCCTCTTCCAGCTCTTTTCATAGAATCATAGAATTGTTTTGTTTGGAAAAGATGGTTAAGATCGTTGAGTTCAACCATTGACCTAGCACTACAAGTCCACTTCTTGTTGCCTTAGACCTGCCAGTGGTGACATGAGTACGAGATCTAAGATTGCAGAAAATGTCAGAACATGGGAAAAATGTCCCACCCTCTCTTAAAAAAAACCCCACAACTATGAACTATGTGGACAAACCAAGACGTCTTGGTATGAAATGTCCTAGCTGTTACTTGTACCTGGTCTTAGAGCTAGGAATGCATCTGAATGCTTTAGAGATATGGCCTTTACCTCTAATCACCTTACAGCCTCTGAACACACCCTTCCCTTTTGACAAGGAACAGATAATTAGCTAACCATCCTTTGCAATCAAAGCGCTCTCTTTGGTCATCGTTGCATCCTCACTGAGGCCACACATGTTTTCAGCGAAGACTCGGAAGTAGTACTCATTTCCTATGACGAGCTCGTTAATGGTGGCACTGGTGCGGTGATAGTGCTCCATTACTGTGAACCATTCCTGAAAGACACAAACACAGAGTCAGCTTCCTCCCAGCGCTCTGCACCTCTCAGCCATTAACTGTTTGGGAGAATCATCAAGCTTGTGGGAGTAAGATTTTTCTTTTAAGAGAACATCAATGGATATTGAAAAAGTGAGGTTGGCAATAATTCTTTATTCTGTCTGAAATGAATGACAATGAGAATCTCATGGAGCTCACTGCTAAGCAGTGAAGGCCGCATGGAAAGTGAACCCTACTGAACTGTTACACTTCCTTAGCTGGGAGGATTTGTTTTAGGAAATCCAATATTACAAAGGTTGTGTTGTGTAAAGCAAGGCAAGCTCCTTTGTTCCTAGTGCATGCTGCTGACAGAGAAGGTACTGCTGCAAATAAGAAAAGCAGTGGCACGTACTGCTCTGCAGTTACATGTCCTCAGAAGAGGCCAATGCACTAATCTGCTCCCTGTTCCACAGGTTCAGTGTTCATGAGAAATGTAATTTTATGCAGGTGGCCCTCTGATCAGAAAAGACTCAAACGAAGAGGAGGATTTTGGCACTTTAGTCTTGCAGCAGTAACGGGACATGTAATTTCTATCCTAGTACACAATACCTAAGTAACAAACTGAGATGAATGAGTATAATGCTAAAAAATGCAATTAATATAAAGTACAATATGACCACAGCAATGTTTTTGCTTTTCTTTACTCTGCCCTATGTAGTGTTCTTGCTTTCCTAAAGATGAACTTGTGCTGAGTTCCCTGTGCCACAGTTTCCATTGATATCTGGTCATCTTTAAGAGACAAAGTGCCTTTTGGGAAACAATTATCTGTAAAAGGCAAGCTGGGCCATGATTGCAGAATTCAACACCACAGAGGCTATGGGAACAGTATGACCCCAAATGATCTGTGACACACTGGACCCTAGACACTGCTATTGTTGCTTTCTCCTTAACACAGTAATTTATAGATGGGACATCATTGTTCTGGTCACTGTACAGAGACCATCTCTTCTTACAGTCTGAAGCAAAAGAAAAAATGAAGAATGGGAAGAGAAATAGTGGCACAGGAAGAATGAATTCATCAGAACATGAAGGAGATCAACATATTCAAGTTTGGGGGAGAGGGGAAGTGACAAAAGATTCCCTTAGATAACGCAAATTCTAAAATATTGTCCTAGATTTCCAGTGTTTGACTTTACAGTAAGTGTTAAATGTAAGAATCCAACTATTGTCTTTCAATTTCAAGTGTAAAATTCATGTTAGTTTACTGAAAATAATTAACATCTCTTTATTGCACTTTGCACTTGTAAGTCTCAAAGGAGTTTACAAGTTACACATGTACCATTTTGCCATGGGTAGTAAGGAGTGGCAATGACTTACACAATGGGATATTACAGGTTTAAAAGCAACAGCACGACATTTTGGTTCTAGTAGCAACTTACTGACTTCAAACTTAGTATGTTTGGGTTTTATTTTCTCTACTGAGACAAAGGAAATAAAGCAGAATTACTTCCCTCAAATCCACCTGTCCTTTTCCTTTTAGTCCTCTCTTTGGCATAATCTGAAAACACTTCCATTTTTAGGCTTTAGCTAGAGTGAACAGAAGATTTCTAGAATTTTTAGAGATGCCTTGCAGATTTTCTGAGCACTGTCTAATCAATGCTTTGTCCACCTACATTGATTTAAGCATGTAAAGCTTTTTATTTTTAAAAGGAGAATTCATGAGTACATCAGCCTTTTAAAGATCTCCTTGTAACTTACCATACTCTTCTTATCTGCTTTTTGAATTGTGTACCCAGTAATGGCAGCATTACCATCATCTTTTGGTGGCTTCCATGATAAATTTACATTCTCTCCCCAGACATCTTCAATAGTTACAACCTCTGGTGGGCCTGGGCGATCTGTAACAAAAATATGGCAGCTGACATTTTCCACTGTTTACTTTCTCTCTCTTTTCTAAATACATCTTCCACTTAGTTTGATTTCTCTCTTTCTTACAACATGCACATGTCAAAAGCAATGTCAAAAGAAAGCTGAGGTTGTAAAATAAAACTTTATGAAGTTAAGACATGTCAGAACTATGCAAAACTTGACCATTATATGAGTATGGCTTCTAATATACATGTGCTCTTTAATTGAATGAAGGCATGGTATTTTGTAAAACTTAAAAACAGTTCAAGATGTGCTCCGAAAAGACAAAGTTGAACAATCATTATGAAGGCTGTGCTACCAGTTTTGCCTAATATATAAAGAAATAGATTGGTAAAAATGAAAAGTAAATGTGTTTTCTGGTCTGTTTTTCCTACTTTCACGTGCGTTCAGCATTTATGATTTCTTCCACATTACACATATGACAAAGTTACTATGAATTTACTCCCATTTCTCTCTTGGGATACCCACAACGGGAAAAGGCTTGCATCCTGGATAGACAAGAACATGACAAGCTTAACAATGAAAAAAAGAGACTGACATGTTCCAACAGGCACCTGCCATCGTATAGGGAGCTTATTTAGAGACCACAAATCTATAGTTAAGGAAATGGACATGGAGAGATATCACTGGTGAGAAAGATGCTTTTGGGGATTTTCTGTATGCTTTCCTATAGCCTTGGAATGGCCAGAGTCTGCTTCACTGGTGTGCATTTATTTCTGTTTCTCAAAACATACCAACAATCTGAATATCTATTGTAGCTTTGTCCACCAAGTTCTCCACTTCCACTTTCATGTCATATTCTCCGGAGTGGTTCCTTTCTGCCTTTCGGATGAAGATGATGGTGTCATTTTCAGTGTTGCGGATGTTGATTTGGTTCTTGTCGATTGGAGAACCATTTTTCTGCCATGATACTTTTGCCCTTGGTTTTCCCTGTAAGAAGCCAGGAAACAATGTGTACGTGATTTTTGGAGAGAAAAGGATAGGAGAGAAAACAAGTTTTTTTCCCTTTTTCTCCAAACGGGAAATAAAAACTGTCCTGAAAGAAACTGAGAATTCTTTATTAAATCATACAGCATTTGACACGCAATCATATTAATTCACATAAAATGCAGCAAATTATGGCTAAATTGGACAATTAACTTTATGACTAAATTTGACGATTTCCAGTTTTCTAAAAGAAAAGGAGAAAAAAAACTTAAACAAAGCCAGAAAATACAGAACAAAATATTTCACCCTCTGGAAGTGCCTACATTCTCTACACTGCCAGTGAAAGACGAAAGCAGTGGACTAAACCTCCAGGGATCCCAAACTCTCTTATTTCTTTGCAAAAGCAGGTGGAATAGTTGTTGGGCAGTCTGGATTGACATATTTTGTGTGCTGTTTTTATGGGCCTAGTAGTGCCCAGTTTAGGTACTTAAATCAGAGTGAATTCCCCCTGCTTTACCATGGGATTTGCCTTCCAGAGGTAAACAATTTGCAAATGCTGTCCCAAAAGGGTAATCTCACACATTTTTGAATGCTTTATCTTAGAGAATAACCAGAGAATATCCCTTTAATTTTTCAAGAGCAGTGTATCTTGCAATGTATTGCTGATCAAGCTTTTATTTGGCTTTTAACAGCCTGTAGAAGCTTGATTATGCTCACCCAGGATCTTTAGGTGTACAGAGATGAAATAGAAATGAATTCTGCCACAATTCTTGTATTCAGAAGAATAAAGACCCTACAGGTAGATAGGCAGTCACTGTTGTAAAGGTATGGGAATGAAGGTTAAGATGATGCTCTGGGAAAATGTGATATCTCCTTGGAAAAAGTCAGATTAGAGCTGTGATCTCAGGGATTTTACAGTTGCAGTTTCTATAGGAAACAGTGAAACTCTGCCCACTCTTCCCCTCCCTTTTCCTCTCTCAAGACAAGCAAAAGATTAAATGCTACAGTCTCACCCTTGATACTATATAAACTTCTACCAGTGTAACCATTTTGCATTTTGCTAGGCTTTATCTCACATGTAATGTGTACCGGGAGGATTTATGAATGTCCTTTGGATGACAGATGACAAATGAGCCTGTCTAAGCTAGTTACCCAATTCATTAATCGGCTCAGCATCATTTTTTTGAGAGGTCAAGGCAAAAGATTTAAAGCACCTGTGTACTTCTGTGTGCTTCTTTCTGCTTAAGTTAACTCACTGGCCAATCCAAGTTACACAGAAAGAAGTTAAAATGTAGCAATATAAGGAAAAATAGTGTTTTCCTGTCAGTGTTTTTAATTCTTACCTGGAAAGGAATCACAAGATTCACAGTTTCTCCAACTCTTCGAGTATAGGTTTGTTTTAAGTGTCTTGGTAGACGAATCTTTGGAGCCTCTGAAAAAAAGCCAAAAGCTTGTGTTTGATACTTATCTTCTTTTCTGTTTTAGACAGAACCGATGCGTATCAGTATAAATGGAAGACTGTGCTCTACATTTCCCAGAATCACAGAATGTCAGGGATTGGAAGGGACCTCAGAAGGTCATCTAGTCCAATCCCCCTGCCGGAGCAGGAACACCTAGATGAGGCTACTAATGTGTGAGGTATCTAAAGTTTATTGGTCCCACAACGTTACATTTGGGACACCATCAATTTTGGTTACACCAAATGTTATGGTGGTAGGAATAGGTGAGAAATTTAGTGCAGCTCAAAAAAAAGCAACATTAATTTCAAGTTCTGCAGAAAGAAAAAAAAAGCCTTGAAAGGCTGAGCAATAAAGGCTTGGAAATGAAACAAATGAAAAGAACTACAGATATTTTTAAAGGCAGTTTTATGATTTCTATCCACTGCACAATGGCATCGTAAGGCTGTATAATCAGTTTCCAACAAGTATCAGCCTTAAAAAACCCAAACTAAATATGAAGCAGAGTGTATTTGTGGGTGAGCGTAGGCAGGAGGATCTTACCTATCACTTCCTTGACTAAAATAGGCTGTGGGTGGTACCTGGGCTCACTTTCACCAGCAGCATTCACAGCTTTTACTCTCACGAGGATTTTTGAGCCAGTTGGCAGGCCAGTGATAGTAAATTTCGTTTTGTCCGTCAGCTCCGGGTTAGCCACGATCCATTCGTCAGCTGGTTTAGGAAAAGAGGAGGTGAGGGCAAATCCAAAGAACAGGTAATTATAAGTACATCCACTGCACGGATGAGGAAAATTACAGAACAGTAATAGCTTCATTATATTCTAATGAATACCTCTAGTTGTTTTTTCTAATTGTGTTATAACATGATATTGATTCACTTTAATATGTAGGAAGAATATTTCAAACCTGCTGATTATAAATTTATGTTTAGAGAAAAATATGTTTTTAGAGTGTGTATACCATTTAATTGTAACAGAGAGAAAACTGACTATTTTTTAAATTCAGCTGTTAGAAAACAAGGGCAACATAGAGTATATTTCCAAAAGCACCCATCACTGCTTTAACAACTTCCTTGGAGAGAAATGGATTTTACAATTAATTTCAAAAATATCATAATTAAACCAGTACTGAGTACCCTTGAAAGTACCACTGAGAGCGCAGGGATGAGAGAAACACAGAATATATGCAAGTTGCAATGAAATGCCATCTCTCCTTATGCTGTTAAAATAGTTGGGCTGTGTCAGAATTATTCACATAATTACATCGTTCTTGGATCTTTTGTCCTCTCCGTAGGCAGTCACATGTAATCTAGAGCGATTGTAACAGTACAGCCTTTCTGAAAACTTCAATTACAAATGATACTTTCTTTTCCACCCTGCCATCCAAACACAGGTTGCTTTAACGCTGCTCTTGCCTTGACATTTGGAGTCAGATTTATGCAGTAGCAAGTCATTATCAATACCTTCCACGTCATATAAAGACGGCATTATAATACTGCCACAGAAGACAAGACAACTATTATATTATGAACTAGAGAGTCCTGCAGACTTAGCATGCAATACTGTGGTACATTTTAATGACTGTATGCCTTACTTTTAGGAATAAAGTTCTCCTTCAACTTGCTTCTGTCAGCTTCTAGCACAAGAGGATTGCAATCAAGGACTGTTTCCCGCGCACCTCCCCCTCCCCTTGTACAGGTACTACAGAAAGTTCTGTAGACTGTTGCCCCTAAAATTCACTCTCAGAAATTTATCTTTACTTTTATGAAGATAATTTTTCTTTTGGTAAAGAAGATTTATATCCTTTGTTGAATACTGTACCTTCCAGGTTAAAAGGTGGCTCCACCAATTCCTCTGACAGATCTGTCGATATACCTTGTGAGAATCCATCTTTAAAATTAATCAGAGACACCCACTTTCACACAGATGGAGCATTTTGTCAGTGGTTAGCAATTCCTGTTAGTAAGTATGCAAAGATAGATGCTGGGCTTTAAAGATTTAGAGAACCCTTATTTAGGGAGACTGCAGGAAGGAGAGAGATGGGAAGAGAGTATCTAGATCAAAGAACAGTTATGCATGATGCTGACAGGAAAGCTAACGGATAAAAGAAGAGGAGGAGATAAGGTGGTTTTTGTTTATTCTTTTCCTTTGGGCCTGATCACAGCCCTGGAAAGATGAATAGAAAGAGACAAAAGGAACATTTGGAAGAGAGAAATGAAACAAAAGGATGATGGGAAAAAGTGTGGGAGAAGAAGAAAACACATCATAGAAGAGAGAAGACATTCAGAGAAGAATTCTGAACAAGACAGAAAAAGAGAAGTCTTGGAAAAAAATCTTATGGAAAGAGAAGAGAAGAGAAGAGAAGAGAAGAGAAGAGAAGAGAAGAGAAGAGAAGAGAAGAGAAGAGAAGAGAAGAGAAGAGAAGAGAAGAGAACACAGCTAAAGGCAACACAGAAAGAAAAGTAAAGAATGCCAAAACCATGGATAATGACAGATATGATGTAAACACCAAGACTTTATTTCCTGAACAAAGCTATCACTGCCCTGGATTTCCTGGAATCCTAGACTTGGCTCTTTTCAGGATAATAAAAATACTGTTGTAGTGTCTATGCATGGTCCTGGATGGATACATTGGCAAACAGCCAACAGAGACTCTCTGAAGTCCTTCTTTACTAACTATGAAAACAGATAATCTGCAGGTACAATGGCCCTTTAAAGGCAGATAAACATGGTGTCCTAGGGAAAACAAGGGCCCAGCTCATCAGTCTACCTGTGAAATGTCACACAGAACCACCCAGCAGAGTACATTACATTACTAGGAACTCTCCTCTTCAGTGTCAACACGATGTGGTCTACTTCACATCACCACAGCAAGAGGTTCAAGTTGGATGTTGTAAACTAGCTCTGGGGAGTTCTATATTCATGTTGTTCACATCTGTGCAGTGCTAGGTCCAGATACTCATGATGAGACTCTAGTTCAGTAGTATACACTGAGAGCTGTCAAAGGTGCTACCATAGTTAAGGATGTCCAAGAGTCCACCATGTTGATCAAGTTATGAGGTTCAGACTAAAAGGAAATACCAATATTCACTAAGCCAAACCAATGCTCATGTACACGATTCTTGTAAGTTGTAACTACATATATATTTTGTCTTCATATTTTCAGCTTGTGACTTCTCTTAATGATTGCTGTGATAAGGAAGATTCAGAAAAGCCCTGTTTAAAACTACTTCAGTGACAATGATGAAAGAATGGAGAAGGTAAAGACAAATGAGTTTACAAACACATGATTAAAGGAACAGCAGAATGAATATAGACGGTCATAAAAAATACCTTGAAATTAAAAAGAGTTATTACACATTATAGAAGAAATTAGTTTGAGGCAGAACAGGCACTGAAAGGACTGAGGAAAGGAGGCACCACGATATTTCAAGAAAGAGAAAGGGACTGAACACAGAGAAAAGGATGCATATTCCAATAACACATCTTTTTAAATTGGTATTTTCTACTAAGCCTGCTTCTTCCTAACAATTTTCATAACATATATACATAAATAATGTCAATTGTGTATATATATATGTATATACATATATAGGAGGCATATATAGATATACATAAACACTCAGCTATGTAAAATACATTGTACCCATTGTATTTTAACTGAGGTGGGTAACAATAAAATGACAGACTTGACTGTCATTTTGTTGTATCTTCATATGTTTTAAACCTATCTGAAAAAAAAAAAAAAAAAAATTTGTTCCATTCAACAGGTATACAATGATCTTCTGTCTAATAATAGAATCATATACAATGATCTTCTGTCTAATAATAGAATCATAGAACAGTTTGGGTTGGAAGGGACCATCACAGGTCATCTAGTCCAACCCCCTGAGATGGGCAGGGGCATCTGCAACTAGATCAGGTTGCTCAGAGCACCATCCAGCCCAGCCTTGAATGTCTCCAGGGATGGGGCATCTACCACCTCTCTGGGCAACCTGGGCCAGGGTTTCACCACCTGCATGGTAAAATATTTCTTCCTCATGTCTAGCCTGAATCTCCCCTACTTTAGTTTAAAACCATTACCCCTTGTCCTATTGCAACAGACCCCCCTAAAAACTCTGTCCCCATCTTTCTTATAGGCCCCTTTTAAGTACTGGAAGGCTGCAATAATGTCTCCCTGGAGCCTTCCTTAAAAGGTAGATTTGGAAGATTTCTCTGAAAATCATATTTTACATTAGTATATGTATATATTTTTCATCCTCTCCTGTCACCTAATTCAAATATCACAGACTCTAATGTCAAGGATTTTACGACAGTGGCATATTACAAGCACTTTTAACTTTTTCCCCCGCCATCTTACCAATGCTAAACAGTGCATAATATAAAGAATACACTGAAGTCCTCACATTGACAGTTCCCTTTATATTCCCATACATCTTGCCTATACAATGGAAACATTCTAGGAATGCTTTGTCTTAATGTGAGACTGCATGCTTACTTGTTCTGAGCTGCTCTCTCCCAATATACAAGGAAAACCCTTCCTACCATTCCAGCTGCCTTCAGGTGATCTTCTCCAGACCTCTGAGCTTCTTGCAGTCTGCTCCTGCTCCTTACAGATATTCAGCTCAACACTACAAGATGATGACTGCTCCTGAGAAAAGCCAATGGTTCTTCTTCACTCCTTCTCCCACTCACTGGAGTGAGAGCTGAGGACACTCTGCTCCTGTGGTGTCTGACCGCTTTTGTGAACTATTGTTTTCCTGGACTGTCTGAATCTGCAACACGTGATAGTGTGAATGACAAGTTCTGTCCTCTACATATTGTCTCCAGGCTGTGGACTGCATTCATGAAAATGCTTCATTGAAATAAATGCCTCTATGAAAAAAAGGTGTCCAACTCATCGCTTGATTTACAGTGGAGTCAAAAGCAGCAGGTAGTGGAGCTGAAGGTGACTGTGTCCTGTCCATCCAAATACACAACATTGCTGGAGTCCCACTGAATGGCATTTGCCCACGGAGGCTGGGGACTGCAAATATCACTCCAGACTATTTGATACTTACTTAGGTCTTGGTAGATTTTACTTTTTGAAAATAGACTTCATTTGATGCCAATTCAGAAGAAAATCTGCTTGAAAATACTAAGTTTCTGCTGCTTGATCACCAAAGACTCTTAGTTGTAAAATATAAATTATACTTCCCTATTATTTGTTATTTTATTCTTATAAGTTATTCAGTCTCTTACATCTTTATCTTTCTCCTTCAGTTTTGTATAGATTTATGTCTTACATGGACATAGTTAAAGATCCTGTATCTAACTACACTGAAAAGTTGGAGAAATTCAATATCCAGGCATGAACTTCACATGCCTAGATAACTTCTACAGCCAGCTATTGGAGAGGCTGTCTGTCCTCAGTATTGGGAAGTGGCACTTGAAGTAGCCAATTAGTAATATGTCAAGATAGGAATTACCCCACTGAGGACTTCCTGTCCCTAAAACCCAGCCAACCTGCATATATTTTGGACAATACTTACAAACATTCATTATTTCCTATTCATTCATCCATCCACTCTTTACTGTATTGATTCTTCAATTAGCTCAAAAAAGAGGACAACAATTAACACAGTACTTGGTACACTACAACAGATTATATGGCTTTTGTTTTGGATTTCAGATCAAATGTAAGATCAATCGAACTACAGTCAGTATGTGGGATCTGGAATACAAACCAAAGGAAGCCTGAACAAAACCCTGCTGCTTGAGGTGTTCTGACTGATTAGTCTCTGCCTCAGAGTGAGAGCACTTGGTACCTGTAGAGAAGAAAGGGAGAAAGTCTCACCTACTTTCACTGTGAGTAACATACCACAGTCATTGTCACTTACTTCCTTCAAAGCAGTACTCTACAACATAGCCGTCTAGCCCTGCCGCTCCGATGTGGTCTGGTGGCCTCCATTTCATTGTGACTGTGGTGTCAGTCACTCCATCCACTGCCAGGAGAGTTGGTGGGCTGGTAACAGCTGGAGCAAGCAGGCAGCGGGGAGAAGGCAGAAAACTGTGTTACAATTAAAGGTTTACATTTATGGAGTGAATTCCTCTAATTTAGCATTGTAGGCAACAGGCTAAATCCTGCCTACCAGGCATTTCCAATCATCCCTGTCATATCTTTCCCAACTAGGACCAAACTAGGAGAAGCAAGTGCCTCATCCCATATCTGCTCACAGCCTAACCTGGAGTTAAATTCCTCCTGCTCAGGAGCGAAAGGACAAAGAACGGTGAAAGGTAGAGCAGAGAAGTTATGAGTTTCATGTTCTACAACAGCAGGTATTTTCTGGCAAGAGGAGAACATGCTGTAGCAGTAGCAGCCACCTTCTTCCTGCTCCCTTGCATTTTAAGTGCGCCGCTGAGCAAGGTGGAGACCTTTGCTGCCCTACAGAACAAGAGACCTTTCTTTTATAGGGACTTGTGGTTGTCACAATAGTTTGAAAATCTGTTTCTCTAGATGAAAAGACCACTGAATTAGTCTGTCACTGGGTGAATGACAAGGCCTTCTAGCTGTTATATTAATGTAAAGCAATAAGATGATGTATAGAATAGTATAAAATACATCCTAGACTAACCTGGATTGTCTGCAAAAGGATATTGAAAATACATAATCCCTTTCTGGGAAAAAAGTCCCTATTTCATCTAATGGGGACCCATAGCTCATAGGATGAAATTAGAGACTATTCAAATGTTATTATATGTTTTATTGCAATATTTGGCAAATTCACTTTTTTTTTTTTTCATAGATTTCTACCTTTATGATAGGTAATATACCTGTGATTTTTTTAAATGGAAATATATGGATTATTTGTGAATATCTGTACATTTTTTAAAATGGCAAACTACTATGTGACAGCAAAGCATAAGCAGTGAAACGTGAAAGGAAGTCTCATTTTCATACAGTGCAGCCTGCAAATAGTGATCTTAGACTTCTAGTCACTTTTCCTGACCCTCTTTGGCCAAATTTATATCAGGAGAAAGACACACAAAACAACCAAGACTATAATGCATCATCTTCATCAATTCTCTAAATTGCCAGCTTGACTGGCAATAGTTTGACTCTTGGCTCAGGAGGTACCTATGATACATAAAAAAGTGGAACTGTTAATTTTGGTGCTTAAAACATATTGACCATAGTATTGACCATATCCGGCTCACCTATAGCGTGTCACTGTTTTATTGTAGTGCACCATTTTTCTGGCTATATATCCTTGTTTCTTGTTTGTAAAAGGCTATAAATCCTTCAGGGATAGATATATAGTTTATGCTGCACCTAATAAAGACAGGTCCTGAGCAACACAAGTGCAACAAGAACTATGGTTATATAATTAGATGACTTTAACAATGTATTAATGATAATTTTCTAAATACATACTTATGTCTATGTCCTTGACTACTTACCTAAAGGAACAAAGGACTTTGAAGGCATACTTGGTTTGGAGGTGCCTATTGCATTAACAGCAAATACACGGACCTCATAAGCAACACCTTCAATCATCTTCTTTGGCTCAAAAGTTGTTTCTTTAATCAGTTCAAAATTCAGCCTCATCCACCGGGAGCTTTGTTTCTTTTTCCTTTCAATGAAATATCCTATCGACCAAACAAAATTTGACTATAGTAAGTGGTGGCATAAAGCTCAATAGTGAGGTTTTTCTGTATACACCTCAATATCCCCTTCTAGTCTCAAAGTGGTTTAAGAGTTATTGTTAAATTTTTCCCATTGCAAGCTACTTGATAGTCACCTCCTTGGATTTCACAGCCATGTAAGAGTTTTCTTTGGACTTCACTTACAACACCACTGTATTAAGTTCAAAGTGATTCTGCTGGCGTCTGGGCCCCTCTGTTTTTCCTGTTGGTTCAGTGTATTAGAAGATATTCCAATTTACACAGTAAATTGTTTCTGAAACTCCTGCTAACATTCAAACAGACTAACAGTTCAAAGTTCGGTATTATAAGAGGTTGTTTTTCAAGTAAGGGGATTGGTAATGTGGCAACATACAAAATGACAAATCTCAAAGCATTAAAAAATCAGGTATCCAATAAAGTCAAAGAATGGGTAGAGCATTCCTGTAACTGGATACTCGAAGTGCACCTCTCTAGGGCCTGAACTAAACTCTGATCCTATGGCATCCATTATTTGGGGTTTGTTTCTTTTGTCTATATTAGAACATCACTACAAAAAAAAAAAAAAAAAAAAGAGAAGTATGTACCTAAGATGGGTGATCCACCATCATTGGCTGGAGGTTCCCAGGTCATAACACACCAGTCTTCACCCACCTCAGTCACATTTGGTGCCTGAGGAGGATCAGGAACGTCTGTTGCAAAGAAAGTAAATATTATTATTAAAATTTTTAAAAAAATACATAGGCTGAAATAGAAAATGTCAGATAAGAAACAAATCTGAACAGTGTAACAGGATTTCCTAATGAGGAGAGAGAAAGAAAGAAGATGTTTGTGGATCCTGGCAGGTGGATAGGAAGGGATAAATGCCAAGTTCATCCACGCAGTCAGGACACTTGAGAACCACTTGAGGGCATGTGATAAGACAGAGCCCACAGCCAGATGGAGAATGGAAGGTGTTAAGGGCAGCCAGAGGCGACTGCACAGGTGTGGCCCCTGCAGCATGAGGTGGCAGCAGGGTGATAATTAACTCTCACTTAAATCCCATGCTAAACTCCTGTTACACTGGGATTTAGTATCCTTGCACCTCAATTCCACATCTGAAAATGGGGACAAACTGGAAAATTGAAGTTTTCTGACAATCTACAGCAATTTGGTAGGTAGGGAGGACGTCTACGGAAGAGTCCCTTCAGGTAGAGGAAGAAGAATTTGTCTCTACTTGGGGTGCAGAGAAGCAGGGTTCTTCAAGGAGCATTTATTGAAAAGGGCTGTGATAAAAGATATTGCTTATGTGCACTCTTCCACATGACTTACCAACCACTTTAATGTTGATTAGAGCTGTGTCCTCTCCAGCCTCATTCTTTAATGATATTCTGAATTGACCTGAATCTTCTCTCTCAGCCGTATCAATGACCAGACAGCTGCTGTCTGGATATGTTTCTGCCCGTATTCTTCCACTGTCTGTTATCCACTATTAATCAAAGCAAACAGAGGGTAAAGTAATATTTTCTGGATTTGAGAATCAAAATGCTCAAAAATCAACGTCTGCATGCAGTACAGGACACTTCAGCAAAAATACTAAAGCAAACACACTAAAGCTCAGAATTTCAGTCACTTAATGATCACAAAAGTGTGAAAATAACTGAGGGACAAATAACTAACTTTAAAATACGGTTACTGTTTAGTACTCAGTTCAGCCATTGCATCCTAAAGGAAGATGCACTAGGCTTGCTGGTCCTGCGAGCAAGAACACGCTTTTGTCGACACTACCCATCATTAATTTGATGGAAAGAGAGTAGTGAATCCTTCCAAAAGTCAGATCGAAAATGTAATTCCTTCAGTTTAAAAGTCAGAGTGACTGTAATGGTCAGTAGTTTGTCTCACAATTTTCAAATGCTGGCACGTATTTTTGAGTAAGAGCTCTCCTAGAATAATTTCTTATTTGGACAAGTCCACAGTGGTGATATTACAATTAATATTTGAAAAATAGTAGTCAGAGATTTGACCAGATAGTTCTGACGAATCGAGTAATAATAGCATGTTCCAACTTCCACATACCACAATGGAAATTTAAATATGAAAAAGTATCCTTTTACTATTACACAGCCAGGGATTGACCTGTGCTTTAAGACACCAGATGCAAGACACCAATTGCCCAACCTATTGTTTCATTTGAGACTTGACACTCCATCAGAATTCATCATTCATTTTCCAAAACCAGACCATACCATGGCTTTCTGTCAAAACCTGTCAGCCATTTGGGGCAGTATGTACAGAAGAAGTAGCCATTTGGTAGGTTTTCACTAGTTTTTCTTCTGCATCTCATGTGTCTCTTTCATTTATAATTTATTTATAGCAAACCCGTATTTTTTTCCTTTGTTGGTTTCAGCCCCTTGTTAAGCTAAAGAAACGTGTATAATGACAATGTACCTTGTCCCCTTTACTCCACATGACTTTTGGAGTTGGCTCGCCAGTGATGGGGATCTCAAGTCGTAGTTTGCTTCCTGCCACTACTGTCACAGTGTTCCCTTCCCCAAGACCATCCAGGTGGAGTTTAGGAGGATCTGAAAAAGGAAAGATTGTCCAAGTTTGCCATGTGGCTGCCACTCTGTGAGTTCAGTGACTGGCACAGGTCTGCAACATAGAGAAACGGGCTCTATGTTTTTTATTTTCCTGGTATTTTCAATCAACTAATTTTTCGTGGAGAGGAGAATTTGTGAAGAAATCTTCTTTTCAAGAAAATAGTTTTCTGATTAAAATAAATCATGTTACCATAGAAAATTTGGAATAGTAGGACAATTGAAAAAACTGTCTTCCTGAGGCAGAATTATATGTACTCAGGTAACTTCTGAGAGAGATTTCCTCTAAGTGGCACTTGAGAATTTCAATTGCAGGCTTTCTACAACACCTATTACCATGCTTCAGGCATCACTGTTCTTGCAGTTTAAAAATATTCTTAAATCCTTTTTCTGAAAATGAAGTGGTCACTTTTGTTGTAACCCATGTGTATGGAGAACAACTGATTAATATCCTCTTACAACTTTTTTTAATGTATTGGAAGTTATATTAGTGAGTGCACCCTTCTAGTACCCTTTCCCTCTTCATTCTCCCTAAACCTCGCCAATACTTTTTCCAACACAGATACCCCACTTCTTTCCGTTTCAGTTATAGAACATATTTTCTAGAACTTTGGCCATTTCTATTGCTCTCCTTTTGACTTTCAAATTGCTAATTGCAGTTAAAAGCCAGCGAGGTATTGTTGTGTGAAAAGTCAATGCCTTGTTTTATTTTTGTTTGAAAGAGTGGGATCATTAACAAGCCTTCTGTTTTGCTGAATGAATAAAAGCTGCGCAGAAACATTTTGCTCTCTAGATAACCTATTTAGGGAATAGGTAAATATGTACCTATTCTACTGAGCTTTTACCAAACTAAATCACATTTTGTAATGTCAGCAAGCCAATTCTTGAAAGGAGACAACACTGTATAACCAAAAAGAGAAGAGCAACAGCTGTTTTACACAAACTCTTAGTAGTGGTTTAGGTTTGGGAATTCAACAACAAGAAGACTTCCCTGGGAGCTCCCCCAGGCTTGGAAACTGTGAACAGAGCCTGAGCATAGGCAAAGTGCTCCCTGACTACCTCACTTGCACTTTGCCAAAGCAGCAGGTTTGTGTTGTCTGGTAGATGTCTGCTCAAAGGAAATAAACTGACTATAATCAATGAGATTTCACACTGCTTTTAATTTCCAAAGGCCAGGGAAAGAGATGTTATATATAAGTCATTGTGCCATATACTTACCCACAACATGTACTTTGCATGGAATATTAATATTATAGGCGTCTGGTACAAACATGTATTCAGCCTCATCATCAACAGCAGCACTCGCTATAACAAATCTGTGGATTCTGTAAAAAATTGAAGAAATCAATGTTTAATATTTTTGAAGATTGTGTGAAGCTAGAAGGAAAAATCTATTAAAAGTTTAGGAGATCTGTGCAAGTGTGTAAAATTAGTGACCAAAAAAATCCTTTGCTGGATGCTTAGTGCTATTTTAACTGAATAAATACCATGTGATTTGTACAAAATATTATTGAGAAACTCACCAAATAATGTAACCAATCATAATATTTTTATTTGAACACTGAAGTAGAAAAATACAGGAGTGTAATCTCTTTGCTGCTGCTGCTGTTAATTGTAATTTGGTTGTTGAAGAAGAAATATTTGTGACAGGACCAAATCTCCTATTTGTTTGCCAGAATAAAGAAACAGGTGAGCAAAGCATATGTTTCTCTTACTACCTAACTGCGTCTTCCAGAATGGTAATTTTTTTGCTCTCCTATCACCGGCTCTGGCTAAACTTTGTTCCAGGTAGGACTCACCTCTGCACCCTTTCTGCTCCCCTTTCCCTCACCTCACCCTATGAGCCTACATGGGTTGTGGGAGATCCTTCACCTTATGTCAATCCCAGGGGTCATCGCACAGCTGGCACTTGTTCCTTACTGTGACTTAGCCAACATTATGGCGTCAATGCAAAGATTTCATAGCCTGTTTAGGAGCATCTTCACAACTGCAGTTCCAGCTGTATAAATGGTCTGCTAAGCTGAAAAAAGGTAGGAGCTTTCCCTGTTTTGTTTTGGCTTTGTTCTTGTTTTTTATACTTTCCAAGAAAAAGGAAGATTATAAATGCAAAAGGACCTGATATCTCCACATACTTTGTATAGACAGAGATACATGTCCTGAATTGACACAAGCAGAAGCTATCAGAAAAACAGACATTTAAAAGCTATTTTTAATAATATATAACAATTATTTTACTTTACTACTTAATGTTCCATTCTAACAACAATATCAATGTCAAGAAAAATTAATAGCTTGAACTCAGATGGATCAAGGATTTGATTATGGCCCTCCACAGCCAAAAGACACAAGATGAAAGGGAGCAAGGTGACATGGCTTTTGTAATGATAAAAATGTCAGAGGGACACAGGTTAGGCTCGATTACCAGATAATTTTCAGCGAAGTAACCCACATATTGGCACATCTCTATGGTGTAATGCCATCGGAAGCCAAGTCGATACACAACAGGCTTACCTTCCTTTGTGATAAAGCTTTACACGATCGCTGGCTTCGACTAGTTGCCCATTTTTGTACCATTTCCCTGACACGTTCTCGGATATCTCACACTTCAGGTGGATTTCCTGTCCAAGCCTCACAGTCTGGTCTTCCAGTGCAAGTGATATCTTCAGTGGTCTCACTTAGTAAAACAGAAGCAGAGCTATTAACACTAACATCAAACAATAGCTCATGGTTCTGTCCCCGAGCTCCTAGCTATTACAATAGTCTTCAAATCAGAAAAATGCCTCCAATAATAAAGTTCTCAAGTTGAAATACCAGTTATATGTACATGTCAGCTACATAAATTAACCTCTTTTCATGTAGTCTGGTGCCTTAGAAAGGGTGATCCAAAATGCTCATTCTCTAGGGAAACTCCATGGATATTGTGAGTAGAACTAAGCTCGGGAGCATTATTTGAATGCAGTCCTCTCTCTGGTGTATAGGTGCTGGAGGTAGGGTATTTCTATCCACCAGAGTCCAGTAAGAAACTTTCAAGAAGCGAAAGACCTCTGTCCCCAGACCTATGCACTAGAAGGGGTTACAACCTGCCTTTCCTGTGATCTGGCAGTGGTCTAACTGCTATCATAGCTCTCCCAGCTGATCCAAGGTAATTTGGAGAATTCCCAGATTATTTCATCTTAACTGAGGACTGTACTTCTCCACCTCTTTTGTCAGGCTGGTAGCAAATGCTGACTGGACAGAAAGCTGAACTTCATACACTCCTTGTTCTCATGTTTGCTGAACTGCCGTAACTTACCTATGAATACCCACAGCTATTACTAGGTTTTGTAAAACTTGAGCCTGGGAACTGGTTCTCCAGTTCACTTCCACTTTCTGGAAGATTAGATGCTGTAGACCAGAGTCCAGGCTGAACACACAGTAGCGTCTGTATGCAATAAATATCCCTGACTGTAGTCTGACATAGGAAACAAAGAGTGATGGGAAAGGGATCATTTTATAGAGAGCCAGCTGGAAAATCCTCAGAAGGAGTTGCATGAAAGGAAAGATGATGGAGTTCAATAGCTATGGAGAACAACTTCCAACACTAATTGGTTGTGCTTAGGATTCCAATTTGTACAAAATAGTCAAAAGCAGTATGAGTATCACTAAACAGTGTGTATTTATGCATAATGTATGATAACTTTAGAGGACAGGAAGATACATTTTACTATAAAACACAGGTGTTTTAAAGAGAAATTGCACAGAGTCTTGAGGGAGCTACATAGTCATGTGTTTGTGCCTATGAGTTCAGGTTGAATGATCCTGATGTCTGTTAACAGCATGCCCAGTTACAAAACTGCTTATTTTGTCCAAATTCCTCCTCACCGCCCCCCCCGCCCCCCCCCCCCCCCCCCCCGCTTCTGTCTAAAAAGCCTTGGTTTGGCTTTCCTGTGAAAATCTGACAGGATTCAAGAGAAGCTGATATTTCCATTGAAAATTTCACTTTGTTGACCTGTTATTCTTTGGATGGACAGCTTTGTTTTCCCTCTTAATGGAGTGACAGAAAGTTTTCAAGCAGGACTAGTTCATTGCCTGTTACTGCAAAGAATGTCTGAAGGAAATAAGGAAATTCACTGTTATGGAGATTTGCAGCGCAGAAATTGGTATGGAAGATAAGTAAGCCAGCAAACTGTGACAAATTCAAGAGCAAGATGTATTATACTTACAATCAACTGAAAGCTTAGCTTCTGATTGGCCTCCAGTTGTCATTACTGAGTAAGTTGCGTTATCATTTTTTGCAGCTTCCTCTATGATCAAAGTGTGTTTTTTACCCTCAACCTTGATTCGATACCGAGATTTAGGATCATTAGGAAGTTCTACACCATTCTTAAACCTAACGGAAAACAAAGGATGATTATTTTTCCAATAAAAGTCCTGAGCAAATGAGACTCCCATAGACTGAAACTTCCAGAGAAGGATTTATAAGACTTAAGACACAATAAAAGGTTATACAAATTCATCCATGAATGTGTAAAGATATTTTTGCTGTTGCTGCATTCTTGAATAATGTTTTTCTTGAGATTTTCTTAACAATTTTAAGGCTCACTGGTATAGGAAAAGCTGTTCATGTTTTTGCCTACAATTAAAATATTCTGGGTTTTATTCTTAAGGAAAACAATATCTGTTCAAAGTGTGGCTTACCATTTCACATTTGCATCATCCTCAGATACTTCACAGCTCAATTCTACTCGTTCACCAACATAGGTACTAGTATCCTCCAGCCCTTTCGTCACCAAAATCGGAGGATCTGTGGAAAGAGAAAATTACAGATTTGCAATCTGAGAGAGAAAACTAAGTGAAAGAAATTTTCAAAATCATGCTATAGAAGAAGATACTGCTTTGAAATTCTAATACAGAATCATAGAATCATTTAGTTTGGAAAATACCATTAAGATCATTGATTCCAACCATAAACTTACACTGCCAATTCCACCATTAAACCATGTCCCTAAGTGCCACATCTACTAGTTTTTTGAATATCAGACTCAGTTCAGCCTTTTCTGCCTTAAATCAGGGAAGCAGTTGCTCATTAAGATGCTAGTAGGAAATGTGCTAAACAAAAAAATAACATTTGTTCAGGTTAATACCTGCCTTGGATCCCTTTTTGTTAACAGTTTGTCCAGGTAGGCTGACATGAGAAGCTGATATTCCCCTCCCACAGATCCCTCTCATAGACCAGTGTTTTCATCAGGTCCTATAGCCTGTTATACACAATAAGATGACCTGATGGCATAACGCAGTGCCCTTTTTGGTTTAACCCATTCCTAGTGTCAAAACTCAAGTTTATTTAATAGCAAGAGATTGTACAACAGTTATCCTATGATATTTATAGGGCTAATGGGCTCCATTATATTAAATAGCTTTCTGAAATATTTGATGATTTTTTTCAGTCACTGTAAGTTTTGTTTTTCTTTTTGTTTTGTTGTCCATGTGTGAGTGATGCCATGAATATTATCAGTAAGACTATCAACACTGTGGGAACAAAAAGGGTGAAGAACTGGCCACCCGTTCATAGCTTTTGATGGAGTCTTACCATAAATCTGTGCAGATGGAATGAAAACAAACTGCTAGAAAGTCTGATCTGAGAGTACTTGAAACAGATCAGTTGGACCAATAGTATCAAGGTCAGCAGGTACTTAAGAGTGGTGTTTGGGAAAGCCAATGCTACAATAAAGGAGTCTCCAAAATGGCTTTATAACTATGAAGGGGACCAAAGCCCTACTAGATCCCAATGTACAGTATGAAATCAAGCATATCCACATTTCAGGCTTTTCACTAAACTACTAAATACAGGACGAGGAACAAAAATGGTCAGGGATCGCAGAAATACAGAGTGATCATAAGGGCTGCCAGTGCAAATACAAAAATATACTGAACCAAATCCTCCCTGTTAATTTCTGTTGTGGTCGAAGAACCTGCACCAATTTACAGTAGGTGAAGTAGGAGTGAACGGATGAAGTTACCTCTCACAAACAGTTCTGTGGAGCATTTCTCATCACCAGCTGTCACGTAATATCGAGCATCATCTGTCATCGTACAATTATTGATGAATAAAATTCGCTGATTACCTTTGTGTTCAAAAATGTATCTGTTTGAACAGGAACACAGCAAAGATACATAAACAAAACTGATGAACCCCTTTTGTTTTATGTCAAAAATGCTTTAGGGATTAATAGAGGTGAAGATCCTGGTTTTTACATAGAACTGGAAAAGTTGCCCTGGAAAAGTTGCCCTGGAAAGCAGTTTCTGAGATTCAACAGAACTATCATTGACTTTTTAGCAGAAAGAGGTGTGGTGTAGGGTGACAAAAAGTGGCTTCTGGCATGTTCCAAAATCCCAGGCTTGAATGATACAAAAAAAATAAAATTAAAAAATGAGCAGGCTTTGAAGAGTGGCAAATAAAATGGAGTCTGAAACTCTAGATGAGTAAAGATGAAAATAACCAGTAACAGGACACCATCTTCATTCCAACACTCTTAACATTTTTGTGAAGTATAATAATAGCTGAAGTTAAGAAGTTAATATTATTGGTAGGCCAGATGGCACAAGAGATCAGTAATGGGATATGGGGTTTTGGTAATGGGATATGGAGCCTTTCACCTTTATGTCACCACTGTAGATCTGCTCCAGGTTTGTAATGACCAAAGCTCATTAGCATCTGACAGCTGCTTCAGTAGCCTGGAAGAAATGCACTGGAGCATTCAATCCAGGTCCTTCTGCTGCAGCAGTATCCATATAGCTGACCGCGAAACGGTTCTGAACGGCTCATGGCAGATAGAGGGGCTAAAGAAAAGGTGCCCTCTTTATTATGCATTTTTTGTCAACTATGAATATTAATTGAAATTCTTCATCGATTTTTGCAGCAACAGAATGAAAGAAATCTGCCCCTTCTCCGTAAGAGTGCTTTTGCCTTTTTTTTTCTTTTTCTTTTTTCCAACAGGGCCAGAGGATAAAATTGCTGGGACTTTGTGCTGCTGAGCAACGTTTGAGGAACATTTAATTGTTGTGTGTTGGTGGCTGCACATCGTCATTCCTAGCTGGGTCTCGACTGTGGAATGGGATTTTCTGCGTCAGGTTGTAAAAGCTAGTTGAGGTCACACTAGGGACTGGGCTCAACTTCCAGCCTTTGCTCTAACTGTGCTCAAGTGTCTGCACCTGAAAAGCCACTTCTTCTAGATAAAGACAGAGAGTAAACCAAAATGCAGGTGATACAGATGATGAAGAAGCTTGGGTACACCAGACCTGTTGCACATGACTGAAGTCACTTCGAG